>NC_138657.1:30320460-30995460 GCF_964273445.1 Streptopelia decaocto
AGAAAACAAGATACAGTAGACTAAAACACACACAGTCATGCACAAATTTCCAATACAAAGCTAAGAGTTGCAGAAACACGTACATCTTGCACAGACTATTCTCCTGCTGTGCCATCCTAAGAGGAGCGCCTGAGAAGTACAGAGCCAGAAGTACAGAGAAGTAAGCCTTCACCTTACACAGATTCCCTGAAAATCAAGAACCACACATCTCCACAGTGGTGACAATGAGAGGTGGAAAATGGGGATGATCAGCACTGCCTCATCAGTTAGGACAAGATAATGAATTTACTTTTGCTTACTAAAATAAAATACTACATTTCAAAAAACATACGATGGCACCTGCCATTAAGTCATTCATAACCTGTTCTTCACTGTAAGAGTATTAGTTGGTACACTTGAAAACATGGACTGTAATACACAGTGCACCACTCAAAGTATTACTTGAATAAAATAGTTGGCATTTTCCTACTGGCAGTTAGAAATAGAGAAAGTAGTCTGTGTTGTCAGCAGTAAGAACTTGCACTGTAATTTAACTACTGGATAAATATATGGGACTAGACCGAAAATTTAGATCGAAAATTTTCAGAGGTAAAGCAAAGGAAGAATGGTTAGTTCACTGTGCAGCTTAAAACACAGGCACAAAACCATGATAAAGGAATGGTGATACACTTACAGAGTACACGAATCCAGCAGCCTCAGCAACTCTTCTGCCGTTTTCAGCTATTAAAAATAAGCAGGCAAGAAAGCGTTGATTTCACTAAAGCATGTTTGACTTCAGTACATTGTTGTCTCTAGAAAATCCAGTGTTGTTTGCCCTTACATAATTTATGTTAATGGGGAACAGGCAAAAGGAAGAGTAAAGAGATGAAACACACGAAGCATCTTCTATCCGAACAGCACAGGTCCAAAAAAGTTGCAATGCTGATATTCCCTCTCTCACCAGTTTAAAAATAAAAACTGTTTAACTTTCTATCATGGATACACACACACACACATTTGGAGGGGAGATACGCAATCTCAGTCACTACATTTACATGAAAACGTATTTATACATGCTGTTTTCCAGGAAACATCTGGCTTGGCACAGTTATTTTAGTTGAAAATAAAATACATTTCTGATTTTATAAGTAAGAAAGTGATTTTACTGAACAAGAAGGAATCCATCTTTCAGTAATATTTACCACAGATGTGAAAATAAGATGCTGTATCACATGCATAATGTTCTACATTTGGTAGAGCATAAAATTCCTGACTTCTGAACAGCAGATTTCATCCTTCTGCTTTGCCAACCTAGCAGTGCTTCACCAAGCGGGAGATGTTTTGCATTCTGAGAGATTCAACAAATTAATATATAGCACACTTTTATTTCCCGCATAAATATAATATATTCTCAGTCTGAGCAATTCCTTCTTTTACTGTACTCAGCTGAAGGAGGATAGCTGGTATCCAGCAATCTGCCACTACAGATAATTAACAATCATGATTACTAAGTATCGAGACTAAGACATCAGAGGCAAAGACAGAGCAAAACAATTTGTGTACTTCAGAGTCCCAGAAGGAAAACCAAGTGTCTCTGCTCACAATGCCCAGCTCCATGTATTTGCATGAGACCTGCCAAGCATCAAAAAGCAGAACAGGTGAAGAATTCAAAAAAGCAGTGCACAGTCCGAGGGGCTGTGGGTGGGAGGTGGAGAAGAATTACAGAATCATTTTGGTTGGAAGAGACCCTTAAGATCATCAAGTCCAAACGTAACCTAACTCTAGCACTAAACCATGTCCCTAAGAACCTCATCTATACATCATAAGACTTCTTCTCCAGACTCCTCACCAGTTTCGTCACCCTTCTCTGAATTCTCTCCAGCACTTCAATGTCTTTCCTGTAGGGAGGGGCCCAAAACTGAACACAGGATTTGAGGTGGGGCCTCATCAGCATTGAGTCCAGGAGGACAATCCCCTCACTAGTCCTGCTGTCCACGCTAGTTCTGATACAAGCCAGGATGCTGTTGGCCTTCTTGGCCACCTAGGCACACTGCTGTCAATCAACACCCCCAGGTCCTTTTCCCCCAGGAAGCTTTTCAATCACTTTTCGCTGATCCTGTAGCACTGCCTGGGTTTGTTGTGACACAAGTGCAGGACCCAGCACTTGGCCTTGTTGAACCTCATACAACTGGCCTCAGCCCATTGATCCAGTCTGTGCAGATCCCTCTGTATGGTCTTCCTACCCTCCAGCAGATCAGCACTCCCACCCAGCTTGGTGTCATCTGCAAACTTACTAAAGGTGCACTCAATTCTCTCATCCAGATAACTGATGAAGAGATTAAACAGAACTGGCCCCAATACTGAGCCCTGGAGACCACTTGTGACTGGCCACCAACTGGATTTGACTCCACCACAACTCTTTGGGCCTGGCCATCCAGACAGTTCTTTACCCAGCAAAAAGTATGTCTGTCCAAGCCAAGATTTACCGGTTTCTCCAGGAGAATGCTGTGGTGTCAAAGGCTTTACTGAAGCCTAGGTAAGCAACATCCACAGCCCTTCCCTCATCCACTAAGTGAGTCACCTTGTCATAGAAGATCAGGTTGGTCAAGCAGGTCCTGCCGTTCAGAAACCAATGCTGGCTGGGCCTGATCACTTGGTTGTCTTGTATGTGCCATGTGATGTCACTCAGGATGATCTGCTCTATGGCTTTCCCTGGCACCGAGATCAGACTAACAGGCCGGTAATTCCCCAGATCCTCCTTCTGGCCCTTCTTGTAGACAGGTGTCACATGTGCAAACTTGCAGCCAAGTGGGGCCACTCCAGTTATCCAGGATTGCTGATAAATGATGGAAAGTGGCACCTCCAACAGCTCCCTCAGCACCCTTGAATGGATCTCATCTGGCCCCATACACTTGTGTCAAAGTCTCTTCTCCCCTGCCTGCTTACCTGCCTACCGACCGCCTACTCCACCACACAGCCAGTGCTTGGTGAAAGCCAGCCTAAAGTCAGGGCAGTATATGGAGATCACATGCAGCTGGAGGAGCCACTGAAAAGTGAAGGCACATCTTACCTGGAGGTCTTTGCCTCCAAGTGAGTACAGAGCCTTAGGAAAACCCCTTTTGAAAGACAGGGCCATGACCAGCAACAAAAAAGAGGGAGAAAAAAAAATGACGAGGACCTGAGGGCTACTGGACAGTGCTGAGAAGACACACAAGCCCACTCCAACCACATCAGCTGACAGGCTGTCTGTCCCCCAGGCAGGGGAAACCTCCTCCCACCAAGGGATCCCCGCAAACAGACAGTGGTGCCATCCTCATGTTTGGCAGACTCCTCAGTTTCTCAGTGAGATTCTGGAATAAATTACCTGTTTTTTCAGATATTGCTATGAAATTCCTAAGTCTGACTGCTTGAATAAAAATATACCAGCTTAACCAAGCAAGATAATCAAAACCTCTTCCATTGACAACAGTTAGTTAGTTATGCTGACACATGACTAAATCAGACTAAAACATACTAGAAACCTTTTTTATCAAAAAAAACCCGAACAAAACCAACAACAAAACATGACACGTTTCAAAAAGTAATTCTTAAAAGAGTGAATCAGAGAGCAAACACCTGTGCGCCCAGTCTTTCAAAAAAAGGTGGTGGTTTGGGGGCAGGTGGAAATGGAGAATTGTCAAAAATGAGCCAAAACCTTTCATTTTTAGTTGTATATGTGGTTAACATGCAGTAGCAATCATCCTTGAAATACAAATGCAATTTTTCATTCTCACTCATGGCTGGATGTTACCCACAAGTACTATCATTCACAGTCGCATGGTGAGAACCTGTTACAGCCAGCAGCAACCTTTGTGCTTTCAAGGGTGCACTGACTGGCTACACGGGTCAGGAACTGGGTCTAATACACTGTCATAAACCACCACACACAGATTTCTTATCATTGTCTGCAGCAACGCTGTTTGCAGGTGCGTTTTTTTGCAAGTCAAAAGAGGCCAAGGAGTTTCTACAACAAACTCAAGCCTGCTGACCACAAGCTTTCTCAATACTTTCCACAGGAATTTAAATAACTAAAACAAAAACCAAACACAAACAAACACAAACAAAAAAAAAAAAAAAAAAAAAAAACCAACAACCCACAACCCAAACACACACACAAAAAAAAACCCCACACACACAAAAAAACCCCCACCTCCTGAAACATCCAGCAACAGCCAGTTTTCAAACTTCTGTACTGGTGCACTTCAAAGTGGCAACCACCAAAAAAAAGCCCCCCAAAAAAATTCAAACACTGATGCCACAGGATGTCACTGAGTCACTGTTGCCCAAACTATCAAGTTAAACTTTTCACAGGAACAGGAAGGGTAGAAGCATTTGAAGCATTTACACCACAACATGTTCAGCAACTGCACTCTCATCCTTCTCAGGAATAACTATCATTTGATAACTAAATCCAAATCATAGTTTTTCCTTCTCTAATGCATTTTAAACTAGAAGTTACAGACCAGAGAGAATGAAAAATAGGGTGACTGTTGTTACCACTCATCCACTAATTATTTTTCAACTCAGGAAGTCTCTCTTCTTTCAAATTACTACTTTACATGAAGCTAGTAACCAATTACCCACAGTATCCTGGCCTTTGTCCGATTAAAGAGACTTACAAGTGTGTAGTTGAACAGAGGTTCAATGTAGGCATTTGTTCTGATGAAGGAAGTTAGGTAACCAAGAGTAACTTGACAAAGTTTTCCAAAATACCCACACAAAGTTTCCAGACATGCTGTCTAGGTGTACTTGCAGACGATACTACTACTGCCTGAAAATACCGCATATGAAAATAAAATTAAACAAGCAAACGTATACACCAGAACAATCTCATCAGTTAATCAGACACTTCATTTCTGTTTACGACAAGATTTTGTTGTTTGTATCTTTCCCATGCAACGCGGACTATCTTGTTAGGATCACAGTTAATAGGACATACTCTCAATCTTGAAAAATAAAATATTTGGCAACAGTGTACAGTAAGTTTAGATATGTGGTGAGAAAATGACAAAATAGCTACCATCTCCCCAGTCCTGCAACACTACACACATGGTTTCACTGTAAAACACGCACACACACCCCCTAGAAAAAAATCAACATCACAAATAGTTCTTTACGAGCAAAGTGCTGTTAAGATGTAAGAGGAAGGGCCATTTTAAAAGACTCAAGCTAAGAGCAAGGTTAATTAAAAACCTGATCATCTACTCCCATCTTTTAAGTCGACAATGGAATCCAAGAAAGCAAAGCAAGATAAGTCCTCTGGGTGCAGGAAATAAACACAATATTGATGGTGTACCCAACAGCTGAGCCAACATTTCTGAGGAGGTGGGGGAAACACTTTTCCAAGCAGAAGTGGGAATGCCTCTGGAGGCACGAACTTGGGAAAGGCCATCAGCCACCCCGGCGGGGTAAGGACACAGAGACCCCCACAGCCGCGTCTGCCCGCCGGAGGGAAAGCAGCGAGCCGGCTGAAGCGGGGCTGCCCCTGAAGGAGGAGGGGGAACAGTTTCAGGTCACAGCCCGGGTTGGAAGGGACCTCGACAGGCCATTCGGTCTGACCCTTCCCCGGAAGGGGCACCTGGGCCAGACTACCTCACCCTGTTGTGGCCCCTTCTGATTTCTAACACCGCCGTTGTTCCTACCTCCGCTGGGAACTGTTTTGGGCTCAACACCCTCCTCTCTGTGCAAAAGACCCAAAGAGGGACTTGATAGAAGAAGTAATATAATAAAGCGCTACTACTATCAGACACGCACGCAAGCTGAGCCCACACGAGCCGCCCCGGAGACGGGGAAGTTCCCTCGGGACGGAGCCCGCCCGGGGCTGCATCTTGCCGCCCGCTCCACCGGCCCCACCGCCCGCCTCCCGCCGACACCAGCGGCTGCCGGCCCGCGCCGGAGACGCCGGTCGCCGCCCCCCGGCTGTTGAAGCCGGCCAAGCCGAGCCCGGCGGGGCAGAGCCAGCCAGGCGGCGGCAGGCCAAGGCCCGCGGTCCCTCACGCCGCGCCGTCCACCCGCGCCCGGCCCGCGCCGGCCCGCCTGCCTCCGCCAGCCGTCTGCCTCAGTCGCCGCAGCGCCCGTCGCGCCAGGGGATCGGACTCCGGCAGGCCCGGCCGCAACAGCCCCCAGCGCACCCCGCGGCGCCTCGGGCGCTCACCTCAGCTTGCCGTGCCGAGCAGGGAACCTGGCTGCCGGCGCCGCGCCTCCCGCAGCCCCCGGCGCCCGCCGCGAGGGAGAGGGGCGGCGGCAGGAGGCACGGCGGGCAGGGGAGGGGACGCGCAGGGCGCGGAAGAAGCCTGGCGGCCGCAGGGCAACAAACGCTGCCGGGCAGCCCCCACCCAGCCCCCGCGCCACCCCACGGCGCCCCCGCCTGAGACACCGCGGGGCCGC
Source organism: Streptopelia decaocto (assembly GCF_964273445.1). Taxonomy (NCBI): domain Eukaryota; kingdom Metazoa; phylum Chordata; class Aves; order Columbiformes; family Columbidae; genus Streptopelia; species Streptopelia decaocto. The sequence continues at coordinate 30,326,866 of NC_138657.1, forward strand.
CCTGCGTCCCCTGTCCCAGCGGCGCCTCCGCCTCAGGAGCGGTCGAGCTGTGCGGCGGAGTCTGGGCTGCGGCAGAGCCGCGCGTCCACGCCTGCCTGCGGGAACCGCCGGGAGCAGCACCCCCGGCCCTGCCCGCCAGCCGGCCCTGTCCCCCAGCCTGCCCGTCCCCGCCCAGGAGCTCAGGCAAAGCCCCAACCCCATTAGCCGAGGTGAGAATTTCCAGTCCCGACCACAGGGCCTTGAGTTTCTGGAAAGCGACGTGTGGGAACGTCTGCGTGTCGGAGATAAGAGGCGAGTGAAATAAAACTCAGTAAGGCTGTTTTAATATTTATTTTTGACAGCCAGATGTATGAAGTGGGTATTTATTCAAAAATTTAAAAGTAAAAAGCAGCAACAAAAAAGTTAAGCAATGCATTTCTGCCATGGTTATTAGCTCAGCTGGACATCATCCACCATCTGGATCTGCATGTTGTCAGCTTCTGCTGATGTAACATGAACAGAGTAAAAGCAGAGTATAAAAATTGCTGCAACGGCAGTTGTGAAAAATGCGAAGGAATTTATTGATCTTTGATAGAAACTATTATTTTGAGATCCATTTCTTTGATGATATGGTAGATCTAACAACAACAAAAAAATTCCAACTGGACAAAGCACAAATTTAACCAAAGTGATCTTCCACATGTCTGAAGATAATGCTGAATACGAACCTTTTTCTAGTTCTTGAAGACAGTTTAAAAATTCTTCAGTGTAAGACCTGCACTTTAGCTTTTTCATAGGACAGATTTTTGGTTGTTGTGGTTTTTTTTTAACACCATAGCTTTGTCTAGCTCAGAAACAGATTTTTCTTCTGACAAGTTCAAAGCTATGTTGGATCATATCCCTCTAGTTAGGGAGATATGTGGTTTCCCAAGTGGAAGCTTTTTTTTTCTCTTCTTTTTCAGTTTTTAAGGAAAAATGGATCCTTCTTTAGCAGCCCAGCACAGCTTATGTCTAGAATTATAATTTGACTAGAAATAGGGTTTCCAATGTATAGGGAACTGAACTGTTTGTAGAGATTTATAAAAACACAATGAGACTCAGAAAAGAGTTCATTTGTCTTTGTCAGCATGACAAGAAGACATTAAAAATAAATACTAGTGCAAATATTCATTAGAAATAACTCTGCAAGCAGCAAAAAAAAAAATGAGGACTGTCTGCAGCTGGGAATGCTGATGGACTGATTTTGCCCTGTTTGCTTACAAGCAACTGAAAATGCTGGAGAAATAACCCCATTATTTTCCCTGGCTTATGAGGTTGCCTTGAGTAGAGGCAGTTCTGTCCAGAAAATGAGGGGGGAAGGGGCGGAAAGGAGGAAAAAAAATCACTTAGATACAGAAATGACTGACAAGACTCAAAACCTTATTGATTATCAAGCCGATCTTCAATAGAGTGAAGATTAATTCCAGCACTGTCTGCAGTATGGATACAATGAGAAGAAGTTAACTTAAAAAAAAATACAGCACTACACAGTTTACAAGTTTGCAAAAGTGATTCAAAGAACACATTTAAACACAGTGACAGAACTAGTTCAAAATGTTTATAAACAGTCATCACTTAACAGTGTTTCAGAAAACATCAGCGGCTGATACTGGCAGAGAGAAAGTTGTGAAAAGCTCAGATGCTACAGAGCAATGGTTCTTACATGAACAAAAAAGCTGCTCTATTTAATCTGAATAGCCATAATTTCTTTCCCTATTGATCAATACTTTAAACTACAACTATAACCAATCTTACACAAAAATTAGTAGAGCATGCAACATAAATAAAAATGTACCTCTATTTAAAAAATTAATAGCCATGTATTTTAACAGAGAACTAACAAAAATACATGTTTTTATCTTTGGACATAAACACAGTAAAGCAAAGAATTATTGAAAGAAAACCGCTCATTTTGGTTTAGAAGAACAAAATGGATGGCATTCAGCAGCCAGGCCACTCAGCGCAGTTTCCTGTTTGCTGCATATTCACAATCCTATGATGGTCTTTCAGAACTATATTCTAACCTTGCTTTGAAGCCAATAGAAACACACACCTACATACATTAATCTGCAGAAAGGCTGAGGATCTCAGCAAGACCTCTTGGGACCCATATTAGAAGCAATATACTTGATAAGGGGTTGTCTCTATGGGCATCACAGGGACAGCATGACCCTCATCCCAGGAGAGAGTTGACCTTGAGAAAGAAGCCAGATTTGCACTTAAAAAACACTACATATGAGGGCTGAGTGTTAGTGACTTACTGCTGCCTAAATGCTATGTCTGAAGAGCATAATCTAGAAGTAAAGCAATTTGCAGAGGGCTGCTGGAGATGGTTCGCTTCTACAATTTGTATCTGTTCCAGAGGTATTTGTGAAAATCAAAATTGCTGTTTAAACTGAAGAAAATTAGATGTTCTTCGAGAAAAAGGGATTAAAAGTACCCAAATCTATGTAATAGTTGTTATTTATCATTAACTTAACTGAAACCACAGCAATAGATGTGTGAGCATTGATTATACTTATATATAACTGGCGTAGCACTGAAACCAGGATGCATTCATGTGCAAAAAATTGAAAGCACATTAGTCAATGGTAGAGGAACAAATCTTGTTTTGTCTGTGTCAGAAAAATTAAAACTCATGGTGGTGCACATTTTTTTAGCATTGAGAGTTATCTCATGAAAGATAACAGTATTCAGCACATGCCTTTATTATAGGAGTTTTGCCATGTTTCTAGGACTCTGCACAGAAACTTCGTGGTAAGCAGTAGGTTTTGCTAGGTGTTAAAATATCTGTAAAAAGAAAACACCTGAGGTACAAAGTACTTTGCAGTTGATGCTATGGAAAAGTACATCTGCTTTTTCTTAAACTCCTGGACAAATAAATCAAGAGAGATAATCCATGTGAAAGATTGTTCTGAAGTGTGGGCATACTTTACTGTGGGAGGCTGACATATAGTTACTTAACTTGTACAATCTACAGCTTTTAGATAGTACCAGCCCAGTGATATGTGTCTATGCTTTCTGTGGTGTTTCTGATATCTCCATGAATGTAAAACACTAATGCTAACTGTCCCCGACCCCGTCCCCCCCAATACCTCTCTCTTTTCTATTTTAGAAAATATCTTCTGATTTTCCATTGTGTTTTTTTCATTAACTGAAGTACAAGGATGCTAATTATTTACCTTTATAACATATGGGGAAAGAGCTATACCATTTTTAAGTGCCATGTTACGACCATTAAGAAGGCATAGATCAAACCCTGCTTGATTAATTCAGGCCCTTCTGAAGGTTCATTGGCTAATTAAAGTGTATTACCTCAGTGGCTTGGATGCAGAGTACATCTCAAACACAATAAGTGTTTTCCATGATTCCATGCAATCTTGTGTGTTACCTGAATTCCTGAGTGCCTGTAAAACGTAGCTGTAATCACAAGATCTGTTGATCACGCAAGCAGCTGATCTCTTCCTTGATCTGCCCTGTTTAAACGTGTGTGAGACATGTGGATATAGCCTTTCCTTCAAATTCCATAGTTTTCTGCCTACTTGTGAAGAAGTGCATTTTTAAGTCACACTGCCTTGCAGTCAGAAGAGAAAAATAAATGTCTTACTATTCCTCTTCCATACTACAGCAGTGCTCTCACTTCATCTTTAAAAGACGCTAAATGTTTTGTTCTATCCACGGTAGTCAAGCAAGAAAGCATTGGTCTAGCAGAGACACAACAGAGTTTAAGAACTTTGATTTGAATCCCATCCCTGCCATTGGTTTCCATGCAGCCCCAAGCAAGTAATTTAAAATCTTAGGTTTGATAATGATTGTCTGTCTCATAACCAGGGAAATTATATAGAGCTGGTGTAGAGTGAATTTTGGCAATCACTTTTCACTTTTGTATATATATTACTAGTACCCTGGGTATTTTTTAATGAAATGAAAATCAAATGCTTACATACCATGTTAGCCATTTCCCTTACTACTATGTCATTCATGTGTATCCTGCCTTTTAAAACTCCTTGAACTGGTGGTATTCCTTGACAAGGATTTGTTTTTTATGAAAGCTTTCACAGCACTAGTACTTAAAACTTTGTATTCTTTCTTCTTGCTATGAAAACACAATATACACATATAAAATGATCAGCCATGAGAGCTAATGAGAAAAGATTGAGTCTTACAGTGATTTCTAAATACCGAAGAACTGTAAGAATAACTCAAACTTCTGGTCTAGATGAAGCAAGATTTAGGGCATTGTTTTTAATTCACCTTTTTGGTCACACAGAGTAGCATCGTAACGACAGACTTGTTCTGACTTTCCAGACTGAATGCATCTTACGCACAGCCCTCTCCCCGCACCTCCACCCCCCATTAAAAGAAAAAAAAAAGGATTACTTTACAGAGGTACAGAGGAAGCAAATGTAAGAGCCATTGTCTTGAAGTAGATCCTCATCTTCAGACCCTACACTCACACTGGAATTTAGCTGAAACTATGGTGTTAGCTGGGCATACTTTTTCTTCAGTAAAATCTTGTCCCTCTCAAAGCCAAAAAAGTATAGTCGCTCACTTGTTAAAAGCCAATATTTTATCTTGTGTCTTTTCTAGTCAGAACACCGTTTCAAGATCAGCCAAGGGGGAAAACGTCCTAAAAGACCAAGCGTGAAAAACAGTGCTTCACTGTGCTAAAGGTGCTGATCAAACTTTTTTTGACACCAGCAGACTTCTTGCTGTGCTCTTCACTTCTTCCTCTCCGAAGCAAACTGGGAAAGAGGGATTTTACATCAATAAAAGAAACTACACACATCTATGTCTTACCTAAAAGTTTACTACCATCTAATAGTAACTGAAAGAGATCTAAGTTCTTCGGACTTCCTTATCAGTCCTACATCCCAGCCTCTTTTCAGTTTTATCCTCTAGGATCTTGTGGCTTTTGTCGATCACATGACAGAGAAAGAGCAACTCTCAAAACGTTTCAGAGAAATAGATTACCTTGAACCATTTTTTATTTTCTAACATTCTTTTTCTACTAAATGATAATCTAAAACAATCCAACTCTTATTACCCTTTCATGAAAAAAAAAAATAATCAAACCAGAAAAATCCAAAACATCATTCTGAATCCCCAAAGCCACTGAACACAGTCTGGTAGAACGAGACTGTCACAACCAGTTCTGAGATCATACTCTGGACACCCATAGCTAAAGTAATGTCAGAAGATCATTATCAGCCAGCAGAAGCACAAAAATTGAAACTACTTGAGAAAGGCATTAGGCATATGTTGGTGAGAATTAGGTCAAATGCTTTACTATACTATACTCCACACAGCATCCAATGACGTTAAAGGTTTAACACATTCCTTTTTTTCCATATACTTAAATTGTCAGACATCTCTCTCTGCTCTTGACAAGTCTTATCCATGCAGTGTCATGCATTGCAGAGTTTGCGGATCCTACCTTTGAATGTGTGATTCTCTTGAACATCTGATCTAACCTGAATAAATGATGTTTTGTAGTCTAAGCATCCAAAAGGTTTATAACATTACCCAAAAGAATTAACATGAAAGCACAACAGGTTTTTTTTTCGTTTTCTTTTTTTTTTTTTTTTTTTTAATTCCGTTAAGTCAGGGCCGTGCCCCAAAGCTGGATTTATGTACAGTGCTTTGTATTGAGCTGGAATTCAGTTGCTAATTGGAAATGGGAGTAATTATGTGCTTATATAGGGATTAGTATTAGGTGGTATTTTCTACTTCCATTTTGAAAGAAATCCTTCTGAGAGCTCCATCTAGATTCCAACTCATCTGTGCATTTGCAGGGATAGAAACCTTCTATTTAGGTATTCACTTTGACAGGTTAAATCAAAACAAGACATTCACAAACAAAACAAGCAATAAATAGGAAGCAGAGAACACTTCATTAGCCTCTACAATGTTCTCAGAAGAATTGTCAGCTGAAATCTGACTGCACTCTTGCATGACTGAAGCACAGACGTTATCACAGATTAATGATAACAGGGGTTTTTTTTGCCTTTCCCAGCTTTTGTATGTTCTCACCGAGAAACCCTGGGTGCTGGCCCTGGCCATAGCTTCTGTAAATGGCACCACTCTGTCTTCTTCAGCTTTGCAGAGTTTGCCTTGACATATCAGTTCTCTTGCTTAACTGCACAACTTTGTTTAAGGAAAATGCCCAGCATGCTCTGATATGAGAACATACAACTTAATGGTAAGTCCAGGCTAACTGTAAGAATTACAGTTATGCAGGCTGGTCTTGTTAGAACAAAATCAACATTTATTTACCATCTGAAAAGGTGCTAAAATGCCACCTTCGCAGCAAACATGTTGGCTTGGAGAGCTGGGTATCTCTGCTGAGGATCCTTGTCAGATTATCTGTCAGCTTCGCTGCGTGACTTCGTTCTGTTCACCTCACTTCTAGGTCTTTGGTAGGTTGACAGCTCCCTTGTCCACTCTGGGAAATAGGTTTTTCATTCATACTCATTGATTAGTGTTATATTGCTCTTCAATACGGGTTGCTGCCATTTTCCCAGGGAAAGTACTACCTGCGGGCAATGGCTGTATTCAGTCTTGATGGTTCACCTTGGATACCTGTGTAGCCAGAACTCGGTAATTCTCTTTCTCTTCTGAAACAATATATAAAAGACTGAGTCCCTTATTTTTAACCTTTTAATTTCTACGTTTGTAAGCCAGTAAGAGGAATGCAATGCATTCTTTCCTATGTATATTGCACTGATGGACAGATTTTTGTAATACCAATTGCATATGCAGTAAACGATGCCAGATTTACAAGCATTGCTGCAACCTTGTGCATATATATACGTCACATAAACAGGTCACAAGCTGAACCTGTTTTTCTAGAACATGGGCTGCCGTTTGCAAAACATATGCCTAATTGACTGAAATTCAGGAAGTACAGGTTCTATCCTGCCCTCTGCTGTGCACAGTTAAAGTACCAGTCAATCTTCTCTATTCCTCGATAAGTCAGAACAATAATGCTTTTTCCACCTAATGAGGGCACTGAGAGGCTTAGTGTGTCTGGGACAGCACATGGCTAGTCCAATGTAAATGCATAAAACAGGGTAAAGTTTACAAAAAATCCCTCCAAATCTTGAATATCCACCTAGGAAGCAATGGTCTCAGTCCATATTTTCTTGAAAAACTGCCAGTGGCACAAAGCCGTGATTCTGCAGGGACGGACAGTGGTAACTAACGTGATAACTAAGCACAGTTTTAGCTACCTTTCCTCACTTCAGCTTACAGGAAGCTGGAACATATAAGGATCATTTTATCACTTTTTCATGCCAGGGTTTATGCTAGGTAACAGGATGTGGTAGACTGTCTGTATAATTACCTGTCAGCCACAGTATATAACTCTGATGGTGCATCTTGGTACAATGGTCTGCTCTCTATAAAACACAGGCTGATTTACACCTCTTTACATTAATTCTGCGCTACCTTGTACAAAGTACATGTATTGCATGTACAGGTATAGGGCAAAAAGGGAAACAATGATAGAGGTCACCTGAGAACTGCTAGAAGTACTTTGGAAATGAGGGTGAGAAACTGAGGATTATCCAGCAAGGCAAGGTATCTATAAATCCAGGGGAAGTAGCAAGACAAAATAAAAAGTATTTTCTGATGGATTTACAGAGGTTCAAAGCACAGTTTCATACAAAGGTGTTTGTATATGCGAAGGCAATGCTGTGTTTTCTGGGACTGATGCCTGTATGTGAACCTGATTTCCATCTGATGGGTCACAACAGGGAGCTAATATAAAATGACAGCCTTACCAGTGATTTAGCACCAAGACAAAGCAAAACATTTCCACTAGGGCTGCTGGCTAATCATCCGCACTTGGGCTGAGATTTCTGCCAGTATTAACTCACTGTCTGCATGATCAAATATTCTTTTGCCATCAGCAGCTCAAAGATGATATGTACAGGATGCCACTGAAATTAAGCAAATAGTGTTTCCAAGCTCCCAACATAGCAGCAAGATTAAGAATGCATCACCTTTGGAATGTGTCATGTCAACAGCATTTCTAGCTTTTGTACTGTTAAAATATGCATACCACAGCAAAGTCTGAAGGTTCATATTGGACACTGCCTCTGTGACAGCCTGATGCTTCTGAAAACCTGCAAGAATTGATACTGCACAACAGGCACACGCTTTTTTTTTTTTTTAATAACAAAACATCACTGATAATTGAAGGGAAAGAAATAACTAGCAAATAAAAATGCACTGTACGAAAATAGCCACCAGATGGTAACAACCACATAGTGTGGGTATCTGTTGAATTTTCTCAATTATACTGGATTTCTTAAAAGCATGAACACTGATGCATGTGTTACACATGTGAGCTCAACAGGCTGATCTGTAAAAATGCTACATAAGTTGTGAGGAACTGTTCAAACTCTCTTACATCAAAAAACACCAGTGAGAAACATCCTCCACAGTCACTTTGCTCCAGTTAGCACAACACATCCTTCATGTTCCTTCTGACAAACAGGTGAGACAAAATTAGGATGTTCACAAAAATCATCAATATGGTTGACGGTAGTCTTCAGTCAACTGGTTGCTGCATTGTCAAATGTTATTCTCTATCTAAAGCCAAGAAGCCTCTGGTGCTTACTGAACTCTTTTGCCTGATTGCTTCTGCATTAAGGTTGTAAAAGTGAATACTGTGCGGTAGAAGAACCTTTTTCAGGATATTCATCCACTACTCTGTGGTATTAATAGTACCCTCTGCTCACCAAAGCTATAGTGAGACCCCTGGCCTCTAGACTGTTCTAGGCAAATACAAAAATCTGCCCCGTCACATAGAAAAATAAACACAGAATTCCTAATCAAATACTGTAGTTCGCTATATTTCTGCTGACCCTGATTTACACAGCTACAGGGGCTGCATCAGGCTTCTTAGTCACAATCTTCCCAGACATCAGAAAAATGTAACATTTGGGAAACAATGCTTTACAAAACTGTGCATTTAAGGCAGAGTGGATCAGGCCTTTGGGGAGCTTCCCCCACCCTTTGTTTCCGGGTGAAGTGGGAGAGCTTACATCTGCATGGGTTATCACCATCAGAAGGGCAAAAAAGGCCAACCTAAAAAGTCTCACCAGCACTTGAATCCTGGTCCACCACCACCATAAAAATTACAGTTATTTTGTTTCTAGAACTTCCCAGCTCAGAAGGTGAGATATTGACAAGAAGGAAAATGCTAGATTTTGAAGAGTTCTCGGAGTCTCTGCTGGCTCTGCACAAAGGATGGCAATGCTACTTTGCTTGTCAAGTGACCCACGGCTGTGAAAGACTGACATTTTGCATCAGAACAATGAAATAGCGTTTTGGACCCTTTGCTTTTAAAGAAAGTAGAAACAATAGTTTTGATTTCTATTCTTATGAGGGAATTGCTGTAAATTGGCTGTCTCCAAGTTCTTTTTGGTCCTCATGCTCTTTTGGGTCTCATGTACCTCTTCTCTTGATACTGTAGTGGAAGCTGGTAGAGCTGTTGTGGAAACATATATCCTCCATGACAAGATCCCATCAGAGCCTCCACATTAAATTATGCTCTGTCTGTATTGCTTTGTTGTTTTCTGAACAATGATCATAGCAGTGGAAGCTGGAAAGTTATGGACTTTATTGGAGGTAATACATTGTTCCTTCTGCTACCTCCTTTTCATGACAGAAATTAAGCCATACCTGCACCTGTTCTCTTCAGCAGTGGCTACAGTTACCATTGAGAAGAGGTATTGTTTAGTATTATGTTCTATCTTTCCCCTGGAAGGTTAGATTTTTTCTTGGGGACTACTGATGCAAACAGAAGCAGTGGTGTAAAGTACAATGCTAGCACCGCTAATGATATAATTGACTTTGTATAGGAACAGCTGGCAAAAGACTGTTTGGAGCACCAGTATATCACCCATGGCACAGAGATGTGATCCTTCTGCTGTATCTGGGAAGAGGAAGCAGGACAACAGCTGAAACACAACTGTGTGTGGGTGCCTTGCTACCTTTTGCCTGCTGTGTCATGCTAGGGCTAACAATTCCTGAAGTCAATTCACGTGCCTTTGCACAGCCATGGGCTGCCTTGGGTCCAACAATAAACTGCACATAATCACCTTTTGTGAGCTAGCTGCCCTGCGGCACAGAGAAACACAGGTGGCCCAAAATAGTCCAGGAGCTCATCAGATCTGCGTCTCATCCACTGCTCTACCCCAAACAGCTCTTTGTGGCCACCCCTTTTAGAAGTGCATTCAGAGCTGGCCCTGATCCAGCATCCATAGGCCTTTATAGGTTTGAAGGCCCTAAAAATAATGCATTTCAAGTAATATATTCAAAGCAAGAATGTGACAGCACACTGGAGCATAGTTCAGCACAGACTGTCCCTCTTGGTGCCTCAGGAGCACTAAATGGGGGCTAATTGCATTGATCATTTCTCTTTCCTGATTGTATGAACATAATGTTTAAGAGTTTGGGATCAGCTGCACGTACAAGCAATTACAGACCTGAGAACCACTTCCCCAAGCTATTGCTGCCAACAGACTTGTGCCTGCCCCAGAATACTCCAGGATATAGCGAGGGTGCAAACATTCCTACTTATTTTCCAGTGGCTGCTCAGCAGTGCAGCAAGTCTGCAGGCCTACTGTTGGGCATGATCTGTCAGCCACTTGCCCTTGTAATATTATTCTCCTGTCTCACAAGGACAGAACTCTTCAAACTTTTCCCTTATGACAAAACCACCTTAGCAGGGAAAAGCAAACAAACAAACAACCCACCCCCAAAACCCCACACCAAACCAACAAACCACAAACAAAAAACCCAAACCAACCAACCCACCACCAAACAAACAAACAAACAAACAAACAAAAACCATAATCTCAAACATTAAAGAAAATAGGGGTTTCCAAGCTAGGCCTATAATACTTTCCTGCGTCAGCTTTCTGAGTGATTACCATTTCAGGAGGGAACGAGGGTCCAGGCTGCATTCAGGTGTTTCCATTCAGATTTAATCATCCACTTTGTCTCTACAGAAGGCAACTCCATGAAGCAATTGGAAGAAAGCCTAGCAGCCGTTCTTCTGTGAATCTCAGTGTGTGATTTGTACCACATCTTCAACTCTTGCCATGATTCAGGCTCTAGCATTTTTTTCAAAAACCTGCAGCCCCCTACTCTATTCTTTGCAGTCCCTCAAGAAACCAGAGACAGTGCCTTGCATCTGCATTACAGAGAATTTATGACTTTTGGTTGTGACAGTCATTTACATGTTTATGCTACTCTGGCAATGCACAGGAATTTCTACAATCAAGAGAAGTATAATTTGTATCTGCTTTGGGGCAGTGCGCGATTTACAAGGCATAATAAAAGATACAAAAGACAATAGCTGTTGAATATTATTTCCAGCTGTGATACTTTATGTGACCTTGGGAGAACAGACTCTATATTTAAAGTCTCCCTGCATATATTTATTCCTTATAGTGGCTCTAATGCTTTTTAGCTGGTGAAATTATTAGTTTTTGTGTGTGTATATGTGCAGCGTACATATAATACAACAGAAATGTTAAGGTACAGTGTCATATAAAACAAAGCAAGTACATTAACAAGCTAAAACAAGCAAGACAGAAATATTTAAATTTACACTGGGAAAAGAAAAACAAAAAGAATATTATCTTGTAAAAGTTTTTGAAACTTTCTCTTACACTACTGTGTTCATGCTCACCGCTTGAGTCGCTAAGTGCCAGTTTCTGAGAGCCTGGGACGGCCAGTGAAATCCCCACTGAGATTTCTATGTGGGAGCATGAATGCAGGAGAACACTGTCACTCTCAAGCATTGCTTAAAAAAAAAAACAATCACACAAGCTAATAAACAGTGGAAACTTGTTTCATGTCATAACAAATCATTGTATATTTTAACTTGTTAGATATAGCAAATCTGTACAAGGCAAATGGTTACTCCACCGTATAACAGAGGGAAACTTCTGCTGGATCACGACAGCCCTTCATGTTACTCTTAAAACGTAATGACAAAGCAAAATTTCAGTGGGGATTATAAAGCTCTGGTGGATATGGATCACTTCTTTCCAACATAAGAAATGCCCCTGGTTCTTTGTGTTTTACATATAATTCACAAAAGAGCCTGGTCTTCTGTTCCCCTATGGTATAATTTTATAGTGAAGCTGTGCTTCAGATGTGAGAAAAAAACAACCCACTGTGACACAGCCATTCCTAAATATGCAAGTCATTGCAGTACTGACCACCAAGCAAAGAAAACTGATGTTGCTGTGTTGTTAGATGAGGGAAAGAGGCAGCCTTAAAAGGACAAAATGAAGTCCTTTTTGCTTTATGTATTCCATTTGTTGCATGAGAACACACACCGTCTTTGTAAGCCTGAAACATCAGAGAGCTGAAGAATACTTGACTACAGTGACTTGAGGAGAGAGGTTTAAGATCAGCTTTAAAGATATGACTTCTAATCATCTTGCTGCATAGCAGGATTCAAAGACCTGCGTTGGACAGTGAGGCCTCCCCTGCAGCGTGCAGGCAGAGTGTGGTGAGCCAGCTCCAACACCCTGCGTGGAATTAAATAATGCGCTTCAGAATTGAACATCCAACATGACAACCATCTCTGAAAGTTAAAAATCCCACATCTTTTAATAAAGGTAACTACAGGTGAGGGGTAATAGCTCCAATGACTCCTCAAAAGGTGTAGCAGACACTGGAAGCTTGGAAAAATAGACTATATTTCTACTACACAGCTTTTGGTTACTTAGTTTCAGCAATGATGTTAGAATAATTTGTATTAAAGTCTTTGCTATAGAAACTACCACACTGATAAAAGCACAGATACAAAACACAAGTTAGAGTGCCTTCCTCCTTCTCATTTGCTTTCCTTCTATGGACTCCTCTGAAGACTTAAGGAATTTTACTTGTTTTAGTTTATCTGTGAATTTTAAGCATCATAAATAAATGAAGCCTATGCTGACCTCCTGGACATTATACAGTCTTTGTTGTATACCAGAAATTCTGTATTTCCTGCAAATTATAGACAGTGAACAATGACAATGCTACAACTGAAACACAATTCCTTTTGTTTTATAGGCACTTGTGCTAAGATCTATGCAAGCTTTAATTTACGTTACTTATTCTATTCCAGCAGCATAAATTCATCTAAATAGAGGTAAGGTTCACGTTTTAAGCATGTTTCTATGTGCAGAAGGAATCAGGGTATAGAGATTGCTTTATCATTCTGCAGATAACTTTGTGAGGGAAGGACACTCTCCAATGTCATGCCACCTTCAGGCTGTGATGCAGGAGTCTCCAGGAGCTAAGGCACCGTCTTGCCTTTGAGCAGTGCTAAAACACCTTATTTTTTTTAAAAAAATGAATTATTTCTGTAGCAAATTTATATTATTGTCCTTCAGCTAGAACCCTTTTGCACACTGTTTTTCAGGGGCTGTGCTTTCTCCCAGCAGTACATGTCTGGGGAATCAAGCTACATCTTCTTTCAAACTGAAATTCTAAAGTGGGGACAGCTATTGTCGGAAAATAGCCAGGATGCTCATTCGATAGTTATCCTTCTTATGTCAGAAGAAATCCATTTCATGTTTTATGGTCCTAATCCAAAGTTCACTGAAGCCTGGGGGTTTTCATTAATTTTTATGGATTTCAGATCAGATCATTAAATAACAAAACAAACAAAAATAACTACAAAAACACCAAACACAAAGTAGTTCTTCACCACCTAGCTGCCAGTCTCTTGAGTGGGGACACAATTAAAGCTGAGCAAAGTGGAACCCAGCTGAGTTTTCACTCAGCTTTTTCCCACACCCATTATGCATACGAGAATAACAGTTTACACCTTTAGAATAAATCTCAAATTCCTTCATAGCTCTCAGCCAGAGAGGACAACTAGTGGTGGGCAGCTGAGGCATCTTTGGCACTCTTTTCTCAGGTGTCTTCATAAATACCATCTGGTGCAGCAGGACTGCACCCATGCTTGGTATCTCATCCTTGAAGAAGCGACTGTTTTCATCTGCTGTGTTTAACAGCCACATGTGCCCTCAGGGAATAACGTATTTGCATGGTGAAGACAGAAAAAGAGCATCATTACCAGACAGCTACCAGCAGTGGTAACCTCTGAGTAGTTCGAAGAGAATGATTGTGGCTGGTCTGAGCACCTGGGAAGAAGGGGGTCTTTTTGGTGTGGCAACACCAGTACACTAACTGATTAGCAATGACAACCAGGCAAGCCAAAGATGTTGGTCCTGACACTTGGAGACAGGGTTGTGGGTTTGACAGAGAGATCTCCTTTGTAATCAGGACTGAGGGAATCCTGTCATAAAAGGGTTGTCTGATGTGTCAAAGAAGAATGAAAGAGGAGGGAGGAATACAAGTGGGAAATTTATCCCTGAAAAAAATCACACTGAAAGAGGTGCTGTTTGCCAGGCGTTTGGAAGCAATGACTGCTTCATGTCTGGCAAGAGTAGACTCTGAGAGAAAGTGTGATTAAAAAAAAAAATTAGATGCTGTTTGGAAAGAGCATAGAAGACAATGGAGACATAGAGAGAGAGAGATGGATATGGAAAAATGAGGAGAGAAAGAAATAAAAGGATGAGAGACAAGGAAGGACAGACTTGAGTTCCTTAGTCTGGACAAGGCACAACCTGATTAGGTAAGTGGGCTGATTAACCAGGAACATGCCTGCTCTCAGGATCACATCTGACCCAGGGATATCTCAACAAGCAGTTAACTGAACCAAGCTCTCTAGATTGGGAATTGCAGAAAAAGACATACTGCTTGTTATTTAAACAGCAACTTAACTATGCTCCTGCAGAGACAAAGAAATGCACCTACTTTGTTTGTCTGAAGGCTTGTGTTTCCCTCCAGCTGCTCCACATCCGAGGAACAGTAAAACACTTGGGAGAGTCATTTTGTCCTGCCGTTTTTGTACAGTGCGATGAGGTCGTGCTCTAGGCACAATTTCAAGCTACTGCTACAGTTTGAAGACTAATAAAAATAATTATAACATTTTAATTGCCTACAGCACTTGCACTTTTATTTACTTTCTCTACTGAACTGCAGTCATTCCCATTTAAATTTGTGATGTAGAACAGGATACGCAGGATAAATAGAGAAAACTGCTGAATCTCTGAAATTCAAATGAAGGGCATTGTGTGCCTTTCGAGTTGTTCCCTCTAGTATCCTGAAAGGTCTGTAATTTGCTTCTCTCAAAAAATGTTGGAACGGCTCTTTCCTCTTCACAGTTACCTTTATGTGATTCCCATTGCAGTCTCCTCAGATTGTGGAAGATCACATATGGTATTTCTAATACTGACAAAAAAAGAGTATTACTTATGTTGTCACATGAGTAATATGTTAACACATAAGTAATACAACGCTTTCTCTAAAATAAGTGGGAGTACACTGTAACAAGGCAAAACACTGACCTCTGCATGCTGTCATTTAAACTGATGTTCATGACCTGCCTCTTGCAGTGAGGTATCCACACTGATAAATGCCTACATTTTTGGTTGTTGTTTTTTAGAAAGAAAAATATAGGTCCAGTCCTGCTTCCACTGAGCTAAGTACAGAGATTTTTACTAATTACAAAGTCAAGAGGAAAAATAATTCACCTGTCATCATCACTGTTGGGCACTTACATTGCCAGTCTCAGTCACTATGCCAGAAAATGACGGGACAACAACACTTAACAACTGCATGCTCTCACAGATATGGGTTGCTGGCAGATCAGAGAAGACAGGTTTGTACTGATGCTGCCTATGTTGCATCTACTATTTGAGTAAAAAACATATCTTGTTCCAGCCATGAGGAACTGGATGCTATGGCAGTCTTTAGGTGCAGGCTCACCTATCCAAAAGCCTTGTAACAATGGGAAACATGCAGCCTCCTCTAGATTGTTTCATGGAGATCTGAACTTATATCTGACAATCCACAAGCTATATAAACTGGTTTAATTTTTCCTAGTTATGCAGGAAGGCCACCTAGACCCAGCAACTGGTGTTTTTCTTAGATGTGTGTACACACACACAAACACACAGAGAGTAACATATGAAAAATTGATACAAAGCCCTAAAGTACTTTGAAGTCATGAAGATGGAGGAGGGAGAAGGGGAGAAATATGGAAAGTGTTGCTTTGACACAGATTCTCCACTCTGTTGTTCAAGTAGGATCAAAGGTGCTCTGGTGTGGCAGCCTCTCCACACAGAATTGTCACAGTGTATGCAAGCCATTCGCTGTAGAAGACCCATAAAAAGACCCCTGTTACTACACTTCAGAGCAGATGTAGAGTTAAAAAAAGCAAGGTGCTGTTCATTTGAGAATCCAGTGCTTTGCTCACGTGAGGAGAAAATTGTTTGCATGAATTCAGCTCCCACTGAAATCCAAGCAAAGTTTCCCAATTAATTCAACATCACAAGCAACTCACAAACTTTTAAGTATTAACTACCTCTCTGCACAAGGGCCAAGTGTAACACATCATGGATCTGAGAGAGTTCCCAAATGCTTGTCATGATTTTGTATATGTTTTTGATATTTCTTGCAGGGTTTTGTGGAAAAATAAATGCTTGATGTAAATAAATGCAGCAGATCACAGAATCGCAGAACAGTTGGGGTTGGAAGGGACCTCTGGAGATCATCCAGTTCAACCCACCTGCTAAAGCAGGTTCACCAGAGCAGATCACACAGGAATGTGTACAGGTGGGTTTTGAATGTCTCCAGAGAAGGAGACTCCACAACCTCTTTGCGCTGCCAGTTCCAGGGCTCTAGCGACCTCAAAGTAAAGAACTTTCTCCTTATATTCAGGTGGAACCTCCTGTGTGTCAGTCTGTGTCCGTTGCCCCTCATCCTATCACTGGGCACCACTGGGAAGGGTCTGGTCCCATCCTCTTGACACCCAACCTTGAGATATTTATAAAGACTGATGAGATCCCCTCTCAGCCTTCTCTTCTCCGGGCTGAACAGACCCAGCTCTCTCAGTCTCTCCTCATAAGCACGATACGCCAGACTACTTGCCTGCTTTTGCTCTGATGAAAGATATTTTTCCATGTCCTCATGCTTCTATTATTTGGAAATAATTTCAGAGTGTAATATCTGATTTCTTATATTCAGGAGCTGTCTCTTGAAATTCAGGATCAATTATTTTCCTTCTTTTAATTTTTGTTCTGCTGCTTTTAGGTAATCCCATTTGTGCTGTTCTGAGACATCCATAGATACTTATCAGTACAGACTGCACCATCAGTAGCGTAGAAATCAAGGAAGTCTTGAATGTTGGCTAGAGACTTTCCTCTTTCCTGAAATATTGTATTTTACACAATTCCTCTTAACTGAAACATTTGTCTTGAATCAAAGTGGTGTAGGAAGGCAATTTTTGATGGAAAAAAACATAAGGGAGTGTAAGTTTTTGCAGTGGGTCACAAACATCTGCTTTTTTGTGCCTTCCAGCAACAGATATTTTTGACTTTGATTTAGACAGCTGTTTGACATCTTCAGATATGAAACTGTCTGGGGTTCTCATTCCTGTTCATGGTGATTGAGCGTTTTCCTTTGCAACATCTATTTGTGAACAGCAGCTACCAATAGGAAACAAAATCATTATTCAATTTATGCCAGGAAGATGAGACAAACTCTTTTTTTTTTTTTTTTTTTCCAGAATAGAAGCAAATGACAGTGACTGAAATTCCGTGCTCATAAATACTGAACCTGAAATGTTAAAGTGCTATAAATTCTGGTATCAATTCTTTTTTCACTAAAAAATAATATCAGTACAAATGTACTTGTGACTCTTAGCCTAGAATATCTTTGTACTCTGACAGTTCTGCTGTACATACGAAAGAGGACTTTGAGCAAATAAAAGGTTGTTGCTGTAGAGTTACCTAGCCAATCAGCCCATTAAAAAAAAAGGATAAAAGAAAGCAGACTACACAGAAAACCCACAAACTGCTTTTTACACTGTTACAATAATCACTTTAAAATCAAGAGAGAATGACTGTTCCATCTTGTCTGTGTCTTCTGGAAGCAGAAGAAGAAAAAAAGTGAAAATTATAGAGAACAGGATTAAAAGGAGAAAAGATGAGCAAGAAAAATACAAATGCCCAAGAAAGAGTCGGTCCCTTATTCCCCAGTGTCTAGTGAGCTACCCATGGTGCTTCTGTACTATGCATCACAGTACTTTGTTCACCAGAGTTTAAAAACTTCTCAAATATGGCTGGATTTCTCACTTTCCTTGTGAGATGATTCCCAAGCCAAAAGATTTCAGCAACAAGCTTATCCTAAAATACTAGATTTTCCTTACTTAGTGTCATTCTTTTTTCCCCTGGTTTCCCTTTTCCTGCCGTAGACAAGTCCCCTGCTTGCTTGCTGCCCAGACATCCTGGTAGATCAGCGTTTTCCTCTTTGCCAAGGCACACCGGTGCCTTCTCATCTCAGTTTCTGGGTTTACCTATTGTCCTTCCTGCTGTTGCTGTGCCCTCCGCTGAATTCATCTTCCTGCCTGAAAAAGTCGTGTCTTTCTGCCTGTTTTTCACTCTTGCCTCTGTGCTGGACTTGTTTTAAACAGCAGATGACCAGAGGGAATATTCTCAAGCTGGCGGGGCCAGAGGTATCAAGCAGAGCAGAAACAGAGCCACATCTTTCACAGTGCAGCAAAGCACCCCCCGTGCAAAACTCAGCTCTGGCGGTTCACACCAAACTGCTGTTTTCCAGGAAATATTTTTCCAATTCATAATAAACCATGGTTTCCATTTTTAGAACCGCGTGCATGCAAAAGCTTCTTTACAGCAACATATGGGCCTAATTATAACACAGGGCTGTTTTAAACAGTACAGCTCTGGCAGCACAAATTTCGGTAAGATGCAGGATAGCATCCAAACCTAGAGTTCAAAACCAATTTTCTGAGTCTTTTTTAAACTGCTTTGCAGTTCCACAGTGGGCCATGTCCATCAAAAGCGAGTAGCAAAGATGCATGTTACATGTTTAATGGTCTTTGGATTTAAGAGTTGCAAAAGCACTTTAATATTCTACTTTATTTGCAGAAACCAGAGGATCTTCATGAAAAGATTATTGTGGGCAGCAACTTATTATATCGTTGCAGCCGGTATTTGGGGCTCCCTAAGACATGGGCACATGATCACTAGTTCTTCTTGACAGGGTAGTTTCAGCAGATGAGTACACAGGAACTTCCTAAAACAACTTCAGCAAGATTTGCTGATGTTTGTTTGAATCTCAGTTCATAGCTCAAATAGTAAAGGCAGAAATTCAGATGTTTCTCAAGGGGACGCAATATGATTTCTCTTCTCAACAAAGCTTCCAAACAGTAATTGTACATTATCACTTTCTATATGCAAGTATTTGATTTTCTACTTATTTATTTTGGAGCAGTATTCATTACATATCTGCTAGAAATAAACGTTGACTGTATAATTCATGTGGCTCTCATTTGCAAACAGGAGGACAGCACTCTGCAAATCTCTTGTGAAAACAGAGGTTGACAGGAGGGACTAGTTCCTGTTCCCTGTCACCTACGTGCGTCATGAGATCCCACAACATCATGTTTGTTAGCACCTTGCCTTTCTTCCTTATTTGAATACTTGCTTATTTTTAAGCTTCTTATGTGAAAGGAAAACAAGGGAGGAAAACATAATTAACAACAAAGCAATATAATTTAAGCAGTTTTGCCGCACTCCATACAACTGTTCAGTATTTAATCAGAAGGACTACTGTGATTAGGAATGGAAAGTCTATGTGAGTGACTCACCGTGAACAAATTAAAGATTAAAACACACGGTTGATAAAGGAAGTGGCTGGCTCCAAATCCTCTGTACGAACTGAATTCTGCTGCTCAGGTTGTTGCAAATTTTTGAAGGCTGCCTTGTTTCATTAGCTAGTAAGGGGAACTTATTCCTGCTGTCTGGACTTAGCTTCAGTTAGCTAGAGAAGGTATTTTTCGTTAAAATCATATGCAATAAAATCATTGTGCAGTCATTAAAAATCCTAGATAAGTAAAGTGGAGGGGGTGAGAGTATTTTTGTTGCAAATTTAGACTATACTGTTTCATGAGATTCTTTGTCCTACTGGATTGTACCAGCCCAGCAAGGAACTTCCCTTACTCTAGAAGTTTAAGCTGACAGAAAAAAATTGGCAATAATTTGGAGCTGGACACAATATGAATGAGGTACATTAGCACACTATTACCAAGCGGTTGAATTGTGAAAAAAACCAATTCTTAAATAGACAAAGCTGGTCAGAAAGCTGTGCTCTGCTCCTCCACTGCTCTTCGCATCTTGAGCTCTTTGGCACTTTGCATTTTGGCAGTAATCTGCCATCCTTCAGAAGCAGTTAAGGGGGAACAGAACAGAATATAAAAAGGACCAACAGCACAGCTGAATGATAATTTTCATCAACATAAGCAAAAGTAGCCAGGTGTTTGGGGAATGAGATGGGAAACCTAGAACAGGGGTATCGGGAAAGGGGTGATTCACCCTGTGAAACGCCTGGACTGCAGAGACAGCAGGTGTCTGTTCCCATTAAGTGGCATTTCAGTGCAGCCTGTGGAGAGAAGCCAAGGGTGAGGGCCCTGCCCCTGGACAGAGAGGGTCTGTGAGGGCTGGGTTGCACGGCATGAGGAGCTCGGGGAGCGCTGCTGCAGCCGAGGCACCCAGCGGCTGGGAAGCGGCGTGTTGAGAGGGAGCATAGGGGATGAGGTGGAGACCTCTTGCTGAAGTGCAGAGGTTGCTCTTACCTTGCTGGAGCACTCCTTAAGAAAAATGCCAGATACTGCATACAAAAATAGCCATTCAAATGCTGCCCAAACACAAATGCATGTGGAATTGTGCTGAGTACTTGCATTTTTGCTCACCATGTTGAAGCAGCATATCTACATATTTGTTAAAAGTGGCAGTAAGGAATAAAGTGGGCCAAACTGCTCACTGTCTGGCAGACAAAGAGCTGTGCTAGTCATGACAAAAAATAATTTTTCAAGTACTCTTTTGGGGATTCTTTTGGGACAAACACAGAGATGCACACTCTGCCACATGAGACAACTCATAGAATCATAGAATGTCCTGAGTGGGAAGGGACCCACAAGGATCATCGAGTCCAACTCCTTTCCCTGCATATGACAACCCCACAGTTCACACCATGTGTTTGAGGGTGTTGTCCAGTCTCTTCTTGAACACTGTCAGGCTTGGGGCTGTGACACCTCCCTGGGGAGCCTGTTCCAGTGCTCCACCACCCTCTGGGGGAAGAACCTTTTCCTAATGTCCAACCTAAACCTCCCCTGGCACATCTCCCCACCATTCCCTTGGGTCCTGTCATTGGTTGCCAGAGAGAAGAGGTCAGCATCTGCCCCTCCTCCTCCTCCCCTTGTGAGGAAGCTGTAGCCACCATGAGGTCTCCCCTCAGTCTCATCTTCTCCAGGCTGAAATGGAATTCTTCTGGAAGAAGAGACTGCAAAATTTTAGTGTCATAAATAATTAATCTAACAATGGCCAGGCAGCCAGACTAAGCACAATAGTGGATAGTTGGAGGATTATTCGCACAGTGAAAGTGCTGATTTAAATAAATGGGAAGAATAATTGTTAACATTAAAAACCCCAAGCCCAAATGAAAAAACCCCAAGCAAACAGTAGAAGTGACTTATGGCAGATTGAATTTAACTCAAAAAAAAAAAAAAAAAAGTTTCCTTTATATTAAATTTCACAGTCCCATTACCTGTGTCTCATTTTTTATTTTGGAGTTCAAATTCATTTTGTCCAAACGTCTGTTGCCAGGATGACTTGCATATTGAACTGTTCAGTGTTTTCCTGAACATGTTGTCCTTGAGCCATTCAGAGAGAACTTTAAAATAGGGTGGTCAGGAATACTGACTTGCTGGTGCAAACAGGTGTTTTTTTACAAGTTCTGTAAAAACTCCAGCAGAAAGGTAACTGTGGTGCTTCAGCCTCCTGACTGAAGGATTAGGTTCACTCTCTCCAGCATCATGAACATGCAACTGTATCAACAATCTCTAGCATTTTTCCAAAATTTATAACAGGAAAAGGAAACAACTTCAGTGGCAGAAAGACTATACCTAAGGGAAAACTCAAAACGTGTCATAAACAGAGTACACTATAGTTTATTATTGCCATTACACACCACTGAAGTGGAATGGCCAGGAATGCCCATTGACTCTAACCCTCAAATTGCCCAGCCAATTGAAAACGTTTTGTGTCAGGAGTTACGTTGCTCAAAATCATAATCCTGCATTAAAACATACCACAACTACTTTTTGGCAGGTAGAAGCCTTCAAAGTAAGTATCTTGCCTGTTAACATTTTTACCCCAAGAATGGTGTGTCATGAAGTTTAATTAAGTCTATGCATTAACAGCCAACCCTTCTGGTATGCAAAAATACCTTCCTATACATAGTTAATTTGTATGTGTGTGATATGTTTCCATGCTACTCCAATGCTGTTACTGTTTGGAAAGGTTTAATATTTCTGAGAAGTATGAAATCAGGTAACCGTAATATTGTATGTCTTTTGTAATCCCAGCATACAAACGTATTCTCGCCCTCCAGTGATTATTTATTAATGTAAACAGAACCAGTCAAGATAGTAATATTTCATGCTCACCAACAGGCAATATTTATTATTGTAACTGATAACTCTACATAGAGTACTGCACAAAATTATAATGGACCAACCAACAAAACCAAATTTTGTGCAACTGTAAATAGCGCTTTAACAGAATTTCAACATGTTGTGCGTTAGGTGTCTTAGTAAAGTGACAATTCAGAGGATTATTTCATGGGAGCATGAAAATGCAAACTTTCATTCAATGCATGTACACAAAACAAAGGATTGCTATAGGTGCCACATGTCTAAACAAACCCCAAACCAGTCCCATCCCCCTCACCACCCCAAAACAAGTTAAATGAGTAAGTACTAGCACTCCTAGCAACTGCCAGCCAAACCACATTCCAAGTCTTACCCACTTGCGAGACACACAGAAATGCCATCCGAGGAAATGCCCTTAGCTTGGAGCTTTAGACATATCGATTCAGCTATATCACATTAACTGTGGTTTTTTTGTTTAGCAAGACTGAAAGAATTACAGGACTATAAATGCACTTAGCCAGTATATTCCCAGTAATGCAGGCATTACTATATAAATTAACTATGCACAACAATTGACTGTTGAAGGAAGTAGTGTTTTTACATTAAAAAAGGTGATATAGTATACAACAAAAATTCAAGCATTTAACGTTAAACCTTAGGTGTGGAAATTCTGACCTTCTGTTCCTGTGCACTACATAAAACAGACCTAGAATTATTTTTTTTTATTATTTTTTTTTCTTCCCTATACATGTATTTCTAAATGGCTTGGGTAAAGGTCTAGGCAGAAGGATAAAAATGTAGCTGCCATCCTACATCTCCAGCACACTACTATTCCAAAGTCCTTTACAGCATGTGGGTACCTGACCTCCAGGTTTTCAACATGCGGCCTTAATACTCTCAGATCACCCCCATCTCAACACCTTCTTGTCTTTGACAGCAAGATCTCTGTTGTCTGCTACTTTTTATTTGCACCCTTTTCACCAGCTGTACCCATCACTTGCCCAGGCAGACACTTCATCTCCTGTTCCACACAAGGGAGCAGCTCAGCTGCCCAAGGTCATCTTTGGACAATCAGGAAAGCAGGAGACAAAAGGCTGGAACAGCCCTTCTCTTCTACCAGCTTTGGGGGAGGCCTGGGCAGACATATACACTTCCACTTCTGCCTGAGCACCAGTGGGGGAAGTGCTGAAGACCTTGTTAGCTTGAAAAACACAGGTTTACAAAATTTTGGAGAAAGTTGAGATTCAAAAGAAAAAACAGCCCCCTATAAACATAATATTTTAACTACTGTCTAGAGTCATTTAAAACAACTATGAAATACTTTCAAATTTCAAATTATCAATGCCTTTTTCTCCTGGTACCAAGTTAATACAGGAGATAAACATAAACTACCATACCTATAGAGAGTTCAAGCTGTAACAAAATTAGTAGTAGACATGACTGCAAAAAAAGTGTAATGAAAAGTATAAGATTTCTCTCAAAAAATAAGTGTCCATAGCTTGTGGTGCACAGACAGCACATTCTGTGAACATGGAGAACCATAATCTAGAGGCAGTTCTACCAACTTCACAATTTAAGTCAAGAACAATAAATGACACAAATGTGAGAAACTAAGTCAGTGTGTATCCTACTTTAGTACTCAAGTGCCCCAATGTATTTTGTATTCTTGAAAATTACTAAGTACAGCAGAAAATGTGCCTTCTGCAGGGAATGGAACAGAATTAAAACTGGGTTAGTCCATTTTGAAGTATTTCTACAAGCAGTGTTATGGTAGCCTACCACTATATTAATACATGAACTTCTTTTTGGATTTCCTGGGATTTATGGGAAAATAGACCACTAGAAAACCCACACTTAAAAAGATGAAAGCACTAGAAAACTGCAAAAACAAAGCATCTACATAATCATGGTGAACTCTGAAGCTGAGGACTGTGTGCCTATGTAAAAAAAAAAAATACATAGAAATAGTTGTGGGGTTTTTTTTCCACCCCTCAAATCAACAACACATAAGCAATATATTATTTCGAATGGGCTTTGGATAGGGAAGTGTGAACAGAGTGGACAAAGAAAATGACAAAGGAAAAGAACAGTGACATTTTATTTGCTTGGCATGTGAAATTACAGAGATGTTACTACAGCACTTACTGTTCTTACCTTTTGGATCCCAACTCATCACAAATCACAGCATAACTATGTCAGTGGTAGAATTCAACACACAATATACATTTTCAGAATGATTTATTTCTCTTAATGGTATCCCCACTTAATGATATCCCCACTTTATTGCAGCCTACAAACCTGCAGAAAATGCATTTGCTTCTGAAAGCATAACAATAAGTGTTCTGGGGTGTTCAAAGTCCAATAAGTAGTCCTCAGATTTCAGATGTTAAAGCTTTCTCCACAGCCACATGTTCCTTTGATGTTTGGATTATTGAAGACAAATTCACTGGACAGTTTGTCTTCTACATAGTCCATTTCAGTGCCTAAAAGCGTCAGCTGTGCCTTCTTCTCAATAAACACTCTAACCCCTTGAAGACAACAAAGAAAAAGATAATTATATACATCAAAATCATCATTCACTTTAAAATTATCTTTTGATTAGTAATGAAAAAAACTGAATCTAAATATGAAGACTACCAGTATAACTTGGTTTCCCTGGCATAACATAGGGCACTTTCATTGCTGTTTTTGCCCATAAAACTCCAGCAACAGGGCAGCACTGTTACTAGTGTGTGCACATGAATGTATGTTTTGTTTGTTGGGCTTCTTTTTGGGGGTGGAGGACAGGGCCTGAATTTAAAACCATGATATCCAGGGAAACAAGCTGTAGAATTTGGGAACAAATTTCAGCTTCTGTACTTAAAGCCCACGCACTACAGTCAGTAATCCATTTCCTACCATTTTTGAAGTCTGTGCATCCAATAATATGCCCCAAAACCTTGAAAAACCAAACATTCTTCTCTCAAAACAATTATTTTTTTTGCTCTGCCAAATAGACTAGGTCTATATTAACTATAAATAATATTGAATCCTACAATAAGGCAGATGTATGAACTTTCAAAGATGTCACAGCCTTTAAGCATTAAGAGTAGTTCATCTCAGGAACCAGGAAGAGCTCCCTTTTCTGAAGTATACAAAGTATCTACCTCTCTGGAAAGTTACTGAACTTTAAAACTTCAAATCTGACATAAAGCTGTGTGCAGACAGCTTTAGCTGCCCACAGACCAGGAAATTAAAAAAAAAAAAAAAAGTAAAATTGTATCAGTAAACAGCAACAAGAATCCACTTACTTACATGAGAGATTGCTGGAAAACTGTTTCACCATAGTAGACATTGCAACAAAGCATATTACCAACGCAAGTCTGTGGGCAACTGAGCTGAATCTACACCCTGATGGGCTAAACCTAATGAAAGAGTTCATGGACCTGATCCCTTAAGTAGTCAGTTACTACCCAAAAGCCAGAAAATTTATGCGGGGATCCAAAGCCAACAGATGACTGAGTACAGAGCTATATAAAAGTCAGAGCCTTCACTAGATGTCTGTCTAGAAGCAAGCAAAAGAAAACAGAACACACACAGACACACTTGAAACAGTCTGGCTTTGGAACTCGAGATCTCTGACCTGACTGAGGGAAACTGATTTCTCATCCTTAAGATCCAAACCAGGAAATTTCTGCTGAAAAATGTGTTTTCAGCCCTGTAAAGCTAGAGCAGCTCCGAGTCAACAACTCCAGAAGCAGCTGAATTTGAAATCAAGAGGCACCTGCAGAATTAGGTGGCAGTCCTGATCTCACATACTCTGGTTCAATTTAAAGTTCCAACTAATTCTCTGTTTTAGAGAATAAAATTTATGAGTTTGTCACAGGTATTTGGAATATAGCTGGAAGACAGGCTCTGCCTAGCAGCATAGCTTCTGTAAGAAAATAATTGCAATATCCCACTTATATTCAAATCTCTTACTTTGCCATCAAATTAATATTCCTGAACATACTATACTTGAGTTCAGCAATGCCTAAAAAAAAGCTAAAACCACCCCACAAAAGGAACTCTAGGACCTTTTAGAAAAATAACAGAAATCAAAACACTGTTATGCTCTGTAAAAAAAAAATTCCCTATTTAACGAAAAGACCACTGTCAGAAATTTTTATAAAAACTGGAAAAATGTATAGAACTGTGCTGGTTTTGACTGGAATAGAATTCATTTTCTTCACAATAGCTTGCATGGAGCTATGTTTTGGATTTGTGCTGAAAAGAGAGATGTCTTCATTATCGCTGAGCAGTGCTTACACAGAGCTGAGGCCTTTTCTGCTCCTCACACCACCTCATCAGTGAGTGGGCTGGGGGGCCACAAGAAGTTGGGAGGGGACACAGCTGGGACAGCTGACCCCAACTGACCAAAGGGATATTCCATACCCTGTGACGTCATGCTCAGCCTATAAAGCTGGGGGAAGAAGGAGGAAGGGGGGGGACATCCAGAGTGATGGTGTTTGTCTTCCCAAGGAACTGTTACACGTGACAGAGGCCGGCTGTCCTGGGGATGGCTGAACACCTGCCTATCCATTGGAAGCAGCGAATGAATTCCTTGTTTTGCTTTGCTTGCATTGGTTTTGCTTTACGTATTAAACTGGACTATTTTGGTGGAGTAGAATCTGCTGTAGAGACTGCAAGGCTGTGGATTTTAACTAACTAGTTACTTCAAAACAAAAACTAAGATGACAACAATTCCCGTAACAGACGACTGGGTCCTCTTGCTGTAACTCATTATTCCAAGTAAGTTCTAACATGTACCTTGGCAAACCTGTAACAGGTTATTTTTTTCCCCCCCACCACAGAAGTTTGCTCTGCTGCATCAGAAACTCACCATCTTGAACTACTTCTTCATCAGAGTCTCCTTTTGATTTTGTATATTCTAAAGTGTAAGAAAGTCCATTGCATCCTCTTGTGCGAACACCTACTTTCACGCCTACCTAAAAAACCAAAACAAACAAAGAAAAACACCACCACATTCATTACTTTTTAAAAACCTATTCAGGAACACCAGGGCAAAAACCATGCAGAACAACAAAAAGCTGAAATTTCTTATTTTCCACTGCCTCAAAGCAGAAGTGAATTAACTTAACAGATTAAGAGGTAACATTTTTTTTCCTTTTACAAAATTGACTGTCAAAGTAAAAGCAAACATTTGTTACTGTGGATCAAGCCCTAAAGTGTGTTAAAGTTTTGAAGTAATAAACTGTTTGGACTCCTGTTGGTGCCTAGTCTCATAAAGACAGGCAAATTTCAAAGACACATACTTTTGGGACTTCCAAGTTTACTCAGACGCTAATGCAGGTGCTGTGTTAAGATTTTTGACAGTAATTTAATTATGAAGCTGTGAGACAAGTGCAGTTACTAGTTCTTCACACAATTCTTGTAATGAC
Source organism: Streptopelia decaocto (assembly GCF_964273445.1). NCBI lineage: Eukaryota > Metazoa > Chordata > Aves > Columbiformes > Columbidae > Streptopelia > Streptopelia decaocto. The sequence continues at coordinate 30,354,907 of NC_138657.1, forward strand.
ACCAGCAGAAAATCCACTTCAAACCAAAGTTTCAAAAAACGTAACTTGATTTCTTCATTACCTTTACTGCCAGTCTCACTTAAAAAGCAATCTTCTCCTTAAATCAAGTATGTTTGTTTATTACTGCTTTGACAGACCTTAAAAGTCAACCTAGTCATTATGATAGTAACATTCACAGTGTCCAACAATTCTGAGGAAAAGAGTATCTGTGTAACTATATGACTAAGAAGAGGTTTTAAAAGAACAGATAACTATTTGCGCACAACATTTCAAACTATCTGTACCATTTTCCTCACCAATGCTTCATAATTGAAGAGGAAAATTATATTGTCTATATCTGTAAGCAAGGTCAAGATAAAAACGTAACAAAATATATCACTTGCCATCAAGTGGGATCTCAGACAAACAGCATTTGATCTTTTCAGACTAAATAGCTTTCTTTACAGGAACTGCTACAAATAATGGGCTGGAAAATGCAAACACCATTTATAGCAAGGGGATGACTGACCAGCTAAGCTGCAGGCTTACAGCATCCTTAGGATGGTTTAAAACATTAGAACAAAGAGTCTAGTTAGTTGCAGGTATACAGGAAGCAAAAGAAACAATGGGCCTTTTGTGAAAGTTAAAAAAAGAGATATTATTCTTGAAATACTTACTGTAAAGGAGAAAAACTAATGTTTTTTAATGGCTAGAAAGCAAGACTCCATGTGTTTTTCCCCCAGAAGAAAAGATGACAAGCTCAATCATTTATTTTGAGAAATACTGATAACTTAATGAAATACACTGTCTGGCAGCCTTCCTAAGAATTAGATGTACAATGGGTATGAATCTGCCTTTTATTATTATATACTTCAAAATGACAATTCCTACAGGAACTTAATTAAAAACATGTTCCTATCAACAACTGAAGATCCCTTTCCCTACCATAAGTCACTGCTATGTCATACTAAAAGGCTTCAACGAAATATAGCTCAAAAATATTCTGGAGCTTAAATTTTTTCACTTTTATCCATTTCAAAAGTAACTGTACAGTGAAATGTCATTACAGTCTGGTATTTCCTGCATTTCATTTTAAAAAGAAACAAAGCTTGATATATAAAGAAGCTTATGCATTCCCCTCAAAAAAAAACATGCCAACACCGCTAATAAACACCTCAGTGTTTATTTTAAACTTCCAAGTTAGCTAGAAAAGCTTTGCGACCATGAGCTGTGCTAATACCTTAGCACAGTCTACAGACTGGCGCTGTTTATACTTACATGCTCAGGTTTATCTTTAAGAAGCTCTTTTATCTTCTGAACAGCTGACGGGGTCTGAAAAACAAAAACATACAAATCAATTTGAGTGTTTTTTTGTTTGCAGTGGGTGCTCGCACATACTAAAGTGTCCAACATACTTAGTTGGACTATACAAAATTTCTATTCCAGCTATGCGCACTCAAGTTTTCTTAGTTTACATTTGCCTCTTATCTGCTAAGTCCACCTTCAACGTCAGCCACCTGTCAGTGTTGACTAGCCCGTGTTCTACTTGAACCCGATGGCTGATCTGAAGAAATGCACTCTGCTGTAAAACAGATGACTGCTGAATCTAATCCATAGAGAACACAATACCTCTTCACTCCCATCCTCACCCACACTACCAGAAAACAGATAGCTCAAGAACTGCAGTCCTTAATATTAGGATTTTTTTTTTCTCCAATTCTGCAGTTCTGCTCTTCTGAAAATCTTTTTGCATACACAATACAAATAGAAATCAATTAGTCACAGAAGTATTTATGGCCTAGTCCTATCTTCTCACTAACCTAGAGGGGAACTGTGACTTTACAACAGATAAATTCACTGTTCATACAGCTCCAGCTGCAGAAATGCAAGAACACCACACAAACACAAGAATTTCTATTATATGCTTACAAGTTTTTAAGATTCTGAGAAAAGTAAAAGCACTAGTAATGTGAAGTTCCTACCAAAAGCAGACTTAAACACACAAAGCAAAGTACAAGCACACTTACCGTAGAAAATCATTTTCTAACTACGGCTATTAACCTGCACTTGTTACAGAATCGCTACCGAACAGACTGAACTAGATGCGCCCAATTTGCCGCTGCTCTGAGGGAACCGACTGTACTTTCCGCTGTATTATCCCCAATACCGCCGCTAGTAGCAAACGCGCTTCCTCAGTGAACAAAAAATACAGTCTCCTTGGCAACAATCTACCCGTCAGCTTCTCTAGATAAGGCTTTCTTTTTTTTTTCTTTATTTTTTTAAGAAATACACTTCTTGAGTGGCTGTGCAAAAAGGCCCGAAGGGACCGCGCTGCTGTTCCCCTCCTCCCGCTGCCCGCAGACGCTGCTGCGCACGGAGCCGCGGGCCCTCGTCTCCCGCGGGATCAGCCCGACGCCGCAGCCCCCCCGGAAGCTCCCGAAGGGGTCGCCGCCCCGCGGCCCGTTCCTGGGAGCCAGCCCCGCCGCTGCGCGCAGCTGGCACCCGCCCAGGGCTAACGGCGCCGGCCCTCGGCCGCGACACTGCCCGGGCCGAGTCCCGCCCCCGGCACGGCCCGACGCTGCGGCGCCGGCTCGGGCAGGCAGCACCGCCGACTGCGCGAACAGGCCGGGCGGCCCTTCCCCGTCCCGCCCCGATGTCACCGGCGGCCCCGCCGCGGCTGCGCAGCACCTGCCGCGGGGCGGGCGGCAGAGGCCCGGCAGCTCGGCCCGGCCGTGGCGCAGTTCTCCCCCCCAGCCAGGAGACACGGGACACCCGGCACGCTGAGCGCTCCCCGCCCGCGGCGGCAGCAGCGACACTGACCAGGGTGAGGGCGGCGCGCGTAGCCTGGATCTTCCGCTTGCTGACGGCGCGCACCGTGGCCCTCACCACGGACGAGGCCGACGAGGCCATCGCCCCCCTCCGCCCCGTCCTCTGCCCTCTGCCCTCTGCCATGGGCACCGACGGCGTCACGCCGTGACGTCTCAGCGCACGGCACGCTTCCGGCGCCCGCCCCTATTGGGTAGCGGTCCGTGATGGGCGGGCAGCAGGCGCCCCGCCCCGCCCCGCCGGGCGGTGCTGACGGGCGGTGCAGGGGCACCGGGCCAGTCCCAGTCCCAGTCCCAGTCCCGGCCCCGCAGGCCGGAGCGCTGTTCCCGGAGATAAGCGGCACGCTTGGCCAGGGCGGCCGCAGCGGGAGGCCCATGAGCTCACAGTCCCCACCCGCGGGACATACGGGTGAAGAACAGGGACGTTTACTGCGATTACCCAGACAAGCGTTCCTGTTCAATAGGAGGCGCTGGCACCGCAGGCACCGTGTGCGGACTCGTCTCCCGGCGAAGCCCGCAGAGCGCAGGGACCGTGGCCGGCATGTCTGTCCCGGGTGACGCTTCCTCCCGTGCCCCGGGAGGGCCCTTCCCAAACCGCTCCCAGCGGCCCGGGGAGGTACATGTGTGTGCGGGGGGACCCTGACAGCCCTGGCACCGAGACACTAAGCCCGTTGCTCTGAAATGAGTTACAGCCGTGCCAGAAGGAAAACAAGGACCTGTTCTTCATTTCCTTAAAGATGCTAGATAATACTTTAAACCGGCATTTATCTGTATTTACAAAGTCTGAGCACAAGCAACATGTCCACATTTCATTATTCGGGGCTTAGCCATTTTGAAGAGCTTAGTAAACGTGCAGATTATTTTCTTTTTTGCATACATAATCATGCCACTACTCTAACGAGGCACGGGACTTACACCTCAAATGCAGAGACGGCAAGTGTATTTAAAAAGTTCTGTTTCCTTCAGCTACACGAAATGTGCCTTTCACACACCATTCCTGCAACTTGGGCACACCTCCTCGCCTAAAACACACCCACTTGGAGGTGAGGAGGCTTAAAGGTACTACCAGCCTAAAGCTAAGTCAGTGGTATGTGTGCTGGGAGGAGTGAAGCTTGTGCATGAAAGAAGCAAATACCTTCTTCGCCATTCACAGTCTACCACACAGGCGTGAAGCGCCTTACCTTCTACTTAGCCAGGACGCTTCGCTCTTCAGTCCCCTCTCTGCTGAATCAATCTCAGCATGAAAGACTGAACATGGGCAATAAAAAGTCTTTTTTCTAAAGTGCTTTTCACCTTCAGTACATTATCAAAAGAAGCTAAAAAGCAAAAGTCAGCATTAGAATCTAAATAGTTCAAGTGAATAATAAGAAACATTATTGATAACTTTATTAGTATAGGAAAAAATATTTTCTTTGCTAGCAAGCTCCCATTCTAAGTAGCTATTTCAAGCCTCCAAAAGTTACTAGTGAAGATCATCTTTGATGCGGTTTGTAAAATTAAATACACTTTGTGCATTAAATACACTTAAATACAATTCTTTAATGGATGAGAAAACCTGGTTTCAAATATAGCTATGAAACAAATATCACCATAAAATTAAATTAGGGGAGATGGGTGCATGTTAATCTAGTAGTTAGGTAGCTGAGATTAAATTGCCTGTTGAAGACTTGACAGTTAACTTTGTTGCATACCTGAGAGTTTTGTCCTCCTTTATTCAGCACTGGTAACTAACTACTCATAGCATAAGACATTTCCAGCTTTGAAACAGGCACATAAAAAAATCTGAAATTCCTGTGAAATATGACAATAGCACTTTAAAAAAAAAAAAAAATAAATTTAAAGCAGCACAAATAAACCGGGACTGAGTATAGAGGTGGTTCAGAAGAGGTCTTTTAAAGTATTAATTTATTAAGAGGAATTTAGTTGCAAATTATTATTTTGATTTATTACTACTAGTTTTGATACTGTTCTTTTTCTATAAACTTATTAATGCAGTGTAGCCTTTCAGAGGGTTTTGCATGTGGAAAATGGCTTCTCTTGAAAATATACTCCCATAAGGCAAACAGGATCTTGGGTAACAAGAATTGTTATGAAGAACTTACTGTTCTTCAATTTCAGTTTTCAATCCACTTTACAACAAATTAATCCAGCAGATATCTATGCCTCCTCAATGGTGTTTATTCTGTATCACATATCATTCTGTAAATTATAACTCTTGAACTTACTCTTTAAACAAACAAAGGGTTTATTACTTACTGGTTTAATGTTGTAATATATAACCCAAGTTTGGGGGTTTTATTTTAGGGCTATGAGATTAGTAACTATATAGAATTTGGAGTTGCGTAAGGAAGCATGCATGCAGAAGGCATGTCAGCCTTTCTTTTTTTGGAGGATACGAATGAAAAACTACAAGAATGAACTTATTTTTCACAGAAAAACTGACAATTTCATATGATGAAATATGCTATAGAAGACAAAGTTGGAATTATTTTGTTTGTTGCTGGCTACGATTTTGCTTGAAATATGTTGAGGAAATAATACACTTTTTCTTTTTTTGAAAAGTTGCACATCTGTAAGTTTAGAGATAGCTGGCTACAGATGGATGGAAACAAATGCAGGAGTTAGGATCTGTAAGACCACTTGGCAATTCTAGCTTTGAACTTTAATAGAAATAGATGAGTAAGGGAAAAAAAATGACATTTCTAAAACCAGATAATTCTAATAAGGTCAGAAATACTGAAATCTACAATGTAAGAAGAAATACGGAAACTTAAGTCTGATTTTTTTTTTTTTTAATTTATTTCAAAGTCATAAATAACAGTGGTTTGAATTTTACCATGTAACTAATTATTTCCTGAACAAGATAAGACAGTACATTACCAGCTCTGGAACGACTTCAAGTAAAGCTCAAGTTCATACTCCTCCTTAAATTATTGGCTGGTACAAGGATCCTCTTCACATTTTATGAAAATGGACATGTGTTTTCCCCAGTTGCCAAATATAATACCTCTACACCTTAAAGCATTTTTGTTTGTATCCCCAAGGCTTTGAAAAAGATTCTTAGCAGCATCAAACAGGACTGACCTGTTTCCCAGTCTTTTCTCTTGTACACAAGCACAGCAGCAAATGAACTCCCATGTCACAAAACAGAAAAAAAAATCACAAGAAATCTCAATGGCACGGCTTGTCCAGAGATTGTTTTACATATGTTTACTACTGCTTATGTTTTCAGTTCTCTACAGGAAAAAAAACATAATGTAGCAGTCTACAAACATTTCAAACACTTTTACACAAGGATTCAGTAAACAATCAACATTAATAAATATTATTTGTGCCTTCAAAAATCAATTTTTGAAGAAAATATAATGTATTTGGCTTGCACACAATTTTAGTGCATTTTAAAATGCTCAGGTGGAACAACAAAACCTTGAAAACAGTCCATTTTTTGTACCTGACCTTTTCTATATGATTTACCTAGTAAACAAATACAAAACATCATGGCTTTCTATTAAAATGCTCAAATAATCTATTTAAGAGCAAGGTCCATACTGAAATCCATAGTTGCTTGTACTAGCAAGTTTAATGAAAGATGGGTGTTCTATTTCAGATTAAGTTGAAGGTTGTCTATGCTGCTGTCCTGTGAATCCAGATGCTTTAGCCAAAGTTTGTTTGTTTGTTTGTTGGTTTCTTTTACATGAATGAAGTGCCTGTATAGGAATTGAATAGTGCTTAGGATCCCTCATTATTCTTGTTGGGTCCTCTTCTGTGAGGCTTTTCCCTGAGTCATGTATTTGCTGGAAAGGCTGCCTAAGATTGGGAGGAAGAAAGCATCACTCTTTACAAGTTTAAAAAAAGAAATAAAAGACAAGACAAATCAGCTGAAACAATCAGACAGGAGAAAATTACTGTTAAGATAAACTATAATGAAAGCACACATAGCTCAACTTCAGATCATTAACTACTGGAAGACAGTAGGAAATATTAAAATACAAAATCAAAAATGAGTATTTTTTTTAACTAAATACCTAATGACAAATCACTTTGTGTTTAAAATCCCCAAACTTAAAGTTGAAAAAGTCTTGCAGTGAAAACAGAAAATTCTGCATCTTCAACAAAACTGAGAATTGAATTCATTTAATTGCAGTTTATTTTTCCAAAATTTCTAAAGACTACTTATGTCTGTCTTCAGGTGCCCCAGAAAAGATTTATGTATTTTATGAAGAAAACCCAAACTGCTAAAAGGCTTGCAGAGATGCACTAGAAACTCAAAGTAATTAAAAAAAAAAAAAAGAAAGTTGCTTTAAAAATCTTCATGGTCTCTGTTAATAAAGCGTGTGAAACTACTGTAAGGAAGATGCATTTGTAACCATGTGTCTCACACAAAACATCTCTGATCCAGAGAGAGTACATAAAGGCCTTTATATTATCATCTGACTGCTACGTTGAAGTGTAATTCTAACTTCCTTGCATTTTGGCAGCTTGGACCAAGGATATGCTTTGATAGTGTCTCCTAAGTTAGTTGATCATGTGGAATTCTAGACAATTACTCAGAGGAAGCCTCACAAGAAAGCACTTCACATGTTGTCCCTGAAGAATTACAGAACTCCATGTATGCCAAAACAAGACAGAGGAGATTGTTAAAAACTCACCATATCCTTCTGCAAAATAAATCTACCAGAGTTATAGACAAAATACACAGAACTGACATGCCTAGCTTTGCTTTCAAAACAAATTTGAAAAAAATGCACACTTTTCCAGGGAAAAAGAAGTGGCCTCACTTCAGAATTATTTAGCAACCTGCCCATACTGCTGCTGTGTTCAGCAAATTAGGTGGTGTTCCCATAAGGACTGATGGGAAAAGCAAGTTAAAAATACATCCTTTTACACAGAATTTGTGAGCTGTAATGAAGATATACATACCTGACTGTGGACACAAAAATACTTTCCCTTTTTGTTTCTTTTTTTCTTCATGGATAAGCACTCCCTATAAACAATGTATATGCATTGATGAATCAACAAAATTCAATTATGGCATCGCGCAATAAAAATAAATTAAAAGGTTCTTCTTGAAAGCATAATAGTGCTATTTTTCCTTTCTTCGTATGGACTTTAGAGCATTTAAAGGGAAAAAATTCTAAGAAAAGCGACATGTGGTGTCTACCTGATTTAATCGACCAGCATGTTTGGCAGCACTGGGTAAAGAAGGGGATCCACACAACATTTCTGGTTTTGAACCACCTGAAAAAAATAATAATGTAACAAAAACTTGTTAATTTTAAACTAGTTACTATTTCAGGTAAAAATACCAAAATACACGTAATCTACCTTCATAGTATGAAGATGGTAGGACATTGCTATTTTGCTCAGTTTTATGATGTGGGAAACTTGCACAATGAGGTGAAATACATCTTTAGTTAAGCATGTAAGTTAGGAACCTACACTAAAGTAAGCTCTGCATCTTCCTCCAGAATCGGAGGGAGACAGGGAACTTCAGAGAATGAATGAAGATAGAGTGATAAGTTAATTGTCCATAATCTCATAAAATGTTTGTAGCACAGCAAAGAATGAAGCCAGATCTCTTAGGTTCAGTTGTTCATAGTCCTCTATTCAAATAGAGAGAACACTTTAAGGAGTAAGCAAGCAAGCAAAAAAAAAAAAAAAGAGAAAGCCCAACCTACAGCAACTCTTTTCAAATTCAAATACAGTAATTCCCAAAATATAGATAATAGACAAAAACACCTACTCCAGAATTCATTATTTTAGACATTTTTACTGTACAGACTCAGCATGGTTCTCACATGATGTCATAAAATACACCAATGTTGCTGACTATTAAGCAGTCAGGTGTACTCCCCTTCACACTGGCAAATTCTATCATGGCAAATGGAATGGTAGAAATAAATCATCAACGAGACACGGCCAAAGAGGAAGAAACTCAGAAGTTAAATTTAGACTTGACACACACTTTCAAAAGGCCAGACGCTGAATTAAATAGGGCTCCAATTGTTAAACATCTTTTCTGTCCACTCAACACTTTCAGTGGCCTATTGAACTAAGAACACTATTTATAAACACCTTGAAAGTTCTGAATATATTTGCATTGTTTTCCTCCCACTCCAGCACTTTGTTAGCACAGTCTTATGCCCTCTTCCACCAATTAAAGCTGATTAAGAAGAGTCTCCTCTCTAAGCCAGACAGAACATTTTAGCTAGTAGAGAAGAGCTGGTATGAAATTATATTAACACAAAGGATTCCTCTTTGTTACTTTAAGAGGCCAAGTCATGACTGATCTGTAGAGCAAGTTTTTCCAGCACAAATTTTAATGCTCCTAGATTTACCTATGGGGAGACAATAACACTGTGTTCCTTTGGAAGCTAACTAAAAGTACCATTCACTGTCTTTAGGAGTCTCAGTTTTATTTTAGCATAATTTTCCTTTACAACACAGATGATGAAAGATCTGTGTTATCTGAAAGATGACGCAGATACTGCTAAGCAAGCATTAAATAATTTCATTCAGGTCTGTTGGACAGGATGTGGATTTGGGGACTTTTTTGTAGGTGTTTTGTTTTGTTTTTTTTAAGCCAAAGTTGCAAACTGACGCCATGAAAAATAACACAGCTTGCTGTATCCCTCCAACTGCTGAGCTGCCAGGAACATTCTTCATTTTCTTTCATTCACAATATTCTACTTCAGCAATCTGTACACTTTCATGGTGACTTTAGAGTCTTTATGAAATAATTCTGGTTTAGGTGATGTGAAGAGCGGTAAGTCTAGCTTTTGTTGCAACTATGTTGTACTGAAGAAGCAGCTGTAATGTGAAATGTCAGCAAACTCTTACATAGTGAGGAAAATGGAATGAATTTCAACATATTAGAGACTCATACCCTTTCTATTACAAGCATCATACCTGCTCAGAGAAACCATGTCAAATCTCTTGGGATACAGCAAATTTCTGAAAGGTAGGTGAGGATGAAGAGAAAACTGACTAAATGTGGCAACATTTAAAAAAAGACACAGCATTTATATGATGCTGTTCAAAGTAAAAACCTTACCCATTAGTCAACCCTGTTAAAAATACCAAAACCAAGCTGTGTTCAAACTACTCAGCCTCATCAGTTTCATACCTGCAGCTCCTTTATACTGTGGGCATTCCTTTTTAATATGCCCTTCTCTTCCACAGATAAAACAACGTTTTTCTCTTAAGTCTCTGTCCTCCAGGCGCTTCCACTTCTCTGCTGATTGCCTGGGACTCTTTTCTCTTCCAGTTTCCATGACTACCCTTGCTAGTTTCTGCTTTGGAGGTGTACATAGATGCAGCTTCCCTTCCTTGACTGAGCACTCCTTGTCTGTTTTAATCTGAGCTCCTTTGTCCTGTTTCATTCTTTTCTCCTTGCTTTCTATGTACCTCTGGTTTTTGACATCTTCGTGATCACGATGCCTTCTTAGCCTGCAGAAGGAGAAAAATGCTGCAGAGTTCATAGGCCTTGCAAACACGCACAGAGTAAAAAACAACAACCAATCAAACAAAACCAACCCTCCCCCCAAAAAAAACAAAACGCCACAAAACAAAGTGCTGTCTACAGACAACAGATGTACTCCATGTATTTCTTCAGTGGATAAAACTGAATTAATGTACCTGCCCCTTTGAGTCTCCTACCAAACAGTGCTACACCAATGTAACATATATTTAACTTCACAATTCAATTACAATACAAGCCTAATAATTATATCTAAAAATTGTAAACACAACAGAAAATCAGGGTGCTAGAGTTACAAAGACAGCGGAAGAAAATAAACATTGAGCAAAATGCTAACGAAGTGTAAAAAGTAGATTTTTTTTTTTTTTTAGTTCTTGTACAATTCAATCAGAAATCTCACTTCCTCCTCCTGAAACTGTGTATATGCACAGTATTTCTGAAAGTTTCTTCTATGGGACAAGCTTCTAACATTCTGCATGACTTAAGGATCGAGCAGTGGGAAAACAGCTACTACTGCTAGACTAGTTTTATCTAACTTCTTCGTCCATGACCTAGAGAAGGAGACATCAGTGAAACCTCCAAGTCTGCAGATAGTAGGCTCTTTTGCTCAGTCAGATGCAGTGCTAATGGCAAGCAACTTCAAAATAACTCACAATACTGACGGAATGGGCTAAACAATGACAGATTACCTTTAAGGTGAGCTTCTTGTTTAAAAGGGGAAAAAGGAAGGTCCACGGAACCACAGGCTGGTCAGTCTCACCTCTGCCTAGCAAGATCATGCACCAGATATGTCCTGGAAATTATACTAAGGCACATGAAAAATAAGCAGGTCACTGGTGACACCCAACATGGTTTCACTAAGGGCAAATTGTGCCTCACAATTTGGTGGCCTTCTACAGTGGGGTTACAGCATTGGTAGATAAGGGAAGAACAACTGATGTCATCTACCTGGACTTGTGCAAAGCATTTGATACTGTCCTGCACAACATCCCCATATCTAAAATGGAGAGACACGGATTTGATGAGTGAACCACTTGGTGGATGAGGAACTGGCTGGATGGTCACACTCAAAGAGTTGCAGTCAATGGCTCAATGTCCAAGTGGAGACCAGTGATGAGTGGTGTCTTTCAGTAGTCTATACTGGGACCAGTATTATTTAACATCTTTGCTGGGGACACAGACAGTGGGACTGAGTGCACCCTCCGGAAGTTTGCAGATGACACCAAGCTGAGTGGGGTGGTTGATAGCCAAAGCGAAGGGATACCATCCAGAGGGACCTTAACAGGCTTGAGACATGGGCCTGTGTGAACCTCATGAACCTCATGTAGCTCAACAAGACAAACGCAAGGTCTTGAAACTGCATTGAGGCAATCCCAAACACAGATACAAGCTGGATGATGAGTGAATTGAGAGCACCCATCACCCAGGACTTCTCCCTGTGGTAAATGACTTGAGGGTACTGCTGGACGAAAAACTGAGTATGAGCTGGCAGTGTGCACTCACATACCCAGAAAGCCAGTCTTGGGCGGCATCAAACATGCATGACCAGCAAGTCAAGGGAAGTGATTCTGCCCCTTTACTATGCTCTGGTGGGACCCCACCTACAGTACTGCTTTCAGCTCAGGGATCCTCAGTATGAGAAAGATATGGACCTGTTAGAGCAGGTCCAGAAGAGGGCCATGAATATGATCACCGGGACAGAGCATCTTCCCTTTGAGAACAGGTGGAGATAGTTTGGGTTGTTAAGTCTACAGAAGAGCATGCTCCAGGAAGACCTTATAGCAGCCTTCCAGTACTTCAAGGAGGCCTACAGGAAAGATGAAGAGGGACCATTTATCATGGATTGTAGTGACAGAATGGATAAAACACTAATAACAGGACAGAAGAGATAATTTTGTTGCTACATAAAACCATGGTGTGCCTACATCTGAGTACTGTATGTTGGTCTGGTCTCAATATTTTAAGAAGGAAGTAGTAGAGTTAGAGAAGGTACAGACAGCTAAAATGATGAAGAGAGCAAGTGTGCAAGGAATAGATATTAAAAAGGCCAAGAATGTCCAACCTGGAAAGAAGCTAGGGCGTGAACACAATCATGGCTTACAACATCATCAAGGCAGTACCGTTATTAACTAAATCCCACAAAGCTATACCTATGGAGCACTTACAAACCTAAAATGAGATTGGCTTTAAACAGATGAAAGAAAGTACTACTTCACACATGAGTTAGCATACTTATGGAACTGGTTGCCATAGAAGATTAAGGAAAACAAGACTCAGGTTCCGAAAAAAAACAAACAAAAAGGACAAAATTAATAAACAACTCCAGTCCACACCACGAGTAATAGCGGACCAGGGCAGGTATATGCTTTAACATCTCTTACACAGCAACTGCAGATGCTGGCAGGATGCATGAGAAGAGAGCAGAGAAAACAGCCTGCTAGTTTGCTCTGTAAATGGCATCTCCCATTGCAATGGCTGGACAGAGAACTCAGATGTATCAACTGCCCCATTGACTTTTACTTTAATGTTTCATAGAACACAGCTGCTTACGTGCAATGAACTGAGGTTTCACTCCAGAATGCAAGATTAAAAATCCACTGCATTTTGAGACAGCAGTTTAGACAGTGAACAGACTTCGGTAACACCTCCAGCTTGCTTTGTTTTGAAACTATCACCAGCTACTGTACTTGCAATTGTTGAAGTTGAATAAATTCCAAAATTAACAGTCTTAACAATGTAAGTTCACAATTCTCTATTGTGTAGCAGAAAGGCTACTTCATCCAATCAGATGTAAGTAGCTTTTTAGCTACTTATATGAAAGTGCAGGTTATTTTTTATTACAGCTTTTAACACAGACTCTAAACTAAGGTTAGATTTTTCCATTCACTTTACAAGTGGGCAGAAAGGCTTTCAAGATTTTGTTCTCTTCAAGTTTTATTTGCCAATTTTCACTGTTACAGACAGTAAGTCTTTAAAGAGCTTTGTCTTAACTAGGAAAAATACCAGTTTTAAGCTCAGACAGTTCATAATACAAAGAGCAGGAAGATCTGTCTAGCATTCATTTGTTACAGGATGATAGTTGCTGAATTTTGGACATCTAGTTACTCAGGATGAGGAAACCTTGTCTTAGATGTAAACCAGAACATTGTTCTCATGCATGTGTGTAAGAAAGTAATGCTGTGACATTCTTGTCTTGCTTTTTGATAGGAATTGCATGATTCTGTGAATATGACAAAAATATGTCATGCTAGGAGCAGCAGGATTGTAGAAATAGAAGCTATTAAATGAAAATATTTAAAAAGCTTTCATGAGTGCTTTTCACAACACATAGCTATTCAACTCTGGACTTTGATTCTCTTTGATTACTGCTCTCCTATATACCGAAATGCACAGTCAGCATTACTACCTTATACTAAGTAGTTTTGCAGCCTTCTGTGAAAAGCTTCTGTTAAAAACCACTAAACATGATGCTGGCGAAAGCTAAGTAGTGACTCAACACAGACCAAAAATTAAAAAAACCAAAACCATCCACCACTGCCAAAACTGGTATTGATACATTTTCATTTCAACAGTAAACAAAATAATCTGCAGCATGTACAAGTTTTGCTTTAGCATTACTGTCCTAATTTTTCTTCTACACAAACCTAAGGAAATGTTCCACACACAGCTGCCAAAACTATACTCACTTTCTTCTCATGGGACAGTCTTTCATGAAATGGCCAATTTTACCACAAATTCTACAGCATCTATCATTTGGTGCCAATTCTCCTTCTGTTAGTACCTCTGGATCAAAAAAATACTCCTGAAAAAGAAATAATGCATTTAAAATGAAAATCCATACACTTGGGAATAAAGACAGATAAGCACATAGAAAACAGCAGTTAAGAGTCACCAAGAATAAACCTTGTGTGTGCAGCTGAACTCTTGAAAGACTGGATGGGACTAACCGGCCACTTGCCTCATCTTTACAGGCAGTCTGATGACCACCAGCTCTGCCAGCTCTTTCTTAAAACTGCAGTTTTAAGAAGTGCTAAGCTGGTTTTGACAGGGACTAAAATAAGCCTGTACAATGAAGCTCTGACTCGATTAGTATTCTGCATGTTAACATATTTTACATGCAAACAACATGAAAACAGCACTCAGTAATAACTCCTATAAAGATTTTAGAGTACTATTGAAACTTAAGACAGAAGAGCTTAAAGAGAGTGTACCTATACTCCTGCAAGTAGCAAGTTACACACCTGAGAGCATGTACATACTCCTCTTAGAAGCAACTTACCATTTTTGATGGATATTCTTTAGGAAACGCTTTTACAGGGGTACCAAATATCCTTCTGCCATTGATAAAAGCCTTCATTATAAAATTTGTCACTGAGGAAGAGGAAAAAAAAAGAGAAAACATAATTCAAACATCAAACAAGACAGTAAAATAAGATCTAAGACAAGATCTTCACTTTGTACCCAGATTTGTTAACAGGAGACTTACTTTTTCTTGACAATCCAGCTCCAAGATTGTGGTTCAAATCAAACGGGTCTGTACAAAAAGCATTACAGGCATTACTCAAGATCAGGGCAAGATCAGCAATGTATACATATGCATGAACAACCCAAGGCAGCTATTCCCAAGGCAGAATTAATATACTGAAATTTAACTGTTTGCCGACTTACTGAAAATAAATTAATTCCATGGACAAATGATGACAGCCGTCCAGCTCTGAACTGACTGAAGTATCATAAAAGAATAAATTGAATGTGCAGGCAGGAGTGTGGAAATTCTTCCCATGAAAGTCTCATGGGCCAGCAAGTGGTTTAGAAAACATTTCTAAAACATGTAACTGAATTTTCTTCATAAAGACCATGGTGTTACTTAGTGTAATACATAGGGTTAAATTAGTCATGTAAATATGGAGTCAGCTAAACTTAGTATTTGTGAGAAAACATCAATGGCATTACAGCTGATTTGTTTTCCAAAGGATTTGGGTAAATATTTTTTTCTGTCAGCTACTGTCTTCACAGAAAGTATGAAGCATGCTTTGCAGCTTCTTTTCAGTAGGAGGAAAAAAAAAACCCTATGAATAAATTTTTAGCATTACTGAAACTCAATGGGAATTTTGTGATGAGTACATAAGCAAGTAACAATTCATAATCTAGTAAAAGAAAAATAAATAAGCCTTGTAGAAAGACCAAATTTTTCATGTGGGCATTAAAGAAATTCCACGTATTCATGTGCTTTTACCTTCAATTACTATGTATTTGGAGGTCCACTGCTTCTTGAAGGTTGTAAGCAGATTTTTTCTCCTAATGCAGATTACATGGTCTTTAAAATCAAATTCTTCTGTGTAGAAACGGAGCAATCCCAGCCACAGCTGCCCAACAGATTCAGTGTTTTTGCCACAGTCTGGCCAAACAACTGACTGAAAATGACAGAAATATTTTTACTTCCAGTACTTACATTAAGCGGAATGATTTTCATAACTTGGAAACTTAAACATGTCAGTCTAATTAAAAAAAAACCCACAATTCAGTTACACCAGCATACTTCCTTTGCTTTCATAACTGGTATTAATAATCGCATATTTGTTTAAAAATATTTTTTAAAATATTAACAGCATAAGCAGAGAACTATAAAACTTCTCTAACATTAGGTTTTGCCAGTTATAAAAAATAATTTATTAATTCCCTTTATGTGTCTGTTTTATACAAAATCATTCAACAGGATTAACCAGCTATGACTAGATGTGCAGCTGGTATTTGTAGGAGTTATCTCCACCCATTAATGTGACACACACAGCAATTAATCATCATTAACAACTTAAAATATTTTAATCTGTTTTTTTCAGATTTTGCAGAATTTTTTTTCCACATACGAATTACAACAAAGGATATTCTTAGATCTTTACAGCACGGGATTGGGATTTTCAAAGCAATAGCTACTCCACTTCCATTTCTATATTCAGCCACCATATGTGATTGCCTTGAGGCCTCCCTATTCTTTGCAAAACAAAGGCCTCACTAACGGTGTCTGTTATGCCTGAAACAGCTGGTTTTTTGCAACTTCTGAAAGGAATAGTCAAGTGCTGTGAAGACAGAACTCCTGTCTGTTCCGTGAGGTCTTTGCAAAATGAAGCCATAAATTTCTGAGATATAAGCATTAACAGTGTTTCTTCCTTAAGGCCCACTCAAGGCCTCAGTCCTCATTCCTGACTAACTGGGCTGGAACCAAGATAGGGTCACTCAGCAATCACTGAGTAATAATGAATCACCAGCTACCCCTACAGGAAAAAACGACTCACTTTCAGGTGCTTTTGAGACTATCAAACTATTTTCCTAGACCACCAACTTATTGCTAGAACAATCTCCTTAATTAGCAGGAGGAGTGAGCAGAGGGAGGAGATGAGCCACCCTCTCCTATCTCGAATACAAATGGACTAAATTATAAAAACTACTCACTCAGGACAACGAGTGCGTGTGCAGCATTATTCAAGTTTCATCGCACTCATACCATGAGTGCTACAGAGATCGTTGCTGGATTGACAGACCCTTGGAGTAGCAAAATCTTACCTTCTCATATCTTTCTCTCTCTTTTCTCTCTTAACTTTATTCTGGGCACCTAAGGGTAATATCATTTTGAGTTTTGTTGTTGAAGACTTGTTTAGTTTTATGACACAGTTGCAAACTTCTGCCAACCACTATTTGCTGTAATTCTGCTGAGGTTTAAGTAAATTTGTGATTTAAATGAACCCCTTGAGTAATTGTTGCTACTATCGTTTACTGCACAGAGTATTCAAAAGTTAACTCTGCCCTCACCCCACTGAATGTGACAGGACACCATTATTTGAAGACAATGTTTCTTAAAAGGAACTCTTTTTAATTTGCAAAGCTACAAGTAACACCATTTCAAGTTAACCTTTCTGATTTACTCACCAACTCCTCTATCTTATCAAAGAAATAAACGTTCCAGCCATCAACTAAAATTTCAGGTTTTTTTGGTTCTTTGTAGATCTGAAAGCATAATATTAAACTCATTAGAAGAGCCCTTCAGATTCAACACTGACATTCTTCTGGCCAATACTGTGTACAAATATTGGTTTCTTTCTTGATATACTGTACCTCTTGAAGAACAGGGATGACAGGTGGATTTCTCTGTTGAAGAAAATAAAGCACCATAAGAGTATATGCATAAGAAGAAAGGCTACCTCGAGATGCATCCCCAATGTCACATATCTAGAAAAAGAAAACACAATTTGTATATTTTATGGTTATAATCTCTTGCTGCAGACACTACTGCTTCTAGAATGTCTGAAATATACATACCTTTGTAAAGACTTTCATTGTGTAACACAGATATTTTACTCTAGGATCAATAGCTGCATATGAAGACAGGAGTCTTGTGTTATGCAAGGCCTATAAAAATAAGAAGTCATACAGAAAATACAGGCGCTCTGAAGAAATGAAGGAATAAGCTGAAAACAGGAAAACCAAAAACTGTAATTTGTGTGCTCAAGAAATACAGATGGAAAGCCCTGCGTAGTAGAATGTATATTGAGAAGGTATGCATTCAACGATGAGGGTATCCCTGCTCTGTCTAAAAGCTGATCGACATCCTTAATCTGAGCAGAAGGTGGTACAAAGCAGCATTTCCGGAACAGGACTTCAGAAAGGGAACCATTCATATACTACTGCATTTTCAAAATATTTGGTAGAAGGTAAGTTCTTGAACTAAGAGATTTGAAACATGAGAGCTATCAAATGGCCCATACCAATGTGTAACTTCAAGAAGAAAACTTTCAGGCTTACTACATGGGTGAGGTGTCTTCCTCAAGACTCCCCTTGAGCTCATACAAAAATTTCAGAAAGCTTAATACTTGGCACTAAAGCTTACCTGCCTTTGATGTTTCAAGGAACTGGGTTTTGAAACCCAGCTCAGAAACATTGAAAAGAAAAAAACCCCAAATTTGTTTTAAAAATATTTGACCAAGAACTTGTCTTTTTTGTAAATACTAACACATGTTCCAGTTCAGGCAAGCTGGGTTCAAAAATCATTATTCCAGGGTTCAAGGCTAAGCAAGGGCTATGATGGGAAGTGGGGTGTAGAAAAGCTGAAGTTATATTATTTTGTCTTTCTCATTTACAGAAAAAGCCTAAATGACTATTTCTTACTATTACTAAAGAACTCATATATTTTCTTAGAGAACTGATAACTCTGAAGTCTTAATTGTGCAACTGACTCCACTCACAGTCAAATAAAAAAAAAAGTTGTTCCAAATCTAAAACTGCAATAAGTAATTGGAAGCAGTGACTACTGAACCTCAACAAAACCATCACTTCTATCTCAAGAAGCAGACCCACATTCTTCTGTTTAAAAAAAAAAAAAAGAGAGAGAGAGATAACACCTTACCAGAGTATTATATAAACTGATGTCCACTTCAAGACCACTTCTGATATGGAAAAATTTGACAATTGGAACTTTAGCAGTTGTTATAGGCAAGACATTTTTTAAACCTAGGATGAAATGTTTAATTACTGAATGACTGCAATACAGTTATAACAGTATTAAATGCTCTACTAATAACTCCCAAGTGTAGTAAAAAGGCTAACAAACAAAATCTTAGTTGATACCAAAACTGTATTTCAGTATTTTAATACTAATTTTAGGCATTTATCAAACATGATGAATCTACTAAATATACTATATACGAATATACATTTAGTCCTCAAATAAAACAAAGAACAACCTAAATGTTACAGAAAAATAACCTTAAGAGATCATTCACAGTTCACTCCAATTAAATTAATGTGAGATTCACCAAAACAAGCACTATAAAAGGATAATTTCTTGTAGAAAAAAACAGAACTATCATTACAGACTTCTTTCAGCTTACCTTTTACCATTAGCTTATTAGGCACTGAAGATACAAATACAACGTAACTACTAACTTGAAGCCTCAAGCTTTAACTTATGGCTTGTTCTTGTGCATCTAGGTTATAAATATACTACCTGTCCAATTCAGATGTGGTCCTATGACATTATAAACTCACAGACCTACATGTGCAAATAAAAATATATCAAAGTATTCACAACATGTAAATTCACTCTCACTAACATTAAGCTCTTCAATATAGCTTTATATTAATGATTTTCGTCTACAGTGCCATGGAACATTCGCACTACAGCAATTGAAGTCACATGAACAGAAGCATTTATTTTAATTTTCAAGAAATTTACCTGACTGTTTCTTGAGAACTTTTGCTAAATCTTCAATGATTCTGATGCAATCAAGTCCCTAAGACATAAAGAAAAAAAGTTGAAGGTTGTATCTGCTACAAGTGTTTCAGGCAAACCTTTTATTACGTGGCATTAAGCTTAAAGCTGTGTAATTAAGAGTTTCGTATTATACAGAATTATGTGAATACCCAAACTGACTCAAAATAGCACTTTTAAAGTAACATTAGCTAGTATCTTAATATAGGCTTACAGAAAGTTTATATTAGGCATAAAAAGATTGATATCCTTTTCCACTGTCTCCCACTCTAGTTGTTTACGCTACCAAAGCATGTAATTTACCTGCACAGCTAGTGCTAGAAGCAATGGTAGTGCACAACACAGAAGAAAACTGACTACTAAGCGTTGGTCCTAAACTCATGCCTGGACCAACAACAAAACCCCCTAAAATAATCTGCCTTTGTGGCATCTGTGTTCTTCTCCAACCTGAGACACAGCGACCCCGGCTGTACATACAGACTGGGCGACAAGACGCTGGAAAGCAGCTCCGCAGAGAGGGATCTGGGGGTTCTGGTTGACAGCAAGTTGAACATGAGCCAAAAGTGTGCCCTGGCAGGCAAGAGGGCCACCCGTGTCCTGGGGTGCATGAAGCACAGCATTGCCAGCTGGGCAAGGGAGGTGATTGTCCTGCTCTGCTCTGCACTGGTGCGGCCTCACCTGGAGCACTTTGTGCAGGTCTGGGTGCCACAGGATAAAAAGGACATAAAGCTACTGGAGAGTGTCCAGAAGAGGGCACGAACTTGGTGAAGGGTTTGGAGGAGAAGCTGTGTGAGAAGTGGCTGAACTCACTTGGTTTGTTCAGCCTGGAGGAGACTGAGGGGAGACCTCATGGTGGCTACAGCTTCCTCACAAGGCGAGTAAAAGGGGCAGGTGCTGATCTCTTCTCTCTGGCAACCAATGACAGAACCCAAGGGAATGGTGGGGAGATGGGCCAGGAGAGATTTAGGTTGGACATGAGGAAAAGGTTTTTCACCCAGAGGGTGGTGGAGCACTGGAACAGGCTCCCCAGGGAGGTGTCACAGCCCCGAGCCTGACAGTGTTCAAGAAGAGAATGGATGACACCCTCAGACACATGGTGTGAACTGTGGGGTTGTCATCTGCAGGGACAGGAGCTGGACTCAATGATCCTTGTGGGTCCCTTCCAACTCAGGACATTCTATGATTCTATGATAACCCAAAAAGCTTTTATAAAGTAATGCATTTTTTAGACTATATACACAATATAACCATAAAATTTTGCATTTATTAAAGATCTTTTCAATCTACCTCAGCAGTTTCCAGCCCATCCATTGTCATACAGATATCAAGGTCACTTTGTTTGAAGCCAAAGCCATTTTTTGAAGAGCCAAACAAATTCAGCTTGGTTCCTGTAAGAGATGTGATGGGTTATCGGCACATATCGGCGCAAAATCTCAAATTCTATGTAGCTTCCAAACACTGCATATCTTTTGATGTAGGCATTAAAACATTATTAGCTTGCCATGCTGCATCAAAACTTCCTTTCTTATCAATTTTGCTGATGAGGAAAAAATCTCTAATTCTGTTTCTCATATGAGCAGCCTGATAGATCCAGAAACAAGTGAGGTTTTCCAATCATTAAATCACTAGCATGCAGGTCCAGCCCAAAATCTGATAAAATATGTAACACCATTCTTTACAGAGATTTTCAGGGTAAGGGACCCATCTGTCTATATAACAGACTCCCCCCAAAATTCCTTCTGCTAATTTTGAAAGACTGAAGTCCAAGTGTTTCTAAGAAATCCAGAAACAAACAAACAAATGTATTAAAATAGCTAAAGTCTGCAGATATGTATTTTAAAACATTCCAAACCCAGTAAGTTTCAATAGGAAGGATTACAAAAAGCTTGTTTTTTGTAAAAGCAGATACAACAAGAAGTCTGGCTAAAGAATAAGGCTAAAATAACAATTACAAGAAACCGTTCCACCACTGCTTTGATTGTTTTCTCCTTAATTTGCCATTGTTCCTTCCTACTACTGTGTTGTATATATGGCTATTCCAAAAAATACTTAAACCCAAGCCTTAAAAGACTTAAAACAGAAATTAATGTAATGAAATATACCAATGCTGAGCAACAATATAGGTTAAATGTTCAAAACTAAGGTGTTTATTATGCTGATTTGATATGTTTTCTTGGAAAACACCCAAATGTAAACACAGAAAAGTATAAATATAAAGCTGGAACTGCCTATTTACCTGGAAAATCCTGTCTAATAAAGTTTTCCAAGTTTTGTCTTATATGTTCCCGAGCCTGATCCTCTACAATGTTTGGAGCAAAATCACCTAAAATTAAATTTAAAAAAGACAACGATTCAGGCAAACTGACCTGTAGAACGAGTCAACAGCAAAGATTCGAATGAAAAAATGAGGGGTTTACAGGAGGGGAAGGGGAGAGAAAAAGCAAGAGAAGATTCATATGTGAAGGAAAGAAAGCAAGGATGAAGTAGAAGAGAAATACCTGTTCAAAGAAAAACATTAATTAGACAAATAATGCATTTTGTCTGGTCAGAAATGGCGAGAGAGAAAGGAGGAAAGTTGGGTCACTCTGAAAAGAACAAAAGTGGAGAAGTATTACAAAACAGCATTTTGATTCCATTTTTTCTAGAACACTGAAACTGTTTTAGTAAACACTTTGTTTACTAAAAATCATAAGTTAATGAACAGTCACGAAATCTGAAGTAGCTAAAAATGTAAAAGCATCAGTCAAAAAATTCACCCAAAATTAAACTCTCAGAAATTATATTAAGATGCCTAAACAAGTTATCAGACAGCCAGTGCATAGAAGAGAAACCTAAACATTGTGTATTTCTCTAGATACAAACTAGTCAGTAGTCCTATTAAAGCCCTTGCAAATCTTAGATTTGTATCTAAGAGAGTTGGATGCAGTGTAGCAAATAAATTAGTCCTCTTTATAACACCATCAGTCTGCGGGTATTTCATTATTTTTTGCAATTCTTTTTTTACTACACAACAATATTCAAATGAAAAAAACTTACGGTAACATTGGACACAAACTTGATCTAGAATAACTGAAAATTTGGGTGTCAACTCAGGCAGTGGGTCAAGCTCAATTTTCTTGAAGTCTTCTGGACAATCTCTCTTTAAATGACCTTCCCGTTTGCACAAGCTACATACTACTGTAGGAGACTGCATGAACAGAAAGCAAGATTGGTTTTAAAAACTATGATGCTTTTATGAATTTGAGCAACACTTTCATATAACTGATAAGAGAACATAAGCAATATGTTTAAGTTCTGATACAGCTTGCTTACCTTGCCTTTTGTGAAAGCTGGTTTACTGAATTCATAAAACAGTTCAGATTCTAAACACTGTTCTGTTGCTGTGTTCTCTTCAAAAAGGCTTCCCTTCTCAGCAAGATCCTCTTGACTCAAGTTGATCCTCAGAAGTCCAGCCACATCTTCATCGAAAAGTTTGCCCTCATATTTATTGGAGATGGAAAAATCATCTTCTTCCTCTGACAGTGCATCATCATCTCCAGAGGCAGTGTATGTGTTATCTAGTTCATCTCCAGCTCTTAGGATCACACCATGCTCTCTCTGGTTTAGATTTGGTTCTTCCTCCTCATCATCCGAGTTAATAATCTGCGATATATGACTCCGCGTTGAACATAGGAATTTTTGGGGGTATTCATCCAGTTCATCAGTACCTTCAGTGCTCTCCTCATCACCATCGATCTTGTCATCCATTATACCACTGCACTCCAAGCCAAACTCATCACTCTCTGTAAGTGCAGAGTTTTGAAAACCTTCTAAGTCTGAAGTACTACATGTCTCAATATCATGCTCATTCGCTGTAACAGGGAGATCTCCACTATCACTGTCTTCATCTATTCCCTGCTCAGTAGTCAAGATATTATTCCACCTTCTTTTATGTTCGTCATGTTCTTCCTCCTCTTCTTCCTCTTCATTTCCACTCTCTGTCTCTTCACAACTCGGTTTAAAATCCTCATTATCTCCAGAAATAACCTCCTCAATTATACAGTCTGAATCTTCATGGGTAATTCCCAAATTACTTATATCATCAGCCAGTTCTTCTTCTGTGAAGCTTTCTGAGCCATCATACGGTTTTGAAGGATGAATTCTATGTGTCTGGGGCACACCTGTAGCCTCCTTTATACAATCTTCCACTACAGTCGTGTTTGTTCTACCATCCAAGTTTTGCAACTCAGAATTTTCATGCTTTATAGCATCTTTTCCATGGTCCGGCATTTGGGATTTATCCTCATTGGCATGCAGAGATGATTTTTTGCTCAATTTTGCATTTTTTTTGTGAGGCAAGGCAAAATATTTGTAAGTTGCTCTCAGGCAGTGAAGAATATACTCATATACTAGCTGGCTGTTCAGAGTTCGTGCCACATTCCTTTTGACCGAATATGGGTCTGGGAGAAAGAAAAAGTGGATTAGCAGTGCAGAAGTTAAACTCTTCAAAAAACAATACACTTACATCCTTACAAAATTTGAATATGCTACTGTTAGTTACCCTAAAACGTTGTGTAGGAACGTAAGATTTATAAATTGTGCTGAAAACAATTTTTAAGTCCATTTAATTACTTTTGATAACGTTAAAAAATACCCAAGAGAAATATTACGTAAATTGATTTTTTTCAAAATATATTCTACTATATTATTGGCAATCATAGTCCCAACGTTGAAAAAAATTATGTTATTAGACACCATGTCCATAGCTGAGACAGTACCCTAGAAAATTAAAGAAACATTTATTTGAACTTTTTCGTTATATATACCTTCCACAGCAATGCGCTTTTTAGGCCAGTCCTTTGATTCACGAGACACTGCTTCTTTGAGTCGTATACTAATAACCAAATCAGCCATATTGAACTCCAAGGCATAGAAACGAAGCAGTTCTACCCAGAGCTGACCCACAGGTGTAGAACACTGCTGTCCTGAACCAAATACTAAGGGAACCTGTCAATTACAGAAGAAAATAATAATATTTAATGCACAGGTGTTTAGCTGTTTTTCACCCGTAATGTGATATTACAGAATTCATAGCTGCTTCTATACTGTCACAATTGCAATAAAAATGGCAGTTAAAAAATTGGAAGAGATAGTACAAACTCAGATTATAAAACTTCAAAATGAAAGACTGCAGCAATGGTAAAGAATAGCATCGATGATTAATAATAATTGCTTACGTAAGTGTTTATGCTATAATTTATAAATTTCCAAGGAAATATCACAACTAACCTAATTGGACAGAATGGATCACGTAGCCTATTTTTTAGCAAAGCTTAAGTTGTATTGTTAACTGTCATAACATGCAATTATCTAGTGATACTGTTCTTGCAAAGTTCTTATAAATAATTTGTAAGAATAGTTCAAAGCAAAGAGGAAGTATTTTTCATATGCTTAATCTAATTCTGAGATAAAATTGCTTGAACTCTATAAGCTATATTATTCTCCCCTGACAGATTAAAACCCAGTGTCTTATGAAAGAGTTTGAAACAACACCTAGATTCCTGCTAGCTTCTTAGCACCAAAGGGTAAGCAGAGTAAGTGTGGTATCAAGCAGTCATGAAATCTCTTAGTTGAGCTCATGGTTTCGCAACATAGGAAACAAAAACAGAAGATGGTTCTTTTTTTGAGAACAGCAATGACTGCTGGGCTACTACAGAAGTAAATTAAATGGTTCAGACCTTGCCCCTTCTAGGGGAAGTTTCTTCTGGCAAATCAGAATCATCAGTGGGGTTATGCTCCCAAACCACAGCATCATTCTCGATTTCCTTCAGATTAAAATTAGTTAATTTGTTTAATGAGAATCCTCCAATCTAAAGGAAACAGAAAAGGAAACATACAGCTAAACATCACATGAGCTTTAAATCTTTCCCCCCATCTCCCCTAATGGCAGTAATCCAAACTAAAGGAGAACAAATGGATGCCATGAATATAACACCTGAGTTGTGTCCTAGAGAACTGGATTCTGGATTTGCATCCATAATACAACTCCTGATATCAAGATGGGTTTCAGCCTCTAACCCCAAGAAATACATGCTCTAAACTCCTAGTCTGATCCCTCAGGCAGATACTGCACCAGTGTGATGTACAGCTGTGGTCTACATTTTGAAGAATTAGATGTCAAAAAGAAGACATTGTTTTGGAATGTAGTTATGTGAATTCAGAGTCCTCAAGAGTCTCGAGGAAAGGCTGAAGAAATGAGGAATTACACTGTCCATTACCAGGAAGTGCATTATTCAATGCCCAGCTCTCCTTACTCACAAAAGGGGAAACAGAGCACTTAATTAAATGACTAGGATTGTGAATTGCATCCTTACAGCCAAGCATAGACAACTGAGGTGTAGTCTGGCTGAATTCACATTCTTTCAAAATTCCTGCAGAAATGGCTGGCTTATGGCTTGCTCAAAATAGCAACAGGTTGACAAGTTACACACCACCACGAGTGATTGGTCCTCTCATTCCTACTATTCACTGTGTTAATACACATACCCACGATCCCAAATAGACAGGTAGAAAAGGCTCTTTCCTCTGTTGCAGAAAGAAAATAACCATTAAAGCGAACACATAAGGTGACAAGCCTCCCTCTTCAGGATGATCAACACAGCACAACTGTAAAAATAAATTGTGCAGTCATTAAAGTTTTGAATGGTATCATCAAAAACTACTATTTTAATTGCTGTTCAGTAGTCTGTCACATTAAATACTGACAGAAACTCAGACATCTTTGACCTCTTGTGAGATGGACTTTGCTCTCAAGGCCTGCATATTTACTGGTGTAATGTTATTACCACAGTATTTTCAATGTTAGAGCCATAGGATGCAGACTGGCAAAGCAGACAGCGTATGGCACATCTGCAAAAACGATGACTCATATTACATAAATATAGTACAAGTAAAAAGTTTTTCAATGTTCTTCTTAAATCATATTTCAATTGCAGGCACACAAAGTCCTGGAATAAGATATTTTAATTCACATAAAGTTTTTATCTATATCTAGCAAAAAGCAGCTTTTTCTTTCCTTTTTTTCCTGTTGGATTAAGTTTAGGGGTAAACTGGTGACTCCATTTCATATAGATTACCCTGACTTGTTTGGTAACAGAGCAAGATACTTAACAGTCTGCATGCCACTGGCTGAAATTTAAAATTCCACTTTTGAAATTTCATGGAAAATCATAACAGACACATTATAGTTATACCATTTCTAAAATTTACAATTTATAAAAAAATTAGATACCCTTTTTCCAACCCTTTTTCTAAAGACAGTTTCAACAACTGTTTTCTAAACACTACCAACAGTCTTACCAGCATAACATCAATGTTCATTCAAAGTTTACAGGGGAATACAAATGACTCTTACCTTTGCCCAGTACCTGAAGGCAATCACTAAAGGTACTACAGTAGGTTCCAGTTTTCCAAGTGTAGCCAAGTGGTTTGTTGTCAGACAAGCATTCTCATTCCCTGCACTCACTTTACAAATAAGGCCACTAAAACCCAAAAAGAAACAAAGTAAAAGATCTTGGAGGTTTTGTAAGAACAGCCATGGTTCAGATGACATCTCACGTGACAGTGTAGTAGAAGGCTGTAAGGAAAAGCTTAACAGCCTCTCGTATCTACATTAGAACAAACATGGAAAACCAATTTGATTTATGATTAGGTTGAAAATACATGTATTACAATTTTCTGTAAAAGTGTTTTCAAATACAATTCAAATGTAACTATTTGTTTCTAATGATATTAATTCACTGAACTAAAAAAAATACGGTACTAATTTCCTTCACAAATAAAAACCATCTTGCTGTACCACACCCATCAGAAAACAGCTTCCATGCTGTTTCCACAGCACAAGAAACATTTTCAAGCAGTGAAAGATCAAGGTGGCAACAAAAAATTGGTAATATTTCTGTAACGGTAGCTCTTTATGGAATGTTTCATGAATCCTATGTGATATCTATTAAATGGGCAAAATAAAATATTTCACTTTTTCTCAAGATGCTAGTATAGCTAAGCAAGCTGATCTTGCCCTTACAGAAATCCATAATTTAATATGGCATCTACATTACCTATAAGGAAGAAAGTTTCTGCTTAAGCAGCTATCCCAAATGGAAGGGTTAGGGTACATGCTGGAAGCCGTAATGGTTGAAGGGATTGGGAAATAACACAGCCGAGGACAGAACAACCCTTACCCTCTTATTCTAGGCTAGGAATGACTTGCCCATGAGTGTTAGTTTGTGTTTCAAGATCCATGGAACTGTAATAATTTAGTACAGAAACGTCATTTTTCAGATGTTGGTATATATAATTTACATTGCTATACACTATTAGAACACACAAAGTGACAACCGAGACCTTTGCTTTTCTTTGCACACCACCACTGGTATTCTAGCATGGAAATCTGCATCAACTTCCACAAAAGATTCTAGTGAGGAGAAAAAAAAAGAAGAAGCCATGTTAAGCATAGTGTTGACTAAAAATACGTTGAACTGGATGCAACTACAGGAGTACAGCTAGAACCTCAGCTTCTTAATAAAACGACTAATTTCGAGACAAATAACTCAGTACATCCAATAAATTAATCCTGTCACTCTTTCAAAGCAAGGTTTTCGTATATGATGGGAAGAGTACGGTCTATACTCTAGGACAGCCACTGTCAAACAAAGCATTATGTCAGTACTAGATAGAAAGAAAATACCCAAGTTTATTTTTCCCTGGTAATTCAGAAATGCTCTATGTATGAATTAATAATTATAGGAAAAGAGACCACAATCTGAAAGCACATTACCAAGCTTCTGATCACATGCTAGAAGAGTTTAGATTACTTTCAGTACTATACGTGTCTCATAGAGCAGTCTGGGGAAAGAAAGGCAGCACAATCTACCTGAAGTTTAATGACATCTTCACTTATAATGTAGAATAACACCTCCCACTAGGAACTTCTCGTATCAACACAAATGAGACTTCAATAGTCATAGAACTAAATACCAAACCAAAGTTAGTTGTGCCAATGTATTATTTCCTGCAGTATTTTTCAGTCTCTTTCTAAAAAACCACCATGTGGTTTACCTGTTCAAGTGCGGAATTCAAAAATACTAAGCAGTAATAATTTAATGGAATTGAGAAGGCAGCATTTTTTCTTACCACTGTTCTGGAGACTTTCTTGCACGAGTAATAGAACATCTGGTTGAGTCACCTGTCAATAAAAGCAATAAAGCTGTTTTCATAGCTGTCAAAAGTGATTTCCCACAACTCAAAAAAAAATTAAAATATTGTCCCTAGGCCACATCCATTTTTGCTTCCAGAGAGGGCAGGAAGAAGGAACAGCAACTGAGAAAAACCTGCTCTTAGTCCTTGGTTATCACTAAATTATTTCAAAATTAACACAAAGTCCACTATTTTCAAGAAAAAAAAAAAAATCCTGGAGAAATTTTAAGTAAAGCTATCTTTACCCCTATCAAATAATTGGTTAGAGAAAGAAAATAAAACAACAGAAATATTATTCCAGTGTCAATGAATATGATTGTCTTCTGACATAGTGGATCTACCTCACATCAAAGACTGGAACCATAGCTTTTTTCCAACTACAAGGTCATTTAAAAAGATGGACCCAATTTCAAAGTAATTTCAGTTTGCAATTGAGTACATCTTTTTGAAACACCCTATATATGCACTTTATGAACTTGGATCATTCTTTTTCCCTATAACACCTGCATCTTTGTTTCCTAGAGGAAAAGCTAAATTTTAACTATGAGACTACCAAATCAACTACAGCATAAGTATGGAATCAAGAGGTTTTCACAGTCCTTTATTTATTTTCCATGTTCAAGCACAAAGATGTATAGAGACAACTAGCATGACACATCAAGACGTTAAATAACTTCACCTATAAATTATGTAAGATGGTTTCATGGCTTAAAAATAACCTAGCAACCAAAATCTCTGGTATTTACACATTGGTACAGAAAAACATCATGGAAGTGCCATTTAATCCAGCTGCAAGAGAAGATATAATGATCTGTCTCATAGGACTGCTAGGAGTACAGATGTTAAAGTGTTTTCAGTTTTTCAGAAGGAAGATTTGATAAAAGACAAAGCCGTATTATACTGCCTGACCATCACTGGTGTATGAAACAAGGAATGTTATCTTAATGTGGTAGCTCTGTCTTAACGCATTTTTATCTACTACGACACTGCAAGTTATATTTAAACTCTCATTTACATAAAGGTGCAAGCATTGAAAACCACTTAGACATACTTAAGTAAATGGTCTTACTTACACTGGCAGGAAACTGGATATCTATGTTTACATCTGAAGTTTTGAAACCAAATCTGCTATAGGATGAGCCATACAATCTGAATGAGCACTCTGCAATGATAAGAATGATACTGCATTTACACCACACCACCAAATCAGTAGCTACTTTACATCATTCAGTAGATCTTAAATCCATACCTAGTTTTGGTAACAACAGGAAATCAAGAAGGATGTTCCAAGAGCACAGAACTGTGTTACTAAGTCCTGCCTTCTGTGCTGTTCCTCGTTAAAGGCTTATAATGAAGGCCAAATGACCTTCATATTTAAAATTTAGCTAGCCAGTTTTTAATTAAGGTTTCACTTTGTGAGCTGTACTGTTTTGTTTGTTTGTTTTTAAGGTTGCCACTTCTAGAATTTAAAACAAATTGCAAACAATACCTGGCAATTTTTGACGCAGTAAGTTTTCCATCATTGTTTTAATGTTGAGCCTTTCTTCTAGATCTTCACTATTTAAGCCAAACTCCTGCACTACATTTTCAATAGCAACACCAATGGCTTTTATCTGGGAAGGTGTTGGAGGAGGCAGAGCTGTCAGCAGCTGTTCTTCTTGCTTTTCCTTTAAAGATAATAAGACTGATGTTTTAATGATTTTCTTGAGGTGCTCAATATACTGGAATGAAAGCCTGCCAACTCATCCCAAGTAATACCACCACAGGTTTTTCCGGATAATGGAGACAATTGGAAGCAAGAACATCAAGAAAGTAACTCTGACAGGTATAAAGAATTAGATATTCCAGGAAACTTCAGTAATGTGCAGAGGTACATATACATGTATTTGGAACATTTAAAAAGTCATCAATTCTTTCATCCCCTATGAAATGGGAAAGGGCAGGAGTTAAAGAGGAAGAAATAGAAAACCTGCAGAAGACAAATATTTTTGTCCATTTCAAGCTGAGAAAGTAGAAGGAACAGAAGACATTTAATTTGAAAAAATAGGAAGTAAAACTGAGGTTATGCTGGAAGTTATTTTGATATTTATGTTCAAGATAAAACTTCTTCCTTGACATATAAACAAGTCTGTAATACTCCATAGTTCATTTACAGAATTTCTGAATTGAAATCTTCACCCTGACATATAGGCTATAATTTCTAACTCTACCATACCATGTATATTTGCTTCTTGCTCTGGACTTGATAAAAAACCACTCTTCATTGCTGAAATAAGCCAATGAAATATAAACTAAGAAGAATACACATAACCAGTCAACAAGAAGAGTCAGTTGGTAGAGTTTTTTATTATACTTCGGTCACCAGTAACAAAATATTACTGAGTTATACTTGAAATGAGAACTTCTTTCAATAATAATAGGCTTGAAAAAGTACAAATTAAATTCCAAAGCTGAGGGCAGAAGCAAAGTCCGGTTCCCAGGTTTACTCTTTTTACCAGTACCACAAAGAAACAGTTTTAAAGAAGATTCAAACATGGTTAAAAAAACAAAACCAAACAAAAAAAAACCAAAACCAAACAAAAACCCAAAGCAAAACAAAACAACAAGCAGAATGATCTTGGAAGCAGTGCAGTTTCAGAAATCTGTATTTTATAGTTTTTCTTGTCCTTAACTCACCTTCAGGTTTTTCTTGTGTCTTTTCTCTTTAATATGCTTATGAGCAAAAGCCACTGACTCAATCAAAACATCACACAGTTTGCAGGTGTATTTTGCTGATGGGTAGCTTCGAGGTTGCTAAAATAAAGACAGTAAAAAACCCTAAAGTATAGAAAGATATTACTTTCATTTCACTCAATACCATTGCAAACTTGAATGACTGTAACTCTTAAGTCCAGAAATACTCTCTTTAACTTCCCTAACTCCCTCTTCACAGTAAAAAAAATTGCATATCAGGTATAATGCCAGAAGAGTGGTAGTATTGGGTCAATCAAGGCCAACACCTTGTCTTTTACAGTGGAAAATACACAGTTCCCATGGAAAAATACATTGACTGGACAAACAGACAAACTTTTCTGGTCCACTGCCCCAGCATCTAGTGATTTGATTTTAATTCAGGAACTAAAGCAACTGCCATTTTTTGTGCTTGCCTTGCTGCCAAATCAAGATTTATTATCGTAAAACCCAAAGGATAATCTGCCTTCTCTTGACAATTCATTAACAGCACCAATTTCATACACTACATGAATTCTACAACTAAACTTTCTAGCTACAGGCAGATAAAATGCTCAAAATGTACGTTTTATGTTGTATTTACAAACAAAATAATACGAAAGGACTATACAAGTAAAGACAGTGGCACCTTCTTCAGTCTGTAAATGCAGTCTCGCTTCAATCGTTCTTCGGCTTGCTGCAACCCTAGAAGTTCTTTTGCCGACAGCACAGATTCGTCTATGACTGGATCATCCACTTTCTCTTGACTGCACTCATCTTTTCTAGTTCTTGATCTTCTTTGTTGCCTAAGTTTCTTCATTTCTTATAAAGAGTTATGAGAGCAAATAATGTCAAATAACTTCAGAGTACCACAGAGCATTTTCTTTTTTCTTTAATTACCACTCGCTAATGGGCGAGTCAAAGATACAAATCGTCTAACTTGCATAGTTTCATGATCTGTTCTCTGCAAGTCTGACAATAGCAATATTGTATATATTTATATTTATGTCATAACATATAGTACCTTTGTTTCGAACTACCTAAAACCATTTATTTGTCCCATTGAACTCACCAACTTCATTTAGATAGCTTTGTTAAACTAGCAAAAAAGCCCGAAACTAAATGCAATAGATTTCACTGCCCAGTTGAGACATAGCTGTATGTCATTATAACGAAAAGGCAGAATATATCCTAAGATGTCAGGATGTCTAGTCAGGCTTAGGTAGACGAACAAAATAGAAAGCAAACTGATCCATAGACCACTATGAATATCACACAACTAGTGAGTGTAAGATGATCTGAATTACTTGTAAGAGTTAAGAGCACTACGATATAGTACTGCCATGGCTTAGCTGACATACAACCATTTATTATCACCAGTAATAACTGCCTGTTAATGTCACTTGTCTTTCAATTAAACCAGCATATGGATCAGTATTGCCTTCACATTATTAGACAAGTGAAAACAAACACACACATCAACCACTATTGGTTATGTAAGTCAATAAATAATGAACTTGCTAAGTATTTGTACACATTGCTTAATAAAGCTGTGCAACTGGCAGAATAAACATGCTTAGAAAGCTTGTTATGTTTACAACAAAACCTCTGTAACAAATTAATTTGAACACCACTTCTACTTTTACACAAATTTTGTCATAATTTTGAAGCAGGAATTGCTACTTATCCAAAGAATACCTGTAAAAGTAATCTCAGGAATTAAACTACTCAGGCTAGATTTTCACACATTACTTTAGATCACATCTTACCTTCCATTTGAATAGCTATACAGGATGTCCAGATGCATGGAATTTCTAAAGTTCCTTGCTCCTGAGGCCAAAAGCCCCATCACAGCATGAGGTTTGAATATGCAATAATAATAAAAATGAAGAGAAAACACAACTTCTCTACCAAATACATTTACAAAGTTTCTCTCCTGTGACCCCAATTTTTGTCTCTAATAACAGGCAAAAGGGAAACAATCTGGTTGTGTATTTACAACTAGTTGTTTGATTCGGTTCACTAAATAGCATGCCTGTGCTAACGTTGTAAACAGGAACAGTGCAAGAATGGTAATATAATTTATTTCAGCAGCAGCACGTTTATGCTGGAATAAACTGAATGAGGCTTAATAGGTTGCAGGGACAATACTCCAAAGGAAGCTCCAAGGAGAAGAAATAGAAGTCTGAGTCTCTGAACTTTACACACCTCTTCCATTTTCCATGGTGACTTTCCTGCTCAAACTCTTAAGACTTTCAACAGTCATTTGACTACATTTTTACTGATCAGTGTAGACTGAACTTGGAGAAAATGTGTATTAAATTAACATCTCTGAAGGAAAGCACATGACAACTACCTACTTACCAATTACTTCTGTAACCACGAAGTAACTTAAAAAATTACAAAGTAAAGAAATATTTCTAATATTTGGTAGTTATAGTAGTGACAATCTTATTGTAGCTTAATCACTAAATGAAGTAGTAGAGGCAGGTTAAAGTTAGAACTCCTGCAAGAAAAAAATCAGTGCCTCAGAGACTGAGTAGACTCCTTCATTATGAGCTACAGTAAAACAGCATAAAACTAAAGAAAAGGGATAACTGCATGAAAAATTTCAAGTAAAAGAAAGATGTAAAATAAAAATGGTTAGTAATTATTTGCTATGTGACATCAAATTACAACTTTTGAAGGAACCTCAAAAGGTGAGCTATACTGTGCCTGTGCTTCACTGCATGATGAAATGAACCTTGTCAATCCTGAGCAATGCTCACCTAACCTGTTTGTACCCTCAGGTACAAACTCCATGAGCTGCCCAAACAACCCCTCCAGTACCTCACTAGCTTTACCATTGGAAACTTTCCATTTCTTCCTCATCTGAATCTTTCTTGCTCAACTTCAGGCCCATTGCTTTGTGTCCGATCTACTGGGAAGATGCAAGCCAGATTACTACATCAGCTTTTTAACACCTTTCTAGACAGCTGAAGACTGTTAGCATGCCTCCCTATCCTCTACTTTTGCAGAAAGACTGGGGATTGTTTGCAATTCATGTAGTTTCTACTTTCTATGTGCCCTGGCATTCTTCTTGCTCTTCTTTGGACTGTTTCCATTTTATTCATTCAAGTGGGGTGCCAAAGCTGGATAGAGAACTGCTATTAAATTTACCGAAGACTGACAGAAAAAGGAGTACTTCAGGCTGTGAGTCTGTTTCTGTGCCTCACAACACCACGATGCTGAATGCTCATTATCATCTTCTGATACACTATGATTTCAGATTCTTCTCTGAAAAAATACTACTTCATAACTTCTCCTCCTTTATTTGTACAGTTGACATTTCTACTTAAATAATGGCACTTGAATATATTTCTTTTGTATTTTATCCTCTAGGTAGGTCATTTATCCAGCTGTGCAAAGTTATTTTATTAACCTTCCTGCTTTCTGCAGTCAGTTCCTATCAGCTCCACAGCCTATTCAAATTTGAAAGCACACAATTAAAAAGCATGCTGCCTTCACTCATCATCAGAATAGTGTGATAAATATCAAACAGAATAGAATTCTTGTAGATGCTTGCTG
Source organism: Streptopelia decaocto (assembly GCF_964273445.1). Taxonomy (NCBI): domain Eukaryota; kingdom Metazoa; phylum Chordata; class Aves; order Columbiformes; family Columbidae; genus Streptopelia; species Streptopelia decaocto. The sequence continues at coordinate 30,389,963 of NC_138657.1, forward strand.
AATACTCCCTATCATTTTGACAAAATCCTTGGTATCTTCTGAGTATAGTTACCTAATTAGCTCTGCAAGTCTCTTGTATTAATTTAATTTATAGAAATTTCCTCTAGTTTACTTACAGGACTGTCACATAAGAGTGTCTAAAGTACTACAGTACTAGTATTACCAGTATCTACCAACTGCTTCTCCCACATCCATAGGGGACTGACCAACCTTTTAAAGAAATAAATTAGAAGGACTTAGTGTACTTTTTTCTTGACAAATCACACAGAATCACAGAATGTTACTTAGTGGAAGGTAGCTTGAAAGATCATCTAGTCCAAATCCCTCGCCGGAGCAGGAACACCCAGATGAGGTTAGGCAGGAATGTGTCCAGGCAGGTTTTGAATGTCTTCAGAGAAGGAAAATCCACAACCCCCCTGGGCAGCCTGTTCCAGTGCTCTGTCACCCTCACTGTGAAGAAGCTTCTTCTCACATTTTAGTGGAACTTTTTGTGTTCCAGTTTGTACCCATTGCCCCATGTCCCACCATTGGTCGCCACCAAGAAGAGCCTGGCTCCATCCTCATGACACTCAGCCTTAATGTATTCATAAACATTAATGAGGTCACCCCTCAGTCTCCTCCAAGCTAAAGAGACCCAGCTCCCTCAGCCTTTCCTCATAAGGGAGATGCTCCACTCCATCATCTGTGTTGCCCTGCACTGGGCTCTCTCCAGCAGTTCCCTGTCCTTCTTGAACTGAGGGGCCCAGAACTGGATACAATATTCCAGATGGGGTCTCACCAGGGCAGAGTAGAAAGGGAGGAGAACCTCTCCCAACCTACTAACCAACCCCCTTCTAATACACCCCAGGATGCCACTGGCCTTCCAGGCCACAAGGGCACAGTGCTGGCTCATGGTCATCCTGTTGTCCACCAGGACCCCCAGGTCCCTTTCCCCTACACTGCTCTCTAATAGGTCATATATTTATACTGGAACCTGCGGTTATTCTTGCCCAGATGCAAGACTCTACACTTGCCCTTGTTATATTTCATTAAATTTTCCCTGCCCAACTCCCCAGCCCATCCCTGTCTTGCTGGATGGAAGCACAGCCTTCTGGCTTGTCAGCCACTCCTCTTTTTTACCTTTCAAATACTTATAGTAGATTACACTGTCTCTTCAAGAATGGATTCCCAAGATTAAAGTTGCATACAACTTTTTGAATTCCACTTTCCTAGATGCCAGTAGCTCACTCTTCCTGAGTAAGTTCTCAGGTATGATTGCCACTGGTTCCATAAATCCTCTTCAGTGAGTTCCTGAAGTTTCACAGAACTAAGTTCATTACACCCAGCAAATTCAAGAACAAACTTGGGAAAGGATTCTACTCTGCTCTCTTCTCATCCAAGGTTAAGCCTACGTGTGCAACTTCAATCAAGGAGAAACACAGGGCAACTGTTCACAGTTTATCTTTTAGTGACAGTTGATATAAAGGACATTTAATTCCTGGACTTCCTGGTATCAACCAGCAATAGCTTTCCTTCTCAGCAGGGAGATCAATACTGTCTTTGGTCCCCAGTCTCAACTAAAACAAGGCAGATTTCTTGCTAAAAGGCAGTTGTTCCGTGCTAGCTGCACCTCATCTGTGCCTTGGTCTTTCTTATTTTATTTAATTATGTTCTTTTTCAAGCTCCCTCTTTCTGCTTTTATCTACTTACACTCCCTTCTGGTACTCACGTTCAATGAAGATCCTACGATACTGATCACTTTATCCTTCTGTAGTCATTTGGAAACATACTACAGTCTTGCATGAGGTATAGAAAACAATACTACTTATAGATTTCAAGAAGTTTGGATGTGATTGGTGTCCTGGATGCCTGATTTACAGATGTGGATTAAGAAATTGATCATAATTACTGTACTAGCAATTGTTATGTTGCAACGTGTGACCAAGTGCTATGTTGCAGCCACTAAAACAGTTTAGAAAAGGTAGGACTCATCTGATACATAGATGTATGCAAATAAGTCCTAAAGGGGAGAATTGTAGCCAGTATCACTTAAAAGAATGAAACCTGCCAGAAATTGCAATCTGCTCCTCTAACAAGATAAGAGTTATTTGTGAAACACCTAATCACAGAGACCTCTGATCTTGCAGCTTCAGACCTTTTGAAGCCTGTACAATTAGTTCATTCTTGCTTTAACACATATCTCGAGACAGAATCACAGAATGTTAGGGATTGGAAGGGACCTCAAAACATCATCTAGTCCAATCTCCCCTGCCGGAGCAGGAACACCTAGATGAGGTTACACAGGAAGGTGTCCAAGTGGGATTTGAATGTCTCCAGAGCAGAAGACTCCACACCCCCCAGGCAGCCTGTTCCAGTGTTCTGTCACCCTCACTGAGAAGAAGTTTCTTCTCAAGTGGAACCTCTTGTGTTCCAGTCTGAACTCATTACCCCTTGTCCTACCATTGCTTGTCACCAAGAAGAGCCTGGCTCCATCCTCATGACACTCAGCCTTAATGTATTCATAAACGTTAATGAGGTCATCCCTCAGTCTCCTCCAAGCTAAAGAGACCCAGCTCCCTCAGCCTTTCCTCATAAGGGAGATGCTCCACTCCCTTCATCATCTTTGTTGTCCTGTGCTGGATTCTCTCCAGCAGTTCCCTGTGGGACTGTGAGATAAAGTGTCCTTTAGCTGGATTTTGCTCATTATATGCTAAAATGATTATGTAACCAATATGCGAATGTGTAACCAATTGTCTCTTTAGGACAGCCATGAGTAGTGATAAAATTTCATTTATAATGGCCATTACTCTTCTTTTTGGTATGCTGGCTTTATTAAAGCATCCAGACTTGCACAACTCTCTAATAAACAACGTCTTGTCTCTCTGTGCTACAATTTGCTTTTTTTTTTTGCCTTTTATTTTATTTTTTTTTTTTTTGGCACACCAGGTGTCAGAACCCTGCTTTTGGGACAACACTCCCTTAGCCTGTTCTTTCTTGCATTTCAGTACCAAGGGCTTGTATTCTCCTTATTAGTACCAACTGCCCATAGGGAAGTTCAGTATTCATGGAGAAATGGTTTTGTGTTATTGCTGTATTACTGTTGCTAGTATTAAGTTCTCATGATACCCACAAGGAATTGTTTTCAATCTTTGTTAATATATGTTATTACAGACCTCACTGGTGGCTCCAAAATCTTACGATGTATCAGCCTAAGTGAAACATCCCTTATCAACCTTGACAGATTCAAGCAAATTGTACCTGGAAAACCACAAACAGGGACACTACACAGATGTACAATCTACTTACTCTTACCACTTACAAACTCACAAAGATAACATAATTTATAAAACAATTTCTGAATCATTTGCTGTAGCAATTTGTTTAAAGTGCTGCAGTACAGTACAGCTAGCAATATATGTATATATACACAGTGTAGCTTGCAATATATGACAGAACAAAAATGATTTTTTTGCTTTACAGTGAATCTTGAAATTTTACTTTTCACTAACACACAGAAAAAGCTACTTTACTGGTTAGGTAAGTAAAAACAATAAAACATTTTGATTACCAAAGCTTCTTTGCTGCATGTCTGGCATATCTTCACCCATGAACTCTTCCTGAAGCTGTCGTCTTGCATTTCTGTTTCCAGAACCTTCAACCTCATGAAAAGAGTCCTTTCTTGTCCTGCTGTGCACAGGAATCCGGGCAACAGATCTGTACTCTCTCCAGTTGTCAGAAGTACCATGGTGGTCATCAGATACCCAATTCTTAATTTGGTCTCTTTGGGTATCATTTAACTTTGACCCGTGACCGTAAGTTGCGTTTTTAAGTGAATTTGGGCTACTCAAAACACTACGTGGCCCTCGCCTGGGACTGCTTCCATAGTGACCTAGAGCTCCCTTCCTCTTTTGCAGGCTGGTATCCATTTTATTGCTATGGCCATTTCCATATTCATCCATGACTCGGTGGTCTTTCTGTAAAGGACTTCCTTTCAATTCTTCTTGATGCAAAATCTCCTGTTCCTTATTTTGTCTGGCAAAGTAAGGTTTTGCAGCATCTCCCATGGTTATTGCTGTTCAATTCAGCGACTCCCACCTAGAAATTAAAAAGTTAAAGTTGTAATTTCAAATTAATCATGTGATAAACACAGTTATTATTTGTTGTGGAAATCTCAACAAGCAAAGCCCTGGCTCTGTAATACCATTAAGGCAAGAAAGTCTTGGTGTAAAGCATAATTTGTTTCAAGCAACCAAAAGGCAGTTCAACACCGCTAGGTTTCTCCTCTTAAAATATCCAACACCTATGGATGGTTCACAATATGCAGAAACAGCCTATGGCTTTTTTGGCATTAAGGTCTAGACACCTTTAGGACAGACAACTACTTTTTAAAGTCCACATCAGAGCCATAACTCCATACAGGAAAGTTTTAAAAGAACAAAGGAACTTGGTCACATGTTGAATATGTAGGAGGCAATAATGAGGATGGCCCCAAAGCCATTCTAAATCATCTGAATATTCCCCCTTCCCCACAACAGACACTGTTCATCTTGTTAAGAATGAAAATTGTGATCAGAGGAGACAGATGTAGACTTTGAGTAGCAATCCATCTGTCAGGCAAATCTGATGCAATGATTAAGAAGCAATGCTGCACTGCCCAGTGCAATCTGCACATTCTGTCTACACCACCATTCCAAGGTCTCGCATTACTGGGTATTAAGCACTCATATTTCACACTATTTTAGTATTCTCAAAAACATCTGGGCTACCAATTTGCTACACCCCCACTTGGTCATATCTATATACTTACAGTAAAATATTTCCAGGGAGCTATAATTTCAATGTTAGCACAAACCTGTGTGGATTTTGAAAGGGGGGGTTACCTACAAGAGACTGGCTAAATATATGTAAGCAGAAGCAGTCACATGAAAAATTAATGTTGTACAATTTCAATAAAGCCACATACAATCAAACAAAACAAAACAAAAGGTTTTCACTTTCAAAAGACATGTATGTGCTTAAGAATGTAGGGAAGACTGTAGGGCATTTACAAGAAGCACCTAAACAGCAGGTAATGCCCTTCTGTTGCCTTTAATATGGGAGTAGGATACCTGTTCTTCTTAAGGGGTTTGTTTGGGGTTTAATTTTTTAAAGCTCTGCAGCCCCCAAAAGCACTCTTAGCCATCTCCATGTCTGCTTTCTATAAGTTGAGGCTTTTAGTGTTTAACCTCCTCTCAAGCAGAGGAGATTGTTTTGCTCTTGTAAGTGACAAAACAGTCAGATTCCTGTCCTAAAGACCTGAATGCATAGCCTGTTACATGCAACTGTGGAGAAGCAGCCATTCCAGCAAAGAGCTGGAAAAAGAGCTTCAAATGGCACGAACTGAACTTTCTTCCTATTCCACGAAAGAAACTGCTCTCAAATCCGAATTTCACAGTGACCTAAAAACAGTCATCGCCAGCAGCAACACCCACACCCAGCCGCCAGGCCGGATGACGACACGCTCCCCCACTGGCAGGGCGCACCGAGGCGAAGTTCACTCTCGCCTCCGGATCCCGACCATCCCGCGAGCCGCTGGCCTGCCCGGAGCAGGGGGGACTGCCCCATGGGGGTCCGCAGCAGCGCCGCTGAGGGACCACTCGGCTCTCTGCAGGGGCAGGAGCAGCGAGCGGCGCCGGCCAAGTCGCCAGCGGGACCCAGAGGCGGGTGTTAGGACACTGGCCTCCACCACCACCACGCAGGAAACACGCCACGGGGACCCCGGCTCCACGCGGCGCCCCTTCCAGTCCTCCCAGCAGTTGGCGAAGGCCCGCAGGCCCCCAGCTCTCTCCCACCTTGGCCCCAACCCCGAACAAACGAAGGCCCGGGGAGCGGCCTGGCGGAGGCCGTGGGAGAGCCATGCGGCCGGTGCAGGGCAGCGGCGGGGACTGTGGCGCATCAGCCCCCCGCCCCGCTCGGCCGTGCCCCGCCGCCTCAGCCGGACAGCCCGCGGGTGGAGAGATCGGCGAAGGGGCGGGCGGGCCGCGGCCTAGGCCCGAGAGGGGGACGGGAAAGGAGGCACAGGGGCGGCTGAGGGGGAGAGGGCGCTGGGGGACACCGCCCGCTGCTGGGGAAGGCCTTACCCGGCCACCACCCGCCGGGAGAAGGGCACTCACCAGCCGCCGGCCCGCCTCCTACCGCCACCCCGCCATTGCGCCGCGGCGGAAGCTACCCCAACCCCTCCGGACGGCCGATCCGCCCGGGTTTTCCGGCAGCCCGGCCCCGCCCCCCGGCGCGCACCTCGCCGGGGCCGCGGCCGGGCGGGGCGGAGCCTGAGTGAGAAGCGTGAGGTTGATCTATAGGTTAAACTCGGTAGCGGCCGGGAAAGCCGTGTGGGCGGGAGGACACTCCCAGCAGTGCCCTTCGCCGCTGCCCCAGCCCGTCTCTTCGCTTCCGGCCTCCCACCCGTCGCGGAGCGGGGGTGGTAGTCCCCGTATCCCAGAGGGCTGTCCAGGCAGAGTTCTGGTGGCGAAGGCGTTATGTCACGGCCAGCCCTACCAACGCAGAACCCACCAGCTGGCGTGGAAATCTCTTCCCCGTAGCTGGGGGAACACGGCAATTAAGGTTCTGTGGAACCCAGCTAAATTAAACAGGTGCAACGTGTGTGCTGCAGCCATCTTCCTGGAAAGACCACAGTAAATAAAAGGATTGGCAAGAGCAATCGCAAAACCAGTACAATAAAAGCAACTACTGCAGAATAGTCCCTGAGTATAATGTTGGTTGCCTCTCCATGCGTGCCAAACCCAACAGCGTGTAGCCCGCGTGTGTCGTGGAACTGACCACCCCACTCGCAGCAGCCCGTGTTCAGAGCAGATCGCCCACCAGAAACACAAATTACAGGCAGAGGGAAAACCAGGAGCAGGCGGGAAAGCAGACACATACCCAGTCTCCTGTAGATTAAAAACGTATTCTCTTACCACTAAATTACCCTTCTCACTGAATTAAGTGGGCTGTGTGTTTTGTGAATATTGCTTGCTCTGGCTCAGCGTTTGCCTCATACAGCTTCCTTCTGTTTCTGCATGCCCTCTTCATCACCTAATCACAGCTATTTTAGGAGGATCTCTTCCTGCAGCTCTTTTGCATTCATATTCATGGAAATGTGCTCTTAACTCACCTCCTGAGACGGTCCTTACAAGAATTCAACTTCCATTCCAATCCAGGCTTCCTGAGCAAAATGTGCACAAGTATACGTATTTTGAAGGGAGGTAAATAGTAGAGACTTCCCAAAATTATTCAAGCTACCTTTCAAAGGCAGGACATTGTAACTTTTTAGCCTAGTGCTTTGCATCACTACTTGGGAGTTATTTTTGCCTTCCCCTATACAGCCCCTGCAAAACAAGAAAAGTCTCCTGGCAAGATGCTCTATGGAGAGGGTCTGGCGTGAAAGGATAGCTTAACTAACAAAAGAAAACATTGCTGTGAGCAGATGTGGCTGGGGTGGCACACAGAGGAATGTTTCTGAGCCCTGTCTTGCCTCCATCTTCCATCAAATTGTTTCAACAGCTGCAAACTCAGAACATTTCATGTCATATTGACTACGGTGGGTCAAACAATGTTTGATTTTAAGGAAGCACATCACTAGTGCACCTGTGCAAGATTGTCTCAAGTTCCTGTCATTTTTATGAAACCGGAATTCCTGTTGTTTTTATTAAACTCCAAGATTAAATTTTAGATTTCAGCTAGATAACTGGATACTCAAATACTAGCATTTCCTATGATCAGACAACTACAAGAGGAAGTGAGCTAAAAGGGTCAGATGTACTCAATGCACGTGATACTTGCAAGACCCAGACTTTCATTAGCTGAGATTTGTTTTTTTCTAAATAGGTAACATGAAGATACAATAATCAGCTTTGCAAGAAAAAGTAAAGTTAGCATAGTGAGTATGAATATGCTGAAATAAGAAAGAAAATTAGCAGATCTTGCTAAATTTACCTGGAATAAAAGAAAAGAGAGAGAAATTGAAAAATATTAAAAGAATCCAACTCACTAAATTAAGTAAGATGAGCCAGACACAGATAAATTATAAGACTGAATTTGAAAAACACATCACAGTATTAGGCATCACAAAATCATATTTTATTTTTAAAGAGATATAATATCTGGAATTTATTGAGTACTAGTTTTGAATCTGCCACAGACTTTTTGCTCCATCTTAAGCAAGTTATTACATTTCCAGTTTCTCCATAACTACATTACTTAGCTCAAACAAGTACTGGTTTTGTTTGGTTTGTGTGTGGTGGGAGTTTTGTTTGTTTAGTTGGTTGGTTTTCTTTTTGGGATGTTTGTGTGTGTGTCTGTGTGTGTTGTGGGACACATGCTGTTTTCCTTTTGGAAAGCTTGCTCAGCAACAAAAAAAAAAAAAAAAAAAAGAAATATTCTGTGGTCTTGTGAGACAAACTGGGCCAATTCAGGACCAGAAACCTGCCACACCAGTGCTAATGAGCATAGGATTACCCAGGCATAGGAGTGGTAGGAAGCAGAGGTGGAGTGCCTGTTTTGACTGTGACTCAGCCCTCTCTTGGAGCCTCACCCCATATCTGCTGTCTTTGTCACCTCAGCATTTCACTCTTGCAACACTCTGCAGCTTGAAAAGCTGCTAAGAAGTACTGAAAATGTTGCTACTTGTCTCCAACGGAGGGTTGCACCACTTGCAGGTAAGTCAGAAAAGCAGTCTGACAGTTATTTTTAGGTGAGATTTTCCTGAAGACAGTGGAGCTGACCCATTTACACCTCAAAAGGTGTAGTCACTTCCACCATTGTAAGCACATGTGTTGCATCCCTTGCTGAATGGCCTGATGTGTTATGGGCCCACTGAGCTATAAATAGCTCACTCTTATGTTCCCAGTCCAGATCCATCTAAACCACTTCAATTCATAGAATTGTAGAGTCATAGAACCATAGAATCATAGAATCATTCCATCATACAATCATAGAATGCTTTGCATTGGAAGGGACCTTCGAAGGTCATCTATTCTACTCCCCTGCAATGAGCAGGGAGATCTTCAGCTAGATCAGGTTGCTCAGAGCTCCATCCAGCCTGGCCTTGAATGTTTCCAGGGGTGGGGCATCTACCACCTCTCTGGACAACCTGTTCCAGTGTTTGACCACCCTCACTGTAAAAATTTCTTCCTTGTGTCTAGCCTGAATCTCCCCTCTTTTAGTTTAAAACCATCTCCTCTTGTCCTGTCATAACAGGCCCTGGTAAACTATCTGTCCCCATCTTTCTCATAAACACCTTTTAAGTACTGAAAGGCTGCAATAAGGTCTCCCTGGAGCCTTCTTTTCTCCAGCTTGAACAACCCCAACTCTCTCAGCCTGTCCTCACAGCAGAGCTGTTCCAGCCCTCTGATCATTTTTGTGGCCTCCTCTGGCCCCTCTCCAACAGGTCCATGTCTTTCCTGTGCTGAGGGCTCCAGAGCTGGACAACAGGACTCCAGGTGGGGTCTCACCAGAGCAGAGTAGAAGGGCAGAATCACCTCCCTCGACCTGCTGGCTACACTGCTTTAGGTGCAACCCAAGATACGATTGGCCTCCTGGGCTGCAAGTGCACATTGTCAGTTCACATCTAGTCTTTCATCCAACAGTACCCTCAAGTCCTCTGCAGGGCTGATCTCAATCCCTTCATCCCCCAGCCTGTACTGATACCAGGGGCTGCCCTGATCCAGGTGTAGGACCTTGTACTTGGCCTTGTTGAACCTCATGAGGTTCACATGGGCCCACTTCTTGAGCTTGTCTGGGTCCCTCTGGATGGCACCCTGTTCCTCAGGCATGTCAACTGCATCCCTCAGCTTGGTGTCATCTGCAAACTTGCTGAAGGTTCACTTGATCCCACTGTCTATGTCATTGCTGAAGATATTAAACAGTACTGGTCCCAGTACAGACCCCTGAGGGACCACTACTTGTTACGTGTGTCCATCCAGACGTTTTAACATTGACCACTATTCTCTGAGTATAAACATCCAGCCAGTGCCTCATCCACTGAATAGTCCACCCCTCAAATCCGTATCTCTCCAATTAAGAGAGAAGGATGTTGCAGGAGACTGTGTCAAAGGCTTTACACAAGTCCAGATAGATGGCATCTGTAATCCTTCCTTTGACTATTGATGTAGTTACTCTGTTGCAGAAGGCCACTAGGTTGGTCAGTCAGGACTTGCCCTTGGTGAAGCCATCCTGGCTGTCCACCATGTGCCTTAGCAGAGCTTCTAGATGGATCCATTCCATGATCTTCCCAGGCACAGGGGTGATGCTGACAGGATGGTAGTTCCCGGGGTCCTCTTTTCTACCCTTTTTAAAAATGGGTGCAATATTTCAATGTTTCCCTTTTTCCAGTCACCACTAGTCTTCACCTGACTGCTGTGACTTCTCAAATATCATGGAGAGTGGCTCGGCAACTACCTCAGCCAATTGCCTCAGCACTCTGGGGTGTATCTCATCAGGTCTTACAGATTTATGTATGTTCAGGTTCCGCAGGTGGTCACAAACCTGATCTTCTCTTACAGTGTGGGGGCCTTTGCTCCCCCAGTCCTCATCTTGCAGTTCATCCACTGGAGAGGTGTGGGAACAGAGGCAAAATGTTGCTGAGTACCTTAGCCTTTTTCTTGTCTGTTGTTACCGGTTTGCCATTCTAGCAGTCTGGTCCACCTGCTTGTTGCTTCAATGTTCTTGAGTGGCGTGACTCTTGAATATGTAAGAATCTATATGACGTACTTTTACAATCAGATTCTCCACCCAAGCAGCAATATCTTGCCACAGTTCAGCAGGCCATATGGGTCTACCTCTGCTCTGCTTCCATTGCTGTAGCCACCCCCACAGAGCATTTGCCACCATCTATGAGTCAGTACTGGCCATTTTTCTCATTAAGCAATATCTAAAGCCAGCTGGATGGCTTTCACCTCTGCAAACTAACTCATTTCACCTTTTCTTTCAGCAGTTTCTGTGAGTTGTCATGTATGACTCCACACAGCAGCTTTCCACCTTCAATGTTTTCTGATAATACGAAGGACCCATCAGTGAACAAGGCATATTGCTTTTCATTTTCTAGTTGTTTGTCATCCAGTGGAGTGTCTTCAGCACAAGTTACCTCATCTGGTGACACCCTGAAGTTTCAGCTCTCTGGACAGTCCATGATGACTTTCAGGGTTTCCAGGCAGTCGGGGTTTCCCATTCAAGCCCATTGTGTGATTGGAGCAACCCATTGACTCCACATAATATCAGTTGTGTGACTTGTAGAGGGTAAATCCAGTCCAGCACTGGAAACTGAAGTGCCGAAAGGAGCTGTGCTTTGGTTCCAACAAATTCTGAATTGGCTCATATTCTTTGATATTCTGCTAATTTTTTTTTTTTTTTTTCTTTTTTTTTCAGTTGGAGTGTAAGGTGTGGGAAAGCAAGATGTGCAGCTCCAGCCACCTGGATGATAAAGGAAGATCAATACTAACATGACCATCTGGACGGTCAAAGAAATAATACTAACATAATTAGATCATAGCAAAATAGAAAGGGCCTTGAACAAATCGTGTTGAAGTACGTTTTTCATTATTGTAAGGAGTTATAGCCCAGACTCGTGAGAATGGTATCTCGAGCCAGATAACTGCCCCCAAGTGCATGGGATGTGTGAATGTCCTTGGGCCTGGGCTGTGAATGAGTGAGAATGTAATTGAAACAAACATAACGTGAGTGTGGTGTGTTTTTAATAACAATTATTGGCAAAACATCTTAGGTAACATCTTAGCCCGTATCTGTAAATCCTGTAAATTGTCAATGGCTAATAAAGGCCTCAGCCTGGCTTAGCTCTCTGCTCTGCTTGGCTTGGCACTCCTTCCTGAACAAGGTCTCTGTATGTGTGTGCATCTCTGTCTGCATCCTGGTGTGTGCTATTTCTAGTCACCACAAATGGTGTCGCATGCAATTGTGTGACCCTTGGAGGCTGTTCATTGAGCAGTGTGTTTGGTGGCAACCACACAATCCGAAGGCTGAGTAAATTTTATTTGTGGCCACATTAATCCTTACGGTATTAATAGGGACCAGCGGTCCTCATGGAATGAGAGAGCTGCGGGATTGCACTAGTATGGGGCAAGCCGCTTCTCAGGAACATAAATTGTATTTGCAAGTTTTACAGCAGATACTACGTTTTTCTGGGTATCGTATTTCTGAGAAGCAGGTCGCTTCGCTCCTGGTATGGGTGAAAGAGAATTGTGCTTGGTTTCCAAGTGAGGGGATGTTTGACAGTAAAATTTGGAAGCAGGTTGGGGAACATATACACACGCAAAAGAATTCAGGTCTTGCAGTCCCCGATGGTTTGCATGTAACTCGGAGATTTGTGTACTCTGCGCTATCGCAGTTGCAGTCGGCAGAACAAATAATGCAAGGGCAAACAGGGGAGGATGGACAGAAAAATACAAATGAGCAGGTTGCTAATGATTTGAGTCTTGACAGCACAAATCCTTTTGAGTCAGGCTCTGTAGATCTCGAAAAAGAGTCAGTTTCACATCCATCATTAATCCCATCCCAGCTGTGTAAAGATAAGGCAGAAATTTGTGAGGAGCTGGATCAGGAGTCTAAAACTCTGCCCTCAGCACCTCCTTTGCCTGATTTTAATGATGCTTATACAGCACACAGTAACCCCTTCATGACTAAGACAGCAGAACACAAAGGGATTATGCAAAATGCTGTGAAAAGGCTATGGAGCACTGTGATTTTTCTTTTGCCTTTCCAGTTATTTACAAACCATAACAACCACCAGAACATGACGGAATACTTGTACCTGTGTATTGCCTTTCTGAAAATCAAGTAGCTTGTCAGGAATGTGAGTTAATTGTTTTATTGGTTGTTGTTACAGTTGATTCTTTGTGATATTGTTTGTATAAGTGCACTGTAAGCCTTCTCCCCACTTTTCCTCACTGCAAGATGCTCCATGCTTCCCCCCTCCTCCCTCCCTCTTCTCATGGTTTTTACTTATGAGATGGGGTTGGGAATGACTGTTTTCAGTCGTGTTCCTAAGAAATTAGTATTAGGAGGTGTTTTAGAACATAGGAAAGCACTTGGAAATATGAGGAAGGAAGATCTTGTGAAATATTGTAATTAATGGTGGCTGCTGTGTCAGTTAGATGATTGGGAAAAGTGTCCGGAGAATAGAACCTTGAAGTATAACACTTTGTTGCAGTTAATATAGTTTTTAGAACAAGAAGAGTAGGACAAAAATAAAGCTCTACAAGAGATCATTAAATCATTTCAGACAGTGTTACAGGTGGCATGGTTTGAACTTTAACAAGCTGAGAATTAACTGATAACACACAAGTCACAGAAAACTTGCAGACCATTCTGCAAGATACTTTTCCTTATTAACCTGTTTTCTTTGTAGGTATCTGTTTAAACATATTACATTTTAATAAGTCTTTGCCCGTTACATGGTACAGTAAGTTCACAGGCAGCTAAATCATGGGAATCCATTGACTCAAAATGTACATTTTGTGATTATACAGAAGACTGTGAGTACTTCAGTTCTTTACTGCATGAATGTGATGACAAGATTCTGTGTGTGACAGCTGTTACTTTTCTTTCTAGCATGCTAGCTTTATTCCAACATCCAGACTTGCGCAACTCTGTGATAGGCTGTGTCTCATCTCAGTGTACTAAATTTGGCTCTTTGTATACGCACTGGATAAAGAAACCTGATTTTGGGATAACAGTTGTATCACCCCAGAGGAGACACTAATAAAAGCTTTGCCCAGTCCAGCTTGCTAGGGCAGCGGGGAGCAGGCGCCAATTGGGCTCCAGCACGCACTGACCTGTTTTGTCAGGGAGACCCAGCGGTGCCTCCACCTGGCTGAGCAGTAAGCGGTTCAAAGGTGCAATGCAAAAATCGAGATATTGCCTTGAATAAGTGTAAGTGTGATCCATCTGTATATTTGAACTTGGTCTTTGGTTTGCATATCTGAGCTCAGTATTTTAATTTGCGTATTTATATTTGGTACCAAAAGAATTTTGTTTGGGGAGATAATTACAAAATGGAAACTGGTTCTGCCACTAAAATACCACTTTGCTCCCCCTTAGGATGCATCCTTACACACTAGAGTAATTGCTCTTATTGTTATCTAATGATTTTGAGACCAGAAAAGAATTTAAGTTATTAAACTCTGATTCGCATTGAATATATGTGCTAGTTGGAGGTATGGGAAATAAAACTATATGCTATGGTGCATGTGCACTTGGAAGAGGTTGTATTTAAAAATTGCTAGAATATGAACTGTTTTGGATCTAGGAAAATTAAAATAATGGACTGATGGTTAATATGCCATTTATTGACATCTGTGAGACATTGCAAGCAGTAAATGGGGCTGAGGAATGTAACTATTGCTCAGTTAATTAGACTTGCATATAGAGTGTATTATGGCTGGAGTGAAATGGGAAAATAAACAAGCAAAATATCCCAGGCCTGTGTCAAGCTGCAAGATAAAATTAGCTCCCTGGCAGCTCCCAGGCAGCTCCCCCTTAGCACCAGCAATTAACGCCACCTGCGTGGCCTTGCCTGTATCTAAACTGCAGCAAGAGAAAGAAAAAGAAAAAAAAAGAAAAGAAGAAGAAAAACCTGGCTGCCCACGCTTAAAGCGGTGAAAGGGGGGTTTTCTCTCCCCCCACAATGCAGCGATGTTGTAATACTGAATGGAGCAGTCTGAGGGTGAATTTTAAAGGCATCCCCAGCAGATCCGTAGTTCTAATGAAACTGGGAAATTAAACCAAAAATTTGTTAATAGACTTATTCTGTGGTAACTAGTTGTAAGAGACTTCTTAGTAAATTCACCATGATAGTTTTTGAGATTGTGGGAAAGAAAAGGAAGAAGAAAAGGAAAGGAAAGGAAAGGAAAGGAAAGGAAAGGAAAGGAAAGGAAAGGAAAGGAAAGGGAAAGGGAAAGGGAAAGGGAAAGGGAAAGGGAAAGGGAAAGGGAAAGGGAAAGGGAAAGGGAAAGGGAAAGGGAAAGGGAAAGGAAGACCATATTTTGAAACCAATGGAATGCCAAATTTGGAACAAAGTTGGATGGTACAGATCTGCTTTCTGCAAGCAGGATATCTCCAAGGAAATTTTGGATGCTGTATTTCCAATAGTACGGGCAGACAAAATATCAGTAAAGCCAACACTACACTGATAGATCTCAAACAGGACTTCGTTCTGGTAAGGAAAAACAATATCCAATAAGCATGAAAGCCAAAATGGGCTCACAGCTAATGCCATTTAGCAGACTGCTGTTACATATGTCTCATCTTCCGCTCATTTGAAACATGTACATGTTTCTATAGATACTTTTTCAGGTATGTTTTGTGCATCTGCTCATACAAGTGAGAAAAGCAGAGATATTCAGCCTCACTGGACCCGCTGTTTTGCTATGCTGGGAGTGCCACAACAGATTAAAACTGACAATGGTCCTGGATATACTGCGAGATCCACACAATATTTTTTACAGCAATGGGGTGTTTTGCATATCACAGCTATTCCACATTCTCCCCCTGGACAGGCTGTTATTGAACAGGTGCATTCCATGCAGAAACGGATGTTATTAAAACAAAAAAGGGGGAATATGATGCCTCAAGAACAATTAGACAATGCAACATATGCTTTACATTTTCTGAATTGTACTATGCCTCCATCCTCTATCACAGCATTGGACAAACACTTTTATGTTCCAGATTCACTATTTCAGAGACCAAAGGTTTTGTGTCAGGATCCCCTATATAACAGTCAGTGGCAAAGGCCTGTAGAGTTAATCATCTGGGGAAGGGGATATGTGCATGTTCTTCATTCAACAGGACTGAAGTGGCTTCCTGCAAAATGTGTTAAACGTGACTATGAGTTGGACAAACACGGCGCAGGACCTAATGCCGGAGATACAGCGTCTGTCCCTGCAGCAGAGGGCAACAAAGAAACAGAGGAGACCAAAGGAAGAGGCACTGGCATATCAGAATGATACAGATTTACATTATTTGGACTGGGGACTAACTGGTGAAAAAGCTTTCAATGCGTTTGTTTTCTTTATTAGTATGGCTAACCAGCTTTCTCCAATATTTGTTAATAACTGTAGTTGTTGGAATTTGCATTATTATATTCTATTGTAGGTTGATTTGTAATGAAAATGTGTAACAGGAAAATGACACATAAGGTATGATGATCCACAGTGGGCATTCAAACTCACCAACAGAATGCCCCCTTTTGACTTTGGAGGCAAGAGGTGACTGCACGACCACTCCAAAGCAGCCTGTCAGATGACTGTGGTCACAGGTTGGATTGTGTGGCAGTTGCACGTTCCCCTGAAATCGGCACTCCTTCCTTGAACAAGATCTCTGTCTGTGCGTGCATCTCTGTCTGTCCTAGTGTGTGCTGTTTCTAGTCGCCGCAAATGGGCTTCAGATCCCCTGTATCCCCAGCTCCAAAACCCCAGGGTTGACCTCAAGTTTTCCCTGGTGTTTTCTGCCAGAGGGTCCAGGTGAGGCCATTATCCCTAGCTGTGGTGTAGATCACATTTTTGACATCTTGTCTTGCCTGGACTGACCCAAGAGCTACTGCATGAACTTTCTACTATTTAATTTTTTCAAAGGCTTGCTGTTGCTCAGGGCTCCATTCAAAGTTTTTCTTCTGGGTGACTCCATAGAGTGGATTTATGATGAGGCTATAACCTGGGATATGCATTCTCCAAAAACCCAGAACACCTAAGAAAGCTTGTGTTTCATTTTTGTTGGTTGGTGAAGACATAGCTGTTATTTTGTTGATCCTATCCATTGGGAGAAGACAATGTCCATCTTGCCATTTTATTCCTAAAACCTGGATCTCCTTACTTTGCTTTATAGCAAAACCAGCTTTCAAAATAATCTGGATTATTCTTCTTCCCTTCTCAAACATTTCCTCCACTGTGTTGCCCCATGCAATGATGTCATCAATATACTTCAGGTCTTCTGGAGCTTTACCCTGTTCCAGTGCAGTGTGTATCAGCCCATGGCAAAAGGTAGGTCTGTGTTTCCACTCTCGGGACAGTCAGTTCCAGATGTACTGGACACCCCTCCACATTAAAGCAAAATGTGGCCTGCATTCTGCTGCCAAAGGGACTGAGAAAAATGCATTAGTGATATCAATGGTTGCATACCGTTTGGTGACCTTTGACTCCAGTTCCTATTGGAGTTCTAGTGTGTCTGGTATGGCAGCATTAAGTGGCAGTGTGAAGGAGTTTGACAATGGAGGAGTTTGCCTTAGTTGATGAGGACTGGATTAGGGAGCAATTAGGCAATCTGGACATCCATAAATCCGTGGGTCCAGATGGGATGCACCCATGGGTGCTGAGGGAGCTGGCTGAGGTCATTGCTAGACCACTCTCCATCATCTTTGCCAAGTCTTCGGAAATGGGAGAGATACCTGAAAACTGGAGGAAAGCAAATGTCACTCCAGTCTTCAAAAAGGGCAAGAAGGAGGACCCGGTTAACTATAGACTGGTCAACCTCACCTCCATCCCTGGGAAAGTGATGGAACAACTTATCCTTGGTACCATCTCAAGGCATATCAAGGATAAGAGGGTATTAGGGGCAGTCAACATGGCTCCACCAAGGGGAAGTCATGCTTGACCAAACTCATAGCCTTTTATGAAGACATAACAAGGAGGATAGGTGATGGCAGAGCAGTGGATGTGATCTACCTTGACTTCAGTAAAGCATTTGACACAGTCTCCCACAGCATCCTCGCAGCTAAACTGAGGAGGTGGGGTCTGGACAATTGGGTAGTGAGGTGGACTGCGAACTGGCTAAAGGAAAGAAGCCAGAGAGCTGTGGTCAATGGGGCAGAGTCTAGTTGGAGGCCTGTATCTAGTGGAGTCCCTCAAGGGTCAGTACTGAGACCAGTATTATTCAATATATTCATCAATGACTTGGATGAGGGAACAGAGTGTACTATCAGCAAGCTTGCTGATGACACCAAGCTGGGCGGAGTGGCTGACATGCCAGAAGGCTGTGCTGCCATCCAGCAAGACCTGGAAAGTCTAGAGAGTTGGGTGGGGAAAAATTTAATTAAATATAACAAGGGCAAGTGTAGAGTCTTGCATCTGGGTGGGAACAACCCCAGGTCCCAGTATAAATTGGGGAATGACCTATTAGAGAACAGTGTAGGGGAAAGGGACCTGGGGGTCCTGGTGGACAACAGGATGACCATGAGCCAGCACTGTGCCCTTGTGGCCTGGAAGGCCAATGGCATCCTGGGGTATATTAGGAGGGGGTTGGTTAGTAGGTCGAGAGAGGTTCTCCTTCCCCTCTACTCTGCCCTGGTGAGACCACATCTGGAATATTGTATCCAGTTCTGGGCCCCTCAGTTCAAGAAGGACAGGGAACTGCTGGAGAGGGTCCAGCGCAAGGCAACGAAGATGATGAAGGGAGTGGAGCATCTCCCTTATGAGGAAAGGCTGAGGAAGCTGGGTCTCTTTAGCTTGGAGAAGAGGAGACTGAGGGGTGACCTCATTAATGTTTATAAATATATAAAGGGTGAGTGTCACGAGGATGGAGCCAGGCTCTTCTTGGTGACAAGCAATGGTAGGACAAGGGGTAATGGGTTCAGACTGGAACACCGGAGATTCCGCTTAAATATGAGAGGAAACTTCTTCTCAATGAGAGTAACAGAACACTGGAACTGGCTGCCCAGGGAGATTGTAGAGTCTCCTTCTCTGGAGATATTCAAAACCCACCTGGACACATTCCTGTGTAACCTCATCTAGGTGTTCCTGCTCTGGCAGGGGGATTGGACTAGACGATGTTTTGAGGTCCCTTCCAATCCCTAACATTCTGTGATTCTGTGATTTATTCAGGTCCTGATAGTCCACTGTTAGCCTCCACTCTGTTAAATTTTTGCACTGGCAGTGTGGGACTAGTAAGGGGTGAATGAATCTTACTGATTACTCCTTGACTCTCCAGTTGCTGGATCAGCTTATGGCTGGGGACCAGGGAGTCTTGACTGGTGTGATATTGTTGCCAGTGCACTCTTACAGTTGTGATTGGCAATTCTTTAACCCACAGCAGCCTCGCCACAGACAGATGAGGGAAGCTAGACATCTGTTTAATCTTCTCCAAACTCAAAACTATACAAAAGCTAACTGGTACTGTTTTGGGTCCTTGAAGTACTCTCTCCTGAGGTAGTTTATGCCAAAGATACATAATGCCTCTGGACCAGTCATAATAGGATTCTTTTGCCACTCATTCCCAGTTTAGCTTACCTCAGCATACAACACAGACAGTTGTTGGGATCCTCCCATCACTCCAGAAATACAGATTAATTCTGCCTCTTTGTAACCTGATGATATTAGAGTACACTGTGCACCAGTGTCCACTGGAGCTTTATAATCCCATGGGACCAACTTGCCAGCCTATCATACCCACACAGTCCAGTAAACCCAGCTGTCTCCTCCACCTGGCTAAAGGTCCCTCTGATTCTTGTGAGAGTCTTCATTGCTTGATTTTTATAACTGAAAAACAGACGTCCTTTCGTCAGGGTCAAAAGTATGATAAGCCCTACTACTCTGACCAACAGATACTGGAGCAGTAATTTTCCTGAATGGATGCTTTTTGGCTGTTTTTTTCCTTGCAGTTCTTGTACCTGAGCTTCTAGTCTCCAGTTAGGTTCACCATCCCACTTCCTTGTGTCCTCTCCCTCATCATGCAGGAAGAACCATATGGTAGCAGGTGGTGTGCACCATGAGTGCCTTTCCCTTGAACAGAAAAAGCCTGACTCTTAGTAGCTGAGACGTGGTTGGTGTGAGTGAGGAAGACCTACCCTTCTTGGATTGCTCAGGTAAGTTTTGGGTCAGTTTCTCCACAGCTGAGACATAGACCCGTAGGAAAGAAGCAAGACTATCTTTATATTCTTGGAGTTGTCTGGCCAATCCATCCATATTTGGTGCCTCTGTGTCTGTCCAGGTCATTATCACCAGGATATTGGCATATGTCATCAGTGCATGTCATACAAACTTTCACCACATGGACCACATGCACCAGGTTTCATCCTGGTCTTTGGATATCTGGTTGTCATCCACATTCTTATAGATCAGCTCTACCATGGCTAATTCCCTCAGATACTAGATACCTCCCTCAATGGTTGTCTGTTTGCTCCAGGGATTTGCAAATTCTTCCTTCAAGGGATACCAGTCCTTCACACTTGACAGAAGTCACCACCAGAAGCTGAGGTCTCCTGCCCTTTTTCCTAATTCCTTTGTCAACAGCCTCGTCCTTAGCAAGGGATGCTAGCTGCCCGGCTTCCTTACCCTGTAATTCCTGACTATTGACCCCAATATTCCAGCATTGAGGTAACCAGCTGAGAATTTGCTTACCTTGTTGACATCTAAAATCTTTTTGCATACCTTGCAGCTCACTTAGCAAAAGGGATCAGATGGCTTCTGTCTCATTTATGATCTCAGTTTTTTCCTCCTCCTGTTCTTGTGACTGTTGTGCTGCAGAGCAGGCTGCCTTTTCTGATTCTTTCTCTGACTCCCTCTTAGGAGAGGCTTCTTCATCCCTTGCTAGACTAATTGACTTCTGCTTCTATTGTTTCTCTTTAGTTATAGGGGCAACTTTTATAGTCTCTGGTTTATCCATGGTGTCTGTTGGTATGTTTTCAGATGCAGAGACCCTCTTTTCTCCTTGAGGGTGCTGCTCAACACTGAGCAGTGCTTGGTTGGTGCTGGCCAGGCCCCAGCACACTGCAGTAGTTGTTCCTCTTCAGTGATAGTTGTTGTTCAGGAGTGAAGCTCCAGACCATTGGAGGTGAGAAGTTTTCTAGATACCTGCCCATATTCTCCCACATGCCTTGTCACTCATGGCCACACTGCCATGGGGCCTGGGTCGTATTCCTAAGTAGCTTGTTAACCTTATAAAAAGCCAAAACAACATTCCTAAGAAGATCCAATATAAGTATTTTAACTGCCCAAGGATGTTCCAGTTACTGAGAAGTTATTGTAATGAAGAAAAAAGCATCATAGAAGAAGGTGGTGGAGGCGCTGTTCTTTATTTCCTCCAGAAAAAACCTCTCAGAGGGAGAAGTATAATTGTTAATTGTCTCCATGAGTTGGTATCCAAAGTACAGTAAGGCTTCAGTACAGAGCCCAAATACCAGATACAGCTCCAGGCTAGTGTTTTAATAATAAATTTCTGAGGCAAAATATCACGAAGCACTACAGTGCACAGCAAACTGCAAAAGCCAACACCGTTCTTCAACAATAGAGCATGGCACAGATCAGCTAATATTGAGAACTGATTAGTCAATATCAACTGTTAACATATAAATCCCTTCTGATACACTCTGGTGAAATCTGTTATTATCTAAAGCCCCTTGTGCCCCACTTTAGGCACCAAAAAGACTGTTGTGGTTTAACCCCTGCCAGCAACTTAGGCTCACACAGATGCTTACTCACTACCTCCCTGTGGGATGGTGAGGGAATCAGAAGAGTAAAAGTGAGAAAACTCCTGGTTTGAGATAAAGATAGTTTAATAACTAAAAAGTAAAAATAACAATAACAACAGTGATAATAAAAAGGAAAACAGGGGAAACAAACCCTGAAACCACAAAGAGATAAAACCAACCAAGCAAACAAGAAAGGCAAATTATATAGATGCAAACAGTTGCTCACTGCCAACCAACTGTTGCTCAGCCAGTCCCTGAGCAGTGCCCCCCACCAGTTTTGTTTCTGAGCGTGATGTCATATGGCATGCAATTTCCCTTTGGCCAGTTCGGGTCAGCTGTCCCAGCTGTGTCCCCTCCCAATTCCTTGTGCCCCCCCAGCCCACTTGCTGGTGAGGTGCTGTGAGGAACAGAAAAGGCCTTGACTCTGTGTCAGCACTGCTCAGCAATAACGAAAAATTCTAACTCCATCCCAGCCAAAATCAGTATATTTAGTCAAAATCCTGGATGTTCACAACATTTTGATTGAGATGTTCAAATATGGACTTACTAGCAGAGAGCAATCTAATGAAAATCTCCAGGTGTTAAAAATGCTTTAGAACTAGTCAGAAAGGGCATAAAGTATAAGGCAGAGAGGCCTTACATCAGCTGTGTCTTTACATCTGGGAGCCTACTGGGTAAATGCATGCAAACCCTACCGTAAGCTGCACCTCGAGACTGGGACAAAATACTGTCTTAGAAGCTAAAAAACCCCTGCTGACCTCAAGCCCCATACAGTGCAGCTTGATTTCTGCTCACTAGATGGCAGCAGATTCAAAAGAATGGCCGAAAAACGCGCTCTGAAACTGCCCGTGAAAACAGGGTTTTCACTTACGCAGTGAAATAAATGTGCGGTAGTAAAATGTGATTAAAAATCTAGGTAGTCTTGCTAAGAACAACGGGGGAGGAAAAATGAAAGCACAGGCTACAGTCTGGTCTGGGAAGGGGAATCTTCTGCCACAGTTTCCATCCAGCTTGTGCTGCGTCTGCCCTCCCAGGCTGGGGTTTCTGCTGTTCCCCAGGCTCGCTAGATTAAAGCTCATGTGCCTGTGCCTCCCTGTGCCACATCCAAGTGCTTGTTCTCGGTGGCAATTGCATCTGAGAGAATATTTCAGAAAGACTTTCTTATTCTAACATACTTTCACCTGAATACTTTCTTTGCCCTGAAGCACAGAGCCTGTAAAAAAAGAGGGAAATATATTTAGCTGACTATCTTCATTGTCTTAAAAAGCTCTAGATAACCATCATATTTGATCTTTCATTGAGAATGGATTCAGTTGCCTCAGACTTACAACATGCCTATACCTGTTATAAAATGGGTAACTCAAGAAATAAAGGACCTGAGGAAATATTTAATAAATGGAAATGCTAACAACTTCTGTTGGCATAGGTAGACTGTCAGAAGAGATGTCTGTCCAGGAATGTGGATCTGTAAACTTCATTCCAGTTACCAAAGTTTGTCAATACAATTGTCACAGAATCACAGAATGGCTGAGGTTGGAATGGAATGGACTCCTTGAGATCATCTAGTCTACTCACCTCTCTCAAGTAGGATCAGCGGCAGCAAGTTACTTTGGATCATGTTCAGTTGGGTTTTGAGTATCTCGAAGGATGGAGATGCATGTACTCTTGTATGGGATTGTTCCTCCTCAGGGGCAGGACTTTGCATTTCCATTTGTTGAATTTTGTGGGCTGATTTCTCCATCTTGTCCTGGACCCCCTGGTCTATCACCACTAGGAACTGGCCTCCAATTGAACTTCACATCATTGATCACAGTCCAAAAGCTAGAAGGTGAGAGATGGGCCAGCCTTCCTAGCAGAAGTTTACACAGCAAACCTGTAGTGCAATGTAAATCGTGAAATGTTTCACACACTGGTACAACTTGCACTCATTCCCCTCATGAAATAAATGATACTGGCAAGGGGACCTTCTAATCTGCAGCATTGCGTCTGCAAGGCTTTTGCTGGCATAAGCAGAAGGTGTGATTTTTCCATGGCACAGTGGAGCGTAAACCAAGTAATGAAGCCTGGTTGTGACGCTGTCCCATGGCAGACATTCCAGGATATGTGCTCACTCCATAAAACAGATGTCTCCTACTCTCAGAGCAACCAGGGGATTTTGACAAGGTTGCTGATGTTATGGAAAATATTAAGCAATAATCCCTTCCATCAACCTAATTCCCAGTTCCTGAGATAGCTAAAAATGTTGTAAGTCTTTTATTATAGTGGATAGTTTTACAACCCCCACATGTTTTTTAGTTCCCTGGTTAACAGATTTTTTGAACACTATAATAAATTAGAGGTACAGAACATGACTAGTTGCTCACTGTGAGAAATTCTTGTTGTAAAAAGTATATAGATAGTATTGAGTTTCCTAATTTACTGTTTATAAGAAGCATTACTTTGTGAAAATAATTAAAGACTTTCACTAAATACAGCCTAGCTACACACAGGTAAATATACATATATGTGTGCATATATGAATATGTAAATATAAGGGGTCACATACTCAGTTAATTTGAACTGATGTGTTTCTGTTGACTTCAAAAATAGAAAATAACCACAATTCAGGAAACAATATGGACCAAAGATCCTCTTACGCCAAGATTTTCTCAAGATAATTGCCTATAACACCTGGGCTGTAAAATTAAAAGCTGTGCACTGTGTGTAGTCAGAAGTACTGGTCTTCTTCCAATTCAGTTCCTCCTGCAATCGGTGGTGGTGCTTTGTATGTCTAAAAATCAGTCTGGCTATGTAAGACCTGTGTGTTACCTTTAGGTATATAAACAGAAAACGTTTGCTTAAGTTTAAAAGTAAACCCTTGTTATGGCTATGCTTTTTTACTATGGGTTATTAGTAAGAAGCTCTAGGCAGGTGAAGAGGAATAAGGCTTTGTAATTTTCTTCCATTTGGGGGGAATTTCCCATGGTTTTACTCCACAACCCACTTTTGTAGCAATAACAAGCTACAGTTACACAGCAGGACAAGACCCAGAATATTATTCAGCCCTGAACAGTATCTTCCGTGTCACGTAGCAGCATGGCACAGGTGTAGGTGAAGGGACCTGTGTTGGCTGTGATCCCCACGGGCTCATGTCAGGACCTGCGCTTCATCCTATGCTTTGTCCTGTGTCAGCGACCCCAGCGGCAGGACAACACGTCTTCCTGCAGCTCCAGCTCCCATCCCTGGCTGCTCTGGATAAACAGGAAAGGCCAAGCTTTCCAATGCAAGCTTGTTGGAAGACAGATGCTGGCTGCTCTGTTTTTGCCGGAGGGGCATGCAGAAGGTTTTCAGGTGTCCATTGGGAACAAGCACTACCTCTCTGCTGAGGCTGCCAGACGTCTGAAAATCTAACATAAGTATCTAAGTCCCCAGAATCTTCCCAGAAACCATTTCAGGCTGGAGAACAGGACATAGCTGAAGAAATCAAAGAACAGTTCTGTTTAGAGGTAACAAAAAGGAATAAAGAGAACTACTGAATAAAGTAACTTTCTTGGACTAGTTTTCCTTGTGAGTCTATGTGTTCTTAAGAGCACAGCTGACATGAGTAAATGTGGTTTTAGCTCCAGTCAGCTTTAACTATACACTGCTGGCATTTGGAGAATTGTTAGCATCATTATGGAGTGGTTTTCCAAGCTGTGGAGACACATTATATCGACATGGAAGAGGTCTGCCTTCCTCCTAAAGGAAGCAGGACAATAATTACACATAAAAGACAAACAAATCTACTGTGTGTGTGTTGGTTTTTTTTTTTTTTAATTCTTATCAAAATATACCTCATATCACATCCAGTGCTAGAAATATGTTGCATTATATTTTCACATGCATCAAGTTATTTGTATTTAGGCAAGTTTAAAAAGCCCTTTGAGTACATCAGGAATGTAGGAAGATGTAAATATTTCCGAAATGGGGAAACCAGGGAAGTGGACAGTCTTAAGTCAAAAGCTTTAAGATTGCCTTTCTGATGTTAGATTGTTAGATATATGTATTAGAGGATTATTTGGAAAGAAACAGTGAGGTTTTGCCTGGACATATTGATACATATTGTTATTTATAGTTTCCAAGAAAGTGTGTAGGCAGTTTGGTTGCCAAAATCAGAGATGCAACTTTTTACACAAAACAATGCCAGGTTTTTTTATATATGTATCTAGTACATTTGCCCTTAGTCTGGAGCAAATCAGTTCTGCCTTTAACAGTTCCTTTGTGACAAGTAACAGTGAGACAACATTATAAATGAACTCAGAGTGGTTTGAGGCTTCTCTATAGCACAGGGAAAATTGAATTTTGCTTCTCTACGGGTGAGAGCAGAAAGAGGGCAGAAAGGTGAGGTTTTATGTTAGTGGTAGGGCTGGTGCTGGGGAGGAGGATGCAGGTAGGGGAAGAAATTTGGGAGGGATGAGTTGGACTCAGGAGAAAGGGGCTTAGAGGAGTGCCTGTTGGTTTCAGGGGGCTATAGGACAGGGAAAGAGCGATGAGTGGCATTTCAGGAAAATTTTTCAAGGAACATGGCCAAAGCTGCAGAGAGTTATGTCTGAGAGAGGTGAGAGATTTCTGAGGCCCTGCGATGACAGGCACTCAGGCAGTAGGAAGGTTGTCAGGTTGTCACACTCTTCTTTAGTTATCAAAGGTGGGCATGGTCACAGCCAGTGCAGGCAGCTGGGTGATGGTGGAGGCAGGGCCAAGACAAAAAGCCTTTTTGTCTGGGAATGAGGCTCCCTCATTAGCACAGACTCCTCCAAAGCCACATTTTGCTGTTCTTCATGGCTTCAGGTGTTTCACTGGTCTTTTGCCGAGCTGTTGCTTAATATCTCTTTGACCCTTTCATGCCTGCTGGGGATCTGCAGGAGGAGTGGGAGCAGTCAGAGGGAGGAGACTACACTTCTTAGCCTCCTCTGGAACATCTTGCCCACAGAACCTGATGAAGTGTGCCTTTCTTTTGTCACTTCCTCGTACTTGGATGGAGACAGGTACCAAAAGGAGCTTGATGCTTTGGCCAGGGGCACCCATTTTTAAGGATATTTCTCTCTCCTTCATCTTCCTCTTGTCTTCCCCAAATCTGCAACATCAAGCCACTTCCTAATTGTCTGATGCTGTTCCTGAGGTTTTTAGCTTGTATTAATAAATAAGCTAGAGCTCAAAGAGAGTGGATAAGGTTTTTTATCGCATTTCAATCATTAACAAAACTCTCCCCAGCCACAAATTTATATTGCCCCAAACAAATTTTGCTTTGTAGTAATCCCAAAGGCTATACTTAAGAAGAAAAGAGCCTTCAAAATCTTTATTAAACAATTATATGATATCCAAATTTTGAATACATGAAATCTTGAGTACACATCTATTCAAAATCTTGAAATTACAGTCTTGCATATATATCTGGAAGTTATTTGAAACACAGTCATGTCCTGATACCCTTTATGCACGTTGCATTCTAATCTGTAGTATTTCTATTCTGTTGATGTGATACTGTGGAATAAAGTAGGCTTCAACAAGAAAATGAACTGGTTCTATTTGGTTCTACACAGTATTTCACTGAAATTTCAATAGTTGTACTAATAATGAGAAATGGGCTTGGGCCAGCTCTCGAGCAGATGACCAGCATCTTTATCCTTTGTTTGTCTGTGCCGGATCTGGCTGTGTCTCTGGGAATGCTTGTGTGTCCCTATGTGTTTTTGTGTTTGGGATCATGCAAGGGTATGCTGATGATGGCAGCTTGCTGCTGCCATACCACAAGAGGGACACAAAGGCACACGTTGCTTTCTGGTAGCCCCTGTGAGCTTGAAGGATCCTTAGCCTCCAACTTGGGTTTTCAGAAAGCAGATTATTTTCTTTCAGTTTTAGTTTTCAGGAATTTTACTACAACTCACCTATAAGCTTCCCGAGGGAAAGTCTGAGAAAGGCTCTTATGGAAAAAGGCTGCTTTGGATAACAGATGACTTTAAACAACTGTGTCATGGTTGCATAGTGCACTGAGAAAGGCTGTGTGGCATCTAGACTGATAGTTGCAAGTCATGTGAAGACATTAGGATGAAGGCATCTCTGCTCATGTATTATACTGTGGGTGCATACAAGAGTCACAGAATCAAGAAAAATATTAAAGAAAATTAGCATCTGGAATTTTCCCTTTATTAGCATTTTTGAACATTTAGCCAAGAAGACAATTTCAGATGTGATGAGACAGTTTAATAAATTAGAGGAAAATCTTATTAAAACAAAAATTGGTCCATAAATACAAAAAGCTGGAGACACTCTGAATTATACCACTTTGCTGCTGCAGTATCTCACTGTTCCTCCAACATCTCTGCTGTCTCTGAAGTGTACACTGCATGAGCAGCCAGGGCATCCCTTCTGAGGCGGTGAAAAACATATTTGATATGGGCTAGTTTGTTGTGGAAAGAGCAGCACTGCCTGGATTTATGCTGCCTCAGTGGCCTCATCAAGTAGTCCTGAGAAATATCTCCCTCAGCAAAGATCTCAGATGCCTTCTCCTTTGGGACTGCCTACCCTTGTATGTTACACTGTGGCCAGGAGACGTGAGAACAGGGTTATGTCCACAGGGCTGACTTCTGGTGCCCATATACACTATTTTAGTCAATATAAATAAAATATATGTTTTAATTTTTACAAGAAGAATTTCCAGCACGGGGCAGGGTGAGGGTGGGGAAGGGGAGGACAACTAGGGATTTTGCTGCAGTGACAGCTCCTTGTTCTTCAGCTGAAAATCTAATGCTAGTGAGTGGTGATGTGGCCATTTGGCATCATTGCCAAAGACAGAATACTGTAATATTGTGCTACATCTGGGTAGCACCCTCAATCTGAGATCAAGTTGAATTACTAGTGTTAACAAACCAAATGTGTTCTTGGATGAGGAAATAGAGTGTTATTGATGATTTACTGATAGGGCAGGTGGGCCCAGGGAGTGATTTCCCTGAGGTCATGAAGTGATCAAAAGCAGGACCGAGAGCCATCCCCTTCTAGGCCAGGGAGGAGAAGAGGTGGTCTTCTCCACAGCTTTGCTCTTTCCATTCTATTTTCACCCTCCAAGTCACCCACTGAGGCTGAGAGGCACAGTGAAGCCATAGACATGCTTCAGATATGCATCCATCACAGAAGTACTGCAGGGACTGTTCTTTGTCCTGTACTCAGGATGGGCGATACCGAATTCTGCCCAACACAAGAAGGCTGCCAGAATTCAAGTTGTATTTTCACCTCTGTGTTGTATACAGGGACTATACAGTATAAAGTGCAATGATAGACTGACATTAAAGACAGTTCCCTTCCCTCTCTGCTTTTTCTGGCAGCAGCCGAACATGCACCGACAGCACACCTTCCATTACTAATATTTTGAAACCTAGAGCAGGAGAGTGCCTCAAACCGCAGCCTTATAACGTAATGAAGAATACACACAGCTGGAGTAACAACCACATAATTATTTAATTAGTTTTTGACAGCTTCAAATTGCACAGGCAAAGGAATGCATGAACCACACATGGAAAACTGCCAGCAAAGGTTTTACACGTACACAGATGGTTTTAGCTATTGTAAGTGTAAAGCCAGGTTGCTGTACTTTTACTGCAAAACCTAATAGCACATCATGCACTGCAGAAGTTATATCAGGGGAATAAAAATGGCATATGTAATTATTCCTTCCCCATTATGTCAGAATGTTGCTTTTGTTGTATTTAACTTCCCATAACCAAACGCCAGGAGACAAAAGATGGGACTATTTTAGTACTAATTTAAGTAATCTGTAAAGTAACAGCTTTTTTTTTTTTTTTTTTTTTTTGGCTTAATAAGCTTGAATAAGCAATTATAATGCCACTAATTAACATTATATATCACTTTCTATTTTAAGGTCTTCTTACGGATATGTATTAATTAACACCTCTGTTGGGAAGTTAAACATTGATATTTTTATTTTGCTAAAAAAAGAAGAGTGAAGCTCAGAGAAGTGTAATAATTTGCCAGAGGCCACAGTGTGATTCAGGGAAAAAGAGTCATCGAATTTCCTCAGTTTTCATTTAACTCTGAGGAGAGCTAGAGCAAGAAATTTCAATGTAGAAATGAAGGAAAAATAATTGCCTGCAACAAAATGGATGAGGAGGGCACTAGCATTAGTGGCAATCTGTCTTTGGAAAAATAGATTATTCCAAAGGGGAAGATAATAATTTAGAAGTGAAGTGAAGCCTAATGTACTGTAAATATTTGCTCTTCTGCTGCTGCAAAGCCAACACCCATCTCTCAAGTCACTCCAAAGTGTTTATAATTTCCATGTGTTGCGAGCCTCATGATTTTATATTAGAGGGGAAGTGATTTCTCGTGAGTGCACATAATTAAGGCTAACAGTTAAAATAAAACATGAATTAATTCAAAACTTCACTCTGCACTCTAAATGAACACAAATGTTGTCTGAGGTTTAAAAATTTAAGTCCCCCTTTTTTCCACATAATTGTAGTTTTCATATTTTCCAGCCTTTGCTTTTTATGGTTCTGGCTGGGATAGGAAATGCTAAAAGCCCACAAGAAAAGGCTATTCCCATAGAGCCGTGTAAGATATTCACAACAAAAACCTAAACCATGTTGAACACATGTGGTTTCAAGTTTCACAAGAAAGTCAAAACTCAGACTCTGTTGAAGTTTGTAACACGGTTTGACTGAAACTGGTGCTTTTTTTTCAAGCAAATCTGGTCAGACTCCTGGTTCTGACTTGAAACCATGTAAAATTTGCAGTTTGACAGGGTCTGAGAAGAAGTCTTGGGGCCTGATCCTGCTGATGCTTTGAGGGGGACTTGCTGTGTATGGGTGGTGGGTGGAAAAGATGTCAGGGCTGTGCCCAGCTGGTGGGAGGGTGGCGAGGGCATCAGCTGGGGCTTCAGGGCTGTGAAAACAAGCACAGCCTTGGTGGGTTTCCTGATGCACAGAACTGTAGCTGAGAACAGTTGTGTGGAAGTCCTGTGGCTCACAGCTGTTGTGGGAGATCCTGGAGAGCTCCAGCACACCCCTCAAAGGCCATCTTGCTGCATCTTTTCATGTACTCCCAGCATGAGCCTGAGAATAGAGGTTGGGAGACACCAAATACTTCAGGGCTGTATTCACCACTACCTTACATCTATAGGGTTTGTGTGGATATCATTGCAGCCACAGGGAAAACACAGCTTTATGTTACTTACAGAGATCTCTTTGACTAAGGAAATGAAAGACTGTGAAGAAATACTTAACACCTGTGGTGAAGCCATGCACACAGAAATCCTAGGAAAAGCTCATTCCTGTTAAGAATACTTGCTTCACTGTCCTGCAATAACACACTGGAAATTAGCATCTAAGAGGTACACACTTTTTAAGAGGAAAGAGTCACTTGCTGATGCTGCAACCTCAGTCTCTGGAGATGCATCAAAGTAAAAATTATGAGCTAAATTCCAGTATTGCAATGATGGATATCAGAGCAGATTTTTTTTTCTTGTGTATTCCTAGAAACATCTTTAGCTGAGTTATTAATACTACTGTAAATTATTGAAACTGAAAGGCTTTCAAATCAACCTTACCTTTAATTTTCTCTGCTGCTAATTGCTCTTCAAAATTCTGTCACTGTAAGCAATGAAAATAGGCTAGAAAACTTATAACCAAGGTTTTAATAATATGACTAAAATGGAATATTACCTTTACAGACAGGTTTATTTCTTATCTCATACACATAGATACCAATACATTCTCCCACATATATTGCTGTGTTTGGGAATACTTAACTGAGAACAGAGCAGATTGTTTCTGAGTACATGGAAAAACAGCGTATGTCTGTTTATGAGGTAAGACCTCTATATCAGACTAATGAATACTGAGCATAGTTTCCCTCTTTAATGATATTTTGAATGTGTAGTTTTGTGAGTTCAGCACAGTGAGGGCAATAGTTACACTCACAAATAAAATATATGTCTTTACAGCTCCAATTCTTCCATCTGCACTCACTTTGATTAAGCATAAGTCACTGGGTTTGTTCAGTTTGGAGGAGATTAAGAGGAGACCTCATTGTGGCTACAGCTTCCTCACAAGGGGCAGGCACCAAACTCTTCTCTTTAGTGACCAATGACAGGACCCGAGGGAATGGCAGGAACATGTGCCAGGGCAGGCTTAGGCTGGACATTAGGAAAAGGTTCTTCACCCAGAGGGTGGTGGAGCACTGGAACAGGCTCCCCAGGGAGGTGTCACAGCCCTGAGCCTGACAGTGTTCAAGAAGAGACTGGACAACACCGTCAGACACATGGTGTGAACTGTGGGGTTGTCATGTGCAGGAACAGGAGCTGGACTCAATGATCCTTGTGGGTCCCTTCCAATTCAGGACATTTTGTGATTCTAAACATAGGTCACTCCTGTGAGTGATAATTGTTTATTACCCTGTCACTATTTTTAGTTTTTTTTCAAGATGCCTGTGTTTCAGCTGTAAATGACGTGATTTGCTAATAAATCTAACACAGCATAATTCTGCTCTGAATCTTACCAAATGTCCACAGTGTGCAACTTCTATTATTTATGCCTGCTGTTGTTCCTCTTAATAAAAATACTAAAGGAAGCAGACACCATCTCCACCAACCTGTCTCTGCAAGATTCAGCCCAACCACATGTTGATTTTGTCTAGAACCAGCTGAAAATCTCCCAGATGACTGTGAGTGACGAACAAATGTCTTTGTGGTTTCTGCCATGATGCTGTCTTATTGTTCAAAAAGAACTTGTGGGAAACACCCCTGAAACAGCCTTGTTTTCTTTTAACACCACCCTTTCCCCTGGTGCCTCCAAGAATCACAGAATCACAGAATGTTAGGGATTGGAAGGGACCTTGAAAGATCATCTAGTCCAATCCCCCTGCTGAAGCAGGAACACCTAGATGAGGTTACACAGGAAGGTGTCCAGGTGGGTTTTGAATGTCTCCAGAGTAGGAGACTCCACATACCCCTGGGCAGCCTGTTCCAGTGCTCTGTCACCCTCACTGAGAAGAAGTTTCTTTTCAAGTTTAAGTGGAACCTCTTGTGTTCCAGTTTGAACCCATTACCCCTTGTCCTACCATTGGCTGTCAGCAAGAAGAGCCTGGCTCCATCCTCATGATGCTCACCCTTTATATACTTACATTAATGAGGTCACCCCTCAGTCTCCTCTTCTCCAAGCTAAAGAGACCCAGCTCCCTCAGCCTTTCGTCATAAGGGAGATGCTCCACTCCCTTCATCATCTTTGTTGCCCTGCGCTGGACTCTCTCCAGCAGTTCCCTGTCCTTCTTGAACTGAGGGGCTCAGAAAGCAGAAAGCAGCTGAGCTTTGATGTTGAGACTGCTGGCAAGTTATCACTGCCCTGCACTGCCAGTCCATCTGCATCTGCTTCTAACGTCTTCCCTTGGTTGCAAACTCCTTGCTGCTTAGGCAACAGTGTCCGCACTGCAACAAGCTGTGAAGCAACATCTGCCGCCTCATGGAGGTCCACTCCAATGTCTTGGTCACCTTCACACGTGCCCAGCACATGGGGCTTATTTCATGCTGAGCGCTCACCAGCTGCACATCTGGTTACTCCGTCCCTTTGCAGGTGACCACAGATACAACATGAGCACACACAGAAAATGCTGCAGGGGTGTCCTGAGGCTTTTATGGGGTGGAGGTGACTGGTAGGAATGAGAATTGTAAATGCTTCTCTGGGCTCTGCTACTTGGGACAGTAGCCTGAGAAATTCACAGCGTGTGAAAACTCCCTTTTATTCATAGGACAGTAATCATCTTAAATGTCTTTAAGAAAAGAAAATGTAGGCGAGTCCAATTTACTTCACCATGGCAGAGTGGAAATGGAAAATTCCATCTGTTTTGTTTCACCAGCAAAATTTATTTTACACTTATGCTGCAATATTTGTCAACATATTTGTAACAAATAGTGAAGAGTAATTCAGCAAGTGATTACAAAAACCCAGGAGGGGCATATTTTGTTTAAAATTTATATTAATTTGTAATGATTGCATTTGAGAATAGCAATATTTCTGTTTGGAAAGTTTCTTACTTAATTCTAAGGCTAAGTTATGCTGAATTGCTAGTATTTAACAATAAGATCAGTAGATCTTAAAAAAAGAGAGAGAAAAAGAGAGAAAGCAGAAGCTGCTGTGGATACTGCCAAACCACTTCTCAGCTTTGTATAATCAAGCACATGGGCCAGTTTCCCACCACAAAATCAGTATAAATAGTTTTCCAAATTGCTTAATTTTTTCTGGTCGTTTCCACCCCAATATTCTGATGGCACTTTGATAACCTATGAAAAATCTTTAAAAAAACTTTCTTTCAAAAGGAGATTTAAAAGTGTTTTGTTGCTTGTCTGTGCAACATATTTTTTGTATTACTTGATGCTGTATCAAAGGTCCTGGCATGGTACTGGCATTCTCTTGCTTCTAGGAAGCCTGATTCTCTCTCCTTTCCTCAGGCTGACCAGCTTCTCACTTGACAAACAGCTTCATTCACTTCAGCAGCTTAGTGGAATTACACACCACAATCTTACCTTTAACAGTAAGTGTTTATTATGTTGACTGGTTTCTTCCCCCTTGAAATGAATTATCACTATTTCATAGATTTTTCCACTAGGAATTATTGTGTGGAGTTCCACATTTAGTGTCACTCCATGCTTGAAAACTATTTGCAGTGCTTATTTTGGATTACAACTAAAGAACAAGTTTTGATTGAAAGAATGGCTGTGACCCAATCATTAACTACCATACATGTCAATCTGAAATGATGGAAATAATTGCCATTGACAGTTTTACTTTGTAGAAGCCTATTTTCTTCCCTTCAGAAACTTGTTTTATCTTGGTCTACTGGAAAAAGTGAACAAACACAAGGAAATGCTTTCAAAATTATCAGCTTCTAAAGAACACCAGTAATCACTTTGCATAATCCACATCTGGGCTCAATCCAGTTTTCCTTAATTAGCTACAAACGCAATGCCTGCTGCTATGTCTCAATTTTTCACTGCATGTGCCTATTAAAGTGGAAAATGAACTGGATTCTCAAGTTAAAGAATATTACTTAGGTAGTTAAGTGGATTTAGAAACTATGGCATTCTTTGTACTATAAATAGTACAAAGGTGACTATTTTTCAGCTTTTACAGCCAGGGCACTTCCATTTTGTGAAAATCACAATGGCTACATACCCTAGAAAAAAGATATTTAACAGGTCAGTAACCAGTAAATCACACACAAACATTTAGGTCTTCTGTTCATCCTGTAAATACAAATATTATTGTAAATATTATTGTAAAACAGTGAGTAACTATAGCTTCTCTCAGCCTGAAGTCATATGACTGCCTTTCATGTTTCCCTTGTTAAGGCTGGACGTGGTATTCACATATATCTTAAAGCCCTTGCTGCATTCATATTGAGGTGCTACAGTTATCTGATCCTCACTGCTCCAGAGGTGATGCTGTTGTCCAAAGAACAGGAAGATCAAGCAGGTAACTTGCCCTAGAGTATCCCATTGCTCTGAGATCTGAGATAAAGAATACAAGAAGTCAGATATTTTTCTTGCACTGGGAAAAGAAAACAGGTCCTCCTGAAACTTCTGTTGAACTTGTTATTAAAGGAGGATGTGTCCTACTAAATATGCAAGTCGTGTATGAGTAGCACGGATAGATGAATAGCATCTTCCAGACATCTACCATTACTAGTTTTCTCCCCGTGTCATTCACGTATATACACATACATATATATACACATATATACACACATATACATATGTATTGCGTCAAGTTGCACCAGGGCAAGGTTTAGATTGGATATTTGGAAAATATTCCTGGAAAGGGTTATCAAGCATTGGAACAGACTGCGAGGGAAGTGGTTGAGTCACCATCCCCGGAGGTATTTAAAAAGGGTGTAGATGTGGTGTTTAGGCCACAGTTTAGTGGTGGACATGGCAGTGTCAGGATTATGGTTGGACTCAATGACCTTAAGGGTCTTTTCCAACCTCAACAATTCTGTGATTCTACGATTCTGTGTATCATTATCCAGTCTCAACATCCTGGTTTTACCAATGATTGCCCAAACAAGAAATACAAGAGTGTCCCTTGGTGTCTTCTTGGCTGGAGAATGATTTTGAAGTGCAGCACCACGACCCCTGGTGTCCGTATTGCCATCTCCATCCCCCAATGCTCTCTATTCTGAGCCTGTGCCAACCCTTGAAAAAGGAAAAATTATCTGCCTTAGAACTTTTTTTTTTTTTTAAATTCAAAGCTGCAAGGGAAAACTCAACAGAAGTTAAAATTATTTCCTATCTCTTCCTCTGCTTTCTTTTTTCACTCACATTTTTCCTCATGGATGCATTGTTAAAGGCATGATCCAACCCTTAAACAAGCCAATGGAAGCCTTTCCAAGTGCTTGAGAATATGATAGATCAATATCTAAATGGAACTGTAAAAATGGTTTAAAAGCTGATTTTGCTAAAGGAAAACAATGTAAAAACATTTGGCACTTAGACCAAGAAACATGGTTGCTAGGTTTCACTTTGATTTCTGCATCCCTGGGAACAAATCTGGCAGGCCATGCTGCTACTTCAGCTCCAGTCTGCAACATGTGGGGAGGAAACACAGCCTTCAAGTTCAGGTCTGTGTGCATGTGTCTGAGGATCTGCTTCACTTCCCTCCTGCTCCCAACCCACATGCACCATGTGCCTCTTTGTGAAGATGGACTCAACACTGTAGATACTTTGCCATGGAGCAGTCCCTCAGTACAGAAATGGCTTAATTTGAATAAAATAAACCATTCTTTGAATCTTTCCCTCCCTGCTACCCTAGGCCTGTGCAAACCTGATGAAGCTCTTTGAAAGTCAGTGGTGTTATGTTGCTGTAACTACAGTACAATGCTGGAGGGAGCAGCAAGTCATGTTCTCATCTTCCATTGCACAGAGGCAGCAAAGTGGCTCCAAAGGTTCCTAAGGAAGGAGCATGGACACAGCCGCCTCCACTGCAGCTGCATGGGACAGATGTGAAACGTGGAAGTTCAGCTTGAAGGAAGGACTCTTAAAACTGAGAATTTGGAAGATGTTTCTATTCTGTTCCAAAATAACTTCTTTCCCCACTCCCATCCCCAAGATGTTCTTCCCTGTCTTTCAGAACTCAGAGCACACAATAATCTCACACTTGAAATATATGATTAAGAGATATCTGATCTCTTCTTGGGTGTCATGGAACAGCACTGGTGCTTTGACTAGAACCAGGCTGATTTATATGAGTGGAGGCTTTTGTTGACTGTGACTATGCAGAGCTTGGCCCCTGGCTGCAAAAGTGTGCAGAAAAATCTGTTTCAAAATACGCTGTTCAGCTGCGTCAGACCCCATTTACTAGTGACAGCAGCTGGGACTTATGCTTTTCTGCTTTCCAGAATGTGCTACTAAGGAAATGAAGACTAAAATAATTTCTTCTGTTCAGATTTTCAGTTGGTTCTCTTAGGTAAGATGTTCTTTTGGAAATATTGTTTAGTACTACCCACAACTATTTCCAAATTAACTAAATTTGTTTTCTAAAGAAGGATTAAAAAAAAAAAAAGTTAACAACAAATTGGAACCTTATGGACTATTAAAACTGTCCTCTAGAAAGAAATGTCAGCATGATTGATATGTAGAAATTCTTTTTAAAGCCATTAAAAAGCTGTGTTCCAATCCTTGAGCTCTTGGGAGAAACCTCGCCAAATTGCTTCCTGTTGTCTAATTTCTGGAAATATCCTGCCCAGAAGTGATACAACAATAGAATCATGTCAGGAATACAAACAGCAGGTGAGCCACATGCATCAGGGATTGTGGGGGAAATGGCTTAGTTTGTTTGTTATTCAAACATTTTGTTAGGTAAGAAGATGAGAAAACAATAGCTGGAATCTCTAGATGCTCCAAGTAAATCACTCACCTCCCAAACATTACTGTGTCAAGGACACTAAATCCCATGCGACCTTGACGACCCAAACATACCTGACTGAACTAAAAGTAGAAAAGAAAAATATATTAAAAATTTAGTTGGTAAAGAGAGAGGTAATCCACTGTAGTCATTAGGTGATATTTCAGTTTTGATGAAAAGCTTTTACTGTGAAATACACACACACAGGGGCCTTGGTGTCTCTCAAAAATTTCATGCTATGTTGATGCTCTTTCTTTGATTATACTCCTAATTCAGCAAATATACCAAAGGCAGCAAGGGAATTTTTCTGAAAGCCCCAAAACTGCTTGGCTCAATTTGTTCTTGAGACATAAATGTGAATTATGCATGCTTGTTCCTACCTGTGAGCTGGTTGGATCTGATGGCAGGCTGGGAGTGCAGCTGTGCCAGCCTGGCAAAGTTACAGCAGCAGCAGGCAGCTGCCTCATTTTCTGGCTCCCAGCAGTATGTGGGTGAAGAAAAATAATGTTAGCGTTTGGCTAACATCACACGATGGTTTCCAAAATATCAGTTCAGCAGGCTTCTCTCATCCAACAAAAATGGACTCTCACTGGGTATTAGCAGTAACACACACACCCCCACACCCATAATCAGTGGGTGTAAAATGTGAAAAGGACTTTTGCCAGGGAGCGTTCAGATCCAGAGCTGTGAATGGGAACTGCATGCTTGGAACGGAGGCATGAGAACACTCTTGCTGTTTGCATCCTTTTGTTCCTCTGACATTTTGGGATTTTGTGTGGGTGTGATGACAAATTTCCCCTAAAGCCCGTAGAACCAAGTCACGGGTTTCAATGTAGGCTACTGGAGAAGGATCACCCCTCAGAAACACAGCTGTGGGGAAACAGAGAGCAAGCCCTGGTATGTGCTGGAAGGACTGAATTGTACCCAGACCCCGCTGGCTCGTTACACTCAAAGTGAAGGAAGCGGGGAAGCACTTCAGCCCGCTGCACTGCTCTTCCCCCGATACATCCCATTGCCACGGCTGCTGCCACTGCTGGCTGCTGAACAGCCCAGAGACGCCCTCTCCAATGTCTGAAGGACATGTGGAGACACACATTAGCACAGCTTATAGCTGTACAACTGCATTACCATTTGCACAAAAGCATGTTGCTTCTGGCTTGCACTGAGCCATAGCATAAATGAAAATTGTCTCCAAACCACTGAAGAACGCTGGTCCAGGAGGGTTTGTTTTGAGTGAGCCCCACTGACAGCAGCATCAGGCTATGCATGTGGCTTCACGGACAACTTCAGAGATGGTGAGAGCAGGGGGATTGCAAAGGTAGACAGACACATAACAGTTTAGCTGAGAAGAAACTAAGCCAGAAGTCAGAGTGAGATTTGGGGATTGTAAGTCTGATAACCCAGCTTGGACCATTGTCCCAGGGAGGGTTGTGGAGCAGAGGGCAAGGAAGGGAGAGCGTGATGCCATGGACTGTCACCCGAGTGATGTTAGTGCTGGAGCACTTGGTGAGTTCAGGGAAGGACAGTGAGAACGGGACGTTTTATCTATTATCTACTCATTACTATACCAGACTTTGCAAAGAGGTAAAGAAAGACACGTCTCAGTTATGGCAATATTTCCTGTTCTAACTGAACTCCAATGTAATACCATCAAAAAGTGAGTTAGGGGATTTGGGTGAGTCTCAATCATCAAGTGAGGAATTTCACATCTGAGATTGTCATCTGTCAATACCAGGTAGACTATAGATCTGCAAAAGAAGAAAGAAAAAATGCCGCCAGATGACCGCAGATGGAAAAAGAGTAGAATTCAGTTGCAGTGGATTGGGCTGCTGTATTTTAGGTTTGAAATCTGTTTTCTCTAAAAACTTCCTTAGCCCTATGGAAAGAAAAGTCTGCATCTTGTCCTTTCATGATGAAAAAGAAATTACTTTGGATTTAAAACCTCAAATAAAACATGTGAAAGGAACACAAATTTAGAGCAATATTGCCGTATAAAAAGAAAACAATCTGTTATGATGCAATTATATACCTGAAAGTTTTTTTAATCTTAGAACTGTTCTTCAGCATACCATTCCCAGATACATATGATTGTACTGATATCCAGAGTTTTAAATATATAATCCCTGGTATATGAAAATAAACATAGACCTTCCTACATTTTAGGTCGTATTATGTTTTGCTTAGGCTGGCAGAGGAGAAAAATAAAGGCAGAAAGAAGAAAATGGAGAAGAAGTGACTAAAAAACTGAAAATAAACCACTAAGTAAACAATAAATAAAACCCCTGTGACTTAGAGAAAAACTGAGAGTGGAGCTTGATACGAAAACAATGGAATCCAAAGCTATGGAAGAGAGTCTTCTTCAAGTTTTCTCCCTCTGACAGTTTTAAGGTAGAATGGCCTTTGTTTTCTTTCAGTAGGAGGAAGAGAAGATTCAGAAGTTGAACCTTCATCAGTGTCCCAAAGAGGGTGGTGGGCTCGGGAAAAGTTCAGGCTGAGGAGGGTCCTTCTGCCCTCTGGGAAAGCCTGCCTCCACAAAGTCATCGCGTCATGCCCATAAATTAGAATTATGCTTGCATTGATAAGAAATCCAGACTCAGGCTTCTAAATGCATGGAGAAAGAAGCAAACCATCTCTAACTGTGGTAGCAGTGATATAATGTAAATGTTTATGACTAGGATTAAGATACTTTAGTATTTATGGCCTAAGTACAGATACATTACCTACTCTCCAACCTACTGGACAGTAACTGCTGTTTTTGTTACCTGTTTGACTACTTTATTCTTGATCTCTGTCATAAACCTCAGATGTATGTCACCTGGAACTGTTCAGATGATAAATCTGCTTCCACTTCTTCTCTTCTAACACCTCCATCTTTACAGATATTCATTGCTATTACTAGTGAAGAGCTGTGCCAATATCTTTAGCAGTGAAGATTAATGCAAAGATATTGCATAGCTTCTCATCAATATCTTCATCTGCCCAAATTACCCTTTATAGCCTGCCTAGTCACCAGACCTCTGCCATTTTTTTTCACAGGTTCATTGATTCAGGTACATCTAAGTTATCTGGTAGTGTTTGTTTTTAAGCCTTACGCTATTTGCCATGCAAATCCAGCTTAATCCTTTTCTCTCCCAGATCCTACTCTAATTTACATTCTTGTTTATTGACTTCATCTGTGTCAAATTTCTAAATTCTGAAGACTTTCTCTTTTCCTCAAAGAACTCTGGTGCTATCTAGTTACACTGGTAAAGTCTCTTGCCTCTCTTGTATCCTTTCTTATTTGGTGGTGCGTAAATTTTATGAGTCTCAGTAGCCATCTTGTATAGCTAAATTACTTTTTGGAGTTTTACTTCCTTTAAGTAATCAATCCTCAACCCTTTAGTGAAGGCTTCTCTTCATAAAATATTGTTCCTTTCAGAGTCCTTTTCTGAGTATAAAACCTAACTATAACAGCTGTGCTAGACAGTTGCATGAGTCCTCTTCTTATATGAATTAGCTCTTATATATTTTAAGACTAAATCAAAACTATCTTCACCTTCTGCTGCAAAACTCTTCCAAATAGCATGTACTTAGAGCATTAAGAAACTGTGTGTTTACCTTTGGGGCCATTTGGGGAGACTGTAACAGCAGACCACGGAGCTCTGTTATGAAGCCAAAAAGCTTCTAGTTAAAAGGCCTACACCCTTACGTGATTGAAAAACACTGCCAATTTTGCTAACGAAGAAACTGATAGCAGTCTCACATTGTTCCCCACCATGTGGAGCCCATGCTGGAGGAAGACAAAATCCAGCTGACAGAAGAGAAGCAGTGGGACAAGAAGATGTGAGGTTGTTCTCTGTGCTCCGAAGCAAGCGTGCACACCCTCTGTCTCTGCAGCTGTGAGCGTCCCCTTGGCTTCATGCTGTCTTTATTCCTGCTCACCCCATCCACGGCAGCTTTGCCAGCAGAAGATTTGCAGCAGCAGGTAAGCTGCTGGAGGGGCTGGTAGGACCTCCTGCTGTGGGTAGGGAGGCTCTCTGACAGCAGCTTTCCCTCACCCTATCCATGAGTTAGCTGTCTGCTCTGTTTTCCTGAGTCATCTTCTGTTCCCCTCTGCTCACACACATGTCAGCGCTGCCATGGCCTCCTGCTCCAGCCAGATCCTGTCTTGGTCACAGGCCACATCCCAGCAATCCCACTGGCTTCCCAAAATGCTTATGCTGAGTCTCCATGCCTGCATAGCTCTAGCTCCACACCCCACTGCCCCGCTAGGTCCCCTCACTCTCTTTTGAGCCTCTGTGTGCGTCCTGTCGCAGCCCACATGGCCAAAGACCAACCACATCCCACTCTGCCTTACAGCATTTGTGCCTACTGCCAGCTGCCACTGGGTTATCTCTTTTGAAACACCCATGTACTTGACGTGCCAGGACTTAGCTGGCATTGTGATTACATGCAGCAATGAATTACAGCTGGCCATTATAATTGCAGATGAGCACACTCTTTCTGCAGAGGCTCTGTTTTCTTCAAGCAGTGATGGATGGAATTAAATCCTTCTGTCACCACCTTCTAGCTAGGAGGGAGGAGGTCTTGACATGTCTTCCACTGTGGTGGATTTGCATGCAGATCTGGCTGCATGTCAGAGGAAGATTGTGGAGGCCCTGGAGCTAATGCCCCTGTTAATTAATGGGAAATCTACCCCCTAGGTCTTCTATCTGGCTTCTTGCATTGCTACTGACAGACATGAGCCGTAAGCTTGGGTTCCTCCCCAGAAATCCATCTAGGTGCTTTGTGAAACTAGCCCTGTTTTTCTTCCTTGTTGTAAGCAGATGATTTAGTCCAGTGGTGCACAGGAAAAGAGCAGGTGCGTTCAACCTGGTGTCCAGGTTTAGAAGTTATATAGCTCATTTTGCGTCGCAGACCTCTTGGAGGCTGGGGTGGTTAAGAGCATGAATGAATCTCTACACAAATCTTGCTGGTTGCACTTAAATGTACCCCCATGGGCTGCATTTTTCTTGTAAACTTAATTGCCTGAGATTAGGGTCTATTTCCTGGCACTGCTGTTGAGGTTAGAAATTCTTTTGTACCTGAAAACCTTTTGCTTGGTGGTTCATGTCCCACCTGCAGAGAGTCCGGGACTAGTGGTGGCAGAAGCAGCTGCTCTTTGCACTGGTCCCGGAGGTGCCCTTTGGAGAGAAGAAATGATGCAGGTGGATTCAGAGGAGAAATCCCAGCACCAGGGACTATCTGGCCATTGGGAACCTGCTGGGATGCCTGTAGGTGGCAGGAAGCACCCACCCCACTGCTGGGGTGATGCCACAGACACTGCTTGCCGCCGCAGGAGTTTATGAACTTGTAAGAATATAAGTGAGGGTTATTCTGTGGTAGGAATTACATTTTAAGAGTTGCTTGTCCACCAGCAATCTCACTGATGGGCCTCGACCACAGGATGTGTTTGCTCTGCACCACAGGCTTTCGGTTTCATGCTAAGGTTAGCCACTAAGCCATTCCCTTCCTTTCACCCTGGGTAATACCATCCAGGGTTTGCTTACCTATGTAGCAAGAAGAGGTTTACATGTTTTTGAAGCAATAAACTCAAGCTGTAGCAGGCAGATATAATGAGCACCACATAAAACAGTTGGAATTTGGGTGCCTGCTCCGCTGGCATGCTAAAAAAATGTTGGTA
Source organism: Streptopelia decaocto (assembly GCF_964273445.1). NCBI lineage: Eukaryota > Metazoa > Chordata > Aves > Columbiformes > Columbidae > Streptopelia > Streptopelia decaocto. Next base: position 30,432,972 of record NC_138657.1, read on the forward strand.
TGAGCTTTAGTGGATTTGATTTCAAGGCACAAGTCAAAAGATTGGATTTTTTTTCCCCTGGCTGCAAATTCTTTACTTGTCTTTACCCCAATGCATGTTACCGATGAGCACCAGAACATGTCCCTCAAATGGGCCTGAACATTAGAGTGTTCACTGGAGAGTGTCAAAATGCTTAATTGAATGTACTGGGTGTGTACTGATGTGGTTGGGTCCAGCTGCTCTGACCAGAAGTGAAGACAAGGCTGCCTTTATACCCCAACTAACCTTCACCTTCACCTTCACCCAATGACTTCAGCCAACTATTCAGAGACTGACAGAAACCCTTCACTCACATAGGTTTTTTTTCTGCCCTTTCTGTGTCTGCATACACCAGTAGAGTATTCTCCCCAGGACAGGTCTCTTCACTGGATGCTTTGCACGTAGTCTCAACCTGTGCTTCAGCTTCTTCCTGAAGAACTCCCTGCCCTAGCAGGAAATACCAAGCAGATGATGCTGAGCTACGTGCTGTGAGGAGCTCTGCTTTATCTGCTTTATTTTTCTGCTGTAAATGTCCCTTTGGCCATCGGCTTTAAGTTCTCTTTTCTCCCCAGAGCATGACAAAGAGGACCTCAGAAGGCCTGTTGGCTCTGGCTCTGGGTATTTGGTGTGGACCACGTTACGCAATATAGTTCCATGACATCTGAAGACACATTTTTGGTCCATTTCTTGGTACCATAGTTAACATCCACATGGGGAATTCTTGTTTGAAGAACAAGAAGCAGTATCCTAATTTCTAGTTTTTCTGTGACCTCACTCAATCTGAATGGTGTCCAATATACCTCCAGCCATGTCATCTACAAGGATGAAGGAACCGGGTTTTTTAATGGTGGCACAGGTTACTTAGGTAAGCTACATATTGATAACATGAAATCTTCCTGACAAGTAAATCATCACCAGAATCTTAAGAACAATAATTACTGCTTAGTTAGAAAATAATATTCTTTTCATTGCACCTGTCATTTGAATGCTATGATTATTCTTCAAAGTGATGTTACAGAGATTTCACAGAATCACAGAACGTTAGGGATTGGAAGGGACCCTGAAAGATCATCTAGTCCAATCCCCCCACCAGAGCACAAACACCTAGATGATTTCAGATGGAATCAATAGTAGTATTATGCACCTGCAGAGTGATTCTCAATTCAAAGAGCTTTGCCAGCATTGATTTGGCCTCCCAGCACCACTGCCCAAGCAACATCTAGATGAACTAATCCTGTTTTTTAAGTTGTTCTCAAGTCTGCAAAGAACCGAATGCTAATGATCCTGCTCAGTTTACCTCCTCTCTTTAACCATGAGGCAATCACTTATTCATTCCAAAAAGCCTGAAATAAAAGGTGCTGGTTTTGAGTCAGAGGGGAAAGTAGTGCCTGTGTTTTCCTCTGTACATCTGGGTGTAACTAATGGATTCAAACCTAATGCAATATCAACTCTGATACATAACTCCTTAGTAATCAGATGTTCGTGCTGCCAAAAACCAAACCCCAAACCATATGCATCTTGATCTGTCCTGTCACCTTTATTTGCTCTCCATCGCAGTCATTGGTCAAGATGCGTAGCTCTGATAGGTCATGAACTTGTAAATAACACAAAAATGTTGCAAGTTGTATTATTTTTTAATGTTGCTGTTGGAATTCTCAGGGATAAGTCCCTAAATTTTGAAGGAAAACTCCAAGAGCACAAATAGAAATTTTGAAGCACAGAATAACATGGTCTGTAAGTTAGTCTTCATTAACAAGCACAGCGTGTGATACAAGGCAGCTGCAGGGGAGTAAAGCAAGTTCTTGACTGTCTCTTCTATCACATTTCATAGGAGCATTTAGTTTACAGTAGATTAATGTCCTAACCCCTTAGTTTATTAGTGTGAAACACAATCAACCCTATGTAATAAGATTAGACAGTAGGAGCTTAAACCAGTGCTAATTTTTAATCAATTTTCCACCAGTTAAAACATATGATGAGAGCTAGTAGACTGGAAACTGAGTATCTGTTCATGCATCATAGAAGAGTCATCCTCATTTTTCACAAAACCGATCAGTTGCAAATAAATATTTCATGTGCTTTACGTTTTTGTGCTGCTCCACTCAGATCTGGGTTCTTAGCTTTAAGAGGATAATAAAGCTCAAACGGTTGGACAACATTACCGAACAAGACTCAGTAAGATCCTGAGATATGAGAGGTCTGATCTGATTACTCTGCATACAGGATTAAGAAATGATGGGCAGGAAACTTCAGTTTCTGCTGGAGACAGTATTGATGTTGCCAGTTGTTCTCATCAGTAGCTCTTTGTAAAGAATGACAAAACACCCAATGACTTCAGCCGACTATTCCTGAAACCCTGGGGTGGTAATAGGAAATTTTCACCATTGCTTAGTGTTGCATATGATCTGATTTCTACTGCTTGTGAGCTTTGTCTTAGACGGGCTGTTACAAAATCAGGATTTCAGCATGCAATGCTGACCACTGCATGCTTCCCTGTCATCCATGCTCAGAGGGACGTGTTCGTGTGATGGAAGTCTCCTGTAACCTTACTATCAGGGGGGAAGATGTCGTTTTCTATGAAGTGCATGAGGGACAAAAAGCTAAATCTCTTATGTGTAATTGAAAATTCCCTGCTGTAACTTGGAGAGTAGAGCTTGCTTAACATGAGGTGTTACAGTTCCATGAAGAGTGGAAGTTAGCTTTGCATAGTGGGAAACCACTGTGGCTACATAATAGTCCCATTAAATAGGATTGCATGTTGCCTTGAATTCTCATATAAAAAGCAGTCTCAATAGGAAATCTATAATTTTTCCCAGTGGCCACGTTTTATCAAAAGCCTTCAGTATAACAAGGAGCTTGTCAACAACAGGAAAGTAATTTTGTCAGTTGAACATGCTATAGAATTAAAGGATTAACATTTTCTCTGAAATGGAATTAAGAAACAGAAATGGGTCTGGAGTTAACTCCTTCATGGTTAGATGACTGGCCAGGGATTTAAAGGTGTAAAATTTCATTGGGTAATGTGCTTTTTGGCTACAGCTGTGTAAAATACTGCTGTGAAGATATTTTGGACTGAAATATTTGGAAAAATTTTCTGTCAGAATTTTGATGGAAGGAGACTATTAGAGGAAGAATGATGTGAAAACCTGGAAAGAGGACAAAGAAACGTGTATTTTCCAATCCAGCAATGCTTCAGTCTCCTACTGCAGACGGTGATCGTAAACCCATACACATACTCGCTGGCATACGCGTTTACCTAAGTTTGAAAATATGCAAATGCAAACTCTGAGAAAATACACCTTTTCAGTTTTTACATATTCAACATGGCAAGTCTCCAGCATTTCATAATAATTCTGTGTAACTCATTATTTGGGTAACAAGCATGTCTGAGCATCAACCTCTTGCATGTGGATTTCTGGGCCTGCCCAGAACACCCAGACACCTGTCAGTCCTGGCAAGACCATGTGTCTATTTTGTTACTGCCTTAGTTATGGGTTGTACATACTGAGACTAATTTTATTTTTCTTTTTCACAGGACATTAAAGCTCTTGAAATTATCACTATTGTTTTAGCGAAAAGTATGGCATGGAAACACATGTATTTTTAAGGTGAGTTTCTCACAAATATTTTGAGAGATTTTTTTACGCACAACTTTGTGTGTCCTGTAATAAATTGCAGGATTAACCACTGAGCAGCTATTAGGAGAAGACTACATGCATGTTCCTGCCCAGATTACTGTGAACAGCTTCTGTTTCCTCTCACTTTTGACTCTTGGGATGATGCAGTTCCCCTGTCACTGGACGAAGGACACTGATGGGTCATACCATCTGCACAGGCATCTCATGCTATCACTTTTTCTCTCACCTCTCTCCTTTGCCACCACTGATGTCACCACCCTTTCTTTGCCACCACGGTTCGTGACTTGAATGATATCTTGATGCCATCTTCTGCTTTGCTTCTAGCCTTACTTTTTGCTTGATTTATAGCCCTTGGCTATACCTCAGCTCTTGCAGCTTCCTTCACACTGGAAGAGGCACCTTCTTTTTCTTTTCTCTCTGCAGACAAAGCTGTGGTCAGGACCTTCCTCAGCTCTTGCTGTGCTCTCTGATGCCTCCTTATGTCCCACCCATGCAGATCCCTCTGTCATATCACCATGGGTCCACCGTGGGTTTCTGTACATCACAGGGTCCGTGCTAGCTCTGAATGGGCTAGTTTGGGGATCAGGAGCTGTTTAGTCATAACAGTACAGGGACAATTCTTGTTATTTATCCCTGCCCCACTTATGCCTGGCAACATTTGTGCTTCCTTCACGACTACCCTGGGTGTCTTTGCATGGTAGTTTATTATGCCGCAATGACACACTTTACACTCAAAATGTGTAGTTTTCTCACTCGAGGCTTGGAGAATCAGCCTTACTGCTTATTCAGTGGTGTCCTTTACTATTGCATGTCTCCCACTCAGTTTGCTCTATGACTTGTGACTGACATGCAGCACCAAAAACCATGAAAAATATTCTCTGTCAACTCCAAATATTTTTAGAAGATTGTCATGAAGCTGGAAAGGTGAAAAAATATATGTCTTTTATTTGTGGAATGAGACATTTTATTTAATCCTTTTTTTTTTTTTTTTAAGATTTCAGTGTCATTAAATAAAACCAAAACTGAAGTAAAGTTGGAAGACTGAATTCTGAAATTATCAAAATGCTTTAAGTACATCTGCTGTCTTTGCACTAAAAAAGGCTCCAGGTGTAAAACTCCAACCAGCCATATGCAGCAGCAGAACTGATTTGTGTGTCTGCTTGTCATGGAGGTGTCCCTGCTATCCTCTGTCCCCATCACTAAGTATGAAACACCCGCAGCACAGTTTTAAATGGTCTTGGCTTTCCCTCAAGCCTTTGCCTCAGACTAGCTTCTGTCACAATGTCTGAGGTTAAAAAATGATAGCTTAATAAACAGTAATTTTACAAACATTTTGTTTGTAATGTTTTATCTTAGCACAACGCACTTGGTGTTTTCCATCAGCCCTTTGCAAACACTTTGCAACAGGGAAGGAGTCTTTGGAAAGAGCCTATTGGTACGACACTGTAATTTAAATGGAAATATCAGACTAATTTATTAATCTTTCAGTTCCTTATCACCGAGTCAAATGTAGGCTCAACATGAATGGAAATCACAGCGTGCTGTGCTCTGCAGGAAGGCATGGGTGGTGGGACGGGTGCTCACACACATGCTCAGAAACACACATGCTCTGCTGCTTTGCAACACTGCAGGCTTTCCATGAACTGTCTGTGCTCCCACAGCAGATATTTCATTGTATTATAGAATTGTACTATAAGAACTGATACTACTGGGGGAAGAACTAAAACCCTTGTTGATTTCCTTTTTGGTAAACCTAGACCTGCATACTTCAATAAATATAGAGGAGCCTAGCTCTACATTCTTTCTGCTTTTACATGAGTAAAAATAATGAGGCTTTGCAAGAAAATTATAAGCTTCTGCTACCTCCTTTCTTTTCAATAAGGAGTTCTAGTTGTTTTAAAATCTGAAAGGAGCCTTGGCAGGTAAACAGACCTCACGTTTCCCCATTTACTTGTTTGGAGAACCTAACTTAGCATTAGAAGACTGTGCAAAGAAAGGCAAAGAAAAAGCAACTGATATAGTTTGGGAACAGTTAGCTGTTTATTCTGCTCTGATCCATATTTTTTGTGCAGAACTGTGTGGCTGCTCTCTTCTAAATCTGAGAGAGCCTGAGGGTTTAAAGGATAGACAGCAGTTTGGCTTGGCTGTGTCCAGACAGACACAGACAAGAAGGATTACCTGTGCAGTGCTGATGCCCTCTAGATAGGTGATTAACACAGTGCAAGATAATTACTTTTGACATCTCTCATTCCTACTTTGAGAAAAACAGAGCGATGGTCTGGTGCAGTCGTGTATAGATCACGATCATGTGTCTCCTGACACTGCTGCAATGTTCCCTTTGCTCTCATTCATCTCTCATTAAAGCCAATCAGAAATGTTCTGCTGACTCTAGAGGCAGCCAGCTGAGACCTTACTGTAAAAAGGTCTTAGAAAGGAATTGTGGCATAGAAACAAGCCAGTCCCAGCACCCCTGGTTTTAATGCATTTAACGCTCAGTGATTGCTACAGCAGAAAATCTTCCCCCAAGCTTTGTGCACGTAATTGATAGGCACGGTTTTTCAGCATGTTGCGCTGCTGTTCTGAGCTGCTTTGTAATGCAAGAAGGAATAGTCTTTTTTTTTTTTTTTTTTTTTTTGCTATAAAAATGCCAGGATCTACTTCTGGCAGGCTGGTACTGTGAGTAATAGTTCTGGTTAAGTCTCTAACCAGCAAACAGCATCAGGTCAGTCTCAGCAAACTGAAAACCAGCTCTATCAACAGACTGCAGGAATTTACATTGGTGCTTACTATACTCAGACATGAAATAAATTACCCATAATGCAAGTTGTTCTCTCCTGAGCTTTGTGGCTCGCAGTAGTGCACACCATTCCCAATTTGAGCTGTGATAGTGCAGCTGTGCACAGTGCAACCACACTGCCAAAAATCCTGTCTCGGATGAGGTCTCTGATGATCAGTGAATGTGTCTGGGGAGTGGAGGTCAGTGTCAAGGCCTGACCATGTTCCATCTCTCAAACTGAGGCTCTTTGGCTGGGAAGAGCCATCATGGAGAGGCTGGATGCAAGGGCTGCCCCTCTGTCCCCAGGGAGCTGCAAATCATCAAGAATGCTTGCCCCAGCCCTGCGCCATGGCTGTGGACCACTACCTCTTGTTCCAGACCCTGATCTGGACCTGCTGCTGTGCCCTGGAAAAGGTCTGGAGATGCTGTGGCAGAAAAAGGAGACTCTCCTGGCAGGTCTGAAAAACCACCAGGATGCATTGTAACAAAATCCTTGGGTGCAGGTAGTGGACCATTTCTGGTGTTTGGAAACTGTTCCGGTGACTCTCACATCCTCATGAGGAATGTTTTTTGACATTGCAGAGATAGAGCATGCATTTTTAATGTCAGCTTACCACTGGTACATATTGAGCATAGCTTTCTTTGGACTTTCACCTCACCACAAAACTATTAACCTATATCCATACTGAGACAAAACCTATATTGATGAAACTGTTCAAATACACTGTAATCTAGGACTACTTGAGAATAAAATGGTTTCAAAGTGGCTGAACTGGCCAGGGTTGATGGGGCTAAACCATTAGTCCACATTGACTGGTAAACTATACTGACCCATTTTAGTCTAGGGTAATTCCTTCTGGTGTTCACAGAATCACAGAATGGCTGGGGTTGGAAGGGACCTCTGGAGATCATCTAGCCCAAACCCCTTGCTAGAACCCTTTTAACTTCAACAATTTTAAAACAAATACAGATTGAGTCTTAGGAGGTGAGTTCTACCCTAGAACTAGGATTTTTCAGGCTCTGAACCATTTTTTAACAGGAAGCTGCTATTTGATGAAGTTAATTTAAACAGCTAAAGCATTTGCTTTCTGCAAAGTTTTTGTGCTGAAAGTGAAAACTTGAGCCTGGTAGGATGGGGGGAAGGCTGGTCCATCTCTTCCAATTTGGCAATCTCAAAACACTTTTAATCAAATGGAATTTTTTTCTACCTCCTCACTGGAAAACATTACCCTTTTCTTTCACACACCGTTAAAAAAGTTTCTGCATTGCAGTGATGCTTCATGGAAATTGTAGTTCAGCTGCCCCATGCACCCTCCCATCTGTCAGGACATTTTGGTGGCATGTGTAATGGATACAATCACCCCATTGTACACCATGAGGGATCAGTCAGATTACAGTGCAAAGTCAAACCATAGTCAAATGGTTGTCATGTGGGAGCAAAAGAGTCGTACAACTGAAGCACAATTTTCTGAAAGCCACAGAGTCTGACCACAGTTTGTTGTCAAACTGCTTCCAAATGAAAAATTCCTTCCTGGTTCAACATGCTGAAATATTTTCTGTAAGTTTTCCCAAGACACGTTTTCAGTTCTGTTCAATGTTTGCAAAATCATGTAATCAGCTTGGTATTTTGAAAAAAGGGAAGTGGTTGCCTGAAACTAGTTCTTAAAAAAAATTTTAAAAAGGCAGCTCAATCTATTTCGTAAAATGGCAACCAACTGTTTGGATTAATTCTCCTTGAATCTTACAAGAAACTCTTCTTTGATCTGGCAAGTTACACTCATACTTCATAGCAAATTATCCTTCCAGTAAAGCATAATTTATCCAGGTGCAATACCCATCTTGAGACCCAAGCAATATGCAGAAAGAGATACGGTGAACTCACACTCTGTACTGAGTTATACTAGAGTATTAGCTTGAGAAAAGAAAGATGTGTTCACTAACCTCAAGAAATTATATCCTCTGCAAAATTTAAAACTCAATGGATACTTATCAACAACTGCCATTTTGCCTGTGTAGAAAAGGAACAGTTACATCACATATAGGTGAATTTAATCAATTGTACAGTAAAGTTGAAATAGTGGAATCTCTTTGTTATTTTATGTTTTAAGCTTAATCTGGCACCTCTAGTTGAAAACAATATTTTTAAACATTGCTCCTAATTATTAATATAATACACATAATGCTACAAAACTATGCTAATAACTTCTTAAATATTTATACTATATTTACAGTAATTTATCTTTGCATTTTTTATTGAGTTTATGTAAGACAATCTCCTCTAGGATATCTAAACAAAGCATCTAATCTATTAATTGAAGCATTTTAGAAGTGCAGTTTACCAAATATAACCTTCACTTTACTGAACCCTCTGCCATGTATTTGATCTATTATCCATCTCTGAAGGGATTTGACAGTCTCTGTGGATGAAGGACTAGCACAATGATTCATAAAATTGTGTATTTTTCCAGGATGGTTCCCTAGGACTGCACATCAAGTGTGTTATGTGGCCCTTGGCCCTCTCTCTCAATGTTACTCAAGACACTGACCCCCAAGATTTGGCTGAAGCCATGATTTAAATGCACAGCTGGTGCTTAAATCTCAAGAACATTAAGTAAACATTAAGTAGAACATTAAGTAAAACACCAAGAGACTGTAAAGCACTAGGAAAAAGCAAAGTGCCTTCAACAGAATCAATTCACGCCACATAGGAGCTGTACTTATGCCTTCCACCCCTTGGTTTTTGTGGTTCTTCTCTTCCTTCTGGCAGTTTCTGCCCAGGCACAGAGATCACAGGTCTGGCATCCTGCTTTGATGGTGTTTGTCATGTGTCCCGAGGACCTATGGATCTGTGGCACACTGCTCATTCAGTGCGGTGCAGGGGGTACTGCTTCATGTGAACTGCATTGGGTAAGCACTGAGATCACAGGATGTTTACCCGAAGCATATGAAGCCCTGAAGCTTAGATTATGCAGATAAGAGATCAGATCAACTGATGGCAGCGGGGCCTGCAAGAAGAGACATGACTGAGTGACAAGATATGCCCAGAGCTCTGCACCACTCTGACATGGGAGCACTGTGACACATGGGAGGTGACACACCATCCCCTTGCTCTCTGTTCCCAGATGTGTCAGATGTGATGTAAGGGCTTCTGCCCCGACACCTGCAGCACAGTTTTATGATGAGAAAGGTGCTCTGCTGGGACTCCAGGAGCCTGTTCACTTGGTCCTGCTGGCACATAACAGCTAAAATGAACAAACCACTGGACAATAACAATAAACAAATAAGGTGGTTCAAACAAGAATATTATGGAAATCACAGGTGATGCTCATTGGTAATCAAAACTCAGAAATGGAGGTATGTGATAAGAAAAGCTAAAAGTGGTAAAAAAAATCTCTGATGCATAAGGTTGGTTAAAGGGAGTAATTCTAGAAAAAATTCTCACTGTGAAATGGTCACTTAGGATGCCCAGAACGGAAGAGGATCATTCAGCACTGTAGCTTAAAAGAGCTTTTCTAACCTGCTAATGCTGATTTTCTTACTAACCAATCCTGAGAGACTAGCAGAGGACTGAAAATTCTGATTTAATGCCAATATTTTAAAAGTAAATAGGATAACCATAGTATGTACATAGCTAGGTAGCCTGGCATAGGTGTTGAGTGAAGTTGCAGAAAGGTTGTTACAGCAAATCATTTGAGATAGTTTTTTTGATAAAAGGCCTCGTAACAGAAGCTTGGTGTCTCTTCTGAGGAAATTTGATGTTTGAGAAAGATAACAGTGATGCTATCTTATCATGATCATGATGATTGTGTTTCACCATTGTGTTTTGCCCAAAGCAGCCCTAGGGTTTGTTCTGTGATACTGTAATATCTGAAACGCATGGAGACTGGCAATAGCCATTTAAGCAGTTTGATAGCCCATCGGCCAGTCTAAGCTCTAATGTCTTTTAAGGAGGAAAACAGGGACTATCAGCATATTGTCCAAAGTCCTATGGAACTAGATCTGATACGCTTGTGTCCTATAGTCAATAAGCACAGTTAGGATGCTGCAGAGTCTACATTGTTAGTCTTGCACAGGTAGCAAAGAGAAACAGTAGAATATTTGACTGAGTCTCATTTAGTGTGCAGATAAAAGAAACACATTTCAGATTTAGCATTATATTAAAAATAGATTATATAATAGACATATATTCAAAATTAATTGAAAATAACTGAAAACAGAGAAACAGTGTGCTAGAAGATCATTCCCAGTATGCTTCTCAGAGATCTGATTTTGGCCAAAAGACTTTTTCAGTGTATGGGGAGAACTCATGAAACCAGTGCTAGTGAAAGTGGGAAAGAGTACAAAAAGTGGCATTTGTAAATGCTTACAAATGCTTACATCATCTATATGTACATGGAATGCTTACATCATCTATATGTACTGAGAGAGTCAGTTGGTGAATAGAGTAATATGTCAGTTCTGGACCATAATTCTGGAAAAACAGTAAGGATAGAATATGCTTATAAAATATGGCACTTTACTCTGTGGATTAATCTGAAAAACACATAAAAATAACATTAGGCAGCCCATGAAACATGTGGTCTTAGGTAATATAACAGCTAAGTTTGTGAATGACATCCTTCATTGCAGAATCAAGAGGCAATCAAAATAGGAAAGAGGGTATTATCTCTGTCTTCAACATGAATAAGAACACTACCAACTACAGACCTTCTCCTCTCTGCAAAAAGGACACTGAGAAACAGGACTGTGTTCAGAAAAGCTTTATAAGCACAACTTAGGGTCTATAAAACATACGTGACAGATTAAGATTTAAGAAACTTAGTTTATTTTATTTTTCCAAGAGAAGATTTGGAGGTGAATTAATTCCAGCCTAGAAATGCTTACATGGAAAAATACTTCAGATAATTGCAGACACTGATTTAACAGAAAAAAGTCATATTGAGATCAAGTAGTTGAAAACCGGTATGAGACAAGCAGATGAAAAATGAAGTGCAAATCTCTAAAAGGGAAACTACTTAAGCTTTGGAACCATCTGGCTATGGATGTAGTGCATTCTACCATACCTGATGTTTTTAAGTCATAAATGGATATTTTTTCTAAAAGATATACATAAAGCTCAAACAGAAAATATAATGTCAATGCAGAATTATTAGGCAAGGTTTTCCTGGCTTGCAAAAGGTAAGGGTGTATGATCCTAATGCTCCCTTTGAATGTCTGGCTCTTTCCATTGGCCACATGAATGTGGCAGTAGTATAGCTAAAGAGGATCTATGGTTAACTGTGAAGCTTGAAGGATCCTCTAGGTCAAGTTATTCTAGAATTCTATCCATGTTGCCTATACAGCATTTTACAAAACATTTTTAAACAGCTGCTCTATATTTCCATGGCAGGACCAGCTGAATCTCATCAGAAGCAAGATATGACCCTAACATCAGTTATGACGACCACTCTAACCTCATGTGATCGTGTTTCCAACTATTGGGCACATGTGGCAAGCCCTAAACCGCGATTCACAGGCTTCACGCATGAACTGTGAACTTTAACATGCTGAACTCATAGGAGCCCCCCAGACATCTCTAATGTCCTTGAATTCAAGATATCTCAATATAACCCACCAATAATAATGAGAAGCACGTATAATATAATGTGTATGTATAATAAACAAATGCACGTATAATATAACGTGCTCTGAGCACTTTTGAGAGACAGATGAGAAAGTACTCTGCAAGGCTATACATTGGTGGGTATATACATGAGCTACAAATACAGGGAGTGATGGAGTAGAAGTTATATGCTTGTGGATTCAGAGCTGTGATTTCATGGCCAAAATACAGAAAATCTGCAGATCTCTGCAAATCCCTAATTTTTCCTGCAGTTTTGCTCTTCCTGTGTTATATAGACAGGTGGTCTACAGCAATCATATATCACTAAAAATACCACAAAGCTGCCTTTGAATGATTCAGATCCAAGTAATGCAGTGACTACAGCCAAAATCTCCCATCAGCAATGCCCTGTCCTCCTTGCCAGATGCCATAGCTGTCCCCCATGGCTCCCGGTAGACCCATTTTCCTTCTGATAGGAGCTGATTGACTTTATTCAAGTCCACCCTGCCTCACTGTGGGGACATAGATGGGATGGTAACAGCTGATCCAGACGGGTCAGACATCACCCAAAAGCTACCTGGAGCAGCTGCTGACGGAGGAATGACTTGGGGTGAAGGGGAGGACAGGGCTGCTGGGGGGCCAAGATAGTTCAATGCAGCTCTGCTGATCACTGGCCTGCTGCCTTCTCTGGGAAGACTAATTTTTTGCCACTGAAGTTGTAAAGTCACCTTATTTTCTCACCCTTCAGGGTGTCATGTACCTTTTCACCCTTCAAGATGTTGTTGGTCCTAGCTGCAATGTGACACATCCCAGCACACAAAACAACCTGCCAGCCATCTCCAAGGAAAGCTTCCATAGGGAAGCTACATTCCTTCAGATGTTAGCCACCACAATTACTGTTTTCTAAACAGAGAATTCTTCACCTGCCCTTTAATCAAACGAAACTCTTTATTTGAAGAAAAAAATCATCCAGGGTGTTCTTTACTATTTTTCATCCCAAGTATTTCTGCTGGGGTTTGTGAGTGATGACTTGTTCATTCTTGCTGTCCTGTGTCAGGTTAGATCATGTCTTCCAAAAGAGCAGTCACCTATAAATGTGGGGTATAAATCCTTGAGGAAGGCTATTTTTCTGTTGAGCCTGTAACTGGAGCTTGTTACATACATTAACAAGATTTTATTTTCGTTTTTGTTCTCTGCAGTGGACACTTACCACTGTTATCTCAGCAGCCTCATGAAGCATGTTTGACCTGCCTGTTCCCTAATTGCCTATCGCTGAACATAGAGATTCCTGATTACAAAGAATAAGAAACCCTCTTAAAATCCAAACCGAACTATTGCGCTTCTGCCTTTGGATGTTTTCAGTGAGTCATTTCCTCTTCTTTTATTTTATTTTGTGGTTTAAAGACACCATGATAGGATAATCTGACTTCCAAAAAGTAACAGCAAAGTAGAGACATGGTTGACGTGGTCTAGTGCTGGCCATAACCCTGCTTTGAGGTGGAGATTGGACTCGATGACCTCCAGATGTCCCTTACAACCAGCATTTCTGGAGGTCTGTCAACCTAGGCTAAAATATATCAGTGGAAAAAATCAAGTGGACTTACTGAGGGATGACCGTCTTGAGCCAACCTAGCTTAAAATGAATCTATGTTTTAAGTCACCTCTCAGAATGCAGAAGGAACAAATGCAATTTTATTTCCTAGGATGAAAAAGCAAGGTGGTATGACAGAGCTGTGTAATCTGTTCCTGTTTTTTATCTAGAACAGGTTTGCCAGATTCATGTCAGAAACAGTTTACATGGGTTTGCAGCTCCTAAAGTGTGGACATGTATGGATTTGAACAAATCCAGTTTCTCCTCACCCAAAACCTGTTTTGAATCCAAGGCAAGGTTCAGAATCGGTAGCCCTATGAATATTTGAGTAAGTTAATCTTACACAGGATATGGCCAATAATATATAGTGTAGTTTAAGAAGAAGGATTATGGAAGATTTTGATGGGAAAGACTTTTGAGAACCACTAATTTCAGCCATGAATTCCTGTTAATTAGTTTCAGAAAACTAAGTTGCTCATACTACGTTTGGATGATTGATGTGGTGAAAACTGTTGGTAACTCATCAGTTGTACATCCTTAACGCCTTCTCAAGAGTCTTATGTTACTTGGCTTGGCACTTTTCCATTTATTGGTAGCAGTCAGGCAACTCAAATACATTCCTCTTTCATCCACTTAAACTGCTGTATGGGATCAAAGCCAACTAACGTATCAAGTTAGGGCACAACAAAATATAAAAATAAGTCTTGTATTTCTTCTGCTTTTCCTGCAAGATAATTTTAAAGGTGTGGCACTGAGAGTTAGGGCTTCTGTGGTAGAAGAAGCATAAAATGGTGTTGCTTAATGCACTGAGTTCCTAGTATCTATGCAAAGAATCTAGCAAGAAAATAAATCACCCATTGATGATTTATACCAGCATGAACTGGTGATAGAAAAAGAATGAGGTGAGAATCAGGCCCATACAACTTCCTTTTTTGATTCACTTGGATGAGATCCCAAATGCCCACACACTTAGGCATGATTATCCTCAATTTGCCATTTTGTGCAACTTCATTTGGCCAGCTCCATATTTAGCAGAAACTGGAGATGTTCCACCAAAGTCCTATGGAGAAAGCCAGATGATCAGAGCTCCATAACACAAAAGAAAGCTCAACACTTATTGGAATGTATAAAGAGAAAACTCCCATCTCTCCCAAAACTCACATTAGAATCTGGAAACTGTGCTAAGGATTTAATTTAGCAAGTTTCTTTCACAATAGCCTGCTCCCCATGAAGACAATAGTGTCTTCTATCATTTCATTCAAAAACCACTCTTTTTTTTGATGCTGTTGTTGCACAAAACAATAACAGCTATGCAAATTTATTTTCTAGCACAGGCCTAGAGTAAAATCCAAGGTTTAATGAGAATTTTGCTACTGATCTCAAGAGCAGAATTTAATGAACTCTGCATGCGCACTTGCATACGGATGAGAGCTTCATTCAGTAACCCACACCTTTCTTTCTTTCTTTCTTTTGCTTTGACAGAGCACGTAGCTTCTTATAGAGATCCAGCTATCCTTTGTAGTGAACTTGTTTATCAGACTATAAATTCAAAATTCCTTTAGAAAAGTTTGCAAAACAAGACTTATAAAGATATATGAAATATATCCCCAGCTCCCTGTGTACACATGTTGTATGGCATACCATTATATCATTTTCCCTGGGTCTGCCATAAAAGGCAAGAACTTGAGTGTAGAAGTCAAGGGGCTGACGAATGTGTGTAATTTAGTGAAACTATTGGGCTAATCCCCTTCCCCCCACCCTCTTGGCTGAGCTGTGAAAACCATGAGCCAGCTGGATGAACTCTCTAAAAGGAGGAACAGATACCAGCTCTCTGATAAGAAACAGAGCATTCACTTGTCCTAGTTACAGTCAGGAAACAATCAGCACTAGTTCTCTCTCACAAGAAGGATGACTTTCTTGCATGAAAGATATAACCAGCCCTGTATTTAGCAGCGGGGCCAGATCCATTGAAACATATGGAAGGACCTCTAGTGGCACACATTATCTTTTATTTCAGAAACAAAGCTTTGCATGTTTGGGCCCTGCATTACTCAAACATTTCTTAGCGATCATAAGGGATGGAAAAAAGGCTTTTGATAAATGAAATGCAGAAGCATAGCCTATTCAAGTTCCTATTTACATCCAAATTTGTCTTCATGCTGGTGCCAGCAACAGACAACAGCATATCTGAGACCGTATCCTAAAAGATTTTGGTGCCTAGATTAGAACTAAGGTGCCCGTTCCAAAGCTGCAACACTGAAACCTCCTGCAGGTACAGTGTACCTTACAGATACATGAAATTCGTTCACACTTGATGCTGTGTTAATGCCTATGGTTGGTAACAGCATGTATTGGTGAATGTTCATGGGCACTTCAGATATGACAGTGCAAAATAACTTGCAACCTAAACAGCAAAGGCCACCCTTAATCCATGAAATCCTACCTAAGGTTCCCAAAGGCACATGTAACTTTGTTAAGTGTTTGCAGATAATACGTGGCATTACAGAACAGAGCTTGGAACACCAACAGTGGCAGACATGATTTTATATTAAAATAATTGTTCGTAAGTGTTAAATTAGGAGATAAAGGACAGTGTCCATTGCCATTTATATAAAATCTTACCTGGACCACTTGCCCAAGAGATGTGAGGCATTTTGTTCCTGAGGATTTTGAAGATGTGTTGTTAAGGAGATATTGCTTTTCTTACCTCACTGCAAGCTGAAATACTGTAGAAACACTCTCCAAGTCTTCTAGCTGAAGTGGAGCAATTAGTAGTCCTGTATTGGTACAGGAGAGAAAGCCCATGAGAAGGACAGAGAATGGAGGCTATAATAAAATGCATGATCAGCTATAGAAACTGAATTGAACTTGCCATATTTTACTGACTTGACATGTTGTATAGTAAAAAAACATGAAGTTCTGGAGGTACCTGAATTCTCTAGGCAATCTAACAAAAGTCTTTGTCATGTACTTTTGTTGATTCATTAAGTTTCTGGTTAACTTTCAGTCATAGTTAGATTCCTGGCTACTAATTACATACAAATATATTGAGGACAAGAAGATGACCAGGAATAGTCAGTATGGCTTTAGGAAGGAGAAATCACTCCTGACCAAATGAATAGCTTTCTATGATGAAATGACTGGCTCAGTGGACAAAGGGAGACCAGTGGATGTTGTTTATCTTGACGTCAAAGAGTCTTTTGATACTGTCTCCCACAGTACCCTCCTAGACTCATTGATGAAGTACAGGCTAGATAAGTGAACACTGAGTTGGACTGAAATCTGGGTGAACTTTTGGGCTCGAAGCACTGGGATCAACAGTGCAATGTCCAGTTGAAGGCCAGTCTCTAGTGGTATATGCCAGGTATCAATATTGGAAACAGTGCTGATCAAAAGCATTGTAATAACTGTGACACTGAGATAGAGTGTACTCTTACCAACTTTGCAGATGATACATAACTGGGAGGAGTCATTGGCAAACCAGATGATGGTGCTGCCATTCAAAGGCACCTGAACAGTCTGGACAAGTAAGCTCAACAGAATCTCATGAAGTTCAGTAAAGGGAAATGTAAGGTTCTTCTCCTGGGGAGGAACAATCCCAGGCAGGCACTGGGAGCCTACTGGCTGGAAAGCAATTCTTCAGAGAAGAACGTGGGGGTAAACACCAAACTGATCATGAGACAGCAATGTGTCCTTGCAGCAAAGAACTCCAACAGCTGGGAAGAACATTGCCAGGAGGTCAAAGGAGGTGATTTTTCCCCTCCACTCATCACTGGTGAGAGGTATCTGGAGTGTTGGGTCCAGTTCTGGGCTCTCCAGTACAAAAGAGATGTAGGAATACTGGAGAAGGTCCAGTGAAGCGCTATGAAGATGACTAAGCAACTGGAGTACCTCCTAAAAGAGAAGAGACTTAGAGAGTTGAGGCTGTTTAGCCTGGGGAAGAGAAGGCTCCAAGGGGGATCTTGTCAGTGCACATGAATATAATACCTGATGTGAGAGCATAAAGAAGAAAGAGTCAGGCTGGTTGTAGTGATGTCTAGTGGCAGGGCAATAGGAAATGGGTGCAAACTCAAATTTCTTAAATGTAGGAATTTAATTTATTTATTTATTTATTCTGAAATGGCGGCTTGACACTTGGACAAGTGGTGATGTCTCCATCCTTGGAGATATTCAAGACCCAACAGGACAGGGCCCTGAGTAACCTGTGCTAGGGTGAACCTGCTCTGAGCAGGGGTTGGACTAGATGATCTACAGAGGCTGCTTTCTGTCTCAGCATGCTGCAGTTCTATCATTCTGTAATGCTTAATTCCAACATGACGCTAGGGAGGCATGTATGTTCATGACATTCTTTTAATCTTCCTTATCATCACAAAGACAGAACACCAAAATAAAATTATTTGGAAAAAATGTCTTCAGTATTAAAGAAATATCTTTGAGAAATAATTATTTTCATCTGTAGGGTGGGCATGAGGATTATTTTTCAGTGAGGTGCAAAGCAGCTCCATGGCTGCATATCAGTAAACAATTGTAAGTCTCATGGACTAAGGGAAGGAAAAATGGAGATTCTTTTGGTAGCTGGAAGATTGGAGAAGAGATAAAGCAGGAGTGAAAGAGAATAAATGACACATCATGGCTGATCAGGTAATACCATTTATTTAATTGCATTGCCGTTGCCTTTCCAATACTGTTTCCTCTCTTTCATAATGCAGTCTGTCTTTCTACTCTAAACACTTAGAGGCACAATCCATGCCTTGTTCAAACAGTTTAATTAAGACTAAAATTGAAAGTAAAATACTCGTCTGGTCCAACAACAAATCCTACTTTCAATCTTGTTTTTAATCTGTCTATAACAAACACTGTTTTGTTTTTTACACAAAACAACCCCCAACTGATCCATAGCATCCTAGAGAGGCAGTCTTAGCTAATTCAATACTGCACCATTTCCATATAATAAAAATCAACATTGGAATTTGAAAAACCTTAAGTAGGCCATCTGTGTTATGTGTTTTAACACACATTTTTGATCCTTGCTTCATTCCAAGTTTCACAGAACATCAGGACTGATCATCAGGTTTTAATGGTAGCCCATGAATGTTCAGTGATCTCCTCAAAACAAGAAGTCAAAGAAGGGTCTATATTCACCAATTTTTTGTTTGACAAAAGTCAAACAAGAGTCTATACTCACCAAAGTTAAAGCTTGCCTAATCCTTCTGGAGCTTTATACCTCCCACCCAAAGGGGTGTGAGATCCAACTAGAAGCAATGAGCTGCGCACGTGCACTCAATCCCAAACATCAACCCTGCCAGGGCAGAGAAGCATCTCACTGCCCCAGCATGGAGCTGGATACCTGGCTTGGAAGGTGATTCCCACTTCAAAACAGCTCTCAAGCTTTGCTAGATCTTCTTGTTATTCACCTCTTATATAGTTTCTCACTCTAAAAATTTAGCAGAAAGCTTCTATCTCAAGCTTTCAGTAATGAAAGTTATTTTAAAAAGACAAATGGGGTAAACAGCCAATATTTTTTTTTTTTCCTATGCAGGCTGTTTTAACTCTCTTTATCATTTCTAAGAGCTAAAAAGAACTGAGGAGTTCAATTTTGAAAAGAATTTCTTCTGTAGATTATGACAAGCAGCCAGGGAAGGCCTGTTAGTTGCTGTGTAAATCAGTCCCTGCAAGTGTTCAGGCTGGTCACACAGCTTCTGCTTGGAGAGGCAGAGGATGCACTCTGGCAAAAAGCACATCCATGTAAAAGAAGGTGTTGTTTGTAATGCAATACCACCCAGCAGCTTGGAGGTTGGTCTTGGTATATGTTTGACAAGATAACCATTGCAGGTATTCTGAAAATGGCTGAAGGGCTGAAATAATCTCCTTGAACGGAAGGAAACCAATGCGTCTTTGGATCAGTCATTGCTTCTCTGTGCTGCTTCAGATTTAAACAAAAAATATTTCTTCACTTGGTCATTTTCTACTCTATGTCTAGAGACTCCTGACATGTCTGCTCCATCATGGCAAGACATCCCCCATCTACCAAGGCCAAGCTTCCGTTAAATACCTCAGGTCTGCAGAAAACTTTCTTGTACTAACTTTCTTTCGCTGATTAAACTGGCTTCTCGCAAGAGTGAAGTACACTCATTATGTTTGTGTTTGGTTTATGTTTGAGTTGGGTTTTTTGGCCAACGTAACAGCATCTTTTCAGGCATTCTGATATCTGCCAGCGTTGGGGAAGTAGTTGCATTCCTGAGAAATAAAGTAGGTCTTGCTGTTAAGTTGAATGCTTAGGGTAAGTTATAAGAATATAATTTTCCTTCAGGTAATTTTTCAGGCTACTGCTGGAACCTGTCTGGCGTAAAGTAGTTCTGTGCCACTGGAGCTACATGAAAGAGCTGAAAGTCATCATAGATACCCTAGAGGGGTGCCATGTTTTCTTTGTGGGGAGGAGGATGGAAGAAGTGTCCTGATATTACCAGTGAGGAGATGAAATAGCGATGAAACTCTATTCCTGTAAGCACCATCCTCTCAAGTTTCCTGTTTGCTAGTGTACGAGTCCTTTGGCATAGGAGAAATGGTTGAAACAGTTTCTGTCACGCCATGCGATGGGATGAGGAAGAAGCATAGGCTGCAACCCAAGAGGCTATTCACTACTATAGCTTGCTAGGGGATCTAGCTCCTGCTAGGTGGCATGTCTGAGGTCAAGGGGTGTGTTGCAATCTGCCTGAAAATGCCTGGGATGGGTTACAAGGAAGACTGAAACCTGGGCCAACTGTATTTGCCTTGTGTTTAGTGTGGCAAGTATGAACATCCCAAAGTCCAGGCTTAAGTCCTTCTGAGTTGGAGTCATGAATTGTACAAACTAACATTGTGAATATAGGAAATAATTTGGAGTTGAATACAGATCTTATTTGTTTGTCAAAATACGACAGCATGTCTAGTGAGTAGAGCTGTTGGAGAAAAATATGTGCATATATTTACATGGATGAGAGCTACCTTAGCTGCTTGTCATAGTTTAACCCCCGCCAGCAACTTAGTCCCACACAGCCACTCACTCACCCTCTCCCTGCCCCCTGTGGGTTGCAGGAGAGAATCAGAAAAGCAAAAGTGAGAAAACTCATGGGTTGAGATAAAGACAATGTAATAGGTAAAGCAAAAGCCACTCATGCAAGCAAAGAAAAAGAAAGAATCAATTCACTACTTTCCATCGGCAGCAGGTGTTCAGCTATCCCCAGGACAACCAGTCTCCCTCACATGTAATTGTTACTTGGGAAGGCAAATGCCATCACTCTGGATATTTCCACCTTCCTCCTTCCTCTCCCTGCCGTGTATTGCTGAGAATGAAGTCACAGGGTATGGAATAACCCTTTGGTCAGCTGGGGTCAGCTGTCCCAGCTGTGTCCCCTCCCAACTTCTTCTGCAGTTCCAGCCTACTCTCTGGCAGGGTGGTGTGAGAAGCAGAAAAGGCCTTGACTCTGTGTAGGCACTGCTCAGCAATAACTGAAACATCCATGTATTATCAACACTGTTTCCAGCTCAAATCCAAAACATAGCCTCATACTATACTACTATACAGAAAATTAACTCTGTCCCAGCCAAAACCAGCATGTTGCTCCAATAAGAAAAATGTTTTAAATTAAGAGTTGTCTCTTTATTTCATGAAAGTGTGGTGTGGTGCAAATAACAAACACATTGAGGACCTAAAGTGCTTCTTAACAGAGTGCTTGGAGCCCTGACTATTCTTGGTATTCTTATCCTGCTGCTGCTCTGGAATCCACTCATAAAACAGTTTCATAGGAGCCTCTTTTCATTTTATATGCCTTTTGAGGTACAATTAGTTCTCAGAAGAAAGTGTCCTGTATTCAGATGTAAATTCACAAGTCCAAGCTTATTTCTGCGTTTTTAACTGATTAAATAATCTATCTGTATGCCTGCTTTTATTGGGACAGTGCAAACCATTTTTAAGTAATGCAAAATATATTTTTGTGGATCTAATTTCCTGGAAAGCTGCCAGGACCTCTTGTCTCATTTGAGTATGGTGTTGTGGGAAACAAACATGAACAAGAGAAGCTGCGGAAAATGAGGTATTGATAGAGCTGCTAGGAAATTTGGGTAAAATTAGACTGTTTTACAGTTTTCTATTTTACAGAACATTCTAGACAGGTTTTTAGTCATGGATATAACATGCCCCTACAAATGGGAGGTTACACAGCACATAATGAAAAATGTTTTCCTGACTAGAAGGTTTCATTTATATCTGTGCCAGAAATAAAATAGTCTCTGATTTACAGTTCTGCTGGCTGAACAAATTGTTTGGTGTGGAAACTTCAACAAAATTTTATGGCCTTACTTTTCTCATTAGACATCTTTCTCTGTCCCCTGAAAACATACTTCATGCTGAATTCAGCCCTCTTTGTTTCTCCTTTCATTTTGCTGCTGAGTTTGATCTCTTCAACATGGTAAGTTAGAGTTTCAGCCATTATATCTGATTTAGTTGCCAAAGTCTTCTTTCCAGGAGTAAGACTTTTCCTCCTGTGCTCTTGTTTTCCTTAAACAAAAAAAATATTAATATTATTTAGCACATTTTTTGAAGTTCTTTCCTTCTGGGCATTTCCATCTGTTTAAGTCCTTCTGGTACATCTCCCTGTTTAAAGTCAGCTACTTTTTGTGACTACATTAGCCCTGATCATATCTGCCATTATCATATCACCAGTATCAGTTTTATACTCCAGGTGATATCCCAAGGGGTTTGATAGTTTCATTCTGTTGCTACTAATTACTCTTCTCTTTCTGTGCTTTAATATGAACACTCTTGGCTAGGACATATTCATGCTGCTGTGAATGTCATCTAACTGACCCAAGCTATCACACCACCCAATGTGGAGTCGTGGCAAAGATCTGGGAACCTCTTCCAAATGAGCTTGAACCTTGTACTGTCTGGCAGGCAGTATTGCTACTGCAGCACAGTTGGACATCCAGGCTAAATACTCTTGCATTGTAGCGTGGCCAGGTAGCCCAAGCATGGCTCTGTACAGACATAGCTATGCTCTTTCTGGGTCTGGGATGTAGTGACATCAATGGTACTCCAGGAATTCCTGAGTCTGGGATGTAATAACATTGATGGTACTCCAGGAATCTCTGTGCTGATCTCTGTTGTGCAATGCAGACATGCTCCTGAATTCCCAGTCCCCTCTTCACACAAAGACACAGGTATGCAGCTGCAGATGCATAAATTATACCCTTCATTCACAAAAAGATTTACCTTGTCATTAAAATTTGAATCTATGTTTCTCAGAATCCTGACCTGGCAAGATGTTCAAGAACATGCTTAAAGCTCACCAAATTGCAGTTTATAGAACTTGCAGCATCCACATAAGGCAACTGTTTCTATTTTCATAGAGAGAATGAACACCTGAATAAATATAATAATGAAAAGTAACATAGGTCTCCAAGAAGTATAAAATGAAGTTAATATGTGGCTTGATCTTCCATAGTGTGGTTCGTATCATTGGTTATACTCTTAAATCTCTCCTGTACTGCAGACCTGGTAGGTATGAACAATGAATCCTAAAATGTGACACCCTAGCTTCTCTTGCCAAACCATGTAAATAGACACACGTATAAGTGGCACTGTGGGAACCATGTAATCTGCATTCTTTCATCTCTTCCTGCAAAGGACCTTTGTCGATATCCCAGAAGACAGCAGTAAAATTGAATGGGCTTTAAGAAGGACCACCTTTTCCTTACAGATAGCTGGAATCACTGGCAGTGGAAAGGTGCTGCCTGGAACATATTCCTCAGGTACAGTAGGGTCCTGCAAGCACCTCTGTCACTTCCATGTTGACTTTTGCAATAGATTAGTCACAGGCCAGATTGATTTCAGTAAAATTCCTCTTCTTGAGGTCTGATTTACTAACTATTTGCAATACAATTATGAGTGAAGAATGGGAAAATGATGTGGAAGAAAGTAATTTGCTGACTGTATAATGATTCAGATGCATTAAGAATGAAATGATCAGACTTTTGCTAAAGTCTTAATTTGTCTTTCATATAACTGTGTTACTGATGTGTTTTATTATCCTACCTACAAAAGACACATAGAGAGGGTCTCACTTTTTCTGGATTTCTGGATGGAAGCATGAGACTCTAGTCTTCATAAGAATCCGTCACTACTAACTAGACACAGTCTCTGCTACTGCCAACATCACTTAGTCAGAAGGTTATGCTCCTAAGTATTTAACTGCAATCTGGAGGTAGAGTTCTTATCGCCCTGCAAGATCTAGCTCACAGATATCCCCCTTTTTACTTTGGTGTAGGAACCATCCACATCTGGTCAATCCTGAGAACCTTTTCACAGTGGCAGGATGAGTGCTGTCTTCAGTTCATAAGTCATAATAAACACATCTGATAGCAAATAAAGCAAAACCAACCCCAAAACAGCAAGTCTGTCCATCAGAATTCCTTCTACTGAAAGAAACTGTTTGACATTTAATCTCAATGGCAACAAAAAACCCTCTGCCATTGCTCAGCTTTGCTCACAGTCTCAATAAGGAGGAAAAGGCAATTGTGGTTCTACCCTGGGGCACTTTGGTCATTGGTGCCACATATGCCTCAGTCCCCTGCCCTCTTTAGCAGCACATTAAATGCACTGAGACGGGGCCCTTCAGTGCTCCTGCCTACTTCAGAACAGCAGCAAGTGTCTTTTCCAGCTTCTTTTTGCTCTCCGTGTCAGGTCACTGGGGAACTGTCCAGCAAATGAGCACCTTCTAAAATCAAGATGGCTTGGAGATTTATTTCCTGCCACTATGTCTGAGGCCCACCAGGGACGGAAGAGAAATAGTTGTGACTTTCAGGCTAGGACAAAGCTCAGCAATTCAGGACTGAACAGTAATAAAAAATAGAGAGGAATCACAGAAAACTGGCCACAATCACTATTACAGTCCTTGCAGCTGTTCACACCATGTTCAGTGCCACAGATAAAGAAAATGTCCCAAAGAGCAGGGTGTTAGCAAAGGATACAGACCTTTGGGGGCATTTGTACTTGGTGGCAAAAGTTCTCAGAGTCTGAATGTGATAGACACAAAACTCTTAAAATCACAGCATGAGTATTGACACAATTAAGGAATACTTGATTCTTTAATTCAGAAATTCTTAATTCCTATCTACTTCCTGCCTCTGGCAGCACAAGAAGTTCAGTGCTGCTGAAAAGAATGTGAACACAACTGTCTCCACCTGTCTATCACAGGACTTTGCCTCAAGCACCATTTTCCTCATTTCAGTGTTCTGTGCTGATCCTCGCCATGCCAACTGCCTCAGGAGGGATGCTGCAAAGCACCACGGCACACAGCTCCTCCTCTTCACTTTGGAGCAAATTGTTAAAAACGTTGAGGACAAGATCAACTCAGCACCTGTTTGAATCACAGGTGGGTGACATCTTCTTAAGGGTCTGTGGTTTGGGAGATGTTACAATCTGATGAAAGCTCATCTGGAACCACTGGGGATCATTACACTTATTTTAGTCAGTCACAGATTAGTCCAGCCAGATTGTCTAGATTTAGATAATTCTGCACAGAAGAGGGCTGTAAACAGACATTTTGCTTGTGGACAGCTCTTTTCCCTGCCAATGTCCACAAGTGCTTCTGTTATTCTGCTTTCTTAATAAGTGCAGTACTAAAAATGTTTTCTGTAAAGCTGAACCATGAGCAGACTATTATCACAAGCTCCCTCCATTCTTCTGGCTCAAGAGAGTGCAAAGATCTTGAATGTTTGTGTATAATTATGATGAAAGACTGTAGCTTTATGCAGAAAGTATTGATTTCTATTACATTAAAATCAGTGACAATTAATTGTGTCTCAGAGTGGTCAAGTTTCTGGTCTTGCCAAGAACAATTTTTTCTCCATTTGGAATGAAATATAAGCATCTTTTCTGAAAAAAGTGTGTGAGTGCATGTGTGTATCTGCCTGCTTTTCTGATCCATTTGTTAATTTATAGTATTTTGGGCAAAAAGTGTTTCAGGCAAGAAGTATTTCTCACTCCATTTTCACATAAACTATTAAAAAATGACTGTGAAGACTGGCATTTCTCCCACACATGACTCAGGGATGCTGTTCTGCCCCTTTGCAAAGCACCAGCGTGTCTGTGCACCCAGAGCAGGAGAATTGAGGTTGTTGAGTTGGATCGGACACCAGCTAGAACTAATGTTTGCAGCTGGACCAAGGTACACTATAGCACTGGTTTCTATTGAAAACAAAGGCACAGGCGCAACACTACAAGGGTGTATTATATCATCATCAGATGTTTCATATTATTCCCTGACAAAATAATGCATCAGTATTTATTATGAAAACTAACTGATTTGGTCCTGTGTCAATTTTATTTGTTATCAATGCGTTTTAGTTTTTGGTGGAACTTTGCCAACTTTGCCTGTTCTCCTTGCTCCAACCAAGCCCCTGAAAGCTGACTTTCACAGGCTGTCTGTGATTAGACAGTGGGGTCTCTGTAAGTGTGGTCTCATATGAGCAGCTGTATGTTTTTTTCTGTAGAGGGAACTTGTCATTAAAAAACTGAGAAGATGAGTGGGTGGTACCTTAGGCTGTTTTTCTTTTAATTTGGCCCTCGTTTACTTTAGACACTATGAAGGAGTCCGCATTAGCTGATGGTGCCCACAATTCACTTGTACTGATGAAGACAGCTTGACAGCTGCATAAATCACTGCTAGATACCACTAATAGATTGCTGCATACGAATTTGTACAGGACCACCCAAGCACAGCTTGGGGGCGGCCCGAAGTCACACTAAGCTTGCACATAAGTACAGTAATGCAAATTTGCTTAACTCTTTGTTAGCACTTTGTATAGTTTTCCTTTTAAGGAAGGTATCGTTGTTTCTCCACTTGCTCTTAGGCTATTTGCTAGACAGGTGAATAAAATTGCCAGTGTCCAGTGCCTCCCACTATCAATAGCTGTGGGCTTGAAGTAAGTTTTATTTGTTTGTTCATGTAGAGATACCAGCTTGCTTCCTCATCTTGAATTGTACAATCTGTAGGAGGGAGAAGGAGAGTGAAAGGGGTAGGAAAAGAGAAACGAGCTTCTAGCTGAGTACAGAGAGAAAAGCTTGGGCAGGGCAAAGTGTTCATTAAATAGCTACAGTATGCTGCCTGTCTAACAGCAAGGAATTGTATCCTGCCATCTGTAATTAAAGACACAATGGAGGTCAGGACTTGGTAACATACCCATCAAAAAGAATAATACAAGAGCAGGAACTTGTTTCTAGTGGCTGTACGTGCAAATCTCGATGAGGAGTTTAGCTGCCACATTGAAAGCTAGAAAGCTATTGATCCGCTGCCACCTCACATGAGCCAAGCCCTGGGAAGCATTAATCAATAGCAAGGTTATGTTATCCATCATGGGGCATGGGATTAGATGTTGCAATATTATCAGATGCTCTGTGTCATCTGCAGGACTCTCCAGGGCTGCTGCATCCCCCAGCTACTGGCCCTGTGGCTTTCTGCAGTGGCAGCTGCTAATGGATTCTTGACCTTTTGGCTAATGACTACGGTATCAGCAACTTTATGGTTGTCATGTGCTCTTCTCACTTCAAAGAAATTACAGACTTGTGCTAACAGAGTTCACTTTTCTGGTATTCCCATCTCAGCCTGCTGCAGTGCTAAATTCCCTGTCTTTCTTCCCAGTATAACATTAATCAGAATGCCAATATAACATCTGAAACATTTCTTCCCTATCCTCTAGTTGTTACTAGAGACAAGAGTTTCTTAGATAGGAATTTCCATATTCCATTCTCACAGCCTGATGTCTAACGTGGACATACAGAGAGTCAAAACTTCATAACTGTGCATTTCTGTAATTTGCACACAATTACCATATGTGTGTACAAAATTACTATTCACAGGTGGCTTTTTACTACAAACAGCCATTTGCATGGGCAATTCCTAAGCCTGGGTGTATGGTCATGGTAACAGTAATGGGGTGTTTGTATGTGTGTCTTGTGGGAATTAAGTCAACATCACAAACAAGTATTGTACAACTCTTATGAGGGGGTCAGCAAGGGAATTATTCTGCATTTTTTTTTTTTACCTCTGGTGACCTTTATTTTTTTGCCATATCTGTTTCCATGCTAGCTTCTGGAAGTTGGCTCTCTGTGTCATGTTGTTCGATTTGACTCATTTTTGGCATCTGAAAGCCAACTAAAATCTCCTTTGGGACAAGCACACTCAGCATCATGGTGCCATACCCCCAAAGGCTCAGTCTGAAGGAGACGGGTGACGCGGACAGAAGACAACCTGCAAGAACTGACATGCTTGTTCACACCTGTCAAAAAAAAAAAAAAAAAAAGAAAAGGAAAAGGAATTTGAGCAAACATTCACACTTACCTAAAGCTTTTTCCTGTTTAAAAGAAGTCTTTGTTTTCCAGTCAGAGACCTGCAATAATACTTTCTGACTTGGAATCACTCGTATTCCAGTACTGGATATGATAGAGTAGTATGTATAATGACATCCACCATTAGCAAATAGAAGACCTGTAAATGAGTTTTAATTGCAGGTAGAAAGACTCCAGAAGTGTCTACAGCAGTGAACTGAACAGACAGACAAACTTCAACATAAAGATCATCTAGTGTATGTTTCTTGGCAATAGTCTAATGAGTTACATGTACTGTCAGCTATTTTTCATAACATGCCAAAGCTCAGCATCACACCTTGCACAATCATGAAAGCACAAGTGGTTTTGATAAGTCTAAAAGGCCTTCATCAGTTTTAAGTATTTGCTGCATTCCTGCACTCAATTACATATTCTGAGAAGCTGGCAAATGGGTGCAGCTACAAAGGACAGCAGGGGCGCTCAACGGGGTGGTAACAAATGCCATGCCAGCTCTCGGATTACATTTATTGACTTCGTACCTCTAAAGTAAAGAAAAACCTTTATTAAAAAAAAAAAAAAAAAAAGAAAGGAAAAAGAAAAAAAGAAAAAAAGAGACAAAAACATATTCTTGTGCACATCTGGTTTGATTTTATTTCTTTAAAATTAGATTTGTTTTCCTCCTTCACTCACAGGAAATATATTTAGGAACAATGTTCATCTTGGAATGGCATGTAGTGGTATGGCATGCTGACACTTTTTGAAATCTGTTTACTTTCTACCAGTCAACAGTTGCTAAAATGTTCCTGGAATGAACAGTGGTTTTTTATCCCTGGAGTGTTCAGACCTTTGCATCCAATTATAGTACTTTCTTACGCTCACGATTAACCTCCAAACTGCCTTGATGGCTGGAACACCCATTAACAGCAGCGGGAGGGGGAGAAATTTTAAATGAACTTGTGCACTGCAATGCCAGGTTCTTCAAGACTGCCTTGGTCTTTTCTTGCCTCTGTTTTCTGGTGCTGTGCTCAGAGGGGCTGGGCTGCCCTGGGAACTGGCAATGCCAGGCTGTCCCTGTGAGATGCCACATTCCTGTGCTGGTGCCCTTCCTGCTGGTGGCTGACAATGCTCTCACGCTATTATAAGATGGCATTTCTTGGCTTCAACAGCAAAGCTGTTGTCTTTTTTGGTATGCACCAAGATGGTATAGAGGGTAATTTTAGATCATTTTGTTTCTGGCATTTCTTGCCTAACACAAAAGACTCAGACAAACAGCAGTAAGTTTGGGTTCTCTGCTGCACCATTTATAAAGAAAATGTTGCCTCTCAGCTCCAGAGCTATTACCTGGCTTGAGAGCTTTGGTCATAGCATTCCTTATGAGATATGGTGGTCTCAGTTAAAAGGTAGACTCTTGGCCATGCTTGGGTAGGAAGTCCCTGTCCTCCAAAGGCCACGGCAGGGCCTAGGGGGGACAGTGATGTTGGGAAGAGATCATGAGTTGCACCTTCAGGGGACCACAGAGGGAGCCAAACCACAGGGCTGGTTTCTACAGCTGCTGGGGTGGTTGTTTAGTCTGTCTGAGCTTATGGCCTTGGGGTTTCACTAGTGATCCTATTCAGGCCCTTGTGTCATTGTTGATACTCTTCCCACCACTTGAGAAGGCTTGCTGGGAGATCATGACCCCATCAGTGCAGTGGCACAGGTGTGGACCAATGAGAGATAGGGCAGGCACCAAACCTTTTAATATGTGTTGCTTGGGCGGCCCATCTCAAAGAAGTTTTGTCAGTTACCCCTAAAATGGGTTATGCAGGCAAAATTGGGTCTTGCTAGACATGAAAGAGAGTCAGTAACATTAACAACAATAAGAAGTTTGCATCGTGACTTGTGTGAGTGTGAGCCGGTCCTGGAGCTGTACAAATGCTCCAAAAACTCTGGGTGCTAGTTCTGTACCATGGAAAGTCTGTCTCCACCAGGTCATCAGGAAAGATACTGTTCAGTCTCGAAAGGCTCTTTCAGGACTATCCTCAACTATGTGTTACTGTATAGGGCAAACAGCCCTTGTACCCTTTCTCAGCTGAATGATGATGAAGAAAGAATTTTTTGTCAGGAAGAATGGTGTCAGCAACAGTCAACAAATACTGAGCAGACTAATCAACACTTAAGCCATTTATATGCATTCTGAGTCTTTAAAATTATTTATTATTTTGTGTTACTTGCCAGTAACTCCTATGGACAATTCTTTGCCTCCCTGTCTTTTATGAATTGATGCTAGGGATGGTGCTGAGCTGTGTTCATCACCATTTTTTTTTTAAAGTTATCACGTGGTCACACATAATCATGTCATATGACATGTCTCTATTTCCTGATTGGACAAGGGTATTTAAATTGATGAACTCAGTTATGTTTACCAGTGGAAGTATCAAAGTCCACAACCATTTCCCAATTTCCACACAGAAACTGATGGCATCACCAGCACTCTTCCAGGACAGTTCAGTAGCATACCTGAGACCATCAAAGAACAAGGCACTCATTGCAGGTCTAAGGTGACTTCTGCATTTTAATTTGAGTTAATGTTCCTGGAAAGTTTTTGAACTCGAGTCCCATGGCTATCCAGAGCTGCCACTGCCTGCCAGGGTGAGTGTTAGGATCCGCCTGGCTGCATTCTGTCAAATGGTTGTTTAATGAGGCAGCCCAGCAGCTGCTCTGGGTTGCTGTGTTTCCAGATGCATTGTTTTGGTGTGAGGATTACTGTGTTCCAGTAATTTAAATTATGCGGTGATCAGAAACACTACTTAAGCTCTGTGAGTACAAAAGCAATGGCCTGATTAACTGAGCAATAATTGGAAATTTTATCTCACGGCATCTTTACAAACAACCTTTGCCAACTACATGACTACAAAGGACTAGCTGCAGTCTTCCATTCCCACCTAATGGTTCACCCTTGAAAAAGTGGAGGGGGAAAACAACTTGTCTCTAGCAACTTGTTTTATCTATCAAGAAACTAGGTGTTTTTTAAAATAATTTTTGAGAAGCTAATGATAAAGTAGCAAATATTGAAAAGTGATTAACTGTACAACAAGTTGGATCCACTTAACAGCCTCTTTAATACGTGCTTTTAAAGGTTTCTTTGTAACAAAATGAAGAAATGAGAAAATTAGCATTAATATGATCTGAGTAAAGGCTCTTATTTTCTTTTTGGTTTGTCTGTCTTTGTCATTAAAGCTCAGCTAATCTCTCGTATCTTGGAGCCAATTCCTACTGACAGGGTGGAAGGAATAAAAAACTCCCACTGTCTTGGTGATAAGTTATCTAAAGAAAGATCACCCATTACACAAACTTTCTCTGTTCATCCTTCTCGGATGTTTTGAGCTTTAGGGAGGATTAAAAGGGAAGAAAGATGAGGAAGAATACATGCTAAAACTTTAAAGTGCCCTTTGGGAAGGTATGTAGCTAAGTAAATTAGCCTTATTCTCCTCTCGCTTACACTTATGTAACCCCAAAAGAAGTACACAGTATTAAAGAGAACAGCATCAATGTAAAGCCAGGATAAGGGAGAGAAAAATCAGTCCCAAGCTGCTTTTAAATACATTGGAGTCGCATTTAAATGGCTCAAGCTTTTCACAGATTGTTTTATATGACTGCTGCACACCCTTCAACCTGAGCACATAGGAACATTGGAATTGAAAGATGGAGCCAAATTCTAAAGCTAAAACTTGTGAATGTTGCAGAAGTACAGATCTGAGGTTTGCTGCTGGACCTCAGTCACATCGTGGCACTAGCCAGGTTTCAAGGTCCAAACACATTTGTATGTTAAGGAGGGTGCAACCATAAGAGAGATCAAACTTTTTGGCTTGGACTTATTTCTGTTTCATATGCAATTTTATCAGTGAACTTTCCAAAGCCTGTGTTGATACTTCAGCTGCAGCACATCAGTATAATAGTACTGACGTCACTGGAAGTTCATCAGTTAACCCAGCCTCACATAGACAAATTGTGACTGTTTTCCAAATGAGGATTTTACTTGAGCAAATTGATAACTTTGAAATACTTTATGAGGAAATAACTAGAAATATCTAGAAGCTGAAGGATTCATTTTGTCAAATATTTTTTTGATCTTGTTTATGGCTTTATGTCTTGTAAATTCCTATCAATTTTACTGAAATTCCACTGAAAACATACTTCAGCTGGTTATGATCTTGACTGTCTCTGCATGATCCAAAGTCCACTTGCAGCAAGGGCCCAAAAGATGTGCAAACCTTAGAAGTGCTTCCAGCAAGTCCAGAGTTTTCTAAAATAACATCTTATATGTGTTGTTAGCAATATCTCACTCTTCTAGAGGAAGAAAGTCTAGGATTCAAAATAGTTCTAAAATGAAAGGGTTGGTAAACGCCTACCAACAGGGTGAATTGTATGGCCAGTACACCTAACTGTAGGTAGGTATTTCTGAGAAATAGTGAAAATTTTAGAGATACTACAGAAAAGTAGTTTGAATTCTGTGCGCAAGTCCTCCAACGCACTCAGACCTCCCTGTGTGGATTCCCTGTTACTGGGAACTATATGGAAAAATATTCTTGAACTCTGTTTTCCTCCAGTGCTGCATAAAGGGTGGTGTCTAATATCTTCCAAATTAAATAACAAGTTTGGTGTCCAAATGTTATGTCCAAAACCCACGTCCAACGCAATCCAGAGGAAGCTGGATCATCTTCAGAAGTGGTTAAAGGGATGAAGCCAAAGCTGACAACATCAAAGGCATGCTCTGATTCTCTCACTTATCTGGGTGAAAGGATGATATTGGATCTTGGGAAGTCTCTTCTCCTTGAGGATACATTCTCATGCCCTCCTGTAAACATCTGATACTTGTGCTCTAGCTGAGGAACTCATCGACTGCAAGAGGTCAGATGACCGCCAAGGAGTTCATTATAGAGCTGGAATCTTCTGCGTTGTGGTAAGGAAGGAACATATTGTTATCATTAGATTATTTGAACAAAGGGAATATCTGACTCACCCTCAAACTGGTGTTACTTGTATTTACAGCTTTCTTGTCCTTACTGACCTCTGAATTTCAGGAAGCAGCATGAAAAGTAAAATGACTCATTAAAAATAAGTGCTGTAACTTAACCTTTTAAGCAAATTACATTCAGGAATCAAGAACTTGCAATAAGGATGATGGTGGGACCGAAGGAGCCCTGAATAAATCTTGAAAATTTAATGTCAAAAGGGATACTCAGCAAGTTAGGCTAAAATCCATAATGATAACAATAAAAACCTGAGAAATACCTGATATTGCTGGAAAGAGGCTTTCCTGCAGTTCCTGGACCTGAATGGTAAAAAGAGAGAAGAAAGAGGCATTTATTACCTAAGTTTTGCCACAAGTACTTTGGCCACACAGAGGCAGCCAGCTCCAGACAGTACCCCAGGAAGACGCTCCTGGTGCAAAAACTATCTTGGAAATCTGGGAGACAAACTCCTCAACAGCAAGGAGTATAAGCTGAACTTTCTCATGAGAAAACAAAACTTTCTGTGCTTCTGTGGATGCACAGTTTCAAGATGGTGTGGATGGTTACTAGCTCACCAGGCATGTAAACAGCAGTCATGGGGATTCTAGCCTTTCTTTGTGCACTCAGAGGAGTGTCTGCATGTGGTCTGTGTTGGTGACAAAGGGTTTGCCTTACTGCAATGCTAGAAAGAGAAAGAATTTATTTTAGCAAATGACACCATATCTATCAGTTTCTACATAACTGGTCCCAGTTGTGGCTTGCAGAAATACCTGAGGTCTGTCACCTTCCGGGCCTGCTCAGGCTCTCAGATAACACTAGTGGAGCTTTTACAGTGCCTGTGCTCTACCCTATAGCATCTTGCACACCAGAGTGTCTTAAAGAGCAACACAGACCAAACCCATCCTGGTTTTTTTTAATTTCTTGAGACCTTGTCACATCCACATGACTGACCATGGAAAAGAGGGAAGACTGTGCCCAGGTGCTCCATGCAACTTGGTGAGTAATGAGAATGAATCACCTGAATCACCTAACTTATCATTATCACCATTATCAGTTAGTCACTTCAGCCAGCTGATAGCCCCTTGTCAGTCCCCTCAGCTCAATAAAGCATGGCAGAGGTTCCATGGCTCTGATGGACCTTGTATTGTGTGCAGAATAGCTATTCCATGTGTTTTCTATTTTCCTTCTGTTTGTTAAAACAAAAACAAAACAACAACACCACCACCACAAAAAAGACACCCTAAAAACCAAACCAA
The DNA here is from genome assembly GCF_964273445.1 of Streptopelia decaocto. Lineage (NCBI taxonomy): Eukaryota > Metazoa > Chordata > Aves > Columbiformes > Columbidae > Streptopelia > Streptopelia decaocto. Next base: position 30,467,212 of record NC_138657.1, read on the forward strand.
CAACAAAAACCACAAAAAAAATCCATAACAAAACCAAAAACCAAATTAAAGAAAAAAGACCTTTAATATTTAACAGATATAATGATTTATGGTTTCTATCAAGCATAAACTTTACCGGGAGCACTCTGCGATTGTATTTTAGGAGCATTTTAACTGCAATGAACAGCCTAGATGTAAATTGTTTTTTGAAAAATACTCCCTGCTGTACCATGCTGCTTCCTGGAAATAATACCATGCTGAGATACCAATTCAATGCTGCTTGAGAGAAAAGAGTGCTGAATCATCCCCTCCAATCACATTCTATTTCTGATCCAGAAGATAGATTTTGTTTCATAAAAAATAATATTTCATATGCTTAAATGTTATATCTCTTAATCAACTCCATCTCCTCACTGGCCCAGATGCCAGAAGAAAAGGAGGACACAGGATTGATCCTTTTTTCTGAAAGGATAAACCAGTCTTTGATTGAAAAATAGATTTATGAGCAGAGACAAACACTATCTCCTTTCTCCTGACATGGGATTTCGTTGTTTCTCAATGAATCTCTACCAGAGTTATGTACTTATTTTATGTGCCAAGCTGCAAATGTATCTTTAGCACATGTACTCCTGAAGAAGAAGACTTTGGGAGCTTCATATTTTCATCACACACAACCCCTGACAGCAGAAAAGAATGATCTTCCTGAACCAGAGAGTATGGGTGAAATTAAGCTACATTTGGAAAATGCTGATTCAGGAATGCATTGTAAAAATTAAGTAATGCCACAAGAATCATCTTGTCCAGTGACAAAAACACATGAAGCCCAACTCCATGAAGTCTGAGGAAAGCCTAAAGCATCCTAGGATTCAAAAGGCCCTGGGTTACTTCTTGTGGCATCACTTGTCATTAGGAGCCCCATTCACTGAGATTGAGACTTGGGATAGATGAATGGCCTCCCTTCTCTGAGGGTACAGTTAAGGTGGCTGCTCTGAAAACTGGCAGCATGGTGCCTACACAATTCTGTAATACAATCTTATACTGACAAGTTTTATAGATATAAAATTTGTCTCAGCCTTTTTTAGCCATGCAAGGACTTGTTTTTGTTTTATTTATTTATTTATCTATCTATCTATCTATCTATTTATTTATTTATTTATTTATTTATTTATTTATTTTTACTGTCTGTGAGGAAAAAGACAGAGAAGAAAGCTCCTAGGTAAACAGGTAGTGGGCAGGGCTTTCTGAGATTGCTGTAATTAGAAAAGCCTAAATGATCCTAATCAGATTTAAGAAAATTACATGCAGCAAGGAGCTTAGCAAAGTAAGCCAACTCTCTTGTTTTCCACGGGCAAAAATGATGAGTGGCAGCACAAGACTTCATTTCCTTTGCACTTGTTCCTAATCTTTTGTTTAGGGAGCCTCCATTGTTGTGAGTAGGGTTTCTTTAGTCCCATCAAAGCAAAACTGCTCTTCAGCCTGATTCCACCTGTTTGATATATTGGGTGTGGGAATAAAAGATGCCAAATGAGAGACTGTGGGGTTTTAAGGAGTCAGGCATTTTCATAAGATTTTTTTCCATTGTGATGTCATTGTGAGGTTTATCCTCTGCTTGGGTTTCAGTGCCAAGCAACTTTAAGGCTTTTTCTGCAGTCCTTTAGCACAGGAACCGGAGACTTCTTTGATCTGTTTCACAGAAAATTTAAAAATTTTAGCTAAAGTTTTTATGCTTATTGCTGGCAATTAATGAGGGAAAGAAAATTAGAGTGGCAAAATTACGAACCTTTGTAGCTGCAAAACTGTGCGGTGACAGTACTGCTTATAGGTACTATAGTGAGATGCATACTAAGGCTGCAGTTTTTCACCACATTCCTCTTTTCCACACAAGGTGTAATACTTCCCTGACAGTTATTTATTTTGAAACCACTCTTTTGAACAAGTAATCACTTTTAAACCATGCCTGTAGTCTGCTAATGGCTATTTAACACCACCTGTGCAATCACTCCAGGAATCTGTCACTCTTGACACTAGAAAGTACAAAACAATAAGATCATGAAACTTCCTCGGGCATAGGTCTCACACTGCTCCCAGTCTCACCCTTGCAAATCTGGACTAAGATCATTGATAACAATGGGACTGCTATGAACTGACCTCAGAGTAATTGAGAGCAGTGTCTGCAAGGTATAATAAAATTCCCCCATATTTCACATCAGGATAGAGGCGCAGTGAGGCTGATCAACTCTAAGAGCAACATTGTTCTGTATTCCCTCTTGTGAGGGTGCAGTTAGCTTGACGTCACATTTTTAGGGCTACATTAACTGATTTTCTTTGGAGAAGTTAGTACAGCACTTCCTTATTTCTACACAAACTTCAGATCCTACTTAAGGCAGGGGGAACTTTCCATTTTACTTTCTGGGGATCATGACTGGATTCCTGTTACTTGCTCCTGTGAGATGCTGAACACCTCTTTTGAATTGTGCAGAAGTTATTGAACATCTGTCAGAAGGTGTTTAGCACTTTGGGGAGACTGAGCCGATGTGCATCTCTTTCCCCTCCTAATAAGCTCCTGGTGCAGGTAACTGTACACTTCACTTCTGGGTGGACAAAGGTTCCAGTGTTCAGCATACTTCATCTAGGTGACCAGCTCTTTAAAAACGGCAATTGATTTAAAGGGTACAATTCTCTCTAACTTGTAAATAGCTAAAGATGCAGATGAACCTGCAGAAATTTCAGTGTGTTTCCCTTTTATTTATTTTTTTTTTCTTTTGAAAGAGGAGCTTCATAATCATAAGGGTTTTGTTACTCACAGGGGGCACATTCCCGACTCCTGTCTGTAAAAAAGCCTGATGGCCTAATGTCAAAAATGTGCCCTTGCTGTACAGGTTCTGCATGAAAGGTGCACACAACTGATTCTTCCAGGCTTGCTTCAACATTTACTGACTGGCCTTTCATACCAATGTAAATCACTGATGTATGGGAGTCTGTACAGATGAGTGAGAAAACAATATAACTAAAGAAGCGGACAGCATTTACCAACTCACATTGCCATTTCAGGTTAGATTTAAATCATTGTTTCAGCTGGGAATGTTCATCAAATTGCAATGCCAGATCCCAATAACTGTTGTTATTTAAGATGACAATTCAGATTAAATACTGAAATTACTATGTGTTTGTTTGTGTGTTTTAAATATTAATACAGTTATGAGTTTTTCGTATTCAGACAGTCTTTCCTGGATAAGGTTTGAGATACAATTTTTTTCCCGAACGTTTTGTTCCATGGCTTTATTTGGTGCTGTTTCAAGAGGAACTCTCAGCCTGAAATAATTTGGGCTTTTCCACAAGGTGAGACTTTGGTTTTCTAGGCCAAGAGAGCCTATATATTGAGGCGGACTGGGATACAGCAGTGCTGTGGTGGACAGTGTGCCTGTTATGCAGAATCCTGGTTAAGTGAGCATGAGGCACAAGAGATGCAAGAACTATGAGGCATAAGTTTTGAGCCATTTTGTCCTCTGCACAGAGAGTTTGTCCTGGATTTCCCTCTTACTCTTTCCAGTGCTTGAAATAACTGTATAATTAGGCTGATTTTCCCCTCCCTCTTCTGAAGTGACTAACAAGATTGTATTTGTCTAGCAATGCAAGTTTTGAGTCCTTCTGTCTTCCAACATCCTGTCACAGTATGCTTTCCCATAACACATTGCACAGTGCTTCATCCAGCTATCTCCACGTTGCGCAGGCCCACCTGTTTAACAAGCATCTCCAGGTTTTCTTCTACATCATGTAATGTTCCTAAAACCAGTTCTCAGACACAGTCCCCACTCATTTGTTGTCTGATGTCTCTTAGAAGCCTTTGATGCTTGTCAAAAACTTCATTGATTTATACAGACTATTCCTTCACTGCTCATGTCTGTCTGTCTCCAAATGGCAATTTCCTGGGGCAGGAAATAAACTTTCTTCAGTAAAGAGGCTAATATAGCAGCTTGTATCACTGCTTGAAAAATAAATGCAATGTTTCAGCCCTGAGTGCTAGTTTGAGATAACAAACTCAACAGTCATCGATTTCCATGGACATAACTAATTTTCAGGAGACTCAGATTCTTCACTTTTCAGTTTTATCCCACTTCTATCAGTTTTTTTGTTATGATTTCTCACCATTGTCCACATGGGTGCTTGTAACAAGATCCTACATCAACAGAAAAGGAAGAATAAAGGAGAGTTTGTTCCTTAAATGCCATTGCTAATTTTGAACATTTCCTTCTATTTAAAATATATGTTGTTTTATGAACAAAACTCAGTCTGTCTAAATCCTAGTTTTCTCCCTCAGGGATTTCATTGCAAGCTTGGTGTTTTCAGAGTTTGGAGAGCTCCAGATTGTACCTGGACATCAAATGAACCTCACCTGGGGTAGGGGCTGCTTGCAGGTGCAGTGTTCAACCACTCCCTGCTCTTTTACTAACTGCTTTGTGTGCCTAGGCTGTGAAGTCCTGCTGGAATGAATGGTCCAGATAGCACCTCTGGTTTCATTGTGACACTGAATAAATACAATTCAAAACAGCATGGGAAGCCTGTGCTTTTTATCTGCTAAATGTTCTATGAAAGGCAATATAATCAGATAAACAAGCAAACCATCAACCCAGTCAGTAAATTAAACTCAGACTGTGTTAAAATATTAAGGGTAAAATAAGTGTTTAAAAGGGGCAAGAAATGCAGGGTTAAGGTGACATTCCATCTTGTGCTAGTCCTGCTATGCATAGCAGCACTTCACCTGGGAAGTGACTGTTGTGAAAGGGTCTTCGGGACAGGTTTTCACCTTTAACTCCAGATTTCCTGGCTCTTGTCATTTTAAAGCCAGCATATATGACGCTTTGGAATCCTGTTTTTTCCTCCTAGTTTTCAAATGTGAGGTTAGAATTATTTATGCAGCTTTTCCTTACAAATCCTGACAGATGCAAACTGTGCCGTACACTGAGCATCTAAATCAAGCTCAGTACACACTAGCCCAACAGTGTTTATGCTGCCAATTAAAGGCATCACTTTTTTGAATTATATAGGGAGTGAAATGATCTCTGACAGCTGTGAATTGCAGAAAAAGGGCTCTATTGTTCAAAGAACTGCCTTTAATATAGAGAAACCCTTGCTAAACTTTTGATTCCCAAGTATGGCAAACATTAATTGGCCATAAACTTAACAAGAACTGGTTCACTCATTCCACAGCTTTTGCTCCACTCCCCCACTTTCCTTCTCATTACATCCCATTAGCCTCTCTCCTAGCAAGTGCTTAACTCAGAAACACCCCACCCCCCACATTCCCATGTTTCCATCTTTATGCCTTCAGCGTTCTCATACTATTTTATTTAGCTCTTTCAGCAGTGCTTCCTCTGCCAGATGACTTCTACAAAAAACAGGCTGGCTGAGTACAGGCAGCCTGGCAAACTCTCATGGTTTTGTCCTCAGTCTGTTGCTGTGTTTCTTAAAATCCAAATCCCAGAGATGTTTTAAGAGGCAAGAAGCTCATATTTCACTCCTTTGAGTGTAGCTTTCCAGTCTTTACAGTTTCAGAGAAAAGATTTAAAATGTTACCTGAGCACTTCCTAGAAAAAACAAAATGTGAAAGAGAACCAAAAGGTATTGCTTTCTTTAAATTTCATATTCTTTAAGCTGATCCCATGATTTTTGGATTCGGATTTATAAAAGGAATAACGATCTTGCACTAGACTGAAACTACACATGTAAATCTTTATCACCTGGTATTTGCCTAGTGTGCTACACAGGAGAAGATAATCACAGATTTTCATAATCACAGATAAATCCACTTCAGAATTCTCCTTATTCTAATCAACTTTGCATTTTACAGGCAAACAGGAGACTTATGAAGTAAAAGAGATATTTTAAATAAATAGCTTCAAAAACCTAACAACACTCCTTTCTTGGCTTTTCAGCAAGGACTTTTGGTTTTTTTTAGGCTCGTAAAGGAAGTGTATAGAGAAACTGAGAATGAAAAACTGGAAAACAGTACAAATACCAGAAAATCCTACATACTGTTATTTTGAGTAGAGATGTGAGAATTATGTTAATTTTATGAATGATAAATAGTCTCTCTGATTAATTCTGTGCGTATAGAAAGAGTTGCAACATGTTCTGGGCTGGTTCTTCTTGTGGATGCACAGTTTGTACGTGTTTTAAGACAATCAGTTAAAATCAGGGTTATTTGTGATAGCTGCTGTGCAGACTCCTGCTACTTGCCGGGCCCCTTCTGGGTGAACTATCCAACAGAGCAGCAGAAGTAGGGATTGAATTACATGCCTGGGGCCACAGAGATGGGGACAGTTCTCCATCTCTGGTTTCTCAGCCCCTCCTGTAACAGCTGAATGAAGTCTTGTCTCTGTTTCTCTGCCATTCTTGTCATATTTTCTTTTCCTGTGTCACCATCCTGTCTTGTAGAAAGTTTGCAGTGCTGCATTTTTAAGCAGCCACCGCCTGTGGTTGGGACTAAGCTTCTACAATACTCTGGTTTTTTGTTGCTGATCCTACCAATAATATCTGCCCTGTGAACAGAGGAAGTGCTGCTCTTAATGTCTTTGTGTTGATGAGAAGCATGTATATATCCTGCCCAAAGCTTTCCTTTTCATATTTGTTCAGGGCTGAAGATATTGAAGAGCAAATGATTTTTTACAGCAAAGAAAAAAAAAGATGAAAAATAGTCAGAGGTTCAAAAAGTTACAAATCAGTTAGGAGCAAATATGAGCAAAACACAGATGATGCTAACCAATATTGCATCTCTTTCTTGCTAGACCAGAATTGAGATATTTTAACCTATTGCCCAGTGTTTGTGACTCATTACCAGGTTGTCTGTGAAGAGTTCATGTGGTGTTACGTCTGTGCAGAGCAAACACAGCGCTCTTTGTCTCATCTCAGATTACTTATAATTAATAATTAGGTGCCAGAATCTATTGCTGTGATCTATGGCTGTTCAGCATATCAACAAAAGCAATGCAAGTGTGATAGTTAAAACAATGGTGTGGGTTAGAATTTGGCAGACTTTTTTATTTATGACCCCTGAGGCAGGATAATAAACAATTTATGTTAGTAATTTCCTTGTACAAAGATTGACATACGTTTGACTTGAAGGCCTTTAATAGTAGTTATTATTTTCATATTCATAAATGTTTGGATTTGTGTTATATTTATGAAAATATTGCACCTTATGTTAATTTCTCAAAGAAATTATTATGGTCTAGCGAGCAGACATTAAGTAAGGGTACATTTGTTTGTCTGTCATGATGAATAAGAAATTAATGTGCAGATGAAAATTAATGTGCAGATGGAAATTAATGTGCAGATGATGGATATAAAGGCAGAAAATTATTTTATTCCCTACCCTAAATATAGAGAATTCAGTTATACAGGAATGAATGTATGGCAGACATTGCTTTATGGTAATTATTAATAAAAATTGCTACTTGATGCAATGAATGACCTAATGATGAGGTAATGGTTAAAGAGACTTTGTTGTGTTTGGAAATCAGGGTTATTATACATGTTATTCACATAACAACTAGGTCAGGCTTATAGGCTAGTGCATTCTTGTTTTCCACACACCAAAAAATCTCTCTTTCATAATGTTAAGAGATGGTGTTGAGAAGAAAAACAGGAAACCTCTTTCTTCCTCCCTCCAGTCCTATAACATATCACATGGAATGCAAAGTACTATCTCTTTGGCCTGAAAAATAAAGTAAGTACAAGAAAAAACAAATAAAATAAGTAGAAGAAAAAACAAATAAAATAGAGATAGTCTCCTATTAGGAACCTCATAAGTTGCAAGTCAAACTATGGCAGGTAATTGTGGATCAGCAGCCCATCTGTTGTCTGGCTGTTGAACGGCTTGTGCAGCAGTGAATAAGTCTTTGTATTGTTAAACGCAATACTCCTCATACCAAGTTAATTTGCATCAGTGAAAAGTGAATACCTTTCCTTGTTAAGACTGAAAGTCCAGCTCGGGCAGGGACACCTTCCACTAAACCAGGTTGCTCAAAGCCTCATCCAACCTGGCCTTGAACACTTCCAGTGTTGGGGCATCCACAGGTTCTCTGGGCAGCCTGTTCTAGTGCCTTACCAAGCTCATGGGGAAGAATTTCTTCCTTATGCTAACCTAAATTTACTCTCTTTTGGTTTAAAGCCACTACCCCTTGTCCTGTCACTACAGGCCATTATAAAAAGTCCCTTTCCAGCTTTCTTGTAGTCTTTCGGTGCATCCAAGGATAGGGTTGGCTTTCTGGGCTGCAAGCACACATTGCTGGGTCATGTTGAGCTTCTCATCAACTAACAGCTCCAAGTCCTTCTCCTCAAGGCTGCTCTCAATCCATTCTCTGCCCAGCCTGTATTTGCACTTGGGATTGCCCTGACCCATGTGTCACACCTTACACTTGGCTTTGTTGAACTTCTTGCATAGACTCACCTCTCAAGCCTGTCAAGGTCTCCCTGGATGGCATCCCCTTACTCAGGTATGTCAGTCATACCACTCAGCTTGGTGTTGTCTGCAAACTTGCTGAAGGTGTGCTCAGTCCCACTGCCTGTGCCACTGACAAAGATGTTAAACAGCACTGGTACCAATACCTACCCCCTAGGAATACCACTCAACACTGATCTCTGCTTGGACATCAAGCCGTTGACCACAACAGTTTGAGTGCAACCATCCAGTCAACTCCTTATCCACTGAAGTGTCCACCCATCAAATCCATGTCTCTCCAATTGAGAGACAAGGATGTCATGTGGGACACTATCAAATGCTTGCACAGTCCAGGAACATGACATAAGTTTTTCTTCCATTATCTACCAATGCTGTAACCCCATCAAGAAGGTCATCAAATTTGTAAGGCATGATTTGCCCTAAATGAGGCCAGGTTGGGTGTCACCAATCAGCTCCTTATTTTCCATGTTCCTTAGCATAGTTTCGAGCAGGATCTGCTCCATGATCTTGCTGGGCATAGAGTTGAGACTGACCGTCCTATAGTTCCCTGGGTCTACCTTTCTTACCTTTTTAATAATGGGGGTTATGTTTCCCCTTTTCCAGTCAGTGGGAGCTTGACCAGACTGCCACAACTTCTCAGATATGATGGACAGTGGCTTAGCAACCTTATCCGCCACTTCCCTCAGGACCCACGGATGCACCTCATCAGGTCCCATGGACATGTGCACCTTCAGTTTTCTTAGGTGGTCTCAAACCTTGTCTTCTCCTATAGTGGCTGGTTCTTCATTTCCAAGTCCCTGCCTTTGCCTTCTGTAATTTGGGTGGTGTGGCCAGAGCACTCGCTGGTGAAGACTGAGGCAAAACTGTCATTGAGTATCTCAGCTTTCCCATGTAACTTGGTCTCCCATTTCCTTCTGGACAGGGTCCACATTTTACGTAGTCTTCCTTTATCACCGATGTACCTACAGCGGCTTTTCTGTTACCTTTGATGTCCTTGGTCAGATTTAATTCTATCAGGGCTTTAGTTTTTCTAACCTGGCCCCTGGTTGTTTGAACAATCCCTCTTTATTCCTTCCAAGCTCTCTGTCCTTGCTTCCACCCTGTGTAGACTTGCTTTTTGAGTCTGAATTTGTCCAAGAGCTCCTTGTTCCTTCCTGCAGGCCTCCTGACATTTTGCCTGACTTCCTCTTGTTGGAATGCATCAATCCTGAGCTTGGAGGAGGTGATCCTTGAATATTAACCAGGTTTCTTGGGACCCCTTTCCCCCCAGGGCAGATCCTTGAAGAGGTCAAAGTCTACTCTCCTGAAGTCCATGGTGGAGAGCTTGCTGTGCACCCTCCCCGCTGCCCTAAGGAACTTGAACTCCACCACTTCTTGGTCACTGCAACCAAGGCAGACCTTGAGCTTCACATACCCCACCAGCCCTTCTTTGTGAAAGAGAACAAGGTCTATCACCTCTCCTCGTTGGCTTCTCTATCACTTGGAAAAGGAAGTTACCATCAATGCATTTCAGGAACCTCCTGAATTGCTTATGACCTGCTATGTTGTCTCTGCAACAGATATCTGGGTAGCTGAAGTGCCCCTTGAGGACCAGGGCTTCTCCTGTCTGTCTATGGAGGGCATCATCCTCTCAGTCTCCCTGGTCAGGTGGCCTTTAGCAGATCTCCATTACAGTATCACCTATCCTTGACCTCCCCTTAATCCTGACCCATAAACTCTCAGTCAGCTCCTCATCCATCCCCGGGTGGAGCTCCATTCCAGCTGGTCATTGGCAGAGAGGGCTACATCTCCTCCTCGTCTCCTCTGCCTCTCCTTCCTAAAGAACCTGTATTCTTCCATTCCAACACTCAGTCATAGGAGCCATCCCACCACCAAGTCTTTTTCCAATGCCAATGAGGCACATAAAAAAGCCCTTTCTATGCCAGGGCAGGTGTAGGCATCTGTGCAAGGTCCTCCTCAAGTGAGAGCCAAGGAGTGCCTGCATTTTGAAAGCAGCAGAGAACCAAACATCATGGAAGAATTACTTCTCCTTTCTTCCCTTCAGTACACCTTCCCAGGGCTATGTTACTGGCTATAAGTAGACATCACCCACAAGAAACTTTCCACTAACATTTTGATTGCTAAAATAAAAACCCCACTCTTTCAATGACAGCCCAACAGCCGTTCCTAAAAAAATTGTCATTCCTTTAATATTCACAGTCTTCCTGGCCTGGCAGAACAAGATGAGATGACTGGCATTTTAAGGTACCATCTTAGGGAAAGATTTCAAGAACTGCTCCTCAGATGTCTTTTTTAACTCTCATAAACTAATTCAGAATTTATTCTACAGCTATGCATTATCTGGTGTCCCACTAACACACCTAGAATGCCTTATTCTTGTAGTAAGCAGGAATCCATTTACATAATTTCATTACTATCAGTAATATTAGGATCAAAGATCTGATCATATTCCTGGAGAATGGAATGGAATGAGAATGGAATTCTCAGCATTCAGTTTTAATCACATTTCCCATGATTCTAACAATTAATATAACCCACCATTTTGTTGACTTATTGCCTAAATAACAATAGCTAAATATTTATATGCCAAATTAATGTTATATATTGCATCCGGTTTTCCTTTCTTATTCCACCAGTTAAGAAAGATCTCTCCAGCTAGTTTTGTTTCTCAGAGACTTATCTTCTGTCTGTTTTGTAAGTAGCACAATAAGTTCAGAAAGACCTAGAATGGTCCACAAAAGTCTATTGATGTTTTAGGTCTAGATTGCCTTTGGTCTCCTTGGTGAGTCAATAAAAAATAAAAAGGCAAACAAGAAGATATTTTTATAGTATAACTTCTCATTACTTATCCCCCTTTCATGTAGACCACTAAGCAGCAATAGCATGATTATTATCAACTGCTACTGACCTGACTTCTGTTTCACAAATGTGCAGTTTCAGAGTTAACTTGCTTAGCTCAACTACTTGTTTACTCTTCTCTCTCTCCAAGGTTACTTCTTTCTCTACATAGACTGTAAAATGAATCAAGGGAGATCAGGTGGTAAACTGGCCAGCTAACTCATGTACTTAGAACATTTTCAGCAGGGAGCCTCAGGAAGATGCTTCCCATTGTTACCCAGAGAAAGTGACAACTGTAAAGGAAGTAAAGACAAACTGGTTTGGGGTATTCTCAGATAAGGTAGACCAAATAATTTTTAAGAAAACTCAAATACTATTAAACAGCAATATTGGCAAATTTTCAATGTTGGGAATGTGTTTTCTAACACTTCTCTGTGTAAAACCTGCATAAATCTTAGAATTGCTCATCAGTAGTTGTAACTTGGAAAGTGTGAAATGGCCAAAAGAAAAAGACAGTCCACCGCCAGTTCCTTAAGAGACCCAGTTCAGGGTCCAAACCCTTCTGAGAATGGTAACTTGTTACTGACTCTCTTTCCAGCATACACATAGTGATAAAAGCAACTCCTGTAGGCAATGCTTCTCCTTTCCTCTTTCCCTTTTCCTCTTGCCCTTTTTCACTCTCCCCCTCTCCTTTTCCCATTTCCCTCTTTCCTTTTCCTCTTTCCCCTTTCACCATTTTAGCTCCATATGCGAGGACTAAGCTGCAAATCTCAGCGGAGATAGAGACAGATGGGTGCACGAGGCCTGTTCTTTCTTTCCCCTTCATTTAAACACACTGCATTAAGAAATAGACACAATCTAGCAAGGCTGCTAATGCTACAGAAATGTTTGGTTGGCACTGGCTGCTTTGCTAGGACTAAGGGAAATCCTCCTGCTTAAGCAGTTGTCCTTGCACAACCTCACTTTGCAGAAAATCCTGACCCTTGAGGACTTAGCAGACTTTGCACACTTGATCCAGAGCTGCTCCTGGCTGTGACCCATGCCTACACCAAAGATGACAGGCAAAACATTGAGAGCCATGGAGTGTGGTACCCGAGGACTTGCAACAAAGCTAATGTCAGTGCAAGACAAGAGAGGGAGAAGGGAAAAGAGGAAACAAGAGAGGAGGGGAGGCTTTCGTGGGACCTAAGAAAAGCCTTCCAATGCCTGTTTGGGACATGGAGTTGAACTTCCAACCTAAATTACCTTATGAAATGATATATATAAATGAAAGGCATAAGGTGACCTGAAAGTTCAGAATACCGTGTTCTTCTGTCCAAGAGGTCGCTACACTTTTTCACCAAGTTATTCTTGTTCAGTCATGGCAAAAAAAGCTAAAAAGGGCACATACTTGTCAGTGTTAGGTTAACAGTGGGAATCAATGATCTTAAGGGTCTTTTTTCAACCTAAATGATTCTGTGCTTCTATTATTCTTTTTAGCTCAGGTCCTCACTTGCATGAAAGTCAGTCCTTGTTTTGGTAGATACACTTAGTGTCTGATAATACTTCTCTTTTTTTCCCCTTTGAGTGAAGAAGCAAGCCTCAAGAAGCCACAGATTTAACTCCAAGTGAAAGACAACGCCTAGTAATTAACTTTATTGCATCCTTCTGTAGATTTCACTCAGAGTTGTAAAGGAGGATAATAACTTGCCACTTCCTGCTGCATGTCCTCACAGAGACTTGCAAGATAAAGCCTGTGTCTGGGACAGATGCTGACCTGGATTAGTGGAAGAACCTGAGCTACCAGATCCATTCACGTAGTGCCCTGGGGCTGCATATTTGGGCAGAGGGGCCTGACTTTTGTCCAAAGAACATGTATGATGGAAAGGAGAGAAATAAAACAACACAGATCTGTTAACCAAAGTGCCCAATTGAAACAGTCCATCTTCTGCATGGCTAAGGCCTTCAGTAAAAATAAAATGTCTGGACTAAGCCACACATAGGTAACTGTGCATATTATGAGTCTTTTTATTTTTTCATGCTCTAGTAGTAAACTTCTGGTAATTTTCCAATAACACAATATGTTGAATTCAGTGTAATACTTTTGAAAAATCTTGACTGAGAGGTTTGGGAAGTTGACTTTGTAAAATGGGAATATCCAAGGCAAGTAGCAGCAAAGGAATATCTAATATTTTTTTAAGAGTTTCCAGACCAATAATTTATTTGCTCGAATTTCCATACAATTTCTGTGCACTAACAGAAAGGTTATCTCTATACAGTTTACATAGAGAGCTGATCTTAAAGCTAAATAGTCACTATTTGATACAGATTAATCTAAGAAAGACAAATTTTTTTTAAAAAAAAGTTTAAGATCATAGAGAGCTGATCTTAAAGCTAAATAGTCACTATTTGATACAGATTAATCTAAGAAAGACAATTTTTTTTAAAAAAAAAGTTCTTTTGCTTGCTAGTGATTGTTATGTCTGATTCATGTTTAATGAGTTTTAAGCTAACTGCTTACTAAGAGATAATACATAGCCGATCCAGAAATCCAATTTATGCCTGCAGTTCCATTGACTTCACTGGAGCTACTCTTGTTTTCTCCAGCTGAGTATGTAAACCCTTGAAGTTCTGGGAGGAAGTACATTACATTTTTCAGCTGGAAAAGTGGACCCAAATCTTTCAGTCCTGGGCTCTGAGCCAAGCAGCATAGCTTTAGCCTTTCCCACATTCAGCATCTACTTTCATTTCAATAGCAAAGCCTGGAAATTGTCAAAAACTGCTCTGGAGGTGGATCTGGTCCTTGTCTACAGCTACATTACTGACACGTATATCAGTGCTTTCAATATACTTATAGTCAAATGGCTTTAAAGACTGTGGAAACTTGTATATACATCTTTTAACAAGAGAAAAACAGATGTCCTTACAGTCAGTAGTATGGGAGTCAGTGTACTCTTATCTGTGCCACCCTTAGCTGCAGGTCGTTTGAAAACTGGTCTGAAAGAAAGGGCTGTTTTTTCATCACACATGTATGTTTTGTGAACAAAGAGCATCAGCAAAGTTAAAATACACTGTGTCTTCGCAAGCTGAAAATATCCTGCCTTGAGATGGGGTTCAGACAGATTGGCCTCAGATGCTGCTCAGGCCCCTTTGTGAGCCTGCAGTGAGTTAAGTTTTCCTGCTATGGATCATGCAGATGGTACAGAATAACTGTGATTTCTGCAGTGATTAAGGGCAGAATTTTTTTATTGAGTGAAGAGAGCAAGCATTCTGCTCAGAGTGAAATTCCAGGCTTTTCAAAGTAGTGGGAGTTCTGCCATTTGTATGACTGGAGCCTGTATTATCATCGATATTCCTAACCCATGTCCATGCTCACTGAAACCACAGTAAGACTTCTTCATATGTCCACTCTATGGGCCTTTAAGGAGGTAACTGTTGAATGAGAAGGATTCAGCTCATTTATGAAGATCAGATATAGATAGCATGCATTGTAATTGCTGATCTTTGTAACAACACATTTTGCAATTGAAGCTTTGTGGCCGCAGCACCTAATGCTCTTGCCAGCATATGTTTGTGTCTATCTCTTGTGTACACAGATTGGTACCAAACCCACCCAGATACACAGAAAATATCAGTACTGAGAGGGCACATGCAATTAAAAGCTGTGCCCAGGGCCTGTAGTTTATTAAATGTTAACTGTCAGGAGGGGGTCCCTGCCCCAGCAACACAACAGCAGGTTTGGTCTTCAGCTTCTCATGGCCCTGCCCTGCTGGGCCATGGCCTCCACCAAACCAGGACCACTCATGAGCCCACAGCTTGGTCCAGCCTTGGGCCATCCCCAGGGGCATGGGCAATGCCTGGGTCTGGGTCTGTCCAGAGCCCCCCAGCTGCCCTGCTTCTGGCTGGGCTGGTGGGACAAGCCCTGGCTGCCAGACCCTGCCCTGATGGACCTCCATAGTGACCCCCAGGCAGCAGGGAGCACTCAGCCCTGTGGCACCCTGACAGTGGCAGCTAGGGTTTCCTGAAAGACTTCTCTCATCTGTCATCAGTTTTGTTGCCTAGGGAGACTGTGATAAGGTCTCTTTTTGGCATGTATGGGAGAGAGATGAGTGGGAGGCTGAGGATGGGTAAAAGGTCATCTGCTCCCCTTTCAGCATGCAGCTGCAAATCCACCTCTGTCTCGGCTTCAGGATTCAAGGAAACCAGAGAGACCGAGACGAACACAAAACTCTCACAAAGTCCCAAACCAGCCTCTCTTTGCTTTGATTCTCTTTAAAATGTCACTTTCAGAATTACTGACTGGTGCTTGGTGTCCACCTCTCACTGGACCCTCAGAGGGAGAGTTCATGCAAGTCTGTATAACCCTCTCGTGGCAATGAAATGCAAGATTTGCCTGTGCTGTCATTGTCTATAGGCACATGCGATGGGAGAAGGGTGTTTTATTCTCTGGAGTCAAAGGTGGCTGCGTCCTTTCCTTTAAAACCACAGCTGCTTGCTGCATTTCTTTTGTCAGCTTTTGAAGTCCTTCCACTGCCTTCATTCAGACTTACCTGAACATTCTCACAAAAGTTGTAGTCCTTTTTAGCAAATCTTTTTATCAGATAAGCTGGGATGCTAAAATAATGACAGCATATATCTGCCTAAAGTGGTATTTAGTGTCATTTGATTTCAGTGTAAGTCTGCCTGAGGGAATGCTTTTATTCATGCTCTGCAGATGGAGAATTGAGGTGTAGATTGTAGGTGCTATCCAAAATCACACAGCATATTTGTGACTGAGTTGGGAAAAAGGGCTTCTGATTAAATTATCAAGCAGAAATAAAATGAAAAAAAACAAAAAACAACCCACAACTTTTTTTTTTTTTTTTTTTTTTTTTTTTTTTTTTTATGACACACAGTTTAACAGCAGAATACATTGTCACAGAGGGTTGCAAAGGCCAAAAGCATTAAGGGTTTCAAAGAGGGAGCAAACAGCTTCTTGGGAGAAAAAAAATCATCAGAGTGTATAAAATATAAAAATGCACACACAACCACCACTTTAGTAACTTCCTAAATGGCAGGAAGCTGGGAACTGGGTTTTGACAGGGAAATGGCTACTCTGCTGTTGCTCCGTTCACATCTTCTAATAGCTATTTTCAGATCTAGGATTCTAGTCTATATGAGTATGAATATGTATATACACTTAGAGATTTTTTCTTGCTCTTATACAATGCCACTATGTGATGTCTTTTGAGACCCTGCCCAAGTTTAGTAAAATCTCAGTGGTGGGTCACCTGGCTGATACAGAGTGCAACTCATTCAACAAGAGGACCTACACAAGGAGTGAAGCAAAGAGAAAGTACTTCCCCACCCCACAGGTGATCTTAGGGTTGTATTTGCTAGAATAAGAAATGAGCACGGCTTTAGGTGCTAAGTCCAGCACTGCAGTCTTAAATGGAACCAGATGGCCTCAGCCAGCTTACAGTGCAGGTGGAAATCACAAGAACTGCTCCACACTATCACTGATGAGACACAGCAGTGCTGGATGCAGCTATGGCACTGACATTTTGAAAATCTGTTTTTGGAGGCTTTACATTATGTATCTGTGGAGGTCAACAGAGTCAGCTTGGATGGAGACAGGAGATCTGCAACTTTGTCTTATCATGCTGTTGACACACAATATGTTCTGGTAGCCCCAGTGCAAGGACTTCTATCCTTCCCAGCCTCGGTGGTCACTAATGTTGTAGCTTCCAACACAAGCACCCAGCTAGCAGCTGCCTCCTATTTGGGAAAACTAGGAAAAATACTGTGCACACTGAGCATCCTGAAGCCCATGGATGTCTATTATGGCAGCTATAATTCAGCCCACAAAATTTAGAAATTAGTCAGTGTCCTTTCGGCTCCTGAAGCTGGAAAGGTTATTTAAATCAAAACTATGTCACAAGATACAAATGGAGGATACTTGTGAAGGTGGTTTAATTCAATGTAGCAGATGTTCATCTAGGCATGATTCTTTTGCCTACATGTGATGCTTCATCTTGGAGGTGCATCCAGGTTTGCCTAGTCTCTCTCTGATGCAGGTGTTTTAGTGTGCTCCAGCAGCTATGTTGTCTCAGAGTAGTAGCTGTGCTGTTCCTGCCTTCAGGATCAGAAGCCTTCACTCGATGAGAAACTGCAATGCTCACCACGTATTTATTGGAGAATACTCTATGAAAAGCCATGTTAATGGACCATAACTCTCTCTATGAACAGAGCCTAAAGAATTGTCTGTATAAACTCAGCTTGTTTTAAACTGTTTTTCTATGGTTGTCAAAACTCTCTGTCATGTTTTTCTTTTAACTGCAGTTTTTTCAGCTGTCTCTTTTTGCAGTGCTAATGGATGATCACATGTGGAAAAAAATAGTGATCCTAGCAGAGGTGGCAGAAAGGAACTAATATATATTTTTTTTCATTTGTTCTGGTTTACCTCAAACTGCCCTTTAGTGTGTGATGTTCGGCTGGTTACTCTTGCTCACTGCCTCTCTTTTACCTACAACACCTTTTTGATGTGCATAGCATGTCCTAGGACATAAAAAGAGCTGGCAGACAGGATAGAAAGGAGAAAGATGCTGTGAGATTGATCTGGCAGAGTTTTCATTGCATTGCAATTTCAAAGCAAAGGGAAATCTCTACCCGAATTAAAGCTTCAGGAAAAACTTAACATGGTATCAGAGCAACAGAATTCTTTCTTCTCTACTCCCAAATACAATGAGAACAAATGTTTAAATGTCCAGAATTTCCTGTGTTGTATGCACTATTCCTTATGACGTTACTACTAAATTCAAAACCAAAACTGGCTAGTAAAATGGCTATGTCTCAGCTGAAAGGTAAACACAAAATAATCAGCAAAGCAAGTTTAATGTAAATTAGTTTCTAAATAGTTGGATCATTTGAATAATTCAAAATGTTTATGTTATTCTGGGTAGGAAATTTATTTTTCACACTGTTTTTTGAGCTAGGTGAAATTATAGCTGGAACTATGTCTTCAAATGGCTGCAAAACATAAGACTGGCTTTTACAGCTATACAAAACGCTTCTCGAGTCTTGTTGACTTCACTGGAATTGGTAAAATCCAGTGCTGAAAATCGGACTAAGTGTCTAACTACTCTTGGCTGTTGTGGCACCCATCACCTTTGTATTTGAGGAGTAAAGGCTGATAGCTGAAATCTGAAAATCTGAATCAGTGTGTAGATGGCTGCTATTACTGAAATTTGGAAGACATGGATTTTTTTTTTTTTTTTTTTTTTTTTTTTTTTTTTTGGTCTAAATAAGCAGTTTCTTACTCTTAAAGAACTTATTACTCAAGGTCTTCTAGCTCTTGACAGCATACCACATTTGGAAAGATTTCAGTTAGTAAAGATGGTAGAGACTTTACAAAAGAAAAGTTATTTCAAGATATTTCCAGTAACCCGGCCAAAACGTTTTAATATAGATAAATGTGATTTGGTATTTCCAAAAGCAAAGGCGAATCCATCTCTTCATGTATCTTCATGGCTTAGAAAACAACCAACCTTTCCACTCTGTGAAACCTGTCGCTTCTCTATTTGGCTATGTTTCACCTTCGATTTTACAGTCAGAAATCAGCAATCTGGTTAGCATGTGTATCCTTTCAAACTCCAGTTTTTCCCTAGTATACCCCTGATCTACCATGATTTGACAAAAGGGTTAATGAATCAACTCACAGTTTCTCACATTAAAAAAAAAAATGGCCTATATAAAATCTGGGTGAAATTCTGTGCCATCAGACCAAATTTGCATGTTTAGGGAACATGATGATAGGCTGCCAGGCCCATAAAGATGCATTGCAGTGCCATCAGAACCTCATAAAGAGTTTAAACTTCATTTACTTTTGTGTTTTCATTTTTCATTCTTCGCAAAGGTGAATGAAGTTTTCCCCTCAGAGTCCTTTCTGGTGTTAGACTGCCTGTACCAACCACAGGGAGTTCAATAACATGAGGAACTTCAGTTGCAAAATTCTTTTATCAAGGATAGTATCACTTGAAAATAGGTTTGCTTTTACTTTAAGAAACTATTTTCCTTTTCAGTGTTCATGCATAATATGATCTAATTTGGATAAACAGTTGGTTTAACCACACCTCTGGTCACCGGGATCTCAGTATGGACACAGTTCTACAATATCTTTGAGGAGCTGCTGTTGCTGGAGCTGGGACCCAGAGTTGATGAACAAGCAGTGGTAGCTTAGGGGAGGAGGAAAAATGGTGGTAGTGGACAGCCAACCTAGGAGGAGAAGGCAATATGAAGTTTGACTAAAATGGGATGGTAACAGCTCTTCTTCAGGTAAATTGCTCCCCTTGTGACAGCTTTCTGACTAGAAGTTCACAATCACAGGTGATGTCAAGTAAAAGGAGTGAATACAGCACGCACAGTACTACTGCACATTCATGCCTTTACTGTCCTGCATCTTGCCCACTGAAACTGGAGTTTCATGTAAAAAGGGACTAAAATTGTACAACTGAATGCTGGCAGATGATACTTTTCTATATGGCAATTCAGGGAATTTGGTGACGATAAAGGGGAGAGCCCTGAGTAGCATAAGTAGAAAATATTGACTGGTATGTTATTTAACTGGGCTTTAGAGAGACACTTTTATTTATGTGTTTGTATTTTTTCAAACAAGATTGAATCTAGGTATGTGCAACCATCATTTGATTCAGAGAAGCTGAATCTAGAAGCAAAATGGAGAGCACTGAAAAAAAAGAGGTCACTTTAACAGTAAACTTATCCCAGCTGAGCTATGGGTAGAGCTCTGATACCTTGCAGGTATCCAGTGTAGCTGCAGGAACAAGATAACCCCAGTGCTTTTAGGTACATACCAAAATCAGAAACTGAGACATCTAAACGGAAGCAACAAGAGATCAGCTGCACATACTGAACTCTCTAGAGGTCAGGAACTACAAGCATACTCAGTTCCAGTCACTAGATGCACCATCTTCCTTGCCAAACTCATGGCTGATGCTTCTGAATGTTTTTTAGCAGAAGATATGAGGAACAGTTCTCATCTGGTCGTGCTTCGTTCATCACATTACACTTGATTAAAATCTGAATTTGGCAAATCCTTGAAGATCTTGTTCTTGAAGGAATGCTTCACGTGATGCAAAGCAATTGCTGGAGATTTTTTTTTTTTTAACACATCAAGGGGCTGTAAAACTTACTCTGGACTCACAAAGGAAAGTTGGATGGTCAGTGGACTGCAAACCAGGATCATGTGGGTGGTCTCTCTTGCCAGTCACGAAAAAAGAGTATGCCGAATACATACAGTTCCTCCTTTCTCTCTCAGTGTTTTGGAAAGCTAAGGATTTTCCAGGTTATAATAGCTCATAATGGTGTTGTGTAATTTTCTACAACAGGAACCACCAGAAAGGAGTCAGGCCTTTCTGAGATGGTTGCCCACAGGACAGCTCAGCATTCTGAGACAGTTGTTTTTTAGCCTAGGGGACTTTCACATTAGAGCAGCCACACACACTGCATTGGCCAACTGTCTCAAATTTTCAATAGCAACTCACTGAAATTTTCCTATCACTTGATTGTACCTGTGAGCAACTTGAATTTTATTCACATTTGTTCACTCATCTAGAAGCCAACCTGATTTTCAGGAAAGGATGCTTGTGCCCCTGTTCTGCTGTTTATAGCTGTTAAATGCAGGCAAGCTTGTAGCTCTGGAGAGATTTTATCTCCTGATTTTAGAAACGAAAAAATATACATTAGAAAACAAGCTGCTATTATTCAAATGTTAGCCTAAAGGTGACAAGAGCAGGAAACTGGGTGTAACCTCAGGCTGTTGTCATGCTGTTGTTGTTGCACTAGGCAAGAGAAATGATGAATGGAAGCATGCATTGGTGGCCAGAGAGAGGGACATCTTTCATACAGTTATTGAGGGAATCCAGTACAGTACGAGGACATGCTGCAGTGTATTCTTGAAAACTAAGTATTGTCTGCAAATCAGGGAAAACGGATCTGCCCACAGAAGTAAGTGGTTTCCCTTCTGCAGTGTTGTGACTACAGCACTGATCTCTGCCTCTATGTGAATTCCCAGACTGAAATGTTTTAGAGATTTTAAACTGTTTTCAACTTACAAATGGTCTCAACTTATTTATTTATCTGTCTACTTATTTATTTATTTATTTATTCATTTTTCTGAAGGATCAAAGTAATTTAGCATAAACTACTCTGTTGCAGAGCCAGTAGAAGTGTTGCTGTTTTTCAGGTAACCACCTGTTTTGTGCTTGACTTCCAGATCTGCTAGGTGCCATATGCTTTAAGCCCCTGGAGTCTGAAAGGAGGCGAGGAGCAGCTCCTGGCTGCATTCTTTACAAATAACTTAGAGACAGAAGTCCACTATGTAGCACAGTTTCCTGGGAACTGTGATTTACAGTCCAGCTTGCTGTTTTCCTGAGACTAATGCTGAATCCTCATACTCTGACAAAGTGAAAACACATCCTTTCCAAAACCCCATGTCATATTTTACATACTGTTTAATCCTTAAGAGACACTCAATGAAAGAAAGTAGGCTGAAACACACATGAATACATATGTGCATATGCACGGGGCATTTCTGAAAGCATTGCTTTTCGTAAGATTAAATATATGCAGATGCATTTATAAGCAGTATAAACTCCCTCTACCTTTCCCTTTCAGATCCCTCACTGCTCTAAAACAGTATTTGTCATGGGCTCAAACTACAGCTCATGCCATGCGTTCTGAATCATAATTTCTCTTGTCCAGCTTACTTTGCTGTTTCCCTGACCCTAACTATTTCTTTTCTCTTGTTGGAAACATCTTGTATGACTGTGTGAGACTGGCTTTAGCTCATCTTGTGCTTTATGACTTTCCTTTTGCAAAATCCTTCTTCTGTACAGGATGAAAAGTGATTGCTTCTCATCCTTACCGTGTCTTTCCGTTAGTCCAGCGGATCTCCACTATATCTGTTCTGAGAGAGATTTAATATATACTGCAAGCTCCTTGACAGAGGCATTAAAACAGACTGCAATACCACAACTCCATTAAAATCAACAGCAATTGAAAAAGTATACATGTGCAAATCCCACAAATCAACACAAAGACTAAGTCATTAACGGTTGCCATGCTCCCAAAGAGCATTTTCAACAAATAAATGATTTTTCTAACTCAGCTTTACATATGTCGGGCTTATGTTCTTGAAAAGTATGCAACTGGCTATGTCATATTACTTGTGTATATAATATGTAATCTCATATAGCTTTAATAAGCATACTATGAGGTACTTACAGCACATGTAGACTGTATTCATATCATATGTAAGACACATCATGTTATTGGTATAAATTTAAATATTAAACTCCGATATTTATCTGTATCCATAAAAAGTTTGGCATGTGATTGAAAGACAAGGACCAAGGAACCGCCTTGGTTCCCTCAAGCTGTACATAAGTGCGACTCAGTACATCCCATGCCTCCCCTTACATGTCACAGCCATGCTTTGTTCACTGCTCCCATCCACCTGGGGAGCCTAGAAGTGGGAAGGCAGCACTTTTCCTTGTCACCCACTGAACATGGGCTTTTGGGAGACCAAGACTGCAAAATCTGGCACTGAGCACACCTCTCCCCTCTCCTTTTTTTTAAACAGGCTTAGGCTGTAGACAAACCTTCATGCACTTTAGAGGAAGACACATCTTAGTGCTGTGAATGTAATATTGACAGCTGCAAAGGAAGACAAATGACGTAAACAGAGTGCTTCCCATGAGCCAGGCTGCTGTTTGATCAGTGTCTGTTCGATTAGTGTTTCTTCCGTTCCATTCTCTGAGCTACTCCCTGTCTCCTTTAGCTTCCTTCTTTCTGTCTCCCACTCCCCCTCACTTTCTCAGGTGGAAAACAGGATGTGGCCCCCTCAGTGTGTCTGTCAAACATTTTGGCTCTTCAGCTAATCTTTGACCGGACCTGACTGTGCCCCTTTCAATGAAGCAGACGATTGGTTTCCAGTTAAAGCTTTGGGATCCTAGGGCTCAGGAAGAATAACTCCAAGCACTGCATTTGGGAAACCTTTATTAACAAGTTGGAAGTGAATGAAAGGTAATAATTGCATTTAAACAATCAGCCAAAGCAAAGCTCACCTCTGGGTTTATAAATTTGCAGGGAAGCCATAATTACAAGGGTCTTGTGTAGCTACATAGCATTTGCTTTGAAAATCGGACAGCCACCTTGCTCCCACTGGATGCATAATTGGGTCCTCATAGCCCTCTTGAATCAAAGTAGTGTTGCAGTAAAAGTTTATTTATCCAGTGCTCATTAAAAGAGAAGCTGAATGGAAAACTCCCACTTTGGGGATGGGATTAGATAGCCCTAGAGTATTCCTCCTCCCATGCTCTTTCAAGGTTTTTTGTTTCTAAATCTGCTCAGCAAGAAAAAGTAAATTGCCAGAAGTGAGATTAGTGAGGAATATTGTCCCAAGGACAATAAAGCTTTATTACAAGGCTGGTATGAGATCCCTGCTTCAAAAAAACTACAAGACCCGGAGGTGTGTGAGCTCTTAATTGCCTACCTCTGATAAACTGGCAGAGGAAAAAAAAAAAAAGCAACCCAAAAAATCCTATTCAGCAGTGAATTAGCCTGGATCAAGTCCACTCGCTAATCAGAGTTTAATGAGGATGGTGCTGGCCTTAGAATATTCAAAATGCTCAAAACTGCCCTGTCTTCGTGTTTGTACAGTTAGTATTTCCTCTCTGCTGTCACTTCTGCACACAGGCTCTCATGAATCTTTAGAAAAGTTAATTATGTCTGGGACAGGCATGGTAGGGAGAGTGGGAGCGTATGTACCTCAGGACAGAAAACGTAAGGCTGAGAGTTACTCAGCTTATTCATTCCCATATCATCCAAATTCTCTACGCCTCAGCTGGTGGGATAAATACCCGA
Source organism: Streptopelia decaocto (assembly GCF_964273445.1). Taxonomy (NCBI): domain Eukaryota; kingdom Metazoa; phylum Chordata; class Aves; order Columbiformes; family Columbidae; genus Streptopelia; species Streptopelia decaocto. The sequence goes on from NC_138657.1 coordinate 30,491,390, forward strand.
TTTGCTCATTGTTAGTCAGACCCAGAGAGCCTGGATATATAACAGGATTTCTAATACTGTATCACAGTCAGCCTTTATCTTCTCTTCCTCTCAAGGGAATCCACAGGGTAGCTGTGTGTGCTGGCCCCAGGGTTCAAGAGTCACAGGCCACACCACTGGCAACCACAACTGCTGTTTGCTGGTTATACAACCCCTGATAAAGACCTGGAGCGATGCAAATATAGCCACTATGCCAGAGAGCTCCATGTGTAAAATCAGGAGGTAGATGGTTTGGCTCTTGTTGGCGATACCGAAGTTAGTGAGTTAGCCCACTGCAGTAGCTACATGGCCAAAAGGAGAGGTCTTTGTGCCCCCAGTAGGCTTCAGGACTCTTGCAGAGGCAAGTGGACACTGGCAGGTGCCATTTGGTCTCCATTCCTCATTCCTGTTCTACTGTTCTAAACTAGATACTATAATGGCACCATATATTTTAAAAATTACCTGAACAAAGAACAAGAACTCAAGATTTGATACCTTATAATTATGGCCTTGATTTGGGATGTGGGACTGACCACATGAGGCTATAAAAGCTTATACACAAACATCTTTGTCTTTCCAGGGCAGTATATGACACTCATACTGTAAGAAAAAGTACCCCAAATTCTTCTTTTGGCCAACATGAGAGCTGTATGGTTCAGTCAGAGCAAAAATCAGCAAAGATGCTATTGAGTGTGGCTACAGTGGGTCAAATACATGCTGTCTTATGTACAAAGCTTAGTTTGTCCACAGCCTACCCCTCAAAGTCCAATAAATCTTACAAACTAGTTATAAGCCTGTGAACTCTGTATACTTCAAAGTGTGGGTTTCCCACAGCCTGATTAACCTTGCCCTGATTTTATACTGTTATTGAGTTCAGTGGAGCAGCTCTTGGTTTTCAGAAATGTGAATGAGGGCAAAATCAGTCGTGGGAGTTCAGGAGTGGCTTTCTAACACTCAGATTTTCTTGAGTATTGTGTAAAAATTGCACTAACCAAGGTTCCTGTCTGTCTTTGTAGAATGTTCTTCCAGATAGCAGGGAAAGTATGAATTTTCCATCATCTGCCATGAAGAAGTCTGGTTGATTTGTTTCGTTTAGACAGAATATTTTCATGACATTTGCTGGTGTGTGGTGTCACAAAATCCAACACTGTTATTGGTTTTGGTGAGAGTAATATGTTGAGGCAGGATGTTATCAATTGAAGGTTGGAACTATGTATAAAACACAAACTAAGTGCAACTGATCCCAGGTTTTCTCACTCTTGACAGTCATGTCATCCATTATGCAGTGAGAAGACTTCAAGTACTTTTTTTGCAATGGTATCTCAGAGAGAGATTAATCAACCAATCCAATCTCTTTTATTTTTGTTTTCCTAAAATCTAGAGGAATAATATCAATCTGGCAGCAAGTTAGGAGCATTTTATGCAAGTATTAACATATTAAAGCACTAATATCTGGTGCCAAGGAAGGCAGTCCTCATATTGACCCTACAAGGGATATTTGAAAAATGAAGACTTGATCAGTAAATAAAAAACTGCCTTAAACAATTTTTATAGACATTAACATTTTTTAATGAAAAGGCACTTTCAATGAAAAGGCCATTGTCCAAAAAAGATCTTCAAGTCAATATCCCACTATGATGTCTGAGAAAAAGGCATTGTCTTCACAGAATACTTATGCAAGCATGGTCTGATACTACAGAAATGTAATACAAATGCAATTTAATGTAATCTGACCCCACCACAAATAATATTTTAGAGCAGCAAGGGAATTGAGAAGAAGAAAAGCAGGGAGAGTTTATACTGTATACATATAAAACTGCATATATTTTATGCTGTGAGGAATAACTTTTTCTGAAATACTTTGCAAGACCTGTATAAAACCTGAATGATTCTCTGTAGAGCTTCTTCTATTCTTGCTCTAAACTTTCATCAACTTTAATCATCAACATGCTGAAATCCAAGCACTTCTTAAAGGCTATGCATTAGTAAACAAAAACTAGCGACAGCTACATTTTTTGAATTTTCACATAGCTTATGATTCAGTTTTCCTTCTCTTGTTTTACCAGGAAGCACACTTTATCTGAGAATCTGCATAATAGAAATATTTTGTGACTAGATATTGAAAGAAAATATGTTCATGTAATCTGAGTATAAACAGGATCTTTCTAAAACAGCACATAGTTCATGCACCATTTAGAAGCAACAACTTTCTTTCCAGCAAGTAAAATGATCATATTTGATAATTCAGCATTAATACAAAGAGCCCTAGGTAAACCCAGCCAGATATGAAATATTTGGGTTTAAGAATGCTGAGAAGTTCCATCTGGATGGAAAAATTCTTCAGTGAAGCATTTAGACATTTCCAGACAATTTTTCTGACATTTTCAAAAATAAATGTTTTGATATTTCTGAATCAATCATTTCTGTCCTTCTCATGCTGTACGTTGTTTTGCCATTTTGACATTTTGTTTCAGTTCAGGTCAAAACCAAATATTAAAATATCCCTGCAGTAAGAAATTCCAGTTTTGGATCAGGTCTGCTTCTGATAATGAACCACATGTAAAGTTGTTCAAGATGTTATGAATCTCAAAGAAACTTTGGTTCAGGTTTGAACTGCAGCTGAAGGTTCAAAACTGTTCTTATTTTATCCAAATTACAAGGGAAAACTTGCCAATGACTCTAAAAGTCCTTTGCAAGATATAGAATCCTTTTGTTCCAGAAAAATCTGCCAGAATTTAAACTATACAATGTATTTCTAGAAGCTTTAACGAACAGCCATAAAGTAAGATTTATAAGACAAACTATTGAGGCAGTGCAAGGTCATAATGAAATCCAGTGCTTGCATTATAGCTAAAAAAGGTTAATAATATTTGTAGAAAGTCAGTGTGTAGTTCAGGATCTAAATTACTCTCATGTAAATCCAGTTATAGAAGGCTCAAACTTAAATAAATTTGAGTGCTGAAAAGACTATGAGTTGCCCAGTTCAGGCTTGATTCTTATCTCTTTCTGCAGATGCCCTGTTTCCTTGAGATCGATACTTGAGAAAGATGGATGTGGATGATGCAAAGCCATCACTAGAAGCATTGGACCTCACTGTTTTTTTATTTGCCCTGGGATCCAGGAGTGACTTCCACTGGAGCTGGTGACCCAGAATTTAGTTCCTGCTGTGGTTTTTTGCATCCACCCTGTGCGTGGAGGCTGCGGCCACCAACCTCACTGTGCACTGGCCACATACAGCTGAATATCCTGCTCTGAAAGAGAAAGGAATTTCTAGGCCACTTGCTGCTTTAACTTCTTGAGCTACAGACTGGAACACACTGAGCTGTACGAACAAGCTGTATATCAAAGCAGCTATTGGGCTGCGGTAGTTATTCGCAGGAGACCGAGGCAGCCTGGAATCTGCGACATGAAAAGGTAGCGTAAAGAAAGCCTGGACTCCTGGGAGGTGCAAGAGGTAATTTAATATCATCCCATTGGCACAGAATAAATGCGAATGAGGGAGAAAAGAGGCCCACAGTTTACAATAGACTGGGTAATACTGCATGCATTTTGAGCAGGCGCAAAAGAACAGTACAACAAATGCTTCTAGAAGTTTCTTAAAAAGCAGCCTTTCTGCTTAGATAATTTTTCAAGGGCCTGTTATGCAGGAATGAAACAACATTTTAAAAAGAAAAATTCCAAGTCACGAACTACTTCTTTGAAGGAGTTCCCAGCTCCTTCAAAACTAAGAAAGGGTTTGTGTTCATTTCAAGTTTTGGGTGAAAATTTGGGTCAAGTTTCAAGATGGTTTCTCGACCTCTAATTACTATTATTAGCACTCTTAAATGGACTCTTTAGAAAATCCCCTGACTAAGGAGGGCTGGAGTGAGCTAATGAGTATGAGAGCGAGAAGAAGGTCCTTGTTTGAATTTTAAATACTCCAGCTCTCTAATTGGGGACCAACGAAGAATGCTTCTTTTGGAGTGGAGAGAGTTCAGGGGCAGGTGGGAGCAAGAACAATATTTTTTAGACCTGTCACTTTAAAATATACCCACTGCTGCTTTGACGTGGCACCGAATGAATTTTTAAGCAACAATAAGTAACCTTATCCTCCCTTTAGGCACTTGCGGGGCTTATTTGTTTTTGTTTTTTAAAAATGAGCTGGGCAGGTTTTTCCAAGGTCTCATGGCTTTAATGAAGAATAACAATCTCTGATGATCCTGGCAACAGGCATCTTTTCTTTTCCAAATAAAAATGAAAAAGCAGAGAGCCTTGTGCCTAGGGCTTTGTTATGTGTTAGACCAGCAGAGTTCCCACTGACAGTGCTGTTCCAATTGGACACTTTTCCTGTGTTCCTGTATTTTTGTTTTTCCCTTTTTCTGGTAAATATATTTTTTGGGCACTCTTCCCACCATTGCATACCTCATTCCCACCCCCAGGACCCACCTTGATTTTTTTCCTCAGAGGATCTACAGCTGCAGTAGTCTTATCCAGCACAGAGAAGATGTCCAGAACTTTCTTTTGAGACACAAATCTATTTCAGTGATCACCACCTGAACACAGCTGGCACAAACCTCATATTTTTTCTTAAAAAAAAAATAAAAAAGAGGAACATATTTACAAAAGCATCTATTTCTTCTTTTTTGTCTACAGGACTTGTGAAAGCTGTTGTATATGCTGATGTACAACATTGTGAGTCCCTCTTGAACTTAGAAATGAGGTAGACTTTGCAGATTGGGCTGTACGAAGTATTTCAGAAGGCACTTCCAAGTCACGAAAAACAAAGAATCTAAGCAACTCCCTGTTTCCTGGAACATTTTCTACCTATAAGCCAAGGAATACAATGACCTGAAATATTTCATTTTCACTTTTTTTTTTTCCAATTATTTTTTTCTTTTGCAATTATACATATATAGTCAATTCCATCCATGTGAAGCAATACAAGTTTAAGGATTACTTGGGGTCAACCCAAACTTTCTCTGTTGTATAATGTCCGTACTCTCTGGCTGGACACAGAACTGAGTCCCACAGTTCCATGCTGGCAAACTAGCTGGGCGTTAGTGACTGACTTGCAATAAATTGCATACTTGTTTTCCACCTTACACATGCGCCTGTACAGCCCTTATTGTTACTCTGCCGAAAAAAAAGAAAGCCTCATTTATATTAGAAAAATTTGCTTCTGCCTGTGAAATGCTTTAACACCAATGCAAGGCAACCTTGCTCATCCTTTTGTGTTTATAGACAGCTGGTAAAAATCTGTCAAAAGTATTACAGCCTGATTTTACAAAATAGTACTGAGAAGAATGGGAACTTAGTTAATCTAAAGTGTATGAGAAAGGGTCAAAATGTGTTTATACAGCCATGATTACAGAAAATGCTGTGGTCTAGTCCTGTAATGTGCTGAAGACTATTTGTTTTTTGGGCCTTTCCAATGCAGATCGGCACAGGCTAGTGAAATGCATAAAACTGAAGAAGCGATGTATAGCTTTCTTCCCCTTGCATGACTCTTTCACTCAGTTACACAGTTTTCTTGACATTTTACTGACATTTTGGCTTTTGTGAGAAAAGACAAGGACATAGAAGCTAGGACTAAGAGGAGAGACTGACTTATTTGCTCTTACAAAAAGTTTTATAGTACACTGCACAGAGTACTTGTTAAATAATAGAATCATACGATAGTTTGGGTTGGAAGGGACCTTCAAAGGTCATCTAGTCTACTCCCCTGCAATGAGCAGAGACATATTTGACAAGATCAGGTTGCTCAGAGCCCCATCCAGCCTGTCCTTGAATGTCACCAGGGATGGGACATTTATCGCCTCTTTGGACAACCTATTCCAGTGTTTAACCACCTTCACTGTAAAAATTTCTTCTTCATATCTAGCCTGAATCTCCCCTCCTTTAGTTTAAAACCATCACCCCTTGTCTTGTCACAGCAGGCCCTGCTAAACTGTCTGTCCCCATCTTTCTCATAGGCACCTTTCAAGTACTGAAAAGCCACAATAAGGTCTCCCCAGAACCTTCTCTTCTTCAGGCTGAACAACCCCAACTCTCTCAGCCTGTCCTCACAGCAGAGCTGTTCCAGCCCTCTGACCATTCCTGTGGCCTCCTCTGGCCCCTCTCCAACAGGTCCATGTCTTTCCTGTACTGAGGGCTCCAGAGCTGGACACAGGACTCCAGGTGGAGTCTCACCAGAGCAGAGCAGAGCAGAAGGGCAGAATCACCTCCCCCGACCTGCTGCCCAGGCTGCTTTTAATGCAGCCCAGGGTATGGTTGGACTTCTGGGCTGCAAGTTCACATTGCTGGCTCATGTCCAATCGGTCATCCACCAGTGCCCCCAAGTCCTTCTCCACAGGGCTGCTCTCAATCCCTTCATCCCTCAGCCTGAATTGATACTGGGGGTTGCCCCAACCCATGTGCAGGACCTTGCACTTGGTCTTATTGAACCTCATGAAGTTCACATGGCCCCATTTCTCAAGCTTGTCCAGGTCCCTCTGGATGGCACCCTGTTCCTCAGGCATGTCAGCTGCACCCATCAGCTTGGTGTGATCCACAAACCTGCTGAGGGTTCACTTGATCCCACTGTCTATGTCATTGCTGAAGATATTAAACAGTACTGGTCCCAGCACAGACCTCTGATGGACACTATTGGTGTCCAACCAGACATTGTGCAATTGACTACTGCCATCTGGATGTGACCACTCAGCAAGTGCCTTGTCCCCTGAACAGTCTACCCATCAAATCCATGTCTCTCCAATTTAGAGAGAAGGACTATATCAAAGGATTTACAGAAGTCCAGTAGACAACATCCATACCCCTGATGTAGTTACTCCATCGTAGAAGGCCACTAGGTTGGTGAGGTAGGACTTGCCCTTGGTGAAGCCATCATGGCTGTGTCAAATCCTCCCTACCCTCCATGTGCCTTAGCAGAGTTTCTTGGAGGATTCATTCCTTGATCTTCCCAGGCACAGATATGAGGCTGACACGTCAATAGTTACTGGGGTCTTCCTTTCTACCCTTTTTAAAGATGGTTGCCATGTTTCCCTTTTTCCAGTCACCAGGGACTTCACCTGACTGCCGTGACTTCTCAAATATCATGGAGTGTGGCTTGGCAACTACATCAGCCAGTTCCCTCAGGACTCTGGGATGCATCTTATCAGGTCCCATAGATTTATTTGTGTTTAGGCTCCTCAGCTGGTCTCAAACCTGATCTTCTCTTACACTGGGAGGGACTTTGCTCCCCCAGTCCCTGTCTTGTAGTTCATCCACTGGAGAGGTGTGGGAAGAGAGCTTGCCAGTGAAGACTGAGGCAAAGATGTTACCAAGATGTTACCAAGTACCTCAGCCTTCTCACTGTCTGTTGTTACCAGTTTTCCAGTCTTGCTCATCAGGGGCGTACACTTTCTTTGACCTCCCTTTTCTGGCTGACATACCTGTAGAAACCCTTCTTGATATTCTTTGCGTCCCTTGCCAAGTTCAGTTCCAGGCTGCACCTTGGCCTTCCTGACCCCATCTCTGTACACCCAATTTTTTTGTTATGTGGATTTTTTTGTTGTATGCAACTTTGTTTTGTGCACTTACATTTAAATATAAGAAGGATCTGATTGGAGAAAAAATGGGATGCCACGCAAGATTGTTACTATAATTATAAACCTACACTCTTACTCCAGCTGTCAGCTCCATAGAGATTTTATTGCTTCTTTTTTTTTTTTTTTCTTTTTTCACTGAACAGACTTTGCTTTGCTCCTTAGACAGAGACAAGCAACTCTCTTCAATATCCAAAGAGCAAACCTTGCAAGAAGTGCAAGGCACCATCCTTGCACTCTGGCTATGGATTATGAAAAGATCTCATCAGGGAAAAAAAAAAAAAAAAGAAAAAAAGTAAGAAAAGTTGGCAGCTGCTTTCTTACACAAGCTGTGCAGTCAAGTTCTTGGAATGAACTTAAACAGCTTCAGAACAGGTCACCTAAATGTATTCTCTCTTTTAAGTAGGTTTAAATAAAAGCAGATTTCTGTTTCGCCTTCCCTGTTCCCTTGACATCTCAAGGCGGTGCTGCCTGTGGGAAGCCAGGCACATAACGAGGGGGGTGTGCAGGACATATGGAACTGGTTTTCCTCAGTGACAGACACGTGACTGTTTTCCTTAGGCTTGCCTTGACTTCAGTATCTCAAAAATAAGTCGGGCACCAGAACTGGACCACAAAGTAATTGAAGGCTTCTTCCTATAATACATCCAGGTTCCTACAAACCCCATATGTGCAGAACATGTCTTTATCTTTGTGGCACTGTGCAGATGCTTATGACCCTACAAAGAGAGGGTTTAAGTATCTGGTCAAAACTGACCAGCCTCAGGTTTGCCAATGGCACTTATGGGTTAGAAGGCAGTAAGTGGATAGCTTTTTGTAAATGTTTACTGAGGTTACAACCTTTGAGTTAGACAGGAGTCTTCCTTGCCATGCCCAGTGCAGAGCTGCTAGCCAAGGAGCACTGCTCATGCTGTTTCCACCCCAGACAGGCTCAGAGGCTCTGGAGATCCCAGGACCGTTCAAAGATACTCTTACCTTCATTTCTTATCTTTTGGAAAGTCAGATTAGAAGTGCCTCTGCTAGCTCTGCTCCTCTGTAGGAGCCAAGGCCTCAGCTCTCCTGGGGCAAATGCAGAATTCCAACATAACCAAATACTTCATAGATGTCTATGCAAGAATTTGGTTAGGCTCATATTTCACTGATCTTCAGTGTTACTTAGGCACCTAGCACAGCTCAGGAAACTCAATGCCTATTGACATCAAGGACAGGAATTGGAGAGAAGATCAATACTCAAAGTTCAACCTGGAAAACCTGACCTGGATTTCTTCTAACTAAAAACCATCTGAGTATCTCAAAATACCGGTGCTGACATCCCTGGCTGTGTGTCACAGGGAGCCATTCTCTTGGGCACAGCTGCTAACTGGTTGTGGGGTAAAAAAAGGGCTACTAAAGTACCTTGCGTATGTATGACAGCAACCATATACCTGCACCTCCTACAACAAAAGTTGAATTGTTTCTGCCCTGCCAGTTTGGCCCATCATGTGCATAGGGCAGCTCGAAGGCTGGCCTGGACCAAATGCTGAAGCAGTGTTCCTCCCAAGTACAATCGTTCAGCTTGTGCCATCTGTTTCCCAAGCACAGCAGCAGGGCCCTGCAGCTTGCCAGCCTCTCACTGGAACGGTCCAAAGTCTCAGGCTCTGGATGTAAGGAATATGCCTATGCACCTGTTGCTGGGCATCTGTATGCATACATGCTCTAATTGCCTATGGAGATGATTATGTAGAATCTCTGTTATTACCCTGTTACATGCAAATCCAACCTTCAGGGGCTTTGGCATGCATGTTTGTAGGCACAGAGTGTAGAAAATACACTATAAATCATAACTCACAATGTAGTTTTTCAGAACAGAGATGTGAAACATTCACAGAGACTTACACTAGAAAGAGAGCAAGGAAGAGAGAAAAAGAGAGAAAAAGAGAGAAAAAGAGAGAAAAAGAGAGAAAAAGAGAGAAAAGGAGAGAAAAAGAGAGAAAAAGGGAGAAAAAGAAAGAAATCTTGAGTACATTGATGTTGCTTTCAGAAACAAGAGACATCTGTTTGGGAAATGAAATCTGTCCAAAAAATGAGGAGTGGGCAGAGAAAAAGGTGAAACATTGCCAGTGAAACAAATCTCAAACTTTCCCACAGAAATCTTAGTCAAACCAACACAGAAGAAGAGGAGTTAAGAACAAAGGATTTGTTTCCAAAACCTTTTTTTGCCAAAGCAAAGATTGCCAGATAGAAAAAGTGTCGATGGAATCATTAAATCTGCAGGAGTCAGGAATGATGGAAAGCAATATCATCCAGCAGGTCTGGATACATTTTTGTTTGCTTTTCACTTTTTATGTCAAAAGCTGTGTCAGACTTCAAGTGTGGAAGTCATCTTTTCCCCAGACTATCTTCGGTGGTCGGTCTCCCCATGAGGCAGGTCCTGCCTCTCCTTTGGCTGATTTATGCAGCTCCCAAGGCACAAAAAGCATCAGAAAACCACTAGCCTTGACCCCAGAATTTGATCCCTCCATGGTACTGTCACCACACCAGGCTCTACCCAGTCACCCACAGTGGGAACTTTCCTGAGAGAGGTGGGCATTTTCAGGCTCTATTCTTCCTTAGTAATCCCAGGCTGTCAAAGCAAGATGCAGTTCGATTTGAGAGTCAGAATCCCCAGGTAAAATAATCATAGAAACAGTAAATTGAAAGTTTGGTGCCTGGCAAACATCCTCTGTATTTTTGTTTCTGTTATGTATCTGATTCCCTGTTGTACTGACAGAAAGCTGACTGCCATAACAAATGTCCAGCACTGGGCAATTTGGGTATCCTGTTGTTGCTTTCAGTAGTGAGGATTTTATAGGCATTCCTGTGAAAACCCCACCTGCTGTGGGGTTGCTTTCTTCTTCACAGATCCACAATCTGGGTCCTTTTTTTTTTGATTGAGTTACCAGGCTTCAAAGAAGAAATGCACAGTAGAGTATAGAGAGCCAGGAATCTTAGTGACAAAGAAAACAATTGGTATTACGGATGCATTGTAATACCTTTCTTTATTAATAGTAATGCTTGGAAGAACATAACTGTTTTTAGGAACAGGCTGGTTTTTAATATTCTTCCTAAAATGACTCAAGAATTATGCAAAGGCTCCATAACTTTAGCCTTATATTCTGTACAATTTGAGTTGCCTAACAATTTGAAATAGACATTGTCATCATCACAAAGCATATGAAGTGCTGGTAGTGAAGACTGCAGAAAATCCTCAGTCTTGATTCAGACTCTGTTGTTGACCAGAAAAGAATCTGGCATGAATAAAAACTTTCAGAACTTCTTGGAAACTGAAAGTCTAAATCATAAGTAACACAGGAAAAAACAAACAAAAAACAATGGTAAATGAGAAAAATATGGGAAAAATTCCAGTGTCTGTCCCTGTTCATGGCATTTCCACTTGAAAAACTGTTTTTCATCTCTTTCAGCAGGGAAGCATTTATAGCTTACAAAGATGACATTAGTAATGAAAACCACCTTAGGGCAAAAAAGAAAAGAGGGGGAGGGGGAAGAAAATAACTAAGGTACAGAAAACATGAATGGAGGCTTTTCCTCAAAGACATCTGAGTAAAAATAAGCCAAAATTTCAAAAATTGTCGCTACAAGTGTAAATCATAATTATTATTGCTTTATTAGCATTAGCATTAATACAAACAAGTTGAATAAACTAGTGTTCTGGTTTAGCTCACAGCAAGGTAGTACTATGCTGATCTTCAGGATCAAGGACCCAAAACTCAATCCTGACACTTTCCAATTCTTTTCAAATACAGCCTGGCTGTCAGTGGGAACCTGATCTGACATCTACTTTTAACATAAGCCATATTGGGAGTATGTCTGCTCTAGAGCACTGGTAATCATAACACTACCTACATCCAATGTAGCACTTTTCTTTCTTGGAAGATCTTTGGAAGGGACCACACATATTCAGTGCATTTTATTCAATGGTTACATGTTTGGAACTGTAAAACAACCATGTGCATTGAATTACTGATGGGAAGATGATATATTTTTAGTTTTGCAGAAACAGTATCCAAACTACTGTGTGTTTCTCACTCCATAGTGTTTATCTTGCACTTTTTTTTTTTTTTTTCCATTTGAGATATAGGGTGATCATGGTTCACTGAGGTTGTGTTATTCAGAGCAAGCTCAACTATATTGACTTGAAAACTATAATGTGCTTATTACTGAAGGTCACACTGAAATCTTTGCTTATCCTGGCCTTGTTCTAGCATTTTGTTGATACCATCAACCCTAAACTACTTGGTAAGAGATGTCAACAAGCATAGGGCAGTTAATATGGATAAGGAACTCTAATTTCAAATACTGGTTGATCAGGTTAACTACTGATAAATAATTACAGTCAAATCCCTTCATACTAAAGATCTTGAGACCGAACCTATACAGTGGTTCAAAAGCAAGCCATTGAGGCAGTCAAAGCTACACTCCAACAGCAGCATGCAGTACTTTTGACTATACAAACTGGAGGAAAACTGGAAAAAAAGGACTGGAATAGATCTTGAGTTGTTGTAATGGTTGAACAGTAAAAAGAAAAAGTGTTCCTAGAATATATAGAGATAGTAACCATGCCTTGCTCCACTAGTCGTTTCGGATTCATGACAAGCCAAAGACTTACGAACTTCAGTCAGGGAGCACAAAGTGGCAAGCAGCTCTATGGAAACAAAACTGGACAGTGACTGATTTTGTTGCATTACCTAAAGGAGAGAGGAACATCTCAAAATCTGTTTGATGAATTGGAAGTTAGGCACTGGGGGAAAAGTGGATCCTTCACTTTCTGATTTTCTGTTCAAATGAACCAATTATTTTGCTGACCTCAGGGTCTGAATTTCAAAGGGGCCTGAAGACAGGCTTAGGCCTGCTGCTATGGCAAATTCCAAAATACCCAATTACTGACCTCAGGAGGAGTCAGCATTCCTGAGATTAGAGTCACTGGGAGTTTACTTCACAAACTCACTTCTAATAATATACTATAGTGCAGACACCATTAACCTGCCTTTTTCAGTTAGCAAATAAGATATGTCTCAAGGCAAAATAGTTATTAACAGCCAGTGGTAGGAGTTACATCTCTAATTGGAAACAGCAACATATGCAGGGGAGTGTAATAAAAACATATAACAAGTAAATGTGTTAGTGGATTACAGGGACTCTAGGCAATCATTCCATCAGGCAGCTTTAGCAGAAATGATGAATATTTCAGGGTTTCCTAGAGCCAAACTAATTCTGGGCACTGAAGAGCATCCCAAGGATTAACTCTGTTCTTACTAGCCTATTCGACCAGCATTATATTGGAAGACTTGCCACATTTCTTTATTATTTGTGTTGCATTTATTTCGATGTTTACACCATTTTGTGGCAAGCTAATTCTCTTCCCCCAAGTAGTGTCAGGATGCTGTTCAATAACAAAGCCCTTTCACATCAGCTGCCTGAGGTAGAGCTATTGTGTTCCAGCTGTCAGTTATACTAAGACATCTTTAGGTCTAAGTTATTCTAATATGAGTGACCTGCTGCTTCTATATACAAAACTCTTCCACTGCTTTTATAATTAAACACACAAGGCAAAAGCCTGAAAGCTGAGTGCCTGCTGAGCACCCACAAACTCCCACTGAATCCTATCAGTATTGCGGATATAGAAGTTGAGATATTTAAACGTTCTTTATTATTCTCAGTGCCTAAGGACACATTTGCCTTCTGGATCAATCTCTGCTTGACCGTGCTGGAGGACAATGGATCAACAGATTCTGCTCACAGAGACTTTGCACAGAATTCTATCCTACAAATGCAAGAGCACAAATTTCCCAGCAATATTTGGCTCTATTTTCAGAAACAGCAGTACAGTAGATGTTATTGTCCAGGAGCAGATTATATTTCCAGCACATTTTATTTCTGTTCCATGCAGTTTCTCTCTGTAGTTTTCTCTAAATTCAGAATATGAAGGCTTTTCCTTGTAGCTTTTCTTTTGTTGTATCCAGATCCCCATTCCCAGGATAGGGCAGAAAAGGTTTAAGTACAGGATCAGCACACTGATGGATACACTATTCTGCTTTTAATGAGCTGGGGCAGAAATCAGCCACTCTCTTAATCTGTGAACATTAAAAAAATCAGCAACTAAAATTCCTCAAATCTACAGCCTGGTCTAACCATGTACTGTAGCCAAATTAAATCCCTAATAAAAGCATCTATGAAATGAAAAACAAACATGTTCATCTTTTGTAGTTTCGGCCTCCCCTAATGGAAAATGGCTGTATTTCAATTAGCCACATGTCCAAGCTGTGGTTGTTCTCGCAAGTCTGAATTCTTCCCTTAGATGGGATCCATCCTAGAACAGGAAACTGCCGTTTCTCTTTCCGACTACCTACAGGGCAGTTAGAAACAACACACAAATTAGCTCAGTCTTGCAACACTGGGGTCCTCTTCAGCGAGTCTGAGCCCTTCCAGCTTCAGATGAAGATGTTCAGACACTTGGAGAAGCCAGCAATGCTGAGTTGCTCAGGATCACTCTGTGGAAGCCAAGGGATAATGATGCAGTGAGGCATTTAGACATGCTGGCAGCATTGAAGGCAGCTTTGAAGGGCAAAGTCCCTCTGAACCACCAGAGTGGTGTAGAGAGCTGCAAGAGGGAATCACAACAGAGGCCAAAGCACTGAGTGCAGTGTCCTTAAATGGGAGAAGGCAGGCTGACTCCTTGGCATCTCCCACCTAGTTGTTCTGCTATTACAGACACTCAGCATGATGCAGCAAAAGAGAATGGGTGAATAATTACAGGGCTCTAGTGACACTCACTTCTATTTAACTTTCTTTGCATTAATCAGGCTGTTTAAATGGGCCCTGCTGTAAATATGAATTGAGTCTCTCTGGAGTTGTTTGTTTGCTTCACTGAGAAGTTTTTGCATAGCAGAGACAGAGCTGTCTCTTATTAAAGCATTGTCAGTCCATGAAAGACCAAATTGCTTGAATAACTAATAGTCTGTAATAGGTCACTTCTCCTGATTGCTCCATCTCACCTTTCCCTGGGAAGCATAAATACAAGGCATATTGCTAGAAAATATTACCAGACCTTATCTCAGCAGCTTGTTGGCTTTCTATAGGCTTGTAGTTCTATAGGCTGGTAGTTCAAGTTGTTAGGGTTTTACAGCTTTGCCAGCATTTTTCCTTCATAATTCAGATGCCATTAATTTTCCAGACTTTGACATATACACTGATGTGACCTAGAGAATTTATTTTTCATCTGTTCATTGTATGAGAGTCAAGCACTGCTAGGCCTTGTTATTTGTACACTTCCCTATGGTTCTATAAAAGTAAACTAATGCCTTTGCATAGCAGATGAAGCTGGACATGTTAATTTAAAACAAATATGAGCTATTTATGACAATCGAATGTTCCTCACAATACCGATGGCAACTGTTGCTGTTCACAAAGATGGTTTCTTTCCTGCAGTTTACTGGGTTTTCCATGTTGTATAATGAGTCTGTCTGAACAGCCCCTTGCACCTAATATTTCCTAATAACTGTCTCTGTGTCACTCTGTGCTTTGGACCTTCCTCAAGACATCAGAAATCGTTTCCCTTCTGTCATCTATAGGAGGTGGGTGGATTTTAAGCCACCTCACTATAGCCCTTCCTGTGCTATAATAATTTCTTTCCATGAGGCTGACATCTATGTTCCTTTTGCAGACTCACTGCATACACACAGACTGCTCCTGGTGACCATAGTGGAAATTATGATGTGGGCACTTGGCTTGTCTTTGCAGTTTGCTGCTGCATGCAGTGATCTGGATTGTAGTTGTTGTCAAGTTCCCCGATGGTGCATGACCCAGGTTTTTGTTTCCTCCATAGCAGATAATCTCTGCATTTCTTTTCATGACATCTCACATAAAGGATTCCCCTTCCGGGAACCATAGAACTGGCACTGCATTAGTGAGAGGTCAGTTTCTACAGCAGCTTTGGTCAGGGAAACAGAAAAATTTCTCACACAGTTGTTTGAAAATGAGCCGCTCACCTTGGTGGGTCATAGAGCTGGTCCGGGTCCCACCCGGGGCTGCACAGGTCTGGTGCTTCTGCTCTGTGCTGGTGCCAAGCAAAGGGTGAAGGAGGTGGCCTCTGAGAGGAGGATCCTGGGGGTCAACTGCCAAGGAAAGACAAAATGCTTTTCCACCATAGCTTCTCCTGCTGACCTGATCAATCAGCATTACAGTTTTAAGAATGCTCTCACTTCAATAATTTGCCTTAACATTCTCCTATCAGCAACTTTTCAGGGGCTAGAAATGTTTGGATATTAAGACTTTAAGCTACTTTTTGAATTACGAATACAGAAAAGATATAGACACATTTGTTACAGCTTAAGACAGCCTAAGATCTTATTTTCTTCCAGGCAAAAAAATTTTTAATCTACTCCTTCTCAACTCAGCAAAAAAAAATGCCCTTCTGTCTCAAGGAGGAAGAGTGAACACACCAGAGTATAGGCCAAAGACAGGCTTTCCCCAGGCTTTAAAGGTCTGGTAAATGGGGTGCCTGCTGCTGTGATTTTGGCACTGTCAGAGTCCCCTCACTCCTGGGGGAGCAAGCGAATGGGGGCAGCCACAGAAAGGTTGTTTGTGTTGGTGTGTCTCTGCTGTCAGAACACTCCCTGAGGCACGGCCAGATGTAGAGGCTTGAGCTGTCACCTTCATGGTTTCATATTTTAGGCTGTTCTACGCAACCAGTGTGATTTTTGAGTGCTGCCTGATCAGTATTCCTGGACTGCTTGGAAAACAACCCAGCACTCAGCATTTTGATAATCCACACCTTCAGTTTCACACCTTGAGCAAAAATGCCAATAAGCTGTTCCCTTTGGACTGGGGAAGGTGGGAATGACCCCCTTAATAAAAGGGATAAATTGAAGGGTGAGAATGTTAACGCGTGAAGTAAACGAACAAGACACACTGGCTAATGAAACTCAACATGGCAAAACGCAGAAGTTACACTCTGCTTAAAGAGTGCTGAGTTACTGATCCATGAGACACACAGTGTACTGAGTTCTTTGACTTAAGAATCCTGATGGTGAGACCTTGGCTTGATCAGAGTTAGTGGGAACACTGGTTCACTAAAACCATGACTTCAGCGTTAAATCCTCACTGCTACTGCTGCTTGTGACACCTCACACAGCATGTGCTGCAGTACTTCAGGTTTGGTTCTGTCCAAGTAATTTTTTTTTTTTCTTCATATTAGAAAGCCACAGAGCTTTACAGCCAGTTGAGCTGTTCCTGGTTGATCACTGAAGAAACAGAAGACCATGCTCACCCCTCTGAAGATTTTTGGGGGGGGCAGGAGGAGAGGGAGGGGTTACATGAGGCTGTCTTTTCAAAGGTACTTCTCAGACACACTATCAGGTAACAACTGGATTAACCAGTTATTGTGCATCAGCTGAGCTGTGGTAACCAATGCTGCAGGTGTTTTAGCCCAGGACAAACTCAGGCTAAACACATTAGCTTACTCTTTCGCTAAGGCCATTGATGTGACCTTGAATTTGCTGTGCTAAAACCACTCAAAGTCAGTCCCTTGTGATTAGTATACCTGATCATCAGATAGGGCATGGATAGTCATGCTCAGGCTTAGATGAAGGTTGAGGGCATGGAACAGGTTTCAAACATGGGATGCAGAGGGAGCAAGTACAAGAAGTACTAAGGCATGTGCCAGATTTAGGCTTGTAAACAAGAACTGCAACTGAAGAGATGGGAGACCACCTCTAAAGAGACAGGAGCAATATAAGGGTAAATCTATAGGGAACATCAGGTTTCAGCTGCTTGCATGACTTGGAAAGGGGAGACCAGGTATTGGCTTGGCAACATGTGCAGGTGTCTGTCCCTTATGGTATCTTTGAAATAATAATTTCCCCAATTACTAGGAGGTTTCTAATGGGTAACAAAGGTGTTCTTTGTCCTTCTGATCAAATGCAGCAGTGCAAAGAAAAGACTCTGCTCCCTCACTATCCCCACTAGATTTTCAGGCTCATCTAAACTGAAAATGTCTATTTTTTTCCTGTTATGTGATCACCACAAACAAGTGGTAAATTTTATTCTGAATATCTTTTTTTTTTTTTTCTTCTCCATATATGTTGGAGGAAAAAGAGGAGAGGAGAGGAGAGGAGAGGAGAGGAGAGGAGAGGAGAGGAGAGGAGAGGAGAGGAGAGGAGAGGAGAGGAGAGGAGAGGAGAGGAGAGGAGAGGAGAGGAGAGGAGAGGGAGAGGGAGAGGGAGAGGGAGAGGGAGAGGGAGAGTGATATGCATTACATTGCAACGAGGGGTAATGATATAAAAAACTAACCCCTCCAAATAGTTTTCCTTTCAGGAAGGAATGTAGAAATAATGAGGTCAGAGAGATAAGCAGTCCTCTTAAAATGTGTAACCAGCTGAGTAGCAAGTCCTCAGGTGATGTAAAATTGCATTGCTGTGGGTGTTTATAGGCACCAGACTGAACTACTTCAGGCCTTGGTAGAAAAAAGGTAGGAAATTAAATGAGAAGTCTATTGTAAAATCTAAAATGTAAACAAAACAAAGAAACACAAAAACCCATAATGTACAGTGTGATAATCAGCTGGTGTTTTATTCAAACCATCTTGCTAGTTCATATAAAATTGCAGGTCGGATTCAAGACAGTAGATTCAAAGACTAGGATGTAATGCCATCTTTTGTACTCTGTGCTTGTGCCTCGATAGGAATCCAGCAGCAGAATTCAGCACTAAGGGGCTAGAAGGGGCTAGTTTTTCAAACTCAAGCAATGCTTTTTTTTTTTTCTTTTCTTTTTTTATTTTTTCAAGTATAATAAAAATAAGTTTCTCATAAAATATGACATGCATTTACTTTATTTTCTTTACCTCTCCGAATCTAAAACAAAGAGCAAAAATATAACTAACATTTTTGTATTAAATTTTTCCTGACAATTTTAATGTCAAGTTTCAGCTTGACGTGATTTAAAACGGGCAAGTTACAAAGCCCTAAAAAAATTGGGTTTTATAATGGAAATGCTGACAGACTTTTAACTACAGCAGTGTTGCTGGGCGCCACTCTAATAAAAGGTGGCAAGGGTCCAGGAGTCTTCACAGCTGCATGTCTAAACTTTATTAAGTATCTGACTATAGTTTGCAGGTCCTTGCCAGATCATAACTCATTTAATACTGACACATTCCAGTTTATAATTAGTGTTGTACTAATATGTTCCTAACTGGTACCAGGGTATTTTTAAATATTTTTTTTTCTCCTGTAAAACAAGGCTGTTCCCCCAAACCAAAGATGCACTGACATTTGGCAACCAAGCAAGTCCTTTTTTTTTTGATCCTGGGGCTAAAATAATTCAAATGCTAAAGGCCAGTGTCTGCAAAGGAAGCATGAAGAATGCTGAAACATCTGTAATTCCCAAGGCAGGACAAATAAAGCAATTTCTAACTTTCTCTAAGCAAAGTATTTTACTTGCCTTTAGCATCCAGCAACAAAGCAAATTGTTCTTAAAATACATCAGTAATGGCTTGCAATTAGGAAATAATTGTAAAAGCAAAATAAGCAAACACAATTGTTTCACTACTTTGCCAAGTAATAAAATAGCTGTGCTAATACATGGAAGGAATAAATTTATTTATTTAAATATACAGTTGGGTCCCTGCCACCTGAAAACCAGGGCATTTTGGGTAAGTGCACACTTCCATAACTTGCTTGTGTTTCATT
The DNA here is from genome assembly GCF_964273445.1 of Streptopelia decaocto. NCBI lineage: Eukaryota > Metazoa > Chordata > Aves > Columbiformes > Columbidae > Streptopelia > Streptopelia decaocto. Next base: position 30,510,690 of record NC_138657.1, read on the forward strand.
ATATTGCCGATCTTTGGAGCACAGCTGCTCTGGGCAATGCCCTCTGCTGATGGTGGTCTTGGAGCAGCCATGGAAGGTGGACTAGAATAGACTATAGTACCTCCTTTCAAATGTTGAGAACTAATCGCCACTGTCTGGAAAGCTTTCCGAAGTGTTGGGTGGAAGCATTCAGCAGCCATGTGGGAGGGGGGTCTCGTTTTCGGTGTTCTAGCCTTACGGCAGATCACTGAAAGACACTGAATTTTGGGTCAGAGTCATTCCATTCCTCCACAGAGGGACAGCCTCCACTCCTTCTGCAAGAAGAAACTCATTGTTCTTGACAACTAAGGTCGTAACTACAACCCAAAGCAAAAATCCAGCAGGATTTTGCATCATGCCGCCTAGATTAATGGGGAAGTGAGCTCTTAAAATGTAATAAGCTTTTATAATTGTCTCTGTATTGGCTGACCACAGACATATGGGCAGGTACATTCAGTTACTGATACACTAAACAATTTCAGTGTTTATAGTAAAATGCAGGATGATATATTTACATTTTATTCAGTATAACAATAAATAATGTAAATAGAGAATTGGGATTATGATAGGAATTAAATCATCATTATGCCCTCTTTCTTTTATGAAATTAAAGGATAAGAAAGATACTATATTTTCATAGTGATCAATACTATATTTCTAGTTCTTCAAATGCAAATAACTACAAATAACAAATAACTACAGTTGTGAAAGTTCCTTTGATGCATTGGCTTCCTAACTTTCTGTGATTCTTGGAGTGTACATTAGCTCCTCACTGGCTGAAAACTTAGAACCTTTCCTAACCAATTCATAGAGAGAAACCAAGGTGGACAAACTCTTCCCACCTATAACATGGGGCTTTATGAAGGTGAAGAGAACAGTCTTTCTCCTTTGCTATTGACTTTATTTTGTAAAAACAAAAAGCTTCATATTCACTTAAAATGCTGCCCCTTTTTCTTCTGATTCAGGGCCACGGGCATAATATGCAGCTGCTCAGCACCCAGCCCAACATAAACCTTATAGCCTTCAATTAAATTGTAAACTAATGTTTGACTCCCATTCAAACAAGTATGAACATATGTGCAGATGACAATAGGTGATAATTCTGCAACTTTCAGATGGAGGGGAAGGGAAGGGAAGGGAAGGGAAAGGAAGGGAAGGGAAGGGAAGGGAAGGGAAGGGAAGGGAAGGGAAGGGAAGGGAAGGGAAGGGAAGGGAAGGGAAGGGAAGGGAAGGGAAGGGAAGGGAAGGGAAGGGAAGGGAAGGGAAAGGGGAAAAATACCAACAAGAGAACAGAAAAAGGGATTCAGCTTCATGTTTAAAGAAGCTTTTGGCACATAATATGGGTGAGTTGACTCTTAGTAATGTATTTTTCCATTTTCCAAATTGGTTTAGAAAGTGAAACAATGTGACAAGTCAGAAATGTGTTGTTACCTACCTGCCCAAAATTTGTACACAGAAGATGTGCTCTTCGCTGCTGGAAGAGTTGTGTTAACTTAGTTTCTACCTTATCAAGAATTAAAAGTAACTCCTTTTGTTTAGAAGTCCAACTGTCAGTCTAAAATCAGTGGTCTAAAGGGAATAAATTATGGATCTACCATACTTTTGAATGTGCCAAGCTTTGTACAGAAAAGAAGGGAAAGAATCGCTCTTATTATCTGGTGGATTGGGCTCAGAAATACCAGACATGCTTTTCAGGTACAAATGAATTTTCTTAGAATTTACTAATACATTTTAATTTCTTTATGAGTTAAATAGTTTTTGAATTATTTTAAAACTGTCTTTGAAGAAAGTTGCCACAAGGTTCAGATCTGGATCAGGTTTGAAATGATCTGAATGGAATCAAGAAAATAGTCATCTGCACACTGAATTTTTAAAGTATAACCCTCTGTGTTGCTACGAGTTAACAACAACCTCTCTCCCTCAGTATTCTACCACCTTTTCCCAAAATGTTTGCTGTCAAAAAAACTTCCAGTATTTTTCAGAAAAATCATGCCTGGAATAGATTGACTCTCCAAAGGTGGGGCCCACCAAAGGTGTGAGGTGCCTTTCCATCGGGGTTCAAATGTGATACCTACCACCAATCCAAGTCTGATATCTACCATCATGATAGTAACAACACCACAGGTGAGACATAGGCACCTGGTTACACCTGAGACACCATTCAGCCTCTGAGACATCCTTGCAGGGCTCACAAAAGGGGCAGAGAGCCTACAGGAGGTCCTGATTTGATACCTCAGAAGGTAATGCAGGGTGTCTCAAGTGACGGTAGGCTACCACATCAAGACAAATGGCAAGACCCATTATTCTGTGAGCCAGGCTGTAGATGGGATAACCCAGAGCTCAGACAAAATGACCTTGAATTCTGCAGCTTCTTCCCCTCTGCAGTGGAGCAATTGAAAGAACAGGCAATCCAGTGTTTTTGCCACAGCTGCCATTGGACTTGCTGAAGAGCAAAGGTTTTCAGCATTTTTCAGGTCACAAGGTTGCTGCCAGAACTCTAAACTCATGGTTTAACCCCAGCCAGCAACTAAGCCCCATGCAACCGTTTGCTCACTCCTCCCTGGTGGGATGGGGGAGAGAATTTTAACAGTAAGAGTTAGGAAACACGTGCGTTGAGATAAAGACAGTTTAATAAGTAAAGCAAAGGTCGTGCACACAAGCAAAGCAAAACAAGGAGTTAATTCACTACTTCCCATGGGCAGGCAGGTGTTGAGTCATCTCCAGGACAGCCGGCCTCCATCACCTGTAATGGTTATTTGGGAAGACAAACGCCATAATTCCCAGAATCTCCTGCTTCCTTCTTCTCCCAGCTTTACATTCTGAACATGATGTCATGTGATATGGAATATCCCTTTGGCCAGCTGAGGTCAGCTGTCCCAGCTGTGTACCCTCCTAACTTCTTGTGCCCCCCCAGCCCACTTGCTGGTTGGGTGGTGTGAGGAGCAGAAAAGGCCTCAACTCTGTTATTGCTCAACAATAACGAAAACATCCCTTTATAATCAACACTGTTTTCAGCACTAATCCAAAATATAGCCTCATGCTAGCTACTATAAAGAAAATTAACTCTATCCCAGCCAAAACCAGCAGATGAAGAAATGAAACATAGGAAAAAACATGCAAAAACAGGGCTTGTAATTTGCAGCTCCTGATTGTTACCTTGCTCCAGGCATTAGTCAGTCAAAGCATCAATTATTTTTTAATTGCATTAACTATTATGGACTATGATAGATGATTACAGAATGAACAGAAGAAAAATTATAGGCACTTGCTCTCTGCCCACTGCACCTTCCCCAGAGTTGTTTGCCGTTCTGCTCTTCCAGGTCCTTTCTGTTGATTTTCAACAGCTAGCAAGCCTGATTTAATTTATAAAAGACTTCAACCTACATACTCTGGGCTTTGAAACCTTCATGTACGCGATCCAAAGTTTGTCTCTATAAATGATGTTCAGATTCTTTTTTGTGTCTTAGTTTTCTTAGTGGAAATTAAGATTGATGCAAGGCATTTGAATCTTCAGGAAATATGTGTCTTGGAGTTATTCATTGTCTCTTTCTACTCAGAAAATTTACTACATCTAAGTAGGGCTGACTGACTTTAATCACTGGCCTTTGTGTAAAAGGCAGGAAGACATACAGATTGACTAAAATATTACTTGGCAATCACTTTGTCTTCAGTCATGGATTAAATTGTTTTGTGTGTATCATTTTTCAATCTATCATTAATATTTCTTTCTTTCATCTTCCTTTCTCTTTCCTGTTTTGATTTCAATTTGCTGTTGCTGGAGACTTTGAAGGGAGAGCCAAAATGACTATCATCTAGAATTATCAGCTTTATGAGCAGAAGTACTCTCCCAGCACATCTTGGTGATTTTTTTTTCCCTTTTCTGGCACTGTTCTCCACACACACATGCACGATGTCGTGTGTCCAAGTCCTCTGCAAGGGTGAACTCTATGTCTGTGGATGTAAAAGCACAACTCTCTTCTGCTTGAAATGATCCTGGTTTCACATGTAACTTCTGACAGGATGATGATACAACAAGCGACTGTGCTCAGGGAAAGAGTGCAAAAAACTTCAGTATTCAACTTGAAGATGAGGAAAGATCCTTTCTCCTTGTATTTAATTTACTCTGAATTCCTTGTTTTAAGTGAGATTGCGAGATTTCACAACGTTCAAGGCATGGTATCTGGTCTGTGCTTGTCCGAACTCTTGCTGCATTTTATTTGGTTCAAGCCGAGAAGATAGGACCCAGAGCTGTAACCACAATTGCCAATAATTGGTGCTGGATGTGCTGGGTCATGAAGGAGAAAACAAAGAAGCAAGAAGCAAGAAACTCAAACATCTGTGTCTGCACGGACATTTATGACTTGAACTTAGCAGCCCTTTGGCTATGCTGTACCCAACCCTCTCTAAAATAGTGGTTTCCAGAGGAAAAGCCAAACTGTGGCTGTCCCTGACATGCTGGAGGGGCAGAGGTGCTGCTCTGCTCTGCAAGACACCACGGAGATGAGCACAATATGACTGTGCCACGCAGGCGACAGAGAGGCTAAATTGTATTTAAACACCAAGCAACTGAGGGTGAGACAACCATGAAAGAAGAGCAGGCACTTCACCTAGCTGACATGTCCCAACAGACCATCTCCCTGTGGTTGCTTTGCCTTTCCATGCTTATGCAGCTTTCGCCATCACCACACTCCAGTTGTCCCAGTGTGGTGGGCTGGGAGGGTGTCAGTGTTCCTCAAGAGCTGTGGGTCCCACCACCTTCTCATGCTCCCAAGGCAACGCTGCCACTCACAGCAGCTTCTGCCCTGCCCTGAGTGTGACCATTTGAGCCACTGTGCTCGTAAACACCTTCCAGTGCTTCTCCTTTTTACTGCTGCTTTAATGAAAGGAAGCTCAGCTTAAGAAAACATAGTGTATTTCTTTAACTGTAAAATTTTATTGTGGGCCATGATTAAATCATTTTCAAGTATCGTTGAGTCATGCAAAGCTTTGTTTTCCAGTTTAATGCTGTTGGTAACCAAAGCCAGTTTTATATCCAGACCACATGGTGCAACAGTCATAAGAAAAGAAAACCCTCTAAACCTTTATAGCCTAAAATTACACTTGCAAAGCATTATTATAATATATCTTACTTAAAATGGGGTACAATGTTTTGTTTTGTGTTTTGTTTTGTTTTGTTTTGTTTTGTTTTGTTTTGTTTTGTTTTCTGGAGACTAAGGAAACTTCAAAATCTTCCATTCACATTCATTTCTGATAGAGCAGAGTCTAGAGAACTGTGAAAGAGCGGATGTTGTCCAAATGGGACTAATTTACCCGGACTGTTATTTTAAAACATAGTGAATGCAAATACAGCATGCCTAGGGCAATATCTTTTGCTGAAATTGCATTGACAATCTTAAAGGTATAGCCATCTACAAAACACAGGGTTAGCTCTCCCAGGCCCTCTAAGAGCTGAAGTTTCTCCTTTAGCCAGGCAGTTTTTGCTTTTATAATTACTATTTTTACAACTACGGCACTTGTGCACTTCCAGGTGCTCTTAGTTTCAGCTCTGAGCATTAAGTTTATAGCATTCTTGGCTGGCTAAAACATCTGTAATTTTAGTTATGGTATTTCGTGATCCGTATCTTCACCTTATTTCTTGAGACTGTGTAAAGAATAATAGTCACAGTTGGTCTGCAGAGATGTTACTTTTTCATGATGTCAAAACTCTTCTTTGACACTTTTGTCTAAATTTGAAATGGAGAGACAAACATCTTCTGAGTAGCTTCTGCTACCAGGCTTACCAAAATATTCAAAATGCATGGAGCGGTTATGCCTGCAGCATGCTTTAGTGCCATATAGAGACATTTGATTCAGCTCACACACTAGATGCAGCAGACCATAACTGTACAAGTTACTCCTCTACCTTTTCCTGAAGAGTTTATTGACCCTTAAAAAGCATCTCAGGAGCTGACAGCTACAGCAAAGCAGGAAACAAGGAAAGCCAAGGCTGGTGGTCAGGTAGGTTGAAGGATGTATCAGGAGCAGCTGCAGTTTACATCTGCAACATTAATGGCACCTATGCATGTCTGTCTGCAGTCTTAATACAGGTGTCTGTCCCTCCCTGTGCCTTCCCCCCGTGCTGCCACCCTCTCCACAACCCCTGCCCTCATCTAGATGCTCATGGTTGTCATGGGAAGGAAGCAAATTGCAGAGTGGCCACAGCAGTCTAAGGCAAAAATGAAAAGATGGGGTTTGATGGGCTGATGAGACTGTGGTGTCAAGAAAAGAAGAAATGAAAACCTCTGGACCTCTATTAGACCAAGGAAATCCCACACAGGGTAGCTAGGGAGTTTCATGTCTCTGTCACAGGATTGGCAAGACCAGCAAGGCCCTTCCGGGAAGCAGGCAAATGGTATAATTTGTGTTGCATTAGACACCTGACCTAATTATACAGGATTATCTGGTGCCTGGGAAGTGTCTGACTCTCTCTGTGTTGACTCTCTGAGGAACATAATGCTGATCCTCTGAATAATACCTCAGTCCAAATTTGATGGTGTGAATAACCCTTTAGGAGTAATAAATAAAACATTGCATAGCTTAGTTCTGGCAGGAGGTGTGTTTTGGTAGTAGTCATGTTTACTGTTCCCAACTGAATAAGCATTACTCTTCAGTTTGACTTTGTTGTGAGACTTATAGTCTATAATTTCAGTATCTCCTTCTACAAATGCTGGACAGTTTACTTAGCATTTCAACTGATTCACTGTCCTGGCCAGTAATATCTGCATGGTCAGAGATTGGAAAAAAGTCATCTTTTTAGGTTGCTGCCCTGTAAACCAAGATTTCAGTTTTAAAACGTGGTTAATGATGGCTAACATCCCAATTTTTGATTCACAGTTTGAGATGCTGGAAGGCCATCTGACCTTCAGGAAGAAGGTTTAGTGTTCCCTGAAGGCCACGCTCCATTATGGTGTCTGTGGATTAATATCCCAAATCACTATTAACTTTTGAGATTTTTCTTCTTTTTGAGCTCTGGTTATAAAAGATGAAACTGGCTTTTAGCCCAGTGGTCTGCCATAGAATGTAGCTTCTGGTCTTCTCTGGTCACTGTTCTGCTTTACAAATGTGTTGCTTTGAATCCTAGCCTGATCGACTGATTTATCTACCAAACTTATCTCTGAGATGACACACAGTCTCAGATGAAACATTCTGAAAGCTGCAGGAAGAAAAACTTATCTGTAGATTATTTAGTAAATGAAAATGCAAACAAGACAAAACACAGAGAGAGAGAATGTTCTCTCAGGGTGGAAACAAAAAGCCACTACTGAGTAATGGGATTTGAAGAAGTGAAAGGCTTCTTGCTTGCTGAAAAAGCACTGCTCTTGGCTTTTCTCTCATCTCGATTGACTAATTTCCTTGGCATATATTTCATTAGCTAACAGTGAGGGTGGAGTTTTTGTGTTCCACCCTTTGCTCCCTTGCTGGTTGAATCAGAAAAACACAAGGCCGAAAGCGTTCTTGTCTATGCTACGTACATTGCAGTTGGTTTTCTGCTGTGTTTTACCTTCTGTATTTCATATGCTGTGTATTTGTCTCTCATGGAAATAAACAAACAAACACACAGGTAAAAGGACAGTGTTAAACTCTTTCAGTTCCCATTTAATGCACAAAGTGCATCCTACAAGATTCCAGCTGGGCACCATCAAAATATCAAATGGACAAGCTACCTCTCCCTTGGTGATGCTGTATTGTGGAAGCTGAGAGAGAATAGCCCATTAAAGCTGCTTATAGCCCCTTCAAACTATTTACCAAGACAGAAGACTACTTTGATTCTCGAGAGCTGAGAGAGGTCTTAAAATAAACCCTTCCTGCTGTTATGTGCTTTGCTTTGTGTTACTGTATGGCTACTGAGTCAATTTTGCAGTGTGCAGGTAGGCTTCTTGGTCACATCACTAACTCTGTGGGAATCTTAAGTGACACGTCTGAGTTCGCCTTCTTTAAAAAAGAAGACGTGTACTAATATGGAGCAAAGCCTGTTACATGTGCTCCAGGAGCCTACAAGAATAGACGCCTTAGGAAAGTAGACAGATAGAAGGAGAGAGAGGGAGAGACAGATAGGCATGCAGGCAGGCAGACATCAGAAAATCTGTCCTTGACCTTCATATTCCAAAGAAATTATTTTTGTTTGAGGTGGGGGAAAGTCAATCCCTTAAGGGAAAACAGAAGAGGGGAGAGAGGTAATAAGGAAATGAGTCAGACACTAAGAATTGTTGGCAAATACAGACACTTCCTAGTAAAGGAGGATGGTTTTCAGCTGATCTAATGTAAAAACCCACAGATAATATGTGCCTGGTTTTTATTTAGTCCCCCTTGTAGCTAGAAATACTAGAGTTTAATAAATGGGGAAAAGGTGAGAAGCAAGACTCTTTTCTCTCTCTTCACTGCTTCCCCACATCACCCAGGGGAGCAAGTGGAAAGTCTGAATCAGTGTTTTTCTTTGGTTTTAGCTTTTTTTTTTTTTTTCTTTCCCTCCCAGATATGGGCTTTGAGAAGTGGTTCCACTGTAATCATTTAAGAAGAAGTAGAACATGTGGTTTCTTCACAGGGCTGTTTCTAATCAGATTGAATTAGCTTGTGTAACTGTATAATTATAATGACGATAACTGATATTTTACTTAGATTTTATTAACCAAGGAACCCTGAAGTACTCTAGATTCATTGATAAATCCCTGAGGTCCTCCTTGCTACAGAGGCTGGTGAGCCTGAAACAGCCACAGGGTCCTTCCCAGTTCTTCACAGCACTCAAATTAATTGCAACCTGAGGAGCAGGCTGGAGACCTACCCAGATCCTCAACTTTAGAACCTAACCAGTATGAGATCTATCAAAGCATAAAGCCTGTGGCTTATCACTGTTGCTAAAACCCAGTTGTAGTTATGAACAGTAGAAACACTGAGGGCAGCAGCAACTCAAGTAGAAACAGTCATGATCAGAAATGAAGAATGAGGCTTTTTTGCTTGCCTGGAAACACACTGTGAGGGAAAGACAGGAGGTTGTGTACTCACAGGAATGTATAACTGAAGGCAAGAATGGCCAGTGTTAAGCAAATGAGAGATATGGGTGGAAGACCTCTAGTTTGTGAGAGAAGCTGAGCTGTAAAACAATTGCTTGATTAATGTATTGTGCCACATTCCTTCCAGTGACACCTAGAAGGCAAAGCTCCTTCTCTAACAATGTCACTGGGATTTAAACAGCTGTCCAACAAGGTGGTTTCTGTTAACCCCATTGTCCACAGGGCAATCACTGCAGTCCCATTCCCTTGTGATGGGAAGGAGATTCTTTCCTTTACATATATATATGTGTATATTTATTTGTTTATTTTTGTTTGTTTGTTTGTTTGTCGGTATTTATGTTTGTTTTTGGGTTTTTTTTCATTTAATACAATTCGATCTGTAGCAGCTCTTCCAGAGTAGTTCTTTGGGGAACAGACCTGGGCCATTGGAGCAGGAATGATTTACTATTTGCAGAGTAATGCATCACACTGGTGTGCTTACAGCAGTGTAAAGTCACTGTATTGGCTCTTCAAGAGGGGAGCAGAGGAGGAGAGAGAAGGGAACCGTAGCACACAGGTCCTGGCTGCCTTCCTCTGGCATGTGTTTCATATGAAGTCAGACTAGGGTAGCCTATGTTTGGTCCTTCTTGGCTTTGACCTATATGTCTGCCAGTTTAAGCTGTTGGCAAAATCCCATTATCTTCTTTCTTCATTAAAGGTTTTAAGAGATGTTGTACCTAGATGAGGAAAACTATGCATGAAGAAGAAAATCCCTTAACTTCTTTCCTTGAAGGCACACACATCTCTTGATGCAGGGTTTATCATGGACTGAGGGGAGACATTTCAATTCCATCTCATAGTTAAAACACTGTCATTATGGTGTATGAACATAGTGACATTTCTTTATTCTTTACAGTATTATAATTATCTAATATGCTTTTCTTCCAGGAGACAAACATTTCTGCCTTGGATTGAAAAGGTGTTGGTCTTCAGCTTTGCTCTGGATGGCAGAGTGAGCGCAAGTCCTACCAAAGAGCACCATCTCCCACTGTCCCTGATGCACCTAAATAATAACAGCCCTCTAAAGACGTCTGTGTCTGCCTCAACATTTTGCATACATCACAGCTAATGACACATATGAGCTAATGGCACAGAGACTTCCCCACTGGAGATAACTCACAGCAACTGTCCAGCCTCATTGCAATTCATGATAAGAGAACTCAGTATGACTACTCATCCTGGCTGCTAATAGCCAGCCCAGAAAGCTTCAATGTCAGAAACAAAATTCAACAAGAAATTAGCACTGGCATTGTTCAAAATGCATATTTTGTACTACAAACATGTTTCAAAATGGAAAACAACTCCACATGTAGTTGCAAATATATACATGTGACAACTCAGCCCTGTGCTTTCTGTGAATTACAGCATAATAATTCTGCTTGGTTCTGTTCCTTCCATTCTGTGATGGCTATAAACTTTGGCAACCAAAACCTAGAGAAATTCCTCCAGGCACAACAAACTAATTGACTCATTTATTGGTTCCCTGAAAATATGCAGAGTTAGCAATTCCTCCCATTCATCCCTTTTTGTTTCTGACAGTTTATGCAATGAAACGTCATTGGATGAACTACCAGAGGTTGATTCTACTCCATTGTCTTTTAAAGCTCCTTTGGTTGTGGAAAGAGAACTGAAGCAGATGACCGTCAGCAACATAAATACTGATTCAGGCTGTATAAGTAACCTTACATTGGTAGGACTCCATCACACCTGTGACACAGGTTGCAGTCTCTCAAGAAGAAACAACAATCCCCAGAAATGTTAAAACCTTTTTAGGAAACAAGATGTACTCTAACTATCTTAATTATTTCAGATGCACTCCAAAGCATATCAGAGAGCAGACAGAAAAAAAACCCCATAAAACATGGGCTGCAGTGTGCTCCTTCCAACTTTCTAATGTCTGTCATCACCTGAGGTATTCCTTGAGCTGTCACCTTGAAACACCTTGTAGTTCGCGACACTGTTGATGTTAGCAGGACTTCCAAGCAAAGATGAAGGTTACTAGCAGTATCTTCCTGTAAAGCTTCAGCTTGAACTTTGATTTACCAGGGCTACGTAGGACTTCCAAAAATATTAGGTTGCTCCAAAAGGAATTGCAGCTTTTGCATGGTTGAAATTTGCCAGTTGATATTGGTATACATTCTGAAATAAATGTAGTTATGTTATACACAATTTCAATGCACTTTTCTCTCTTCACGTTTTTTTCACTACTGACTTATTAGTTGCTGTTTATTTTATATTTATTTTAGACTATGGAAATGATGTTAGACAAAAACCAAATTCAAATGATTTTCTTATTTGAGTTCAAAATGGGTCGTAATGCAGCAGAGACAACTTGCAATATCAACAACGCATTTGGCCCAGGAACTGCAAATGAACGTGCAGTGCAGTGGTGGTTCAAGAAGTTTCACAAAGGAGATGAGAGCCTTGAAGATGAGCATAGCAGCCACCATCAGAAGGTGACAATGACCAGTTGGGAGCAGTCATCAAAGCTGATCCTCTTACAACTACACAACAAGTTGCCAAAGAACTCAGTGTCAACCATTCTACAGTCATTCAACATTGGAAGCAAATTGGAAAGGTGAAAAAGCTCAGTAAGGGGGTGCCTCATGAGCTGACCGAAAATATAACAAATTGTCCTTTTGAAGTGGCATCTTCTCTTATTCTACGTGACAACAATGAACTATTTCTTGATTTGATTGTGATGTGTGGCAGAAAATGGATTTTATACGACAGCCAGCAATGACCAGCTCAGTGGCTGGACCGAGAAGAATCTCCAAAGCACTTCACAAAGCCAAATTTGTACCAAAAAAAAGTCATGGTCACTGTTTGGTGATCTGCTGCTGGTCTGATCCACTACAGCTTTCTGAATCCCAGCAAAACCATTACATCTGAGAAGGATGCTCAGCAAATCGACAAGATGCGCTGAAAACTGCAACGCCTGCAGCAGGCATTGGTCAACAGAAATGGCCCAGTTCTTCTCCATGACAATGCCCAACTGCACGTCACACAACCAATCCTTCACAAGTCGAATGAATTTGGCTACCAAATTTTGCCTCATCTGCCATATTCACATGACCTCTTGCCAACTGACTACCACTTCTTCAAGCTTCTAAACAAGTTTTTGCAGGGAAAATGCTTCCACAACCAGTAGGATGCAGAAAAAGAGTTTGCTGAATCCCAAAGCATGGGTTTTTATGCTACAGGAATAAACAAACTTACTTCTTGTTGGCAAAACTGTGTTGACTGTAGTGGTTCCTATTTTGATTAATAAAGATGTGTTTGAGCCTAGTTCTAATGATTTAAAATTCATGGTCCAAAACAGCAATTACTTCTGCACCAATAAAATGAATGTTTGACCTGTAAAAGAATCAATAAGTAAAATAGTTTGACAACCAGAGACACTGGAGAAAAATATATCAACCAGTATATACATTTTCAACATAGGTGCACATTGAGTTTTATTAGAGATCAGTGTTTGAGAGACAGTTTTAAGTCATACTTATGTTAACCTTCCGTGGACAGTAAAGTTAAAAAAAGTCCAGCTGAAAACTACATTTAGCTCCATTCATTAAGCATCAAAGGATTTGTGCTTTGCTTTGTTTGACATTACTGAATTTAAGGATATTCTTTCAGTCTTTCAAAGAACAATTATAGTGTCAACATCTAAATTGGAAGTTGTTGAAATATGGGCACTACTGTTCCATTTTCACTGAGGGTTTGTGTCTTCACAGAGGCACATGGCTGACCTGATGCAGCAGTCACACAGAATAAACTTAACTCTTGCAGCTGAGGTCCCAGTGAATCACCCCCATTGTGAGGAACTACTAGGATGTGGAGCACAGGCACTTCATTAGAAATTGTCACGTGGTAGTTAGAGAGTACATTGTCTTCGTGAGGTCCTAATTTCATACCTTTGTTTAAGCACAAAGATACTACTTTAGAAACTGAACGGCAGCACCCCGAACTGCAGGTGCTTGCCTCATCCTTACTGTCTTTCTTGAGTAATGATACTTGTCCACTGTCAGAGATGGAGAAGTGGGCTACCTGGACCATTGTGGCACTCCTACGAGCACCTTGCCATAAAAAGCACCTTCATGGGGAGTTAGGCTGAGAGAAGTACACCCCTCATTTTCATTAAGAAGCCTTCAGCAGATCAGTAGCTCCATTGATTTTAGTGCATATATTTGGTAAAATAAAGTCATCCAGATTTGGCTTGTATGGCCACGTTTTCAGGGTAAGCAGTGACTGCCATGGAACAGAAAGCATTACTGTTAAAAATCTGCTTATGCAAGTGAGCAGGACAGCCAATCAGATATGTGGCATTTCCATGGGATTCTGGCTTTAGGGCTGCCTATCAAATGGATCAGTAGTGAGTCAAGTTCTGGCGAAAGCACAGGAAGGCCTCAGGAGAAAGGAGGGGAGATGAGCTGGCATTCCTGGTGTTGATGTCCTTACTTCTTGCCATGAGCTTCACCCAGTGTAAAAGGGCAAACAGCCAGCCAAAGTGGGGAGCCATACCTGAGTAAAAAACTCTGTCCATTTAGGAGACTTTTCCAAAGATCACTGTGGAAGAGTGCAACGTTACTCTACCTGCTCAAGGTCTTTCACTTCCCAGCATTTGTTTCTCTAGCTGTCAATGGAAACCACACCATCCATATGCCATCATCCTATAGCTGCTTTCTCATCTACTCCTGCTCTTCTTCCACGCCAAGGAGAAAAGAGCAGGAGCCAAAGGCATACTCATCTGCCTACTCAGCTGGCAGTCTTTTACAAATGGTAGCTTAGTAAAATTTGGTAGATAGCAGAACAAATATGGACCAAAAGAGAAAGGCCAGAAGCACACCATGGAAGAGAAAGATTTTTTTTTTCAAAAAGAAAATAGGTAGGAGGGGACTCTGATGATGAAAAGAACATGAAGAGGAGCATAAGGAGGAACAGGAGGAGGGAAACTTCACTTCAGTGTGATGTGATGGGAAGTAAAGAAGACAGAGTAGGAAAGAAAATGCACCATTGCAATATCTTACTGAAAATGAGGTGAAATAAAATAATTATCTCAGTTCTGCTTTTATTATCATACTTGATTATCGATATAACAATGGATACACAAAAATTGTCTTCTTAACTGCGGGTAGGAAAGTGCCAAATTCACTCCTCTTAAAGAAGGTCTTAACAATTTAGCATCAGAATCTGAAGGCACCTTTTCTTACTGTAACTAATTATAGATTTTCTTACTAATTTGAATATAAACTGAAAATTTTGTATTTAAGAGGTACTACATGTACATCACTAAGTTTCAGAGCAAGACAAGTGTAGAAACATTTGGAAAAAATGGCTCTTTTAATGAGACCAGGCAATACTAGTATCTTAGCAGACCTCTTAACAGAGATTCTTACTCTGCTAATCAAGTAAAGCTTCATCAATCTGTAATTATTTCTAATTATATCATTACTGCTAAGGAGACGTGCCAATGTCTGTGTTGGAAACATTTGCCTTTTATACATTTTTATTCACTGCAAGAGATTTCATGAGTTGTAGCTCTTTCTGCAAAGGATCTTGGGACAATACCACTTAGAGAAATTAGGACGCACACTGAAGAATTCTTTTCCTTTTGTCAAACATGTGGGACAGGAGAACTGACTGAAACTCAATTTAATTTGACAATCTCTCTTTCTAGGATGAGATTTCAAGCAGTCTAAGTTTCTGCTGTCAAAGGCGACTTAAAAATGGAAGCCCAAACCTTATAATCTCTGTAGCAACTGGGTAAGTGGTAGGCAGTGTGACAGCTCCTAAACTTTGCCTCATCATCTTTAGGTTTCTTGTATCCACATATTAGTTTTTGTCTTCTCTCTTGACTTGGCATTTATGTTGTTGCCTCATTTTTATATTTTTTCTAGAAAAAGAGAAGTTGGTGTGTTTGTTCCCAGAGTTCCCAAAGTAGTTCACATTATCTTATGTCAACCAGGAACAACTAAATTATCTCAAGGGTACAGAAGCCAAGGAATTCAGAATTTGGCCATGAATATAGTATTCATCTTATCTCATAAAGCAGAGTCTGCTGCAGCATCTTTTACTGTTATCCTACTTCAACTGAGATAGCTGGAGTATGGGAGATGACAAGTACTCCCCTAAAGACAAGACTCAGATTTTGATTTTTTTTCTGGTCTTGTGTACAACACAATAGAAATACAAATTAGAAAGTAACTTTGGCAGAATGAAGGGTGTATTTCATCTTTGTGTGCTTTTGGTTCAAATAGTTGCATCATGCAGCTTAGTCAAAATAAAATTAGCCTTTTCTTCTAATTTTGATTTTAGCAGAAGAAGACAATAATTACCACAAGGCGCTTTCTTCTGACTTTGTTCCCTGAAGCTGAGCTTCCAAAAAAAAGCTCTGCAAGGTTCCTCAACTTGAGGTGTTAATAAAGTCTACCTCCTCAGCCCATTCATGTACTATAACATCTAAATGTATATCTATGCACACTCACAGAATGTGATTTTCTGAATATCACACTCACAGGAAACCAGGCTGAAAGAACAACTTTATTTTGGCTGCTACTCCTGAAAAGATATTTTAAAGCACCTATAGGTGTTTTTGAATGTTTCACAGTTACGCTAATGAAAGATATTACTAAACTTTGTATCAGTAAGAAGTTGAACTTAAGTTCTGCTGATGTTTTCTTTCTTTTCTTGAGCCATCTGACCCTACTCTATTTCCTTTGGATTTTGATATTTTCCTGTTTGTATTCTACATTTTTCCAACAGTGCAATCTGAAATACTAACCAAGCACAAGCTTTGTTATGGAGGTTTTCTGTGACTGGGACATCAGCAAACTAAACAAAGACTTTCAAATTAGACTCCACAGGAAAGACAATACCCTATCGACATGTTGGTGCAAGATCTTTCTTGAAAACTGAATTGCAGCAAAGAAGGTAAGTTGGCAACAGCCAACTGAGCAATGGGCTCATGCTATTAAGTTGAACAACTGGAGACTTTGTCTCTATTACTTAGAGCTGCACAACGTTTTGATGTTTGGAAATACTGTACAGATTCACACAAGTTCGAGAAAAACAGGGAGATGCAAAGGAGAAGAAACAGCATTTACAGTGTGTGTGTGTGTGTGTTAGAGGAGAGGCTGATGGCTTTCTGAGCCACCTCAGAGACCTTTCTTCAGTCACCTTTTCAAAGTGTGCCTAGAGGAGGTGATGTGCACAATGAGGTGATTCCCCTTTTCTGGGTTTATGTGCTAGCTGCAGCACCAAACTGAGAAGATCTGATTTTCTAGGGAGACATAAGCAATGGTCCAGTGATGTTAGGAAGACATAGTAGCAATGTATTCAGCACAGCTTGGCTGATTTGCATTGGTTCCAGAAAGTCTTGTGTGGTGAACTCTCATTCTCATTGTGTCAGAAAAGCACAAACCATGTGAAGAGATTTTTGGGTTTTTTTTGGTCCCCACAAACATAATTTTGAGTGGTCTTTCCTGAGGAAGAAGGTGGCATTCCAGGGGCAGCCTATGCTTTCTGAACAATTTCTGAGCACAAAATTTGAGAACAGGAGATTGGTTCAAGACACAAGTTATCACTGGCAGACCTCATCTACATGCAGAGAAAATGCCTACAGCTTTCCCTAGATTGGCCCATTCTCAACATGTCTTCACTGATTTCATACATTGCCTGCAGCTGTGTTTTGATTGCACACACTCTATCCCCAATCTCTCTTGCAGGAGAGGGTTACACAGAACATGCTGTTCCATAGGAGCCTCCTTTTAACAAGAAGTCTGTCTTCTCTGCTCTTTCTGTCATACCAGACATAAATCAGTGTCAATATACCACTCCAAAAATAGTCTGGGCCTGCTCTACCTCCAGGCAGCCTCAGAGAGTCAGCACACACTGCCTCTGTCCCAAGACCTGGAGAGAGGCAGGTGCTTCTTCAGCACTGCTGAATTTATGATCATTCGTCACATGAAAATGAAAGATGAGTTTCATGAACAGGCAAGACCTCCCTGTATCTGACCTTTGGAGGATTTTTCCTTTTCCTTTTTGGCTCTCTGTGTCTTATCAGTGGCTGTTTATGCCCTCCAAGTCTAATTGATTCCTTTTTCTCCTGATGCTTTTGGAATTGGATTGTAATAAATTATACCCTGCTGTTTAAGAATGTGTCAAATATTGTTTTAACTTGTCCAATGCAAAGAATCGAGAACCGGAGCCTGAATCATAAAACAACATAGAATTTTGCTGGTGTTAAACAGACACTTAATAATTCTGCTGTCACTTACATCTGCATAAATCCAGTATGACTCCACTGGCCTGAAGTACTTTCTCAGCATTTACACCACTGTGAGTGATGGCAGATTTTAACTCTTCATTCCTGTGGTGAGATGGACTGCAGGCCAAGATATACAGACTGCATTGGGAAAGCAATGAGTAATGCAACACAATAATTTGAAGAGACTAAATTAAAAACACTGACGGTTGCCTGAGGATGCTGTATTCATGAAGAGTGGTGGCTAAGAAGTAACCCTTTGTCTAGTACCTAGTATTGCAATGAATCTGTCCCATGGATAAAACCAGAAGTTCTTAACATATATCTCCCCAAGCTCAGTGAAGTATTATATCCTCTACTAACAGGACTCAGGTAGTATGAACATGCTACCAGGCAAAGACCAGACTTTTCTCAAGAGAGTAATTGCCTTCCCTATCACTATGACTCAATCTGGTCTCCAACCTGTTGAAGTTTCCTCTCCCTGCAGCAGACTGGCCAACTGCACCAAATTATGTGTCTAGGTTTTGGCAGTGCAACCTATTTCCCACAGAAGGCCAAACGAAGAAGTGCACTCTTCATTTAAGTCACTGACTGGACTGCAACCACTGAGCTCTTTTATACAGGATGGAAAAGCTCATGTTTCAGCTGATACTTCACATAGGGACTTCTTTTTCCATTATTGTGGCAACATACCACTGGTAGCTGTACAGATTTAAAAAAATGCTATAATCCTCCACAGGGCCTTGACAGCACTGTCCACACATCCTACTTGTTTGTTTGTTTGTTTTGGTTTTATTTTTACTCAACTACTTCAGAATTTCATTTTAAAAAATATTCTGAAAATTAGATTAGATGTTTTGTACTGCTTTACCTGCAACAAGGAGGTGCATTCATTTTCTTCGTGCAGATATTTAAAATCCTGGACATTCATCATTATGACTGAACCATAGAGAAGCAAGGAAGGTCAAAGCCTCTCTAAAATACCAACAGAAGTGTTGGGTTAACAGTGACTCATTAAAGAGACCAGAACTTCAGCTGAAGTGGCTGAACGTCAAGATTTAGTTACTAAACCTGAAGAATGACTGTTCTTTCATACACTTGTTGGGGATTTCTTATAAAGAATGCCTTTAAATGAGGAGTGGACAGGCTGCTACCTGCAGCTACATTGCAGCATCATGGTAAATGCTCTTGGTTGCATCTGTTAGAAGCCAGGTACCAGCTAGGGAAGCCCAGCCACAAGATGGACAGCTGCTGTGGACCCAGGCCTCTTCTCAGCGTGGGGCCAGAATTGCAGAAAATCTTGGTGCCATTGGTTTAGAAGTGGCGCCCTACAGTGCTAAGAGCAGAACTTCACCTATGAGAAGCACACTTATAGCTCTTGTTCTAGTGCCTGTAGTTCATGTTCCTTTGCTTTAGTTTAGGACATGTAGAGAAGTGCACACATCACTTTTACATATCTGGTACAACTTTTGATTAAGGTTGAGGGTTTGTTCTGGACCTAGAAGGAAAAATTCTACCAGGTTCTGTGCATTTCCAGGCTAAATTGGGTCCACCAAGATTTGCAGCAGTGACTGAATGATACAGACTTTTTTTTTCCAAGGCCTTTAATTTTGCCTTGTATCATATTCAGGTCTGCATTTCTATTTACTGGGTCTAATTTAGGAAGATCCTCTGGTTTTCTGTCCACTTCACATACATCTTGGAAAATAAATGAAAACAGGCATGACTCAAGCAATAAAAGTTCTAAATAAGGAAACAACAGATAGGCGCTTTTGGAACTTTTAAATGAAAACCTGATACAGGAAGAAGAAATAAGTCTAACAAATAAACTTCCTATGTGTTGAAAGATCAAATGGAATCAAAAGTTGAACAGCTAATATAACACATATTTACTGCCTATGTTGCAGAACAACAGCACACTCCTTGCAAGCAGAACAATCAGAAGGAGCCTGCAAAACTTACCAGTTGATGCTTCATGGTTTATTCTCCATTGTTCATGTTCATTTTTATCCAAATCTAAAGTCTTGACCTATGTTATACTCAGTCCCTGCCAAGACAAAATAGACATTAGCCCTATATTGTTGTTAGTGCTAGACTATATGAAATGTTATGGGTGCTGTTTTCACAACTACTGTTTCTCAATTGTATGTCTGGGAATTCCATGGCCTTTTGAAAGAATTCAACATCTTGTTCACAGCAAAGTTCAAAAGGCAACCACGCACCTCAAAAACGCAGCTTTAGAAGGACTAAACTGAAGTCGCAGGAGCTTCACCAGAGAGAAGCAAGGTTTCAAGTGAGGGTCCAATAGTAGGTATTTAGTTTGTGAGCCAAAGTGATATTCCTATGACTGCCAACCTGCTGCATGCCTCGGCTTGTGTCTGAGAGCTGTGCAGCACTCTGTCTCGTGTATCATCGGCAGAGATCTTGGAGCAGGAGCTGCTCTGACAGTGCCACTGGCAACACTTGGGGCAGAGTACATGTCATTTGTCTCTCACAGCATGGTCAGTCGTCAAAACTTGCTTTGACTGGTAAATGGAGCAGGAGAGAATCGCAAGATTCACAGGGAGAAGGCATGTAACAATATTCCTTCTCTGTTTTAATAAGCACCCTCTGAACACAGCAGATGTTATTCCAACAGCTCCCGAGCCTCTTGCAATGCCGTGCAGAGCGCTAGGTCTTACTGGAAGGAAATATGAATTCCTATGCCATGCCTTTTGTTTCTGCAGATCTAGCCAAGTCAATGGAATAGTCACCCTTTTGATATTTGTAAATAAGTTAGCACAGCATTTTCACTGTAGGAATTAACTGAGTACTTAATTACAGTGATGGAGAACTATCCTCTCGTGGCCTAATTAGAATATTGAAATACTGTACTTAACCTCCAGTAGGGCCCATGTATTTCTCTGAGTGAACAGTCTTTCTTTAAAAAAACAAAACCAAAACATCCAAATCACACATGGGCTTATGTGTTGGTAAAAAGACAGGAGCAAACTTGCATATAGTATGTCCTACCATGAAGGTATTTTCTGTGAACTGGGCCGTAAGATTGCAATTCTAAGCAGTCACACAATTAATTCTTCAGTTATGCAGTCCAATTAGGACAAATGTTTCCTTTCTAGTTTAATTAGAGATGGGTAAGCTCGTTTGAGCTTATTTGTATAAAATATGTGCTCATTAAACAAGGCCTGGATTTTGTTCAGCTTGTTAGAAATGTTGTGAAAAAAAGCTTTCTCACACTGCCTCTGGCCTTTTTAACCCTTTAAAGACTACAAGTCTAGCAGACTATCAGTTATCCTTGAAGTACAGTACACTTACTTCAGCCAGAAAAAGAAAATGTATGATTGTGCTACAGTCAATATATTTGTAAACTTCATGATGCCATGGAGATAAATATCTCCTACCCTCAGATATCACACATTGCAACATCCATCCCTGTGGGCTAATGCAAACGATGATGGGTTTGTAGCATTTGCTTATCTTCTTTTCAGAGCTTGCTGGCAGCAGAATGAAAGAGAAACTTGGGCTGACGCACACTCTGTCCTTGCTGAGAAATGAGTAGGGGACCTATGAACCAGTATGTGAATGTCTCTGCAGGGAATGAAGTAGAAAGATTTACATGAAACCCATACAGTATGAAGCCACAAAGGGCACAAAGTTGGTTGAATTGTCTCAAGCAAAGACAACAGAAATTATTTGAGCATACTGTCTTCTCCTTCCCTCCTCTTATGTTATTTCTTTTGTGAGCTCATTTATCCAGGAAAGTAGTTCACTCCTGTGGTGAAAGCACCTGCATGAATCTCACGCTGAAAAATGCCCTGAGGTGTGACGTCACTTATTAAAACCATACCTGCAGATAATTGAGCCCTCTTTGCTTGTGATCAGGGCAGATTTTCTCCTGACATGCTCATTCAGCCTCGGGTCCTTGAAGTGGGAGGGAGGAAAGACTGAGCCACCTTCCAAGCTACATGTGGGCACCGAGAAATGAAGCCTCACCAGAATATCAGGCATGAGGGAAAGCACCCAGGCCTTGGCAGAAGCCGTGGCACAGGGGCAGTGACAGAGTAGGAAGTGCCTAGATGGCTAGAAAAGGCACGAGGGTACACTGTCAAAGAGTAAAGTCTAATTTATACCTCCTGAGGCTGCACACTTCTCCACACCATCAGCAAAACTGACAAATGCAAACTGCAGGCACACACAAAGTGGGAGATGGCAGCCTCAGCCAAACAAGCTCTGGGGCATGACACAGGTATCTTACAAATACAAATCCACCCCTTTTCTCCTGGTGTGAGAGAGGTTAAGAATGCCATGAGCGTGCATTTAAATATTGTGTGCAAAACCACAGTCCTCGCCCTTTGAAATCCTGGCCCTGAATGCCTCTAGTTTCTGCTGCAATGCCTGGAGCCTGGGTTTGCGAGTCAATGAGAAAGCTTAAGTGTAACTCCCAGGTCACAAGGTGATTTCTTCAGAGTCGGAAAAAGCTCATAGACTAAGCAAAGCTCAAAGCTCAGATTTGGGGTTCGGAGCCTGTTGCTCAAAAACGTAGAGAAATGGTCACAGCTCTGGAGTCTTGACTGTCATGGCCTAAGAGCTGCCTGCAGACAAATTTCAGACTGACAAAACTTCTGAATCAGAGGGAAAATGCGGCATATGCATGAGATGTTGTTCTAGGTTGTGCATTTGACACCACATCCAGAGTCTACTGAATTTAACGGGAACCTGGACTTCAGAGACTGTGCATTGGTGTAGCAATGACATACAACTCAGCCCTACTGGCAGGGGTGTCAGCACTCTCCAGTGCACGTGTTGGGCTTCTTACTGTCTCAACAACCGTGCTCTCAAGATTGCCTTGAGGGCAATACTTGGTGTGAAATAAAGACATTGACATTTTCTTAATGTTATTTAACTGCTGAAGATTTGCACTGACATCATGGTTTTTATGATCTTGTATTTTCACAGGTGTCACGTCGTCATCTCCTAGCCTGAACGTTGCTTCATTACAGCTAAACTGGATGGGGTAGAGGGGAAATGATGGTTTTGAGCTAGGACCTACTGTGACTTGTTTTATGCAAAAAAATAATAAAATGCAGACCTTTTTGCAGCCATGTCTCAGAGAAAAATAACAGGATATCTTAAGGATATTCTGGTTCCAAGATACTTTTTGCTTTCAGAAGAGAAAATTTCTAAACAATCAGCCAAAATGCAAAGGGGAGACCTTCTTAATTGGTAACCCAAAGAGCTAGTGCAGAGCTATTTGCTTTTCGCTGTCTCACTCTGCTGACAGACAGCTTGTAGCAAATGGAAACATGAAAAGAAAGGGCCATGATTTAACAAGTGGAGGGTCTCCCTATCAGTTCCACAAGGGGAAGCTCTTCTGGAAGAACCTAGCATGAAATTTTCTCTTACTTTTGTAAGTGGATTATGCTTTCTTGCACAGAAAATATTTTTTCTACTCCAATTATCTGCTGTGGGAGCAGCGAGAATCATAGAGGACCACTTTACTGGAACTGTGTTTGTCCCTGGAAGTGGTAGAGACTTCAAATACTTTGCAACAAGTTAATAAATACATAGGCAAAAAAAAGAGTGGAAATCTAACAATGGAGACATGTCTGCTGGCATCAAAATTTCAGAAGTTTTTAGGTTTTGGTCAGATAAGTGTGATTCGTCTCACTTTAGGTTAACCCACCTTCACTTTCTGACTGATGTCTTAACTGGATTGTGACAATTTTATTTCAGAACTGGAATTGTGTTTCAGAGAAGTGACTGGCCTAACTCCCAGCCCTTGTCCTCATTTTAATTCAAACTTGACTTTAGCTGACATTATCCCCAGAATGGCCAGGTTAAAAATGTGTAAAACAGTTACTTCTGTTTTTCAGATGGTGAAAGCTACTTGTCTGTAGCAACGGTAGTTTCTCATGCTATATAGAGAAAAAAGAAAGCATAAGTCTGGGCATAACTTTAAGGCCAACAATTGTGTGCCCTGCTATGGCTAAAAGCTTTTCACTCAAGTAGTTCAAACAATTCTATGAAACATCAATATTCTCAAGAAGTAGGCCATATATCCTTCTAACTGTGATTTTAAACCGTTTTTGCTGAAAATAAAGCACCTACGCTCTCTACAATGAAGTGTGCCCTTGATTTTTCTGCCATAACCATACTCGCATGAACTGACAGGAGGATGAAACAGTTATTCCAGTTAACACTTGTCTAAATGTGCTAAATTCACCACAAGCAATTGCCCTGTGGGTGAAAAATTCTTTGGGTGCTCACATGGCATGGAGAGGGGAAACCACTGCCCTGTCACTAGGCTGAGCACTTAGAACAGGAGCTACACTGTGTGTCAAGTTAATGAATGTTTACAATTGAAAGAGGTTAAAGGTGGGAAGGGAGTGTGGATGATAGAGATAACTTAAGACTTTGGCTGACAGATAACAGGGATGGCTGAGAGGTCTGTAATAAGCTAAGAAAAGCTCCCTGAGAGAAACTCTGTGGGGTGAGGAATGTTCTCAGCTACACCTGCTGGAGCTGTTGCTTGTCCTACCACATCTGGGACTGAATGGAATGTTTTTCATCAGGGACAGAGGGCACAGGCATCTCCCCATCATTGCACTGAACCAAGAGCTACCAAACTGTTATGCTCATGAGCATGTTAATGGCTTCCTGATATTCTGGGCTGAACGTGAGCTAGCACGAAGGGGATTTTCAGGCACCAGTATTGCTTGTTTCATGTGGCAGCAAGTCAAGGAGGATGCACAGCTCCTGACTTGGTATCAGACAGCAGCATTGCCTCTCAGCAGAGGTTCTTCATGAAGCTAAGAAGCCCTAGGATAAGATGGATAAGCCTTGCATAGACTGAAAGAAGGAATAACATTAGATGGCAGGAACTAATAGTAATTTTTCACAGTGGAAGGAAGTTGTCAAGGAAGTCCACAAGTATATAAGCCATGATTTCTGATCAGGAAAAGGGAGTGAAAGATATCTGCTGACTATATCTAAGCTATTTAGCAGGAAAAGAGAAAGCCTAGTTAACAAGAACTACAGAAAGGCCTCACAGCACTAAGACATAAAGCAAGAAAATAGCAGATGGAATTGACTGTAGATAACTGTAAATTCCTGTCTGTTGGAAAAAAAAAGTTCCAGCTTTACTTATACTATGAACAGCTGTGGTGTGTCTGTTTCTATATTGAAATAGGATCTTGGCTTTATAGGAAAAACAAACAAATAAATAAAATCAACCACCGTTCTGTGTGGGTCAAGATAGCAAATCAAGTGCTAAGAATTATTTGATAAAGAACAAACAGCACAGCAGAAAATGCCCTTGTGCGACTGTATAACCTTTATTCTATCTCACCTTGAGTACAGTGTGATCCCTCAAGGACACAGAAGAAATGCAAAGATAAAAACAACAGGAATTATCAAATGCTTCTGTTCAAGGAACAGTTGAATAGACTAGGCATCTATGGAAAAGGTGATTGAGGTTGCTGTTGATCATTACTAATAAGGCAATCAGTGCAATGCGAAAAAATAATATGGAAAGAATATTCACCGTTTCCTTTGTAGTAACAGGGGATATCAAATGAGATGAGTGCAGAAAAGAAAAGGAAAAAAACCAACAACAACAACAACAAAACAACACCAAAATAAAAAAAATATCTCCGCACTGAATGTGCGGTTAAGCTGGGCTGCTCCACTGCGGTCATGATGACAGTGTGCACACTAAGTATGCATGGTTTCAGGAAAGAATTACACAAATTCAGAAAACAAAAATCTACCAGAGGTTACTGCTTGGGAAGGCCCAGGAAATTATGGAATGGCTTATAGTTTGATATTAGAAAAGTATTCAAGAAACATATGCCTCTTCCCTCAACATTTCTCATTAGACACTGCTGGAGACAGGATGTTAGGTTAGGTCAGCCTTCTGATGGTTTTTATAAACTTTTAGTCACCTTTTTGTTCACAACATACCACAAGCTATCCCTCTGGCACTGCTATGACACAGCTGCAAATGCTTTTATACTCTTACCTCTACCTCCACAATGCTCCAGATAGCTGCTAGCATATGAAATGTGCTCTTACCCTTGAACCCTTGTAGGGCTGTCCATTTCCCAAACCAAGGCAGTGTGGGGTTAACTTTATGTATACCAGTCATTGACTTAGAATCATAGAATGTCCTGAGTTGGAAGGGACCTACAAGGATTATTGAGTCCAACTCCTGTCTCTGTACAGGACAGCCCCACAGTTCCCACCATCTGTCTGAGGGCATTGCTCAAATGCTTCTTGAATTGGGCTTCTGTTGGGCTTGGGGCCCTGACTACCTTCCTGGAGAGCCTGTTCCAGTGCTCCACCATTCTCTGGGTGAAGAACCTTTTCCTAATGCTCAACCTGAACCTCCACTGACACATCTTCCTGCCATTCCCTCAGGTTCTATCATTAGTTGCCAGAGAGAGGAGATCAATGTCTCTCCCTCCTCCTTCCTTTGTGGCATCTCCCCTCAGTCTCCTCTTCTCCAGGCTGAACAAACCGAGTGACTATAGCCACTTCTCAGATAGCTTCCCATCCAAACCCTTCACCAAGTTCGTGCCCTCTTCTGGACACTCTCCAGTAGCTTTATGTCCTTTTTATCCTGTGTTGCCCAGAACTGCACACGGTGCTCCAGGTGAGGCTGCACCAGTGCAGAGCAGAGCGGGACAATCACCTCCCTTGCCCAGCTGGCAATGCTGTGCTTCATGCACCCCAGGGCACGGGTGGCCCTCTTAGCTGCCACGGCACTGTTGCCTCATGTTCAACTTGCTGTCAGCCAGAACCCTCAGATCCCTCTCTGCAGAGCTGCTTTCCAGCATCTTGTGCCCCAGTCTGTATGTAGAGCCAGGGTCGCTGTGTCCCAGGTGCAAAATCCAATACTTGCCCTTGTTAAGCTTCATATGCTTAGTGATTGCACAGTTCTGTAGGGCTTGTTTTAAAAACAAATATCTGCTTAAGGATTTTGCTGAAAAAGGAAAAAAAAATCACCTAATATTTTAATACTTTGCTGAATGCAGCCCATCACTTTTTACGTATTTCAACTGCCAGAAATCATACCACCAAGCAATCAGAAATGCTTACAGAGGCTAAAAACTCTTTCCCAATCGTTTTAATTCATTCTCTGTCTGTTTCATGTTTCAAACTATTGTTGGGTTGGTTGGTTGGTTGGTTGGTTGGTTGGTTGGTTGGTGTGTTTGTTTTGCCAACAAGTTTCCTTATAAACAAAAACAAGTATATTTTTTAATTTTTATTTTTTTGTTGACAGGTGCAGGCCCAGAATACGGCTCAGTTTATGTAGAGGGATAGTTCTTATCTAGCAAGATATTTGTTCCTGAATTAGAGGAGATATTTCATTACAGGAAAAATCTTTGTCCACACTAAAACTGGGGAAAAGATAATGGCAAGTCTGGGTAGTTGAGTGAATGAAATAACACAGGCTTGTAAAGAGATGTGATCACATTTCTAGCCTGTTCTAGTATTTGTTCGCCCCAGGATACATTTCATCATCTTCTTTTCAATACCAGTTTTAAGCCTTTGAAGAGATGATTACTTTATGCAAAGGATCCAAATTGATGAAAAATGACTGCGAAGCAGGAAAACGTGGAGAATTCTTGAGAAATGTGCTGACGTTAGATCCCACAGCTTTGAAGGCACAGTTACGACTCTCCAGAAACAGGACTGCTTTGAGGAGTTAAGATAGATAAACCAATACATATAGGCAGTTTGCCCAGGGAAGATATGACATCTCCTCTCTATAGGTGACAAATACTGCATGTGAAGCCAAAAGCTCAAATTTCCCCCATTGTCTAGTGGGATAAGATGGCTAAACAAGGCCTCTCCTCAGCCTGTCTAGACAGTACAAAAAACTCAGCCCCAGAAAAGTTTCCTCCCAGGAAAATGGAAGTGTCTGGAGCCAGGAGACACGGTCCAGCCTGTGAACTGCAGTAATGCTAATTACTTCTTCCTTCCACTATACCAAGAGAAAAGTAGGCCTGTCTTCTGGTTTGTGGCTGTGGAGCAGGAGGGGTCTGCACACTCTTTCAACCTCTTCTGCATCTGCGCAATCTGATTTCCCCTCATTCCACTCCTAACAGACTGGGGGGGTGAAGTTATTGCAGTTTTGAACGATTTGTTTGAAACCTTAAGCAGACTGCCTGAGCTCACAGGACAGCACATTGCTGGCAGCAGGGGGTCTCTTCATTTCCAGTTCTGGGCTTTCATCACAAAACCGTCTGCCAGGACCATAGTTCACACAGCCTCTAGGCACCTCTCTGGAGATCCAGTCAAACCTTCCCACGAATGCAAAATGGCTGCTGGCAACCGACATGTGTGTGAGCCAGAGGAAGAAAGCAGGAATGAGAAAATTAATTTCTCATTGTCAAAAACAAATTACTGGAACCTCATGTATGCTTCTATTCTGAGGACTGCATTACAATAGAGTTGACTATGTCTCTACATAACCGTGGTCTTCAAGTCTTTTCTCCATTTTGGTCAGAGTAGAGCCAGGTTCGCTGCAATCTTTTGAGTCACATCCTCTTGTTTTGGTTGGCAGACCACAGCAAGGCACCAGAACTCACTGAGATTTTCTCATCTCTGAATACGTGCCACGGATAGACCTTCCAAGCTTTTTGCTGTCATGGTAGGACTTGCCATTTCTTAGCTGGCAAGGAGTCTACTTTGTCTTTGCATGTCCCAGCCACTCATCACCATGCAGGTCACGCCGTGCTACAGACACCTGTATTCTGCATCCAGGAACCTGTGACAAATACCAGCAGGCAGGTAGATACTTCCAGGACTTGTTTCCTGCTTGGCAGTTACTGTGGGGCAGCAGAGAATGAAGGGTCCTGAAACAACACACACACATATCATCCCATCTAACCTTATGCTTCATAGGAAGCTACGTTAGACAGTCTTTGTGTATAAAAATAGATCAGCATATAATCATATTCTTTAGCAGCCCCGACACCCAGTCGGGTTTCAGTTTAACTCCTGGAGTCTCTCTCTCTCTCTCGCCCCCCTCTCAAGGAGAAAAGTTTGGATTTTTTTTGAGAACACCCACCCACCTTGCATGAGCCTGGACCCAATTACCACACTGCTCGATGGGGTATTTCTCATGGGGCCCATGCAGTTTCCCCAGCCAGAAAGCCAGTCTGTTTAGGAGACTTCTCCAGAAGGGTCACTCCATTGCTGGAGTGAGCAGATCTTCTCAGTCTCATTGGCTTTGAGTCTCTTGCCCTGTGACCCAGCTGACCTGTGGCAGGTTTATCCAGGCTTTTTTGTCCACCTTTGCAGTTGCAGCACATCATCGACACCTTTGTCACACCTAGGACTATGACTGTAAAATGACACTAGAGGTGCCCAAGGTGATGTGGTTTCATCAAGAGGCTGAGCTCTCAGCTGGTACTTCACTGTGTGTGCTCTGCGAAGCCATAGGTGTAGCTCCCATCTCGTACCTTGGCCTTGACAAACCAATCATCATGTAGCTGCCATGCTTATACTCACTTGCATAGCCAGGCAACACGGCACTGTCCCCCATGAAGAGTCCAGCCCCTCCTTTTTACTCTTTGGTTGTCTCTTTTTCCTTGTCTCTTCCACTGTTTCGTCCCTGAGCCCTGTCTCTGGCTTTCTGCCCAAACTCCCTTCTTTGCCACTTGAAAATTGTGGCACAGTGTCTTCCAGGCGGAGAAGAATTTATGACCTCGTGTATTCAACTAAGCTATGCACAATAATTGCAGCCTCCTCCATCCATCAAACATGTTATGACTGGGTCTCCTCATCTGATTGTTTCTGTAACTTTGACAAAGATATGAGCTCAACATTTGATGTTTCTTGGGTTTTTTGTTTGTCTGTTTGTTTTTTAATTGGCCCGTGCAGTGAGAGACTGTGAAAGTGCCTGTTTGGTTTGACCAAACTTCTCTGACAGATGTTTTGCAATTGTGAAAGAATCTGACCTTTATTAAAATCAAGAACTTTTTAATGTTGTTTCCAAACACTGGAAACAACAGCATAGTTTAGTGGTGATTTTCATGTTCTAAAAGGTAAATTTCTAGCTGGGATAAATAGTACTTGTATTTGTTCTTGTTTTGTTTAAATTGAAATCCAGCTCTATTAGCTGTTCTTAGTCCATTTGCCTTCTAGCATTGTTCTGAGCGTCTTTGAAGTCATAAAATGAGACATCTCAATTAATGGCAGAAAAGTGGTTAGTAGAAGCAGAGTACCAGAAACCCACTAACTGAGTAATCAGTTACTAAAGTGATTTTATCAGACCATATATTGCAGCTACTGCATTTCCTTATAAACAAATAGACTTCCCCACTCCGACACTGATGGCTGATATCTGGGATATGTTTGAGATGTCACAAAATGGGTTACATATATCATTTCTTTCAGACCATTCACAGAGATAAACTAGATTAGATGAGGTAAAGGATGAAACCAAGGGTGCTTTTGGTCCTCTGTTCCCCATACTTCTTACAGCTTTCTGTCTCTTTTGGGAGACTGTATGCCAGCAAGTTCCTCTGCTTATTTATTCCAGTTGCACTCAAGTGTACAGTTCACTATGGGCAAATATTCTTCTCTTTGTTCTAGCAAAAGGAAAGTAATGTTGAAGTTCTGGCTGTGGTGAGCACAATGTTTACTCTGTCTACTAAGCATCAGGAGGAGAATGACTGGATATTAACTTTCTTCAGGTGAGACACTCTTCCTGGAATCTTCTTTTCTTTCCCTTTTCTCAAGGCTGCCCTTGGCCACACAACATTTTCTACCCCTCTCAACTGAAATCACCTCCTTACTGACAGATATGGACCCAGATTGCTTCTGACAATCTTGGAGCAATAGCAAAATACTAAATTGATATGGTTTCCTTAATGACAAATGAAACGAAAATGCTAGTTACAGGGATACAGATTGGAGCAGCTTCCGGATGCTTGGTTTAAAGTTTCTAAAAATACATAGGCATGACTGCTTTTCTTGCTTGGCTCCAAAATCTTAAGTGAGCATTGTGTAAAAGAAAAGTTGGGCTTCCATTGTGGCATTTTATATTAAAATTATAAATAATAAAGGTAATTTATTATCTCCCTCCACCGCTGCCCAGATTGAACCGTTTCTTCTTTTCCACCCCCAAAATCTATTATCCCCCCAAAACACCAATCTGGAACAACACAAGTATGAGTAAAGCCCCAAAGTATGGCTTTACTCCAGAAAACAAAATTTTGCAGAACATCTGTTTTTAAAATTATGTCGGTCAAAGAAGAAAATGTTCACATGATCATTTTCTCCTGCTTCTACTCATATGGACTCTTTAGCTTTGAATTTGCGAAATGCTTTGTGTTGAGCAAGCCAAAAATCAAAGTGCAGATCCGATACAACCACAAAACAGTTCACAAAGCTGGTGAAATGCAAATTTTGCAAGGTTTTCAGCAGAATGCCATAAGTGAGTTTCACATTAGGAGACAGAGGACACAAGTTTGCTTTGTAGATTTGTAAACCTGTGACTAATCAAAATTCATTTACGGAGTGCCTTGCAAAACCTGAAGCAAGATGTATTTTGTATCATTTAGGGTTTGTTGGGTACATTTAGCTGCTCTACTTTGACAGTAATTTTTTTTTTACTCTCTTGATTGGGCAATGTTTGCACACAAAAATTCCTGAAGCAATCCAGAACCCATTGTTAAAATCTTATATCTCTTTGTAGCTGAACTCCTGTAAGTTATAAATATGAGTTTATCAAGACTGTATAACACTGCTTTTCCTAAGATATATGTAGGTATCTACTTGTAGGATACTCCATGCAGTTACTGTCCACGTATAAGAAATTTCATGATAACTAGATGTCCACAACAGGGAAAGCAATGAGAGAACTTTCTAATATATTGTTTGCCTATACCTATGTTCATCTGCAAAAATATACATTAAATAAATTGATTTTTGTAATTTCATAAGCTAATTGTATACTAGCTAAAGGACAGCAATGTATTCTGAACCTAAATTAGAAACATGCACATGTACTTTAAATGCATAATCCCAGGTATCATGAAGCTATAGTGTTCTGTATCAAACTTTTTTTAAAAAAGATATATTTTGGGGAAAGTACCTCAGAGCAGAAACTGTAGTAACAATAAAATATTTTATCCACTTGAAAATCTACAAAGCAGATTTTTTTTTTTCCTATTCCACGCAGCAGGTAAATCCATTATTTTTCAGAATTCAATTAGATCACACCATGGATTATTTCATTGCAGATCTATGGCTTTACTACATTTCTGAAATTCCTGTAGCCAGTGTCAATCAGAGAATGTTTAATATCGTACCTGACAGAGATACAGGAATATAAAAAACCCACTTAATTATAGAATCGTAGAATAATTTTGGTTGGAAGAGACACTCAGGATCATCTAGTCCAACCATAATGTAACCTAACTCTAGCACTAAACTATGTCCCTAAGAACCTCGTCTAAACACTTTTTAAACACCTCCAGGGATGGTGACTCCACCACTTCCCTGGGCAGCCTGTTCCAATGGAAGCTTCCGAATGGCCTTTCTACTTCAATCTTTTGATCTTCAAGATTTTGTCTGAAGACCTGCTCTTCTCAGGTGAGAGCCCACCACACAATAAATATAGCAAGAAACAGGCCTTGGATTACTTAAATCATTTAAAACATTACAACTATTGTGCCTAGAGAGCAGAGCTGCACACTTATATAGAAGGGAATTGAATCCAGGATCTGTTGTTTGCCAAGTTTCATATTCCAATAAAATCTAGATTTTACTTCAAGTTTGTGGTAATCTCAGCTGTTGCGTAGCCCTTTGAAGGAAGAAAGAAATTATAATTGAAGAATGGTTTGAATCTGTTTCACCCAGCACAACGCAAGGAACAGCTCAGGTTTGGTCTCACCTTTGTACACTGATCAATACCTTATGCAAACATACCAACCCATTAACCAGCATAGAAGGAGTCAACAACACAAAAGAAAAAGCTCCAGCAAGATCTTAATTTCACAGAGAAAAAACAAAACCTCTAATTTCAGAAGATAAATGCTTTATATGGTAACTACTGTGTGTAAAGTAACTACTATGAAAAGAGGAAATCTCTGTGCAGCTCATGCTGATTTTATAAAGTATCTTGTTGAGCCAAAATGCTGTAAATGGTTAAATTAAAAATTTGTTTCACCTGTGGAATCTGCTTATGATTATAAAAGCCTTAATTTAGATGCTAGAACTGTTTGGTAGGCTTTGTTAGGGAATGTAAGTTTTGAGAAGTCTTTGTGTAATTGTGGTTTTATTAAGAAAATGTTTGTTAGTAGCACTATTCTTTGCAAGTCAGCTGTTTAACAAAGCTCTTCTCTCTCTGATGAATAGCATGGGGCCAGTAATATCTTCTCAAAAGTTCAGTTTAGTTGTTGGATATTATCTATGTGGGAGAAGTCTTCTCTTACAGTTTGTTCTTATTTACACTAATGTCTTCCTCCCTATACTCTGGCTCTTGCTGATAAATTTACTCAGGTGCACAAAGTTAGCAGAATTTCAGAGCCAAAATGCAACTTCTGCCATTTTGTATCATCTTGTATGTCTCTAAACCCCTGGATTTTCTGTTTCTGTCTAAATAAAGTGCACCTAACAAAGACAGGGACCTGAATTTTCCTCTGTGCATTTTTGTAGAATGCAACACCGCAGTTAAAGTGGCACTATTTTTTTACTTTTCCACTATATAGCCACTTTAAGAAGAGTTATAAGTAAAACGTAAAATTATGTATCTTGAAAATATTAACTGTGCAATTCCTGTAAAGAAAAATTACCCATCTTGGAAATATTCTTAGCTGCATGCAATTCCTGTAAAGCTATATGTAACATTTAGATTTAGACCTGATGATCAGAAAGGACCTGATGTTGTGCCTGAGCAGGCAGAGTACACTCCTGGGATCCTGTAGTATCTTCGTGAAGCTACTGGTGACAAAACTGACCATTCTTCAACCAGATATGAAGGAGAAGATGTGTATGTGTTTACTTACACTGATCCTCTTCATTTAATCTGAGCTCCACTATTCCCTGCATCCTTTATAAAGCTAGATACAAAAACACAAAACAAAAAATAGTTAGTAAGCATTATGCCAAATCATTTTTGAAGTAGAAGGCAGCACGCTAAAAAGGTGTTCCTGAGGGAGTGCAGTTGTGTTATATTCAGCTGAACACAAGGTTTTCCTGTGTATTTTTGCTTGTGCAGAGCCGAGCTGGAGTTCTCCAAGGAAAGACGTAAGGAAAGCTCATCAGGGACTGAGCAGGGATTATCTAGAAGTATTCCTTTGGGGTTTCCTTTTTATATCTCAGTGACCTTCCCTCTCTATGAAGGAAAATTATCATATGTATCTCACTGGCTGGTTTTGGGGAAAAGAGCAGCATGCTACTCGGGTTAAAACCCTCATATCATGCATTGTCTGTGCTGCAAGAAAACCTTTGAAAATCAAAAAAAATAGCAACACTTGTGAATGTCTCACTCAGGATGAAAAGAAGTGAGGTGCTGGAGAAGATGCAAGTATCTGACAGAGTTTCTGAAAAAAAAAAAACAAACTATTTTGTTGTTGTGTTTGTTTGTTTTGTTTTTCATAAAACCACCCATACACAGATGGAATCTGACAGTTTTGCTCTGGACAAATGAGCTCCCTATTGCGCTGCAGTTTTTTTTCTAACTTCTCCAACAGATTACAGATGAAAAGGCCATGGAGAAGGGCTGTGAAAGAATCAAACTCTCACAGAGTTTTCCAGGCACTGCCCTTTCTTCCCTTCTGGCTGTTGAACTTGGTGCATGGCTGTGGGCACACGGGGAAGCTGTGTAGCTCCAGCCTAGGATGGGGGGCCAGAGACATTCATGGAGGTCAGTCATTGCAAGACTGCCACAAGAGCATGCTAATGGCACTGAGATTTTCTTCAAAACCAACAAAGGAGATAAGAAATGGACTTCAGTCATAGAAAGACAATATTCCTTCAAAGATGTTATGACTTATTTTTTAAAATGTTTGCTGCTGGAATGGAGCTTTACAAAGAGGTGCCTGCTTGACAACGTGTCCCTGCTCTTGCTCTTTGTTCTTTATTGCTTCATTTATGGAGAACTGACATTTACAATGAAATTATTTTAAGTTATTTGAGTTCTTTTATGTCTAAATATGCACCTTTTTAAAAGATTTTTTTCATTAAAATATATAAAGCAAAGAAATCCAATATATTTTGGGCATTAGATCAGAAGATTTTAGATAGGTCTTTTTTCCATGTCACCCCCTAAGGGTAGTACACATTAAATTGCATAGTTTGCATGGCAAAATAAGTACAGCTTTTCATTCTCAAAGAAAGCTTAGTTTTCTAATGGGACACACACTCCTCTGCTGGGTGGCGCTCTGAAAGCAATCTAGATATTTCTCCACTAAATAATTGTGAACACAAGGAGTAGTCCTCCTGTTGCCATCAAAAAAGTCCCTGAATGAGTTCCTGAGGAATTTGGGCTGAAGATCACTTTTAGATTTGTAACAGATTGGTCTTTTTTAAAAATGCATGTGTATGAGGACTCACATGAATGTGTGTGTGTGTGTGTGTCTGTGTGTGTGTGTGTGTACTTGTGCTTGTGCATTCATGGATAGAAATAAAAAATCCTCACGGTAAAACATCAGTCAAACGGAATATTGTCTGTGTTTTGGCTTAGATTGGGAAAGGGGAAATTAAACGCTTCAAAGGATTATTAAAACATTTTAAAAAATGGAACATTTAAACGACAATAGGAAAAACATGAAACAGGAAAGGAAGACAGAAGAGAAAGGCATGCATGTAAAACTAAACCCAACAGACAAATGTCCCGCTTTCAGACTTTGAGTAAACACTGACTGTCAAGCTTGGTCTTGACTGACTGTGGATATGATGATTTTGAGAGATATGCAAGGCCTTATAACCCAGGGCACACCTCAGATGAGTTACTTACCACTGTTCTCAAGATTTCCTTTTCTCCTTCCACTACTATCTTCAATAAATTTCTTTTATATGGACACTTTTTTCCACTAAACAACCTCCCTCCCTAATTTTCATAATGCAAAGTTTTGCTTGGAAACACACAGCTGTGTTAGGCAACAGTAGAAGCTGCAGCTCCTGGGGAAGGGATGTAGGAGTTCTCAGTCACCCAGGAAGAAGGAGGGTAATTTTGTTTTTTTCTGTCTGCCACATAGCTATTTTCATTTTGGTAACACGGAGAGAATACATCGTGTTTTCTCCCTCCCTTCTTTTAAATGTGGGGAAAGGTAATCTTGATTGTCTTTAAGATCTTGAAAAGATCTGTCATTATTATCCTTAAAAGTGACTCCAAAAGTTACTGTAGAACCTTTGGAGTAACATGTTTTAACAAGTACAGGCAAGGCTGAGCATACTCTTGATATTCAGATTGTTGCACTTATGTTTGTGTTATTGTTCTTAGTTTAGCATGTTTACCACACCTGTCTACGGGCCAGTTGAATGATTTTTCTTGGAAACTGGTTATCTAGGAAATATGCATTTTCTGTGGATGGGTCATTCCCAAAGTGAACATATTTTTGTAAACATCATAATGATTTGCAAATATTTTCTGGATGAACTCCAAGTTACTGATAACATTGTTTGTATGAACTATTACGTTTGTTTTCTAGTCATAGTTCCTAAAATACCTTGGTTTTATGCTTTTTGAAATTTTGATTTCTAAAGCATGAAAACAACTGTAAGAAGTCATGGCAGTTTACTCATAGCTACTATTCTTGCTTGAGTGCAAATAAAACTCCACTATTTCTCCTCAAATCACTTCACTTGTTGTATGGAGGAATAAAATGTTCCAGCCAGTTATTCAAACCATTTTTGTTTTCACACTCCTTTTCTTAAAAGAAAATGAGACTACAACCACACAACAAAGTTCAGACCCTGTCTGCAGCCATTTTGGAAATGTTATCTATTTGAAGATTCGTTTGTTTTGGATCTGTTTCTATAATGAAGAAGTAGGTTTTTTATTGTATTTATGGTGAGTTACTCTTTTCACCCAGTCTCCAGTGCCAAGGTATGGTAAATGAACACAGATTTTTAGAACACGGATTTTTAGACAGTTTTTCTATCACAGGTCACCCTTTGCCTAGGTGGTGTGCTGCTCGTAGGCACTGTGCTGCCACCATATTTTCCCTATCATGGAGTCAATGATGCCATCAGCACCCGTGTCAGATGGCTAGAAATAGGGTACATTTTTATTATATGAAGCAGATGCTCCTCTTTATTTAATGTTGATTAAAAATCAGTCTGTCTTTTGAGTCTTCCCATCTGCAAAACACATAGGCTCAGGAAGTGTGCTTGGGATTTTGATTAAGTGCATGTTTTCCTTTCCTCTTCTTATAAAGGTATGAATGAAACATGAGGAAAATGACACACAAACTTCTGTTGCGTGTGAAGGTTTTGAAATGCTCAGCCAACACTTTTTTTTTCTTTCTTTTTTTTTTTTTTTTCTCTCTTCATCAGACATATTAGACTATCTTTTACATCTGGGTCTCAGGAGAAACAGGAAGCTGATGAGCCAAATGACCATACAGATTGCCTTTATGGATGTTTCAAAGATGTTGGCCAGAATGCGGTAAATCAGCCGAGGCCTCAGCTCTTGAGGATCTGGTGAAGAATGCGTCACTGAAAAGACTTCAGAGAACTTTGAGGAACACCCTTGGCAGGGAGACGGTGATTGCCATAATTGTGTGATCTATAGTCACAGCTGCCTGAAGTCCATTCTAGCTGCAACAACTACGCATCCTTAACCAAACCTCCCCTTCGATAATGGACATGTTTTCTTGCTGC
Organism: Streptopelia decaocto; assembly: GCF_964273445.1. Classification (NCBI taxonomy): domain Eukaryota; kingdom Metazoa; phylum Chordata; class Aves; order Columbiformes; family Columbidae; genus Streptopelia; species Streptopelia decaocto. The sequence continues at coordinate 30,547,899 of NC_138657.1, forward strand.
TGTTCCTGTCCATTCTTCTTCCACATGACGTGGTAGCATAAAAGCTCCACTAACTTCTCAGTTCAGGTCAAACCTGTACACAGAGATAGACATACAGAATATATCCACTTTCCTCAGGAGCTTCATAAATTGGATGGAAAAAGATCCTGGGGAGAATAGTTTCTGTTCCAAGGCTATCAGCATTTTGAGATAAGTATTCTTATCTTCCTGAAAGGGAAAATACAGTTTTAAGAAGGCAATTCTATTTCTACCGTGCTGTATTTATTGATCTGTCTATTGACAGCATTTGAAGACATTTCACTGCATCTTCCCGAGTGTGTGCTAGCCTAGCCAGAGGATGGGAAACGACATGAACCATACTGGATTTTTGTTACAGGCCCTGGGAAGGTAAAACCTGAAAATCCCAATTGCAAGTGCATTTTGCATGGACAGTTCACTTAATCCATTGCAGTCAGTACTATGCGTATATTGCACTATGATTTCTATCGGATACTGCATAGTAATTAAAAGTCAATTAAAAAGAGGTGTCCCAGAAATCTGCTTGATAATTGCACTGTATAAACAGGAAACTTTGAATCACATAGTAAAGAATGCTCAGTACAAAAGCTAGCACATTCTAACTAATTTAGGAATAAACTGCCATGAGCAGTAATTTTGTATCTTATAGTAAAAATCTTCTGTTTGCTACTCATAGTTAATTTCAGTGTCTAAATAATAGGTAGAATAGTAAAATCATACTTAGTTAACGTAGTTCTACCTTTGGAGAGCCTAGTGAAGGGCTCTTTATATAAGCTGTTGTATCAATACCAACATTCAGGCGAGGAAAAAGAAGAGTAGAACAGTCCAGTTGTCCCATTAGAGGTGATCGAAGTTTGGAGATTCATGCTTTCATTCACAGGCTGGGTAGAATATGCCTTGAACGCATCAAATCCCAGTTCTGCTTCTTGTGATTCTCGGATCAACAAAGGCAAAATAATGAAGTATATAGCTTCATATTCCTTTCCCTCCTTCCAACACAAAGGAGAAAAGCTGGAAGTCTGACTAAATAAGAGTCAGACATAGCAATTAATTCAGGAGGAAGCTGTTTGAATTTAAAATATGAAAAAATCCCAAATGGTAGATGTTTGGGGGTTTAGTTAAAAACAAAGAGAAGCTGGAAATCCAGCTTGATTTGTCTTTCATTACTTAAAAATTAAAATTGGCCAACTATTTCTTTTTAGGTATTTGAGTCATGTCTTACTCTTTACAGTTGTTTGGAATTTTTTTCTCTCATACAAGATGGAAAAATACTCCTTTTGTAAAACTGCAATAGGATGTAAGATTTTGAAAATATACTATACAGTTAAAAACAAAAGAATCAAGCATGAAATCAATGGGCAACCTGTCTACAGTCATGTTTTCCCATCTGAATGCAACAGATAAAAAATGTAATAAATTCATTCATCTACACCCACTTTAAATATCTGAGCTGATCAGAAGTTTCACTGATGTGCGGCCAGACTTTGAAGTCTATCTTAGCTCTCTGGAATTCGACCAGCCACTTTCCAGACCATGTAATGCATTGCAGATCTTTCCACGTTATGTATTCCAGATGGCCATATTCTTTGTGCATTTTGCCTTTCTTATTTAGGTTACTGGGGTAATTTGGGAATAAAACTTGCATGCTACAAAGTGACAACTGACTTATTGTTTTGCTATCATGCTGCTTAGATACTGACGATGGACTTTAATGAATGTTTATGAAGTTCGGATTTGTTGTTTTTTCCCCCTCTTTCAACCATTTTTATGCTCCTGGATAATGAAACACTGAATGTGGCAGATTCTTCATGCACCACATGTAAGGCTTGAGTTTCAGGGGTGCAAGCACCCACAGCCTTACATGAAACTAATTGGAGCTGGCAAAACTTAGCACCTTTTGTAGATCAAGCCTCTGGTGAATGCAAGTTTCTCCTAGGACTTCCACAACAAAGAAAACAGCCTGAAAATTGAATTAGCTGAGGCCACCAAGCTTACTTTAGGGACCAGATAATCTATATCACTGCAATCTTCTGCCTGCAGTTGAATTCAGTCATTCTCACAGGCCTCAGCAAGATCTTATCCACCTCCACACAGAAAATAGCAGGTAGGCAGCCAAGTGATATAAGGCTCTCCTTCTCCTGAAGGGCTCTGAGGGCACACTACACCTTGGGAGATACATCTTCGCCATTTGCCACTCATACATCAAGATAGACGTTCCACTTCTGCTTCACAATGTCCTCCTCCATAGACCTGGAATAAAGCCTTGGGCTTCCTAAGGCTACATTATTCTCATCTCCTTGCCCCCGCTTTGTGCTAATCTCTCATTCCATCCTTGAATCTGATAAGTCAGGAGAAGTTTGAACCCATTTGGAAAAATGTAACCCCAGAATCCACTACTTCATGCATGTTTTACTACAGTAAATAATTTAAAAAAGGGCACTGACAACTGCCAAAAGCCTTAGAGAAACACAGATCTGAATCCTGCAAACACTTGGGCAAGAGCACAGGGAAAAGGGCCAAATGTTGGCAATATTGGGGTCTATTAATGCTATTAGCAAAAAACGTTGTGGAATGGCATCTAAAGTGTATTGCCACAGGTTTTATTCAGTAAACAGATTAAAATTTCATCACAGTGGACAAATGACTTCTGTCTTTTACAGCGCAGTGCCTCAAACAGCATCTGTCTGTCAGAAGAGATGATTCTGCTTGAAGAGCTAGCTGACTGAAATAGCTTGTTTTCGACTGGTACTCAGCTAATGCCATCTAGAGACACAGGTGTGGCTGGAAAAATGAGTTTTTCTTCAAAAAGATATTCTTTGCTGTAGTGACCTGTTGGGTCTCTCTGAGCTTGTATCAGCACTGAAGAAGTAGAGCCTGTGAGCTTGTAGTTGGGCATGGGGTGAGAGCCATTTTCAGTCTTTCGTCATTTTGATTCTTGACTTTGCAATATATTTTATTTCCTTAAAAACCTCCATTACTGTCTTCTTCCCTATGAACAGCTATGGTCTTTCAAACTTCAAACTGATGAAGGCTGAGCCTTCAAATGACTGTTACTTGATGTTCCCCAGGGAGCTATGACTTGATTGTTTGTCCCATGATTTTCTTGAATTCCCAGAAACTATCCCATACCCTCTGAAAAGGCATTTTCTTTAGCAATTTGACTGCCCCTCAGATATGTACCGGAGGACAAAGTTGCTACAACTGTATTTGTAAAGGGATAGCATGGCTACAAGGTGAAACTACAATCAAATTTCACCCCAGACAGTGTATTTTGTGCAGAGATATTGTACAGTTGCTTCCATAGCTGTTGTATTTTCAAATAAGTTTTCTGTGTTTATTCAGTTTCCTTCTGGAGCAATTTTTATTTTCACTGTATTCATAAGGAGCACTTTAAACCAGAGCAAATTAGGAACTCTCTGAATGTGGTGTTAAAATAACAAAGCTCTCCCCCATAAATTTTGGTAGGTTGGTGGGGGTTTTGCCAGCACCTGTGACTGACCAGCTGTTAGCAGGGAAGAAAGCCATGAAACTGAAGGGTGCTTGTTCCACATTCTTTGACAAATCTTCACATACAGAACAATACAGTTCAGCCTTCAGAGACTAGCTTTTGTTTTCTGCTTTTGCTCACTGAACAGGAGACGAAGCTATCTTCGTATTTGCTGCAGCATATAATATCAAATGAAAATACAGCCTCCTGCTTGAAAAGAGGAAACTGTACAATAATATTTGCACAGGTCCCCCCCGAAAACCTTCTTGGTCCTTCATTTGGGTTAGTGTTTACTGTTTATTTTAATCCTCAAGAGCTGTGGCTCTTCAGCATTGCTCTGCACTATGACACTGCTACTCAATTAGGTGTTTTAGGGATGAAAAAATTATTCAGTAAACTTTTGTATTCTTACAAGGTGTTTCTTTTCCTTATTGTTGAGAGAAAAAGTCTCAGGAGGTAGCTATGTAACTTAGCTCCTGCAGTTCGTATGCTGTTCGTGCTCTTATTTTTAATGTCACTGTGCCACCAAGGTTTTTAGGCACACAGTTGCAGTCTGTGTGGAGATCCTTAATTTGCCCTGAGTTTGTTTTTTCAGTCTAATGCAGCTGACACTACCCAAGCCACAGCTCCCAGCTGATGCAGGGAAGAAGGGAGGAACCAGTGATCCACATGGATCACACAGATTAATTTTCCTGGTGGCAGAACCAGGGGTTGCTGTCTCTGAGTCCGGGATACTGCCAGTCATGGGTGGGGTGGACGTGAGGCAGCGTTTCTGTTACACTTCTTTCTGGCCTTTTGCCTTAAAGGCTGAATGAATCAACTTCACTTTCGTTCCTGAGTCAAGAAACAAACTGAGGTACAAAACTAGGTGTTGGGAATGATCAGGCCTAAGGGACCTTTTTACTTTGATAAGGCACCAGAGGCTGCATGCAAACAGAAAGAAACAAAACAATACAAATGACTGCTTTTTTATTTGCTTATACACACTTTTGCATTATTGCCATCAGAATAGCTAAGCTGAGGATATATTCAAAGCCCTGAGTGAAGAAGCAATGATTGACAGGGTTACATGTCTCCTGTTATACAGCGATTGAGCCAAAAGGGGTTAGCTGGGCAAAGCTGGGAGCTGCTTCAGCCTCATTTAGCCTATGAGTGCTGTCTTCAATCCTGGCAATCCAGCAGCTCATCCACAGCCATGTGGCTGTCAATGCGTGGCCACTGCTGCAGGGAGCAGGGGACAGCAACTGCACAGCCTGTCCCAAGCAACATTCCTGCTGGGGACTCAGACCTTCGGCTTCACAATGTCCCTGCAGCAGCAAAGAAATGGATTTCCTCTGTTATGCTGGAACATAATGAAAACCAAAAAATCTCTAGGTCATGGAAGAAGTTTTTATTGCAAGCAAAAATAATGTAAACCTCCCACCTCCGTTTTATCCCTCTCTGTTCCCTTAAATAATGCTTTTCTTTAGAAGCTCCATTTGACCCCCTGAGACACGAGCTGCTGCTGGAGAAAGCTTTTATATTTAGTGTCCTGAGTTGGTAAGGTTTGAATTCTCCTTCATCATGGACATCACATCTGTGTCCTTCCATTTATTCCAATAAAGTGTAAACTGTGATTGGAAAAGCCTCTCTGTTTAAAATAAGTTGACTCTATCGTATCTTACTGTAAAACCTGTATCCTTCAGCTAATTTTATCTGCACTTGCCCAGACACCTGACGCTGGTAAATCAAGGCTGGCATGGTACTAAGGGTAATTTTCCACTTATTAGGGTCTGAGTCTAATCCTTGTTAAGTATCTTGCAAACATTGCATGTATTTCAATGATGGTATAAAAACATTAATTGGCAAATAAATGCAACTTTCACATAGTCAGAATTTGATTTACTGCTTATGCTGAAAGGCATCAAAGAGAAACCTCCTCAATAAAACAGAGAGTTGATGCATCCATTTTTAAACTGTTGCAAGGTCTTTGATCTGCTGTTGACAGAGTTCCTAGGATGCTGAAAAGTAAATAAAAGTAGGACAAATGACAGATACCTGTCACACACAGTTAATGACGGATAACCCTTGTTCAGCTTTACTGAAATTGTCTAAAGGTCTGCTCATCTGTAGTGTTTTCATACAGATTAGTTCCTCCCTCAGAAAAGCTCAGACATTGTCTGTGATCCTGAAATGCAGATTTCACCAAGCATCCCTACTAGAAACAGAGTGGGACCAGGACTTTGCCTGCTTTTTCTTCAAACCAGAAATTCTATGACAAGTAGACTTTAATGAAAGAAGCTGCACATGTATGTGCCCCATCTCCTATGCACATATGCCCATCTCACAGATCTTCAGCTCTCCAAACCCCTAGTCCTGTGTGTAACAGTGACAACTGTATAACACTTCAGCATCCTCTGTCTGTCTCTGGAGTAATCATAGATCCCTGGCTTCCACAGAGACAGCAGGCGAGCTACATGGATGGTCTGTGGCTGTGGTGGTGGGTGGAGGCACAGATGACCCATAGCAGATTTATGAACCTAAGGGTCTCCCTCATCGCTGGCATACAGTTGGTGTGAGTTGTGGATGAGCATTTGATAAAAGAGTCTCCTGTAATGCAAACCATGTAGTAGGTATGTAAAGAGTTTTCTTAATCAAAGTTTTTTTGCTTTGACACTATCATTTTTAGTAAAAGGCTCTATACTGCTTATTAAAGTATAAGCCCATGTGAGTACACTGACATATTCATGCCCTCAGTAAGTCCATGGTCATACTGACTGCACTTCAAGGAATATCCTAAGGTGGATGAGAAGGCCTGTGGCTGCAGACAGAAGTGTCCCTAGAAACTGCACTTTAAGCTGAGATGGGAACAGAGGACTTTTCTCAACTAAGGGTGGCGTTGTGCTTTGCTGTTTGAGAGCAGAGGGAATGCCATGAACATGACGGGGGGAAGGCATAGTGTTAAACATAAACAACACCTGTCTTTGCCGACTATGCTGCAGTAATCTGATCCAGCAGAGAAACAGAAAGATGAAGGGAGCTGACAAAATTTTACATACTAGTGAGGGAATATGGGATATCTTCTGTTCAAATGCATATGGAGACAAGTGACCTCAGATCTGGTATTACGTGTATGTCTGTCAGTCCAAGGTCCAAGGATCCAGTGAAAGACGGCAATTATGAATCCGTTCTCTACAGTCAAAGACTGTTCTCCACTTACAGACACCTCCTTGCTAACATGAGGATGTCAATCACAACCGTGCATAGTCAACTTCAAATGAACAGCAGATTTTGAACTCCTCCCCACCTTTTTTTCTTTCCATATCACATTCCTACGGATTGGTAATACTCAAATTTCAACTCAACTATGTCAAAAGATGCACACATCTTAGGAGAAGCACCATCCATGTTTTATTTGTGTATTCTTTTCTGAATCCTCAGTGCATTAGTGAGGATTGAAGATTGCCAGCCACATGGGGCATGCGAATAATTAGCAGGCATTAGTTTTGCTGTGACAAGCTGAAAGGTTACATAGCTTTTTTATAAAACCAGAAAAAAAAAATCTTAAATTTTAAATAACCTAGACTAAAAAATAAATTAACTGAGTTTGATGTGCTTCACTATCAAAAAATATGTAGAGATACAGGGACAATGACGACAGAAAGCTCTAGCCTCTGATATTGGTTTCCATGTTGCAGCCTGGGTTACAGATGAAATGTTTCAAAGACCCTTTGAATGCCCGCAGCCTATCTCCAGCTTCAGGACACTCTTCAAGAGTTTGAGCCATTTACCCACAAGGGAAGGTGATATTTATTGGGGGAGCAGGTGACCCTGGACATTTTTGAGCCATTCCTCTTCTTCTTTGCCAGCATCACCTAAGGGTGAGACAGGCTGCATCTCTATCTCATCCTGTTAGTGCCCATTTATAGATTATAGATATTGCACAAGAATTTGCATAATTCTTTTCAGAGGCCTGCTGGCACTGCCTGCCTTCTCACCCTCCCCTGGCAGCACTTTCCAGAAGTTAACTGTGTGTACTGTAAACTAATACCTTGTTACCTGCCTTAAGGTGATTTACAAGTTATTACACACAGAGTGTCCCCTAGCTGTACTCAGACTTGAGTAGAGCTCTACTTAGATTGTGAGATTTACTGAAGAGCATGCCCATATTCAGGTTACCCACCACCTTTATGATTTTGTAAATTTCTCGTATCATCCCTCAGCCTTCTCCTCTCTGCACCAAAGTCTCCCAGTCCTTCTAGCCCCTCCTGTTAAGCCTGCTGCTCTGCCAACCTAAGCATTTTGCTTTCCCTCCTCTGTGTGCTTTCCAGCGGCATTACACTCCTCCCAGGCTTCAGAAAATAGCTCTGCACAGAGCACCACAAGGTTTTATTAGGTGGCAAAACAATGTCCTCTGCCATCAGGACTCTTCCTGTTGTTGCCCAACACCTTGTGGGCTTCTTTGGGCAGGCAGGAGGGTTTACTGAACTGAAGTAAAGGAGAGAGCAAAGCTGTACCCAGAGACTTCAGGCCTTTGGCTGCAGAGAACTGGTCAGCAGAGAGGGTGTTCACAGAGCTGCTGGAAGCCCTGGCTGGTGTGTCCAAGGGCCTAAATAGTGGCTTATGTCACATGCTTGTGTAAGATGAGCTAACAGCTTTGAGAGAGAGACAAAACCGGTACCAGATTTTGTTCTGCATTTTGGTTGCCCAAAAGCAAACAAGTGCTTGTTTTGCTGTCTCTTCTGAAGATGAATGGTGGCTTGGGCAAAGGGTCACCACTCAGGATGAGCCATGTTTTCTGTGGATACCATTTATTGGATCAGATTCCAATGTTTGAAGATGAAATTTTAAAAAGAAAAAGAGATGCCTCAGTTGTTTGTTTTTTTTTTTTTCTGGCGTCAGTGTTGAGACAACACGTGTTTTCCAGCACAGCTCTCAGATAGCCAGCCAGCTGGCTCACGTGCTCATGTCCTGATAGATGACTTAGTAGTAGTCAGGGACTGGAGACTTGGTGTTCATGCTGTGGGATTGCCCACAACCAGAGGTCCCAGCCTCCCGTGAGGAGCTACAGTCACCACTTCTCTGCTGCCTCCTAGCCAGTGTGTTATGAAAGCAGAGTATCAAAAAAACCCTGAACTCCCATTCAAACCACTGCAGTGCACTTTTTGTAAGAGTAGATTTTCATTAAAAGCCATATATCCCACTGAACAGCAAACCACTTGTAACAGAACTACCAAAATGCTGATTATGATAAGTATTTCCTTCAGGAATGTCCCTTTTACTTGAGTTTCTTCGTGAGTCCCAAGAAATCAGCGGGCTTCACTTGCAATTTGCCGTGGAGCTAACAGTGTTCATTAAATGTTGTGGTTATATGAAGCACAACACATATTCTAATTTATCATTCACATATTTTTTAAATCTAGTTCTCATCAAAACCCCTGCATTACAGGTGCACCTCAGGAAAGAGAGCTAATAATCCAACATGATTCATGTAGTGAGGACCCAACACCTCCAGCCATTCTTTTCAAGTGCTGTTGGCATTAGTTAATATTTTCCACCTTTACTTTAGGTAATTTCCTAGTTTTCTATAGACAAGAAAAACATTTCAATAATGACACCCACAGCTCCAAACCACTACTTAGCACATAATGAACTAATTTAAAACAAGTCAATTCAAGTCCAATTTTCCACCATGTGAAACAGATGCTTTTACCAAGGCCAAAAGCTGGACATAAAGAACAGTAGCATGTGAGCACATTCCTAACTCTAGGTGTAAATCATGCCTACATAATACTATACTTCAAACAATGTTAAGTATAAAGTAAGAAAATAAATGAATTTACAGACTTAACCACTCCGCATTTGCCATTTTGAATTTTAATTTTTGTAAAGTTTTGTTTCTCTGCTTTTGTTTCGTGTGTATATAGGTTTTTTGGTGAAAAAATAAAGGTTCAGTAGCTGTTTATTGTGTTTGTAGTGAAGGTGTGGTTTTGTACTGAAATGTTTGAAAATACTTGAAAATGAAAATATCAATCTTGAAAATAAAAATATCAATCTCCACAAGACTAAGCTGTTGAAGTTTAACCTTTCAAATAAACTGCTGAGTAAAAATAGCACTTTTAAAGCCCATAATGCATTCTAGTCATACTGAAGCAACAACTGCAGTACATAAGACAACCTGTGTCTACAAGAGCTGTGAGTCCTTTGAGCAATATACACATCAGTGCACTCACATTTCAAGCTTTTGTGTACTTATTTGTCACCACACAGCATCAAAGGCGGGGTTTAGTTTTATTAAGAATGCCAAAATATACAACAGTATCTCTCCAATACTGCCATGTGTGGCTAACAATAGGACTGTAATAACAAGCTCTTCATTTAACAGTCGAGGCTGCACTTTTTTTAAGACGTAGATTACACAGAGCACTCTCTAACACAACTGGCATGTCTTAACAAAATGAAATGCTAGCTTAGGAAAACATTTGATGCTTTCAAGTCATTGCTGGTGAATGAGGAGGTTCTGAGAAGGGGATACGTATCCAACAAGTTCCCTTCTGCTCCATGGGACGGTGGGGGTCTATCCTAATAGAACCTTTGCTGAAAGAACCACATTTTGGTTGCTAGGAGGGAAAAGGAGCTAACTGGCTGCTGCTGGGCACGTTTTTCCTAAGGAAACAAAGCAGAAGTCGGTTGGCAGACCTGGGGATATGTGGGAAGAGATTGCCTGAAGGAAAGAGGTGGTAGAATTTGCTATGTGGTGTTTTGTTATTTCTTATCAATCCAATGGCAGGTTCAACTGTTTATCCTTTCTTTTATTGTCTGCTTGTTGACTTTAAGCTGTTATTGAATGCCATCTGTAAGTGAATTGAGAGCTAAAAGAGCAAGCAATGCCACACAGAGCAAAAGTCTGAGATGGTAAGAGCTGAGCATATCTGTCACAACACAAGGTCATGTCAACAAGGGAAACCATTTGAGAAACTTCCTAGAAAAAGTATGGGGTATATAAATATAGTCCTATCTAGTGTGATCTGCAAACATCCTGTGTGTATACAATGTGAACTCTGACACTGTCATGGACAGGAGAGCAGAAAATCATACATTCATCAGGTAACAACCTGAAGCACATCAGTGAATCTGGCCTCTGTGTACGTAATAAGGGGACTACAATATGCCACTGCCTTGTTTTGATCCATGTTTCAGCTTCAGTACTTGCACCTGTTCTCACCTATCACACATGGTGCCTGATCACCCAAGGGCAAGGAGTGCCAGCAGTCTTTGCTTACTGTGTTGCACCTACCCTGGTCCATTTTTCTTTACATGCAGTATATGTACCAGGTGGATGCAGCCTCACAATTATAAGCTAGAGGTTGGAGACATTGTGTTAATGTCTCTGCGTGATTTGTCATCTAGTCTTGTTTGGGCATATGGCAAAGGCCACTTTCACATGAACAGCTTCTGGAAAACAACAGGAACAGTACTGGAGAGCCAGTGTTCACACCAGATGTGTTTCAGGAGTTTTATTTTGGACTAGTTCTGATCTGTTTTTGTGCTAAATGTCCATTAGCAGTGGGAATACAGCCAATGTGCTGCTAGGGTGTGTCTTCTGGTTTGGTTTAACCATAAAGGAATGAAGTTCGTGTGCCCTGAGACCAGTCAGTGACTCCAGGTGCTAAGCAGGAGTGATCGGGAGACTCTCTTGAAAGCGCTCTCTTATCTAAACCAAAATGCTAATATTACCTAGAGGAACTGGAGGAGCAGTTCCTTCTGTGGGCCAGCCGTTCCTGCTGCTACAGCCGTCCATGCTGCTGCAGCTGAGAACTTGTAGGAATTGCAAGAGCTGCACATAATTTCATGAGACTGAAGGGCTCCTCACTGTCCTGGGTCTGTGATAGTGTAGCTCTACTGTCAGACAGTGACAAAACCAGAAATTCTTCCCCAGTATTACTTATGTTTAGTATATAATGCATACATTAAATAAAAATAAATGCTATATAACACGAATTTAATGTAATCTGATGTATACTCTTCCACAAAACAACTATATGCCTGAGTGGAAGTTCAGGTCAGAGAGTATCAGGTGATTCATGAATGGAAACCAAACACACTTGTTATTTGTGGAGCAGGTGTCAAGGGGAGCGTTACTGCCTGGGGAAGGGACTAATACTGTGATTTTACCAGAGCTACCTGTGATGGACTTGAACCTTTCCAAAGACCGAAAGCTGTACTGTGTGTTATAACAGAGTAGGAAAGGGTGAGGTGGAGACACAGGCATAACGCCATAACCGAGGACATATGGTTAGTCTGCGTGTTGCTGACCTGTGGATGGCTCTTTTCTGTGGAAGCTTCCTTTTCCTCCTCTGTCACCAGCCAGTGACTCAGCTGTGGTTTAGCTGTAGTTCCAGCTAGGCTGGCGAGGTAGGTGTTGCACATTTCCCAGCACACCCAGAGACCTTGGCGAAAAATAGGCTGGTTTGGGTTTTTTTCAGCATTCCAAATGAAACAATGAAGGTAATTATTTGTTTGACTTGGAAAATGATACTGAATTTGTCTCTTATTACAAGGACTACCTGGAGGCTTTCCCGTGTTTGGTTGGTTGTTGTTCATTGGTTTGGATGGTTTGTTTTGTTTTGTTTTTTTCTTTCCTTCTGGAAGGTCTTTCAGCACAGCACACTTGTTGTAATCTTTCTCTCCCCTAAGGGATCAGCCTTCCACTCCTTGCTCTGATGAGGGTCTCACTGGCTCTAACAAGTGTTCCCCTCAAGTCAGTGTTACTGACTGGGCCCTCTGTGCATAATTTAACTGGAAAAGAGGGATACACTGGATCCAATGGTCTTTTTCCTGAAAAAAAAAAGTATATATTTTCATGCTTATTGAAACTATTTCAGCTGCATTAAATTCACCTAAAAAGAGAATTTTTTTGTGTGTCAAATGTTTAACTTGATGTTCTTTATATGACACAAGTGATCCATACATAGCATTTTAGTATCTTAATTGCAGTATTTTTTCCGTTTCTAAAAAGTAATTAAACATATAAGAAAATGCTTTGTTTCACTTCGTGAGAAGAATTTCTATCAAACCCATTTTATTTCAGATTTTACTGAAAAGATTTTTCATGTTGCTTAGATTAAGTAAAAATATATTTTAAAAACCCGTACAATGAGGAGTCCCCTTCTCTCCTTTACTTTTTGACTAATAAACATGAATTAAGTCTCTTTAGAAATCTGCAAGTGTGAACAACCTCATCTTGAATCCCACTTGTTTGCCAAATATCTCAGATAGCTGACAGATCTGTCACCATCAGCAGGTGACAGGGCATGGGAGTTTCACCAACCGGTCCAATGAGGAAATGCTGCATCAAAACAGAGCTGGTGACTCTTCAGTTCTGCAGGTGCTTTATGCACAGAAAATTAATTTCTTACTGTTTCATAGCTTTCAGAAGAGAGAACTGTTTCTTTGGAACCTTCTTACTGAAGCTATCTTATATCATTATGCCTTATCTAATATTAATGTTTCTAATGCCAGAGAACCCCAGATCACTTTTTTTTTTCTTTTTTTTTTTTTGCTTGACAGTTACCTCCCTGCAAAAGGCCATTGAAATAATCTGTTGTCAATGCCTAATAACATACAGCTCTGTCACACTGTCAAAGAGGAAGACTCTTACAGACAAACGAGAAGTTTAGTTAGCTGGTCCCTCAGGAAAGAAGACAGTAACTACTGAACTACCTCCTGCTGTGGCTCCAGGCTCACAGGTGACATTTGACACAGGGCAGCCTCCTGTGTCTGACAGAGCAGTGGCCCCACCTTGTTGGCCTCTGGGCACTGCTCCTTGCTCCTGTCAGTCCCCTTTTGCTGGAAACAAAAACCAAGGGTGCGGTGAAGCACTTGAGGATGAGGCTGAGGTGGTGGGCACCCTGAGGGTCCCCAGACCTCCTGGGAAGGGGGAATAGGAGAAGAGGATGGAGGAAGCATGCACTCCTGGGTGAGGTGGAAAAACACAAAAGTACCAGCATCAAATCTGAAGAACCAGCAAAGCTGACAGGTCTCAGCGGTATCCTCAGGAGAAGGAGCCTTGCTGGGGCTGTACCTGGCTCCTTTTACAGTGCTACGCTCTGTTCTTTAGGGCACTTGAGGTCTTAAAATGGGACATCGAGACTGCTCTGCTTCCTCTTTCTTTGCTCAAACCTAGCCCTTTGGCTGGCATAGTTTTGACGCACCCTGAACTTTTAACATTCAGGATTTTTGTCCTGCTGAATTCATAAATATCACCACAAAAACAGCATAGCATTTTTTTCACTGAACCATGTGTTAAACACTGTTTTCTTTTTCAAGCAAACTGCATCATGCACTAGGGTTTGAAATTTTTCATCTTCCTAGTTTGATATTTTGCTAGAGGAAAAAAAAAACAAACCTGATTCAATATTTTTTACCAGTGATTTCATACAAATAACTATACACACTTATTTTTCTTTGTGGAGTCCAGAGAGAAAGAACCAGCGAAAAAAAAAAAATGTTTACTGGCTGTATGGGTTTAAATGTTCTCTTTCCAAGAGAACTAAGCAGCCTTGAAGGTCTTTATCATAGATTTTGAGGAGTCTATTTCTGCACCAAAAAGACACCAGACACCTGCACCAATGACAGCAGGCATGTAGGATAAGAAACTGGAGATATCAGAGGTCACGAACACAGGAACATAAAATACCAGCTAAACATGTTGGAAGGTCAATATGAAATTCCAAGAATATAACTCTGACATTGAAAGATTTCCTGCTTGAAAATAATGGGGCAACTTTCCTTCTAACTACATAAAAATGCAGCAGTGTAATCTATGAAAAAAGTCATATGTCAGGGTTAGGATTACATAAATCACAACCATCTCACTTCAGTCACTTTTAAACCAGAAAAAAAATCCAAGTCCATTTTGAAATATAATACCTAGAACTGAGCCAAGCCTCTTGCTAAAGCATTTATTAATAATCCTGGGGCCCTGCCTATTTGGGAACATTTAGGGCCTCAAAGTCCTGGCTGGGTTGCTTCATATTGACTAGAAATATGTCAGATGGTGTAGTTAGTGATTGGATGCAAACCTTTCACATGCATATTTTCATTTGAACTTAGATAAGGATCACTCTTTTACAAAACCAAAATAGATGTGATTAGGTACTATGTATTTCTAATTACTCACATCTGCTTAGTATTCACTGTAAGGAACTGAGGTGTCACATCAACTTTTGCAGTTGCCTTTTGCAACTTTCTGCCTGTATAGTGTACAACTTTCAGGTGGACTTTTGAATGTGCAGAAATTAAAAAACGTTGCAGCTGGAAGCACAATCTCAAGAAGTTTTTGTACTTCCCAGGACAGAGGAGGCATGGTTTAAATATACCTATGATACTGAGGCCAGAAATACCTTTTCTCTTACAGTAAGGCTACACATACAAGTGCCAACTACATGCTAATTCTCCTGTGAGGTCAGATCAGAGTGGCTCTTCTCAGTACGCTTTAGCCTGATGGCATTTGTCAGTTCGATTTCCTAATGAACTCCTGCACCTAGGGTAGACATGTGACACTTGCAGAATGTGGCATGTTACTTTAGATTGCAGACAGACGTGCACACATCTTCCAAGAGGCCAAGTCCTGCTCATTTCATTCAGGGGAGCTTTGCCTCATGGTTTTGGCTCCATGCTCCTAACTTGATTTCTATGCCAAGAAACTGTTGCAGTTCTTAGTAAACACCCTCTACTCACCCTGACTTGTTTGGGCTCAGACCATGACTCCAGATACATCAGGGAAAGCAAGGTGGTTAGTGATTATGTTCTTCATTGACCCCTCTCAGAGTTAGCAGAATAAGCATAAGCAAGGAAAGTTAAGGAAGATGGAAATCTCAGACCCTCTTTTTTCCTTTATTTGCCAGTGTATCTCTGGGACAAAATCATCAGAGATGGACAGAAATAATGTACCCAACTGAGGGTACCCAGACCCAAAGAGCTGAGTGGAAAGCCTGGCTGAGATGATCCTCTGGGGACCATGCAGCCATGCACCGCTGCGTTTGCAGTTATGCTTGCTGCTCTGGCCACTCAGCCCTAAGTGGGGAAACGGCTTGCAGCAGAATTGCACACGATGGTTTGGTGGTTTTGCTCGGTCTGACGGCAGTGCCGTGATGACCCCTGGCTTGCCAGCAAAGCAGGCTTTGGCAGAGCTGAAACACATGGGTCTCCATACACAGGGCTCTTCCTCAGGAGCCCAGGGCAAACAAATACTGGAAAAGAAGCACTGTAAATGCAGCATGTTCATGGGCTGCATAGAACTGGTTGAGCTGCCTCTTGTTCATGGGAGAAATAAATAATTGTGGTCTGTGCAAATTAAGCTAGGCCTGTGCTGAAGGCATCATCCCACATTTTGTAAGCACCCACAGATATAAACTAATGGGATGTACAATGCACAAGTAAAAACACAAGCTTAAAACACAACCTAATCCAGGGAAGATCTTCATGTGATGCTGTAGGATATACAGCTGTTCTTACGATCTCTACCTTGCGTTAATGCTATATAACATTAAAACTTTCTTTTATCAGCATTGATCTTATTTGCAGGTTCAGTCCTGAATACAGTCCTGATGTTGTTGAGCAGCCAAAACTTTTACTGCTACTGAGGGCTGTTCTGCTGCAGAGAGGACAAAGTGTTGGTCCTTAATGCTATTACTCCAGAGATGCATTGTTAAACTTACTGGTTCCTTCAGATCTTTGCTCACTGAGGGAATTTTTATTTTTTAAACTTTTTGAAAAAACATTCAGCTAATCTTCTAGGCTTTGGTTCAGGAAAAGACACTCCTAATGTTAAACATACGCTTTGTGAGTGTCATTAGAACCAAGGGATCTGAAATATGTGTTTCCATTAATGGTAGTAATTAAACATTGTTCTGGATAGGAGTGCATTCTGGATTTGGGCATTAATGAGGGTGTCCGCAGACAAAGATATCGGCTTTTTAGCTTAGCATTAGTTCTACGTTACTTGACAACAAAAGCAGTGCTTACACCTGAAGGAAAGCAGTATTGATTATAAAGTAGCCACAGCTATGGGTGCACCTTACTGTTTCTAGATTGATTATTAGATTTAGGGTCTTAGTTGTCGAAGTTCTTCAGTGTTTGCTTGCAAGACACAAGTCCTTCCAATACTCACTGACTTCAAGGGCATTCAGTGCTTTGCAGGCTTAGGTCCAGCTACAGAATTTTGAAAAATCTTTCTTTGATGCTTGGTGGCTGTATTTGAAGTTCATAGCATCATTTTTTATTATTATTCTTCATGCATGGAGCACAGCCACTTCAAGCACACTCATATGTCTAAAACTGAGATGAAAACAAATATTATGGGGTTTAATAGAAGTTTCCAATTATTTTTTTTCGTATGTGCAACTTTGAAGACAGAGCTTTAGAAGATATTTTTGAGCTGTGTCCACAAACACAAGTGATGAGGGCAGTGTTTGCTGTGTACAACCTGCAGCAGCGAGTGCATATACTGGAGAGCTTGAGAGGTCAAGTCACCAGCTGGTATCGTCTTTCGCAAAGACAAGAGAAGTTTCCCGGAGTCCTTTACCAGCAGCCATTTGTCACACGATACCTCCAATGGTCTTCCAAGCGTCAGCTGTAACATAACACTTCTCAGCTAAGACAATAAATTGGTCTAAATTTAGCAGGAAAAAGACACCTGGCTCTGTACCAGGCCTGATAAGCAAGAAACGAAACTTAACCAAAAGAAAAAGAAAACCTGGATGTCAGGAAAACTTTTACACTTACCCCAACCCCTGCCCCGGACTTATTTTTACCATTTTCTCATCAGGTGTGCTGACAAAAAAATGATCACAGGTCACCCCAATAATTGCCCTGGATTCCTGAACCCTCTGTCCTTCATCAGGGCCAGTAATGAAGATGGAGGAGAGAGAGGCCGGGATGTGCCTGCCCGCCTGGAATGCGGCTGGAGCTGAAAGCTGACACCAGCTCCTGGAAAAGGGCTTGCGAGCAAAGGCTGTCTCCAAGACAACAGAGCATTTTCCCTGTGATGCATTTACACAGTGGGGTTAAAGTTCTGTGAAAGCAACAGCTGTTGTAAAAACATTGTATTAAATATGCTTAGAACTGTAAAATGCTTGCTCCTCGTGTTGCACTCTGCTTGAGAAAAATGTGGAAACCTGTGGTATGTCCGAGGGAGAGTTTCTGCTCTCTCAGAGGCTGTTTTATAAACGTCCATTTTAAACTTTTTCCTGCTGAGAGAACTGCTTCTTCAGACCATTTTTCTCTGAAGCTGACTTTCAAGTGAAAAGTTAATGACTAAAGCATGGCTGGGTCTGTGCCTTACTTTTACCCCTTTAAACTATGCTGCTAGCTGGAAAACTTCCACTCTGTGCGTGCTCTTGTGTTTTGGCCATGAGCAGCTACTAACGAATCCTGCTTGTCCTGGTACCACCCATGCATGTGGCCCAGCTGTCATTTGCAGTTCAGACTCACCAACACTGATATTTTCTATCCCCAGAGACCAAATCTCCTGCAACGCTCTCCTGTTACAGCCTTTGCTAACCTCTGGTGAAAAGCTTTCCATGAAGATAAAACATTACCAGGTTCAAAAATCGGAAGCTGGCACAGGCCAAGGACCACTTTAGGTCTGTTCTCTTCTGTTTTGCAGGTTTTAGAGGCTTTAAGAATCCTTATGCAGTTTTCAGGTCAACAAGCAAAAACCTATGTGCTGCAAGAGCCTCAGCTGGTGTGACCCACCCAAGTGGGACCACAGGGACAGAGCAGTGTTGCTACACAGATGCCCAGTGAGTGTCTCCAGGCACTTACATGATGGCTGTATTTTGGGTCCTTTCTGTGCAAGCTTTGTAAAAAAGCTGTAAAAGCCTATAGCAAAGTGTGTTTGCATCTCTTGTTTAAATTTCTGCCACCTCATCCCCTCCTTGCTTGGGATTTTGGTTTTGCTGGAGTGACAATATTTTTTCTACTGAAAATCTTTTTTTGATGAAATGGATATCTTTATATCTCTTTGTAATAAAGTTTCCTTTATTTAATAAGAGATGGACTGTAGGATGGCAATTCCTCTCTTGAAATCTCTAGTGTACTTCCAGAAAATTAGATTTATGATACTGATATTCTATAGCCTCGGTTTCTTTGTGATTTTCTGTTTCTGTTTCCCTGCATTGGGCCCTCCAACAGGGCTTCTGTCTTTTCACTAGAGATTTTGTCTTTTTTTCTGAGAAAAATGTGTTTTTTTCCTGCTCTCCCAGAAGTGCTCAAAATAAATAATATGTGAACATGTACTGAATTTTCAAGTCTACTGGGTCGGAGCCCATTTAGGCAACGTGAACCTGTCCATCCCTAGCAGTAAGACTAATAGAAAACTACTCTTTCACCCAAATCAAGTTCCAACATCTGGAGATAGCTTGTCCTAATGGACTTGGCAAGGGTGCCAAAAAAGCTTCTCCATCCTTCACCCAGCAGCTGCCGTCATCACAACAGTTCAGCTCCCCCTGGGATGGCTAAACATTTCTGCAAAGCTGTTTGAGTGTGTTTCAGGAATCCCAGGAAAGAGGGCTTGAGAGGAGGGTGTTGCTTGCACATGTGAAATCACAAGTGTGCCAAAGAGTGGAGCAGGAGAATAAGGCAAACCCAGTTCTTCCCTACCCCTTAAAACATACTCAACCAATTAAAATAATCAGTGTAAAGATTAATTTTTACCATATGAATGTATGTGTGGGAAAAACTTGATGATTTAAAATACATTGTGTTTTGGAAAAGATCATTCAAACACATGCCTGAACACATACATATGAGAGAAATTGCAATATCTGGGCTTGATTTACTTCCATGCCCTTGAAGGTACAAACTTCACATATATTTTACATCTGTTGGAACCTGGCAGTACAGGAGTTGTGGGCTTTTTACTGCTGCCAGAGTCCATGTGTATTGGATTATGCTGTCGTCTTACTTTGTGTTTGAGACTGGATCTTCACGTTGAGTTGAATGTTTGTCTGAAAACGCAAGACCAATTCATTCATCTTCAGTAGGAAAAGCATGCCTCAGTTACTTCAGCAGTTTTGAGAATTTCAGCCTAAATCATTTTAACACATCAGAAGTGAAAATGTTGTCTCACATGAGACAGAGTCAAACCCACTGATTTCAATTGAAGATCTGGATGTTCAGCACTCCTCAGGTATGGCTTCTGTAGGGTGAAAATATCCAGCCACTCAAGAAACTCCTCTCAGTCTTGGGACCCAGACTTCCCCAGGAGGGAGGGACGCTTTCAAAATGCCTTTCAAGAATTTTACTAGAAGAATTGGCTGAACAAAATGTCTGCTCAATACCAACCAGTGTCTGGAAGCATCTTTTTTGAAGCAGCACAAATTGCAGCACCTTGCTCACTTTGATACATGGTCATTCCAAATTTTGAAGACATTTTCCCATCCACCACTCCTCAATTCCTCTGTCTCCATGAAATGCACAGGAATCAGAGATACCTCTTCAAGTTTGATAACCAGAAGGCACCATAGTGCCTTCATTACCAGCAAGGATCATGCTACTTATTTGAAATCCTTCCAAACATCAGTTTTTTTCAACTTTGTTTTCTAATATTTTCTCACAACCCCAGAGGTTAAGGGCCAGATCTTCAAACAGAGCCTGTGACTGGCAGTATCTCAATTTGCAAAACGGAAGAGGAAGAGATTCTGTCTCCAGGGGAAGGCAAAAAATGGAAAGCATTTTAAATTAAGGGGCATTTTGGAATAAACCCTGTATCTGGTTCTCTCACTTCTGGGATGAGCTGCTAGTAATATCATGAAATTCTTCTTCAGATGGAGGGTGTGATTTTGTTGGCTTTCACTCTGCTCCCACAAAAGTCACCTGAAGATTCACCACTGTCTGACAACATGCAGCAATGAATGTAGTCTAAAATTTTGCATTATGTGGGTCTATGATTCTGAGCAGTAAGAGACATGTTTATTTTTGTTTGCTTGTTTGTTTGTTTTTAAAATATATATAGCTACAGACACAATTTATGTGTTCTATCAAAGAAAAATTTTTAAACAAGTGTATATATAAAAATTAAGTAGCTGATTCCCAACAAAGCCAAAGCCTTAATTTCATGATGAACCCATTATCCCACTCGCAACCAGTACACAATTCTTGGTTTTATATCAGAAAAAGGACATTGTACTTTTCTTAAGCCCCAACCTATATGAAATCCTATTGTTACGGCATTCACCACAACAATAGCCCTTTGGAGTGCTCAAAATGCCTGGCTGTCAATTAGGTTACTATAAGGAAGGAACAGGACATTGTTTACATCACAATGCAGCATCAATGAAGGTATATACATTAGCCAGATGAATGCTTTCTGCTGTGTTTCAGTAAGCCCAGTGCAATCAATGCTGATACCATGAATATCAAGCAGATCTCTAGGAACAGACTGCACAGGTATCAGCTGCACCATAACTGGGTGCTCAATATAACTTGATATGTGGTGTGCTCCGCAGATTGGCAGTGTTTTAGAGCACTTTGCTTCACAGGAAAGCTATAGATGGGAGGAAGGGTTCAAAGATATGTAACAGCCTGGCACTGACCCATTGAAAATAAGGAAGCAGTTTCATACATTTGCCTCACCATTTGCCTTTGTTATTAGGAAATAAATCAGCCTTTGTTTTTTCTGGACAAAGTGAAGGAATGTCATTATGACTTATAAATTGTGCAGTTACAAAACAATCAGGAAATCTTCCCATTTAAATCTGAATAACTTTAATTGTTTGGAATTTAAACTTTAGTCTATTGAGTGAAACAAATGCTTAAATAGAGCTCTTCATTGAAATTCTGAGTTTGAGCTAAAACCCGCATAAAAAAACTGTGAGGCTGGTTAAAAACTGAGCAAATCTTACAGTTACATCATTATAATACCTTTTGACTGGAAATGAGACAAAACCCAGAGATGAAAAAATGGCAAATTAGTGTGGTTTATGGTGCTTTATTTATGCTATTGCAAATGCAGTCAGAGTGTTATCTCCATTTCATATCATTATACAACTCCTTTTAACTCTGTCTGGATTCTCAGTCCTGAAAATACTGGTGCACTAGTAGTTAGTACATTAAGTCAAAACGACTGAAGTCAAACAGATGTAGAGTTCCTTGCTTGCTCAGTGAATATCATCAAACATTTTTATACAGTGCTTGCTGCCATGTTGTCGAAGGCTGTCCGGATAAATTGTTATGTCATTGAGATAAACCTCTTTGACTTGATGGCAGCAAGGTCACAGAAAGCCCAGCAGAAGAAATAGTACAGGTTTTGAGAAAAGGATACAAGTATTGTTCTCACTTCGCATATAACTAAAAGTAAACTCTCCACTTAAAAAAATGCCCTTTTGACATTAGGCAGATGAGCTGGCATCACTGATCTGGCAATTGGAGTTGCAGGCTTAGAAGTCATCTGTGAATAACCTCAGCACTCTGATAGCTACGTTTTTATTGGTGCTTTCGTGGTGTAAGAGCCTTGCCACTTCTAGAATTTCCTTTTTCCAGCCTTTATCTCCTGCTAAGCTCCACCCCTCGTGGATTTTCACACTGTCCCTTCTCAGAGATGACCTCTCTTCCACCTCTGACCTCTTTCAGAGTTTTCACCCTTGCTTTAACAATTGATTTATGATGTGCCCGTGAAAGGGTCAAGCCTACTTTTACGGTTTGCTTAAAATATTTCTTTTTGGGGTAGATACAGAAGTGGTGCTTAATAAGTGCTATGTAAATAAACTAAGGATTGGAGACAGCTTCCCTTTTCTGCTAACTACTAGACATCTCTAAAACTCTTTGTAACAAGTGTTTACCAAGTCTTCAAACAAATTAACTGATAACTATAATCATTTTGTGCCTAATGAAATGTGTCAAGGGTTTAGGATTTCCAAAAAGAGTAATTTCAAATTAAGTTGTCTCACAGTTCAGTGAAAAGGCAACCACTGAAGATAATTCAAGGACTTGTATATGTAATGGACAGGAAGTCTATTTTTCTTTTAGTCTGACAGATCGATCTTCCACAGGAAAAAAAAGAAAAAAAGGCAAGAAGGCTACTAGGCATAAACTTTCATTGCCTCCAGCCTCCCTTAGGCAAAACTCCTTTTCACTTCTCTTCAGGTGAATTCAGGACTGTAGGATCAATCAATCAGTCACCTCAAAGGCAGATTTTCTTCTTCTGTTTTACTTGTGCAGTATTATTTATGTGCACCACAATTTATCAGGCAAATTCAGTTGTGGCTTTTTATGTGGTCTTTATCATTCACTGTATGCAAAAATGATAACTGCATATATTTAGATTTTTTTTTTATTGGATATTTGTACTTTTATTTATGAAGCTCTACGTAAATACTGACTAGATTACAATTCTTACTCTTCTTGCCACAGATCACATGACACATGAAACAATTTGGAAATATGAAGAGTGTGTTTTGAGGCTCTCTGTTTCAAGTTGAACTGCACACTAACATTTTGTCTGTAAACTCTGTCACATGTGTCTCTCCCCAAGTTAAATGGTACCAGATGATATTTTTACAGATGCCACAAGAGACATTCTCTTGGTTTCTTAAATGTACTGAATTTTTTTTCCTGGCCATTAAAAACTTAATTTACTATTCTGACAATGTTAATAGGGAAGTGTATTGCTAATTCTTTCTCATTTCCACACTTCCTTGAAATGCTACCGTAGTGGAAAACCTGCTAACACCTAGCATTCTGTACAGCTTGAATAGAAAATTTCAGAGAGGCCAAATTTAGATGACCTTTCTATCTTTATCATTGAAAAAAAATATATATATATATATTTAAAATGTTATAGCTCTTGCATGGTTTCCAAGCGTAGCCACACACCAGGAGCTGGAATGGGGAGACACCAGGTGAACAAGAATAGTCACAAAGTCTCAGTCGCCCTTGTTGGCAGTGCGCTGGCTGCTCAACACTGGTGCAGGATCGAAACGCCCGTTTCAGTCTGTGTCATGCCTGGCCCCTTGCTGGAGTCGGAGGGGAAGGGAATGCAGTTTTGTTCCCATCCACCTCGTCTAGGAAGAGTGCAGAAGGATCAGACGGAGCAGAACAGAGGGTTAGAAAGGATCATCTCCCAAACACAAGGACTTCTGTTAGGACTGGACACTGTCTGCCTTGTCACCATCTACCTGTGTCATCGCCAGGCACAACGAAGTCTATTCATTAAAGGCCCCACTCTGGGCTCTTTTGGCATGCTTAATGCTTCCGCTTACTACAAGGGTCTTCGGAGTGTTCAAAGGATAAAAGACTGAACACTATTTATAGTTTTGCTGTTGTTGGGAGGGTGGCTGAAATCCTAAATTCCTTTCTCAGCACATGCTCAGTCCTCAAGCTGAATGAATAGTAAAAATAAACCAATAGCACCCATAAAAGAGAGGACCAAATGAAAGCACTGCCTTTGTTTCAGTCCTGAACATGGAGTAGTGTCAGTTGTTATGTGTTGGTGTTTGGAAAGTAGTTTTTGATCTTGAAAGTTTTCTGCTTGTTTTAGTCCTTTTTGCATTAATGTCCCCTCCTAAATTCATCTATAGGAAGCAAATTACCCTTTCTTCTCTTGTTCAGACCATTTAAGCCAGTAGTAGTAGTCACTGATAGGACAGCAAGTGAAAGAGTTGGAAAAAAAGTTACGAAAAAGAAAAAAAAAAGGGAGCTCAAAATACTTACAAATCTTGACTACACTTGACAAAAACCAGAAGTGGCCTGTGAACTATCCATTAGCTGAAAAGCTGGTATAGATCAGTGTCACTGCATTGAAGACAATGGTGGTTTGTCAGCCGAGAAGCTGGCCAAGTGGATAGAAAGAAAATGGTCTTTTTCTGGCAAATAGTTTAACCAGCTCACTTACTCCTTTCTGAAAACTTCTTTCCACTGCCTTCAGTGGAAAGCTTTGACTTGGGAATAAGAGTGTTGGTGAATAAACACTATAAATACATTTCTGTGTAACTATGTCAATAATATACTCAAAGTATTAAAGGCTAACTGCGCAGGATTAATTTTGTCATTGCTGCTCTTTCTAATGCTGCTTTTCAACAGCACTTTTAAACAGAGAAATTAAAAAACCATATTCTGAAAGTTTGGGATAAGGGCTTGTTGAAAGGTTTTCCTCTCCATGTATAGCAGGAGCAGTGACTGAAGTTTGTCATCCTTCTGAACGGAGGTTTCAAACTTCACACATTTGAAATCAATTAAAAAAAGTTCTCATTGACATTATTGTGTGGAAGCAGGACCTTTTCTATGGAAAGCAATCTGAACCTGCTGCCTAACATAAGGAGCAGTGAGGCTACGTATCTGGAACATCAACAGTAGCCACCAAGCCTCTGCATTCCAGGAATTTATGCTTGTCTAAAAGCTGACTTGATCAAATTTATTAGGCAGCCTGATCTAGAGAATTAGGAATGAATGAAAGCAGAGAATTATAACAAAACCAAAATGGCAATCACATATATTAATGCTGTCATATACATGTGTTAACTGCAGTAATAATGACATATATAGTAAGCTCCTCTTGTGCTTATTTGTAGCCTTCTGAAATGTTATTAACAGAGTTTGAAATTTCCCACGCTAAGCAGCAGTTGGTGCAACACGCAGACCTTATGAAGTTAATGGAAGAACAAAGGCTTAGGACATGAGCAGACCTGGTTCTTAAGGTCCAGTAGGATCAGAGTAGTGCCCTACTATGAACTCACCACCACCTATCAGGCAGAGGTCACCAGCTCTGTAGTACTGCAGGTGACAGGGATCACACAGCCACTTCCACACACGCCACAGGCAGTCAGCCAGATCAGCTCAAACCACTTCCACCAGGAGCTTAAGGTGAAATACCCCATTTTGCCTGAAGGGGAGGAGACAATACTCACTGCCTTTCACAGGCAGAGATGTACCCATAGTGCTCACTAGCCCAGACATCATGAATCACAAAGAGAACCCAAAATCTGAAAAGCCATGGCTTTGTGTCTTTAGCAAAGGAGGCATCCTACTGCAGCTCCTCCACTCTGTCTGCCTGAAGGCAGTGTGGAGACAATGGCTAGCTTCTGCTTCTCGGTCTCCATTCAGAGGAGATGGTCGCTGTCCTCTGAGAAGCACTTGGCCATGCTCCTTAGAGAGCATAGATCTCGTGTTTTACAGAAACACTGGAGGAAATTGCAAAGGAGTTACAAACAGCAGCAAGAACAGGAACTTGCCTCTCCTCCATGTGCCTAGTCATGCCAACAGAATGTAGGGGTTGCCTGTCCCACTGCTGCAGAAGCAGCTGCTGTCCCCACAGATCTTGTTTCCTCTTTGGACTTCACTAAGGCAACCTGGGAACTGGCACTCACTAGGCACAACCTTGTCACAAAAAAGCAGTGTCCTGAGGATGCTCTGGGAAAAAGCAAAGGTGACACGGACCTTCAGAGCAAGGTTCTACCATGCTACTGGTCGCATCATCTTGGATTCTATTGACTCTGTGTATACTACAACAGGTACAAAAAATATCTGCACAGAAATGTCAGTTTTCTTCAGAACTTTCAGTAGAAAAAATACTTCCCCAATATTTTGGTCTTTCTCCATATAGAGTTTGGTTTCAGCTAAGACAAATAGTTTTGTTTTCTAGCTTCCCCTCCTTATTCCCCCCTCCCCCAAGCGTGACCCAGAGAACTCCCCATGGAAATCAAGTAGTATTTTGAAGCAAGCTATTGACCTGGAGGCAGGACTGGAGGCTTGTGGCAGAAGCCTTCAGTAGATCTTGGGAACAAAATTTTGCAGAATTTGGACTAATACAAACATAGGGGAAAGCTTTATTAGTAGGGGAAAATCCACAGATCTTTTTCCTCCTCTTCTGCCTCCTGCCGGTTTTCCCACAGGAGGACAGGAGTAGATCCTGAGAGCAAAATTTGTCCTACTACTAAGACTGAATGAAGACTACTGTTGTGGGGCCATAATCTTATTATTATAGGGCCAAATCCTGACACCACTGACACTCAATGAATCCATGTTTATTTTAGTGGTAAGTATAAGTCAGGTCAGGAATTGACACATAATGCAAAGCTAAACAGTGATCTTGGCTCGCGTCCTAAATCTTCCTGCAGTTTTGCATAGCTCTGCTATCATGATAAATGGTTGATCTTTGTGGAGGGAAGAATTCAGTTTCCAATAAGATGCTGAGAATGAATTATCAGTTCAGTCATCTCAGCAACCAGTTCCTACTTGAACACCATGTCAATAAAACATAAGGATGTGTTGTATCATGACTGTCCTGCTGGAAGGAATTTTTAAAAGGGAACCTTTTTTTTTTTTTTTTTACTTTTGGGGGGTAATGTGAATTTTCCCTTGAAACATTCCTATCATGCTGCTTCATATTCATTAATTAGTCTGAGGTTTCCCTTGTGTTTAGTTTACAAAGCCACTTAAACCCACGTACCCATTTAACATATTTATGACCCCAGTTTTCTTTCTTTTCTCTGAGACTGTACCGTAATTGTTCTCTGGACTCAGGGACTGCAGAGTGCCTTCACTGATGAAAAGAGACAACATAAAGAAGGAAATGAATGTGTGAGGGATGAATACCTTCCACAAAACAACTGGGTGCAATTTGGCCCATGGCCCCGGGGGTCACTTTAATAGAGTGGAGCCTCAGTCTCTATTGAGTGTATGGGAGACTATTAACTCTTAACAACTCAGTCTCAGGTTATTTATTTATTGCTTAAATGATTTGTTATTGCTACTTGAATTTAATATACCCTCTGGGAACTGAGATGGCAGCATCATGTTACAGAAAAACTACAAGTTATTTTAAAACTGTAATTGAGTTTTTATGAGCACCATAAAATCTTTCTGAACAAATAACTTACCGTTAGTCAGAAACTTCAGCAGGAAATCTGTAAAATTAAGGATTTATTAGAAGAGTGCTGTATTTATGTGTTTCTCAGGGAAAGAGAGGGTTAAATATTTGATGCTTCAAGTATTTATTTTGTTGTTTGAATGTAATAATACTTAAATAGCACCTGATGTTTTCAAAAGGCCGTAGAGATACAATATTAACAAAATAAATCATTCCTTTCATCCTGGGAATACCTCATGTTCAGGGATCTAGACTGGTGCACACCTGCTCAGTGTGAACATTTTTTCAAACAACCACAGGCTACATGCAA
This sequence comes from Streptopelia decaocto, assembly GCF_964273445.1. Lineage (NCBI taxonomy): Eukaryota > Metazoa > Chordata > Aves > Columbiformes > Columbidae > Streptopelia > Streptopelia decaocto. The sequence goes on from NC_138657.1 coordinate 30,575,562, forward strand.
TGAACAATGACAAATCTCCACATCAGCTCTGCTAAGTGGACTAGTGTTCAAAATATGTTTGTGCAGTTACTGTTTTTTTCCATACTTGTCTATACGCGGCTCTCCCCTCTAAAAGGTTGTATTGGTACATTTCTTTAAATCACCCACATTTCTTTTTGCTTTCCTAATCCTTAAAGTCATTAGGACAACTTCCAAACCAAGTAGCACATTTTAGGCAGTGCAGGGGGCAAAGGAAGGGAAGGAGGATTGAAGGCATCATAGAACGCATAATCAAAATGGAAGGCTTAGAAAAGTAAGGAGAAAATTGAAGTGCTGCATAAAGAAGGCTAAAAAGTAGTTTTAAAACCAGAAAGAATAAATATGATCTTTAGTATTCCTATAATGCTGATATCTGTTCCCAGTTCTTGTAACAGTATACCCAAAGGTATTCATTAGAAACACTGAGAACTGCAGAACGAAAGAGATCTCCTGTTTTAACACCTTGTTGCTTGAAATCCTGCCACATCCTTACAAAAGGAACTATTATGTGTTAGTTTTTCTCTTTCTGAAATGGAGTTATCAAATCTAAATACAATATGGATGTCCAGATTATGTCATTAATGCACATAATCCCATAAAAATATTTATACCATACCCTTTCCCATCCTTATTATAAGCCAGATAATCAGTATTCCTGATCTTTTAAACATATTATTTAGATATCAACAACCTGCAGAAAGTCTAAGGAAATTATATATACAAATTCACTTTGGTTCTTTGGATTCTACAACTTCAGGAAAGTGCGATTTACATTCATTCTATGGTTTTCAACATGCCCAATTCTTCTTGACCTCAGTGGATGAGTAAGGAGTAACACATGATTAGATATCAAAGACTAACTTGGAAGATTGCTGGCTATGTCATCTTAAGTCCATTTTCATACATCTCCAGTGACTAAAGCATAGTAGTTAAAATTGCTTTGTACCCTGAATTAAATTCAAGCATTTATAGAGTTGTTTTTCAAACTTCCTCTCAACACTGAGAATTATCAGTATTCTAATTTTAGCCTTTGGGAATTCATGCATTGACAAATAAAATCTAAAACATGGTGGTATCCATTTATTTTCTGTGATTCTGAAGTTATGGGTGCACTTTGATCTTTTGATTGTCTTAAATGTTCTTTACTTCTACTGACTCGTGCTGGCACTTTGACTGCTCCTCACTCCTGCCAGAAAGTCTCTTGGCATGAAATTTACTTCACCCAGTTTCACCTAGTCAATGGAGAAACCTTGACATTTCCTGAGGGCATTTTGTATCACGTATCTTTGATATGTTCCTGGCAGTGGTATGAGCTGTCCACCAGATATGGCTGTACCTTTCTACTGACTGGAAAGGCTCATGTATCACTTAGACTAAACATCTCTGAGACGTGTATGTTTGATGAGATTAATTTCACCTCAGGTGTCAAAAGAGATGTACACGGAACATGCAGCTGATGACAACTGTCCTATGGCCATCCTCATAGTCCAAGACTGGCCAAGGTGGAGCAAGGTTCTCCTGCCTTCCTGTCAGCTGGCTTGTGGGCAGTTCTTTCTCCTCCTACAGGTCCCTTCTGACATTTCCCAGCTTCTCCTCTGAATGCAGCAGCATCCTCTGCATAACTGGCTTATTCTCTGCCCACAATCCTGTATAACCGCACAGTCCCGTGCTCCAAAAAACATAGGCTTCATGTGAGACAATGGTCAAGGGTCATTTAAGTACTTTTTGTCACATGACAAGGTGCTCGCTGCAGGGCAGAGAACTGCAATAAGACAAGACAAACCGAGGAGAAAATGAAATTTCATACAAAAGAGGAAGTCTTTATTATAGTGAATGGATATTTGAACAGCACAGGTCTAAACAACCTGAAGACTTGGATCTAATGCAGTTCCACTTCCAAGTATGTGAATATTTTTCTTAGAGCTGTAGTTTGGCTTCGCTAACCCTCCAAAGAAGTCTGGGCCTGAAAATGAAAGGGTCCAATAGAGTACAGTACCTCACAGGAAATTTAGTTTCCTCAGGCTTCACATACCGACTAGAACTTAGTGCAGAATTTCTATCCAGAAGTGAAAGGTTCACAGACAGTAAAATCAACCTGTAATCACAAAAACTGATTTTGCCTCCTTTGAGAGTCTTCTTAGACACCTGGGCCTTCACTAAAATTGCAGCCTGACTGAAGAACCAGAATTCAGCAGGTGCCTTCTGGGTCCAAAAATACTTCCAAGGAGCCATGCTGGAAGAATGCCAAGGAATTTGGAAGGCCTCTTTGGATAATATGAGCTGCAGAAGAGTGCTTAATCTCTTAAAAATGTCCCTCATACCTGCAATCTTCTCTCTCCCACCATCATAATCTCAGATCTGTTCTACTACGTGTCAGAAACCTGCTGAGAAGGATGGTGCTTTTACCATTAAACACCAGGATAATTTTTCAGGCAGTCTCCAAAATTCCTTTCTGCAACCCAGGAGAATATCTAGACTGATGCATCTACTTTAAATATTGTTGCATGCTGTGTCTGACTGAAGCTTTCTATTGCCAAATGCCTCTTTTTTTTTTTTTTTTTTTAAGGTTTAGTGTGTTTATTTTCAAATAACTAGAGCATTTTAAATTAATCTCTGTTTGTTGAAAATGTACCACCAACAAATCTTGACTAGTTAATTATAATTTTAAAAATATCTGGTATAAAGAATTACAAATATATTGTGCCCTAATTGCAGCGAATTTTCAGGTGAGTAGAAACACCATTTACCTATTCAAAAGTTGTATCAGAGTGTTCTTATTCAAAATATTTAGCAATACATCTCTTAAGTTATCAAACCACACTCTAACCCAGATTCCCAAATAGCTATTCCTCTGTAAAACAAATTGCTCTTTGTTCAATGGGATAAAACCATATTTTAACATTATGATAAACCAGATGGCTGCTCCACAGTCAGAGTGTTTCCTTGGCATGTGTATCTGCAATCCTTGAAGATTTTTCAAATATGGCCTTTCTCTCATAGTAGAATTTATTAGCTGCAGTGCGAGAGCCATTTTTGAAATTTCTTAGCACTTTAAAATTAGTATGTTATTGGATCTCTTGTCTACATGAAACTTTCTAGACTCAGCCATGTCCTTCGAAGCCTGTGGCCTGCATCAACAGTGCCAGCAGTGTATGGCTTGTGACAATGACAACCGAAGTAGGAGAATGGATTTCTATAGCCAGGTGATATTAGCTCTGAGTACTTTATGTGTCTTTCTAGGATTTATACCAGTTTTCAGTCCTGTAAAGAGTCAGGCAGTCCACATGTATTCCTAATGTAACAGCTTTCATTTCCAGCATGTTCAGGGGCAAAACATCTACTCCAAAATAAAAGAATCCAGCTGTGTTTACTACAGTTATACTGAGGAAGAACTAGTTTAAGCATTAGGCCTTAATTTTAGCTAGACTCTTACCCTACAAATATTATATTTTTAAAGCATTAGTAGTCCTCTTGGAAAAAAGGGAATGCCAAAAGGCAAAATGGTGAGCGCAGTGTCCTCCTGCACTCTGCAGCAGGGCCCACCACAGCATCAGCTAACCCTGACCCCGGAACTGCCAGTGAAGTTGTCCCCTTGCCACCTCATGGCCTGGCTGCAAGTAGTGCAACGCCACTGAACATTGACAGCTTGGGCCAGGATGGATAAACAAACAAATAAAGGCAACAGAAGACACAAAGTAGACTCTCGTGCCGTCTTACAAAAATTTGGCTGTAATTAACTGCATAAAACCATCCACTTTCCACCTTATAGAGTTTAGGTGTCAAAAATGCTGAAAAACTCTGAAAACTTTTCAGACAACTGATTAGGTCTAAGCAAGTACAGTACTGCCTGCAGACATACGTGTTCTCCCAGCTATGGCAGACAGGAGAACAACAGGGCCTTAGCTGGATTTAGTGGCTGTTAATGGATGTTTATCTACATTAATTGGCCAGAACTTCACTTTTTATGCAGTGAATGGGAAAAGATGCATAACTGTGTCTTGACAGAAATACAGGATCAAGTATAATAACAGTCTAGAATTACATTATGTGTATATCTACACTCAGATGAAAAGAGTAATGTCATTGCTGGACTGACTGCAGGACTAGACCTTGTTGAAGAGATTGACAGAGGGTAGTGAGACAGCTTCTTCTCCCCATGGGACACCACTAGTAAGTGTTTTATTTAAATACATCCCCACAGTGAAGTAGCCTGAGGCTTTTATAAAGAGTACATATACCAACAACAATGTAGAGATTAAAAAAAAATCCAACGATTCATTTTCTATAGGCCTCAAATGAAGAATATTGTTGTGATGTTATTAAGCTCTGTATACATGAGAAGTACAAACCATCAAACAAAAAGGTCTGGAGGGATGTAAAAGCCCGAATATTCTGCAGAAAAATAGGTACCTTTTTTCCTATTGATGGGAAAAATGGATTTTTCTCAGGACCATTAAGCTTAATTCCCCGAGACAGACTTACCAAAATGTTTTATAATAAATAAACTCACATACATTTTTTTTCCTAGAACTGATGTGTCTATCATTGTAATATCTCACAATGGGCCACCATCCAGTGAGTAAACTGCTTGTAATGAAATACATAAGTTTAGAACTATGACTGTCAAGTGCCAATATTCTGATTGCAACAAGCTGATGGAAAATAATAGACCATCTACAGAAGGGAGATGTGGCATCAGCCTCCATTCCATATGTAGTACAGCTGCCTCACAGAAACTGCACCGGCAGCAGCTGACATTTTGAAAACTTTATAAAGTACACCTGACCTAGTAGAAATGCGTATCAGAGCCATTGAGGAGCATGTCAATGTATATATAATGAGACAGATAAGGCAAACAAACAAACCTGCCTTATATAAACAAGAGTTCTGAAGGACACCCTATCTCAGAAAGATATGGGTAAGCACATCTGTGTGTGTGTGTGCAAACCCATACACAGTTCTTTAAAGCTGTGTCTAAAGAAGAATTTCTTATATAAAGCTGATTGCATGTTCTGCCTCTGGCTGCTACAGACTTTAGAAAAAGAGGCAAAACTTCTAAACCCTAAAAAGTACAGATAAAAGGAGCAATTTTTGCTTGGAGAAGCGACTTCTGGTATTTATCATAAGTAACAATTCAAAAGATTGACAGAAGTCAGACTACCAACAAAAGTAGAGTGAATGACACTCAAGTGCATTAGGGGACTCATGGGTTCAGTCTTCCAAGGCAGGCAGTTGCTTAATTAATTCAGATGTTCAGGTTCCATATGCAAGTTCCACTCTGATCTCAGATCTTATTTCCATTTGTTACCTTATTTCTAACACTGCCTGTGAGTTTGTGAAGATTCTGCTTTGGTTTGAGTTACTCCACAGTTAGTTCACCAAAGGAACAAAATGTGTCTTGCTGCTCCTAGACATTGAAAGTCTTAAGGATGTTAAAATCACTACTACCTTGCTCTGAATCCTCATATTGCTGGGTCACTTTTTACCTTTGCATTTAAAACATGCCAATTAAGAAATGCTGCCAGCCAAGGAAAGCAAGTGCTTGAGAGAGGGGTTCAGAAAAACAGCTGAAGTAAATCAGATATAATACTAATGGCAGACAATGGAAGGATGCTGATTTACATCCTCTGCAAATCTAAAACCCAGGCATTCTTCTTGTAAATCACACCAGTTTTTCTGGGAATGTTGTAAGGAAGTGTTTTATCTACGCGTTCTTGTAACACATGGGGCTTTTTTATGATTTCAAAATTGTTTAGGTTTTATTAGTATGAGTTTACAGCTCTTTGTTCCCTGGACCGTGTGAAGAATGGAAGCACGGGGACTAGCTGCTATTTTACTTTTAGCTGCTGAATCATAGAGGATGTCTCACATTTCATTAGTGTTTGAGTCCTTAACTCCTCATATTTCTCAGGTTCTTTTCCCCTTTGCACAATGTATGTGGGGACAAGAATGCGTAAGTGCTACAGCTACCCCATTCAGACTTTCACTGAATTGGTGTAATTGGATTTTGCACCTCAATTTGCAAGATACAGTTCCTCTGAAAACCAACCCATTTTGGCGGGCATAAAAATAAAATGAAATAAAAATAATAATAAAAACAGGGCAGGCATTCATAAGGTACCAGGTCTCCACAGTCTTCAGCTGAGAGACCCCAGATTTCAATGTACCCTGAAAAGGATGATTAATTTAAAGTGAGTGGAGTCTGTTTCTTTAAGACAAGCTCATAAATCGTGAAAGATCACCACTTCTTTTCAAAAGGCTCTCCACGGTCTGAGTTTCCCTTCTGGGTCAGTAAAGGCATTGAAGTTTTAATGGCATGCCATGGCAGATTACACGATACAGCTGTCCCGGCACCGTGAAAATTAAGTTATGCCCCGTGTCAGCAAGGTTTTTTTCCCTTTTCTTTCCCTACCCTCCCCCCTTCACTCTCTCTCTTTCTTTCTCTCTCCCTGTCCCCTTCTTCATTCTCCTTTCTGCTGGGAAGTGCGCATCCGAGGAGGAGGTGGGAGCCCGGCGGGAGCTGCTGCCACGGCTGCTGTTCAGCCCCAGCTATTGAGACTGAGTAAATGGAGCTGATGGGTGAAGAAGAGCCGTCAAAATGGAGGCTTTTGTTCCTCCTCCTCTCCCCAGGGCCCGGTGGCAGAGGCAGGCCTCCCTGCTCGCTCACATGCAAGCACCTTCTCTGCCTTCCCGGCGCCACGGACACCCGCCACGCTGCATCCTTCTCCTCCTCACCCCAGGGGCTCTGCGCGGGTCACCCCTCATCCCTGGTCACCCCTAATCCCTGTTCTCCGTGCCCCTGGGGCTCTGCGCTGGCCACCCCTCAGCTCCCTGTCTCCTGCAGCAGCCAGCCCCCTGACACCCCTAAGAACTGCCGCAGGAGGGTTATGCTCCCATTGCTGGAGATGCCTTGCTCCCACAGGTCAGGGCCTGTGCACTGGTGCACATGCGTGTGCACAAGCACATCCATGCACAAATGTAGATTCTTGAGTTAAAAGCGACAGCAATACAAGCTGGCATCCCCCTGCCCCGCTGTTCTTCTAGCTCCCTGCCTTCACTCTGTGAAGAAGGAGAGAGCAAAGAACTTACTGCAGCATGAGAAATTAATCACGTTAGTATTTAGTCTGGCAGAGTGGGGATATGTGAATGGATGAAAGAGATGAGGAAGCAAAAAGGAAAGAATAATTTGCAAACCTATCTACAGATATTCTGGGTCAATCATTTCCAATCTGCTCTTCATTTTTATGACCTTAAAATCTTTGATCTCTGAATAGTAATTTAAACATATTGATCTGGGGCTCGATGGTTTGATTTGTTTAAGGGACCTCCTGAGAGATGCCCACACCACAGACTGCAGGGAGTCACCAGTTGAAAATTATTGTTCCATATAATATTTTTAATACCTCAAGACACTGAATTCTGACAGGAGCTTACTCCTCATGCCTCTTCAGTCAAGTCAGAGCTGTTTGGTAACTCTTAGTTTTGGAAAATAAGTCAGTTAATTAAGACTTTGAGTAGAAATACCCATTCTGATATGAAACCAATATGTTGGCTAGTTTATGTTTTCCAGTCTGAGCCTATCTTTAATGGATATATAGCTACACTTTACATCTAAACAACTTTGTCTGCCTGAAGTGCTTGCGTTACAACACATGCAGTAACATCCAAAAGTTTCTCACTTTAGACTTGCACGCTTTGCAGTTAGCCTCCTAACCCAGGACAGTGATTTCAATAGGGTTATTTGTGCCAGGGCTCACTAATGCAGGGATACTTTGACTAAGCTCTTTATTTGTTCCACTGTTTCTGTGTGTATTGATAGCAGAGGATGAAATCTGACTACCTGCATCTTTAGCCACCTCTAGTTTATTAATTCTTGATTAGATATTAAACTATTCTACATTGGAATTAATTTGCTAATAGGACTCAGCAATTTTTCCTTGCTGTCTTCCGTTGTTCTTACATACAACCTGCTGATCACAGCCAGCATATCACTCAATATGCTAGAAGGATTCATCTTTTTAAATTATTGTAATAATAGAATAAATAATGCAGGATGAAATAATCTGTCTGTTGCCTTGTATTCCCAAAACCACAGACGTGTAACTCAAACACACAAACGTTAGGTACATCTGCCAACACAGTATGAGCCAATTTTCACCAGTCCACCAGAACATGTCGAGACCTAGGACAAAAGGAAAATTTTGCCATTATTCTTGAGTGGTTGCTTGCAATGCTTTTCACAGCTGTGACATAAGTTCATGAGAAGAGGGGACTTTTAGCCAAAGGACTCTGGATCAGGAAACATTGACAAAGAAGTTTTGGCAGCCATGTGCCCCTTTATGTATTTTCCATCTGTAGTTGACACAATCTCTTTGAGAATTGAATCTGTGTGATACCATTAGATGGGAATGGGGCAGAATAAGAGTTTTGTAATTTATCTCCCACATAGGTGCTGTATGGGCATTAAGAGCAGCTTTCACAGCACTACAAAAATTCTGCTTGGGTAGTAGCAGAGACAACAACATTTGGGACCAACTCGTGCCAAAGGTTTACCATTGCACTTGTTTTTTCGCATACCTCAGTTTAATCATACACATCAGTGTTGAGGGAGAGCTGGTTGCTATTCCTATTTGCGTTGTTGTTATTCACAACAAGTAAATCTTTCCCATGTTTTTTGTGATAGGTTCAGGCCTTTATTGAGAGAGGAGTGCTGTGAGCTGCCCAAGAGCTGTTTTGTTGGCAGGGGGTTAAGGAGAATTGTCTGTCACATCAATTATCTGCCCTTGGGCTCTTAGAATGGAGGTGCCTAGAGACTGGCCACTTGTCTTGCTTGTATGTCCACACACATGAACACCAAAACAGCTAACACTTTGATTGGAAGTTGCTCTCCCCCTCTCTCAGTGGTGCTGCAGTCCATGTTAAATCAGCTCATTCCTCCTTCTCAGTAAAACTAGACAGGCCCCTGCTTTGAATACACTGGACCACACAAGGGAGAGGGGAGAAATAACTTTTCCTCAATCCTTTCTCTCCTTCATCATTTGCAAGCCTGTGTTCTAACAACAAATGGTGATTTAAAGAAAAAAAATAAAAATAGAAAAAAAAAAGACAAGCCTTCTCTTCTTCCCTTTTTGGAGCGACAGCTCTGAGCGTTGGTCAGGGGAACTCATGAATTGGACTTGTAAAGGGCCCGGGAGGGGTCCCTATAAATCTTCCCCACACAGAGGAGGCTGTCTGTCTGCTTCAGGGCTGCTGGTCATTGTGACGAAAGCTTAACTGCTTTACTTTCATTCAGAAAAAAAAAAAAAGCACATAAACCTGAGGTTTATGGATATTGCTTTATTTCTTTGTAATTTTCAAAGGCATTTGTTTCCTTCATTATTATTCTCTCAGAAAAGTAACTGGCACAATTTCTTCTACTTCATTTATTACCTAATTTTCTTTATTCTTCTGTCCATATGCTGCCATTTATGAAATTCAAACTATATTATGCCACTCAACATTTGTGAGAATATAAACAGCTGCTTCCTCTGGTTGCTTATCCTAGAAAGACCGAAACAACTAGTTATTGAAACAACAAAAAATAAATTTAAAACGGATTATGTATAAATCCTGTGTGCCTGTGTATATAAATACATACATGCCAACACACAGGCACACAGACACACACACACACTTGAAACCTTGGAGAAATGCCAACTATAATTGCCACAAACTAAACATGGCTTTATGTTTTCTCACTGATGCTTTTAGCCATCATATTCAGTCTTTCTGCTCAAGACTAATTTCTTGATCCTTTTTCATGGGTCACAGAGCAACATACCAACCCCTTTAGTAGCAGTACATACATACTTTTTGGGTGTAGTTTGAGTATGATGTCACCAAAATTATGAGAATATGGAGTATTAGTAAACATCACTAATGCATGTGAATTCTTATAAATGTATGGATTATACAGCTTTATTGCTGTAAAACGTGATTTTTATCTCCACAGATTACCATGTAATCTGGATCTGAGACCATAACAGATGATTTCTGATTCTGAAATTTATAAACAGGGTAATGGAATTGTTAATTTCAGCTTTAATACTTGACAAATTATCCATGGTCTTTCAAGATTTATCTTAAGGAGAAAGTTGTCTGAAAACTGAGTCCAAGACTATGGATTGTATTACGAAAGTGAAGCAAAGGTATTTGGAAATAGAAAGCTCACTCCATCCCTTTGTAAATAATGTTACAGGTAAACGGCATAGTACATCATTTACTGTTACTGTGAATTATTCCGCCCAGTTCTCAAGATACAGAGTAAGAAAAAATAGACCTGCAAAGTAAGGACAGTGCTGACAGTGCTGACGGTGCAGACGTGCCTTTATATCAGAAAGAGGAAGGGAGAAAGGCATATCCCGGTTCTTCGACACCAACTTGTTTGGAGTACTGTTTGTCAGCAGAGTGTGCAAAGTTGGGCAGTTTGTTTGTGCCTGCATGTGAGTGCATGGGTGGGTGCGGGGAGTTTGAGAATTCCTAATCCTGCAGCTCTCAGGACCTAGAGAGTTGTACCCCATCTGGGGTAACTGGATTAAAAATCTTTTCTCATTTCAAAGGTTTGATCTCAACAAGGGTTTGATGTGATGAAATCAAAGTGGCAGCTTGGATTTGAAAACTATTTGGATTTGAACTTCCTGAAGTCTAGATCTGAGAGAATGGCTGGGATGGATATGAATGTGTGATAACTGCAATAATGCCTGTATAAAAAAGAAAATTATGCTTTAGGAAATATAAAAATATCTCATTTCTAAAACAATACTGATAACAGTGAGAATAACCTTATAGTAAAATAACTTCTGTCAACTAGTGATGAGTGCTTTTGTGATATTTAACACAGCCCCTCAGCGACAATCCTAGAAGACTTTGTCTCAACACAGGTGAAGCTAAAATAATAATAGCTACAAAAATTATGCATCCTATGGTAATTACCACTATCACTTTGTTGTCCTTGTCACTACCTAGTGTTTGAGAACCCCAAACACGTGACAGCAATTTATTGACCTACCCCGGGGAAAGGCAGATTCCATGCGATTTTGAGCAAGTCACCTTCCCTTTTTCTCAGCCTCCATTCCCAATCTGCAAACTGGGGATGATAATAGTATACCTGTTTCACAATGACTTTCTGAGGGAAGTGTGCTACAGTGCTTTGAGGCAATGAAGTGCTTGCTTTGCAATGAAGCCTTGCAACAGGTTCATGCAAATCAAGTTCTCTGTAAAAGCAAATAAACATCTGTGGTGCCATGTGTAATTCCACATGCAATTAGAAAGACAAGCTTGGAGGGAGGGTTAATAAATAAGTTTATATATTTATAGAAAGGTATACACAAAGAAATTGTGTCTATAACCCCTTCAAAGGCAGGTACTCAGAATGAAATAATGCTATATGTATGAAGGGCCAGAATACTTCAACCTTGAAAGGTTACGGTAAAGCCAAATAAGACAAGCAATGCTGCCCTTTTTGTAATTGTCATACACTGTCTTTGTGGGAAATATTAGCCATGTCCTATTCCACACCTACTGAAATTGACCACTGTTTTCAAAATACAAAAAGTCATAATTTTTATACAGAAGAAATTACACCAATTTTTTGGTACATGGAAAGGTGAAAAATCCTCAGATTCCCCCTTCTAGCAGATATTTTCTGTTTAACTTAGACAAAAGCATCATGTTGTATAAAGAATGGATTGCAAGATCTCTCTCTGAGGTATGAAAGAAATTTCTTGTAGGTGTATAATGAAAGACTGTAAAGACTTATGAAGAGTACCCTGAAAAGTGCACTGTGTATAAGAATGTCACTAAGTCTGTGTTCTTGGGAATGTCTTGGACAATTGAGGCATATTTCTTGAGATGACTGCGATCCAGATTTGTGTTTTTAATATACCAACTATTAAATTTTATTTTAAAAGAAAAAGGAAGAATAGAGTACAAAATGTAGCATTGCATTATGTGTCCTGTAGACAGAATTGAGCATAACAGAACCTGTGCAAGGTAAAATGCAAAAGGATGGAGAAATACGTGATGGTGTTCACAAACCATTTAAATTTTACAGTTCTGTCTTTCAACTTTTTTTCCTTATGTAAACACCTACTATGGCCAAGCCTTGAGTTTTCCAGAGTACTTGTGAATCATCTAGTCCCATTCTTTAAGCCCAGTTGCACTGGTTTTGGCTGGGATGGAGTTGGTTTTCCTCATAGCAGCTCCTATGATGCTATCTTTTGTATTAGTGACCAAAACAGCATTGACAACACACTGTTTTGGCAATTGTTGAACAGTGCTTACAGTGTCAAGGCTTTCTCTGTTTCTCACACTGTCCCCCAGTGAAGTAGGCTGGGGAAGGTAAGGGAATGGGAGGGGACACAGCTGGGACAGCTCACCCCAACTGACCAGGGGGATATCCCATGGCATATAACAACATGCTCAGCAATAAAAACTGACAGAAGGATAAGACAGGGGGTGATGATCATGTTTATGGCATTTGTCTTCCCAAGTAAACATCAAGCATAATGAAGGCCTCTTGGCCTGGACATGGCTGAACACTTGCCTGCAGATGGGAAAGCGGGATTGAATTCCTTATTTTGCATTGCTTTACCTATTAAATCATAAACAGTCCTTATCTCAAGCCATGAGATTTCTTACTTTCATGGTTTTGATTCTCTTCTCCATCCCCAGTGGGGAGTGAGTGAGGCACTGTGCGGGCCTTAGCACCTACCAGGGTTAACTTACAACCCTAGTCCAGATCAGCTACATCTTGATAGGTGTTCTTAAAAATTGTCCGTGAGGGGAAAATCTGGTCCTGAGTTGATAAACATCCAACTCTAACCAGAAGAAATAACTGACACTCTTTTTCGTTGTAACAGACTTTTATGTTGTTGAAAACTCTTACTACCTCTCCTCACTATTCTCCTTTCCTTTTTTTCTCACAATTTTCACAAAGATTTTGTCTTGGTTTGAATTCTAAAGTTTTGTCTACTCTTTCTGTATTGGAAATCATAGCTAAAGGTTCTGTCTGAAATTTCTTCATCCAACTTTGTAAGTACTATAGGTTTGATCTCCTATAAACATATAAATATCTAATTGATTTAACTACTCTATCAAGCTATATTTCCCTATTCTGGCTAGAGTTTTACCCTTTATTTACTGAAACACTAAACTAACACTGTTTGTAAGTGACCTTCTTAAAGAACAAATTGTAGTTAAGGAAACTATACATGGAATTCAGCATTCTGGCATTCTCACCATCACATCTCAACAAGTAAGCAGTGCATCAGGGCCATTTTTTCTCTTCTTGGATCCCTTATGCACTTATAGAATTATTTCTTTATGTGATTTGTTTATTTCTTAGCTTATATATTAGACTTTCTGACTTTAGTCCTGCATTTCTGTGCTGTTCTTTTATGCTGTAATCATCTGAGATTTTTTTTTCTCACACTTGTGTTAGACATATTTGAAGATATCATGGTTTTACCATATTGCTTGTATTCCTCTTTCCATCACAGAAATAGTTTCATAATCAGTCTCATTTAAGCTGTTTTGAAACATAAGATCTCCTAACAGAACAAATCGTGGGTGTTTCCCAGGCTAATATTGCATTATACTCCCAAGTGGTCAAGAATCAAAGTCTGTTTAAAACAAAAAAAGATTTTCCCTTTGTGTTTCTAGTGGCTCTGGGAGAAGGCAAGGGAAGGTAGTGAAGAATCTTGGGTAAAATTTTAATTCATAAGTCATCCTGACTGCATTCGTAAAAGGAAACTGGTGTAAATAGAAACTGTGAATACCTGACTTTCCTGGAGAATTAAACTCTGGTTAATGATTATCTTATTATTGTTAAACACTATTGTTGGGGCTGACAGTATTAACTGTACTGTCCCACTCAACATTTTGAAGAGCTTTTTGACAATGACCTGTAAAAATAAATGTCCGAATTTCATTAAGCTTTATGTCATCATATATATGTCATCAGTAGGCTAGATCAGGTGTTTTAGACCTGAGGAATTTGGTCCGACAGATATTTCTGGCTTGGTAATAAATGTCTTTTGAATACCCACCTCATCGAACAGGACCCAGATGATTGATCTCGTGTCATAAGACACTGGAATAATAAGGTTAATAACACTGAGTTCATGATAAGTGAGTGAGTTCTGGTAATATCCTGCAAGATACAGCATTGTTCTAAATTCTCCTTATGGTTGGAAGTCACAAGGAGAAGATGCAGAGCACGCTATGACCTTGTGGCTGAATGCCAGGATGCTGTACTACCTGGAGCAGAAAAGACAAAATGCAAGTTTTTGTATTTAAGTAAGAAGATCATGATAGGAGTCTAAAAGGAAAGGGTAGCAATCAATAGCGAACATTTTACGGGTAAACACATTGTAAGAATCCTAATGATGAGAACAGCAAAAAACTCTTTTAAAAATGTAACAGATCAAAGTGGAATTTGTCTTTAATAACTAGTAGCACTCAATGTTTCTTTCCTTTCTAATCTATGTCATGTGCATTGAATTGACTACAGTAAGGCTACCAAGGCAGCAGAAGGCCTGAGCTATAATGGTGAAAAATAGTGGAAACTAATAAACTGGGGAATGTGCAGTGCAATCCTCTCCCTGGTAAATCTTCCCAGTTAGTGGCCATCAGAAGTATTGCAAAAATCAGCAAATTTAAATTTCCATCTCTGTATAGGTCACAGCTTGCTAGCCATCTTTTAAAGAAATCAAAAGGGAAAAAAGATGAAAGGGCTTGCTCTATCGTGCAAGAAACTTTGACAGAAATGAAAAATCTAAACCTCTTGCATTCGTTACATTCCTGTCTGTAACTAGGGTCATCCACTGGGAGCTGAACTGAGATACTCAAGCCATTGCATTTATGGCACTAGTAGCCTTTTGTGGTCATTACTTTTCAGATACCCCAAGCTAGAAACAGCCTGTCATGGTTAATTCTCTCAATCAACAGGTTCAAATCTATACACGTATTCTTCAACTTGGAAACCATCTAAAAGAAGGGGAAAGTGTGTCTTCCTACAGTTCACTTGCAGATCTGCTCCTCTTATCCCCAACATATTATAATGAAACTAGAGTAGTATAGGAAAGAGCAGGAAAAGTGATCAAAGGGATGGAATGGCTCCATGGAAAAAGGAGGACTGAGAAGGGATGTGGGAAAGCACTATAAAATCAGAGTGGGGCAATAGAGATGTATGAATAAACCTTTTTTTTTCCTTACAAAAAAGTAGGGTTTCAGGTGGCAAAGTCTCACCAAACAAAAGGAAAATCTTTGGACTGTGTAGTTAAGCAGTGGAACCCCTTCCTTCAGGATGTCAAGGATGCAGAAGGTGTAGGTGTAGCACGGCAAACTGAGCACAGAAAAATCTTGCAGTGCTTCCAGAAAAATAGAACCATTGGTACTCTAACCTTTACACTGTTTCTACATTTATCATATATGTGAAAAAACCTAGGCTGTCAGAATACATCCTAGTTGCTGAAGACAAAAACAGATTGCTGTAAAAACATGGGTATATGTGTGTCTGCCATGTTCTCCTGTTCATGTTGAATGAAAGACATGCAGTGCAATTGTGACCATGTGGATTGAAATCCCATGGGCTGATTTGGTTATTTGATTTTTCCCATCCCTGCCTAACTGGAAAGGGTTCCTGCCAGGCCAGTTTGCTAAAGGATAACCACATCACTCTAGCAAATACTTGTTAGAGTGTCGAACTGAGGCACCCACCATGTTAACACGCACCACTCCAGTCTCAGGAGCAGCGGCAGTGTACTCAAGTCAGCACTGGAGGCGCTGAGCCCAGGGACCTTTTTGGAGCAGGGGACAGGGCTGGAAAAAAGAATGCCCCTGCTAACAGCAACCATACCCAAGGTACCATCTCCTTCTCCAGCATCTTCCCCAAAACCTGTCTCTGTGTGGTGCCATCTCGGCAGCTCGCTCGCCTGGCTCTCCATGATGCTCTTCTTGCCTCGGGAGCAGTGATGTCACTCAGGGAATGGCAGAAAAGGAGGAGGTGGTTTTTTTCTTGAACACTGGGCAGAAAAAAAGACAACACATTCCTGTAAGTTTTCAGTACTTACTGAGACTGACACAGAGATTCGATCTTAAACTTCAAATGCAGCCTGTGCCTTTCATGGGGATTAGTATAAATACTTGATTATAATACAGGTTAATAAACATGAATGTTAGCGTTTTGTAAAGAGCAACAGTTTGTGTTTGTATATCCTAGCTATGTCCTGATAGGAAAAATTATTTTGCAAGGGGTGGAGAGTTATGTCGAGATAAAATCATGGAGTACTTTGTAGCAAAAAAGGTGTTAAGCATCCAGCAGCATTTAAAAATATATGCTTCCTATATCCCACATATATGTAAATTTTATTTATAGATAGTATAGCAAATCATTTTAAGACAATCCATGCCTGGGAAAAGTGATATACATTTTATTATATCAATATATGCATCAGTTTAATATTTTACTACTAAATATGTGGGTATATTTCATATTAAAATGTCCGTGTCTGTATTTGAATGTGTTATTATCCCCAAGACTGCTTTAGTCTCCACATTTAGTTGTTCAAAGGTGCAGGTTTTAATGGCAATACTTTCTTTAAAAGATCTGGGAAAATAGTTGTGGAGTTAGTTCGTAGAGAGATTACAGAAAGTGGCTGTCTGAAGGATAAAATCTTTCTTAGTCTCTTCAGTTCTGCATCTTATCTAGTAGTCACAGTTATGCCAAACGTCTTACTACTTTTTCATCAGGGAGCAGATAATAACTCAAAAGCCTCAGCCAAAACAAACTCTTTGAAAAGATCTTATGAAATCATTTCTCCTTGCAAATCCATAAAAATCGCCTCAGACTCCTTATCAATAGAAAGGCTTAAAGAGGGTGCAGAAGTCGTTGAATTATGATCTGCTTGTTTTAATGAAATTCCACTCCTGCTGGGATGTTCCCTGCAGATTTTCCATATTTCAGCATGGGAAAGGTTTGATGCTTTCCTGCCGGTGCCAAGAGTTAATTGAAAACATTTCAGGATAAATTCAGCTTGAGGGCCAACACTCCCATTCCTTCATTATTCTTAACAATAATAGAGGAGTAATACAATTATTAATAGGCATGTTGTATCCTCTTAAAGTGGCAGTGTGTTTCTGAAACCGTGTCTTTCACATTCTTTTTCTTAAGCAAATCTGAAACAAATGGAAGAATAGGAATCTTAGGAGAAAAGCAAGCCTGGCTGGTATATTATGCTGGTCATTACTTTTTTTGCCACAGTGAGTATTTAACTATTGTTAAATATAGGTAGTTACTTAAGGTAAACAAACAAAAAACCCAACAAAAACAAACAAACAAACAAACAAAAAGTCACTCATCTAGACCAGAATTTCCCACAGGTTTTTACATTAAAAGTCTCAGCCCTTGTGTGACATTAGACTATTTTCTTTGAAGGTATGTATGTCCTCAGAGTATTTGAGGAAATTCTGAAAAGTTAAATGCAATTTTTAAAAAAACTGACATTGTTTTAAAGATTAAATCAATTTTGAAAGCACATATTCTTCCTAGGATTTATGGGTTTTCTATAATGCAGCCAAAATAATGGTTTGGGGTTCTTTTTTTGTTGTTTTTTTCTTTCTCCAGAATATATTAAATTGTCTTGCTGGCTTGTCTCAGGGCTACTTATATGTTATCTCCCAAGGTAAACAATTTATATTATAACCTTGCAGAAAATACTATTTTTATTTTCATTACTTTTTTCCTGGCCTAGAGTTAAGCCATTCACTGCAGTTTTGTCAGTATTTATGCACTCCTGGTAACTTAAATATTGAAACTCATACAAGTTATGAATAGTTAGGGAAGCATTTCCAAAAAATTTTAAAAAAAGTTGTGTTTCACTTAGCTTATTGTCATCACTGTGAACCAAGAAATCAGGACAAAAGGTTTATCTTTATTTTCTCCAAATTTTAGGCAAAGTTCTGAACAAATTTTTAGCTCTTCTTTACACTATTCCTCCCAAAACAGACAACACAAAATATAAAGCAGCTCTAATTGTTTGAAGAACTATTTTGCAATGAAGCTTGCCCACTGAATGATCACAAAAATAGTTAAAACAGATGGAATTTAAAGGATTCCTATGGACTACAGTGATCCAAGGTCATATTTGTACCATTTCAAAAGGCTGTATCTGACTTACTACAGTTATTCCTATTACGTAACAGAAGTCCTGCCAGCAAAAGTCTGTGATGAGGTCCCTGGCCATTTTGGCAGCAGACAAAATATTTAGAACTTCTCCAGTGTAGAAGACTCTCCAGACACAACAGAGCATGGTTTAACCAGCCTTCTGCACCCTGTCTTAACATCCTCCCATAGAAGGACCGACCACAGGTGTAGCGGGATTAAGGCTGGAACATTTTTCCAAGCAGCAGTGCCCAGCTGGTGTAGCATCCCAGAACACAACTGAAAGGCAGGTATAGTTTCAAGAAGCTTTTAGAGTAGGGCCTGGGTAGAATCAGGGCCATGGTTACGAACCATTTCTGCATTGGCTGTCCCTGCTGCAAAACAGGAACATTTGGTGAGTCAGAGCTACCAATCTGTAGCCGTCTCCCTTGATTTGCACAGCAGAGCTCTGAGACCAATCTGGGCTTCAAATCTGGGCTGAGAGAATACCACCACACAGCGCTTTCACTTGTTCTCATAAATTCAGCAAATTTTTCTTACCAAACCGTTTGAGAAAATAAAATTTGCTCTCATTAATGTCACAAAGGCTGACTTCAGCTAGTTTGCACATACAGCTGCAGCTCTTTTCCTTGCTTACTGCACACAGATCTGGGCAAACGAGAAAATATTCTGGTCAAAATATTCCCAATGAGCTCTGAAAAGAGTCAGAATTCTTTCTGAATATAATGGAAGGGATTATATTCGGACTGCATGCTGTCAATGTGTTCTAAAGTTTAGCCTAATATCGCCAAAAATGAAACCACTCGAGGTTTGTACAGCCTAAGAGGAAAAAGGTTTCATAGTTTATCAGATTTCCATATCTTTCTTATCTTCTCCTTTTCCAAACATGTTCTCTCTACTCCAACAATAGATTTTGCATGGTAACATGTTCTTCAACACATCCAGGCACCCAGCTTTACTCACTTCAGACATTTTTGACCAGCTCTCTAAGCTACACCAGGCCAAAACCAAGCATTAGTTATGTGGTTGATCCACATAACCTTGTGTCTTCTCAACCACCACTATTTATCTAACTGAATAATCTTTCACTCTAGGTACAGAAATAAAGCCATAGGCTAAATAGTGACATCAGTTACACTATCAGAAACTCAGACTACCTGTAACAGCAGTCAATGATTTGGAACTATGCAAACAAGACTCTACATCATAAAAAGGCGGGATGTTTTGGAGACAAGCTATTTGTCAGAATTGTTCTTTCAGCCCTTTCTATACAACACACACTCCTGCACTGCATTCACTTCCTTGGCCTCAGTTCCTGAGATGCACAGATCAAGACATATGTCTACACTTGACTTTCCTGTGTCTTTTAAACTTATTTGCAACATATGGTATATGCCTGAATACACTAATATGAGAAAGAAAAGTAAGATAACATGAGAGTTTCTGTGGACTGCTGCTTTCCTTCCTGCTATAAGCCACTTTTACATTACATCTGAAATGTTTTAATTAGTTTAGAATGACACCTTAAATCCTGAAAAGAGAACATGGAGACCATCACTACTGAGTAATTATTGTCATGGCACTTCCTTTTCCACAGTCTAAAAACCAAATTGTGATTTCACTTTTCTGTGTCAGAATCAGTAGGATTTCAGAAGACAGGCCAGTATTCTGGTAGAGAAGCTTCCATATTTAGGTGTGATCACTCTAAAGGTACAAAGATCATGCCTACAATGGCTCTTCCTCAACTGCTACCACTGGCTGAATTAGAAGAAAGCTTAGCATCCTTGCCAGTGGATGACAGGAAACTGTAGTGCTTGTATTTGTTCTGTTTAAGCCATCCAACCTCATATATTTTTTAAAAATTGAAAACTACTGCAAGCCAAATATACACCAGCACCATAAAGTAGTAGTACGTGATTGCATTATTTTAGTTTAAGACATTACAAACAGATGTGGTTTGATTTCTGCATTAAGAGAGGACATCTAGCGAACTATGTTAATTTCCATGAGGATGTGTATTTTGTGACTACACAGAGCACTGTAATCTCTCAGATGGAACTATGTGAAAAATACAGGCTGTGTCTGTACTCTCAGTATTTATAAGTATGCATACTTAGAAGGGAGAAAACTCAGTTGTCTTGTATTTCTATTGTTTTGAGGCAGCAAGATACTGTGGTGATGAGTGCTAAAGACATGTTTATAAACAAGTATTTCTCTTTTGGAAAGGAAAGAGAGGTCCCTTCTGCACTTTGTTTCCTCCAAATTCTCTCCCCAGTCCTGTCCTTCCCTTTTCTAATCAAACTGCCCATTTTCCAATACATAAGTGCTACCATCAGGCAGCCACTTTTGTTTTCTTCACTATATTCCCTCACATTTCAGTATTTCCCTTGTACCACTTGTCCTCTCTCTGTCCTGTCTCCAGGTCCTGGACTGAATTATATGTTTTGGTCTCCACTCTTCTCCTAAACTTCCACTGGCACCTTCCCAGCTGTTTTCCATCCTGTCTGGCCTTCTGGGCATGTGTTAGTGGCTACCTCTTCTCCCCAGCCTCCCTGTGTCACCGTCTCCATTAAAGTGTGCCACATATATTCCTGAGCTTGATCTCACTTTTGCTCTCGTCAAAGAGTTTTTTGGATTCCCCATCGTCATGTTAACAGTAAAATCACAGAAATACAGAAAGTTATTTAGATGGGGCCTCTGGAAATCACGTGCTACCACCTTCAGCTAAAAGCTGTATTCCAGCCAACTCTAGATGAAATTAGCTGCAGCTCTTGCTAGACAAGCCTTGAAAACCTCTGAGGGTGGAGGTGCTGGAGTTTCTCTGGGAAACCTGTCCCAGTGCTGCAGTACCCCTCCTAGAAAAGCTCTTCCTAATGTTCAGGCTGAACCTCCCAGCCACAGTTTGTATCTGCTGCACCTTGTCATATCTTCTAACGCTACCAAGAAGAGTCTGGCCCCATAGTCTTTACAAATCCCCTTCCAGTGGCTACAGGCTGCCATTAAATTACCAGTAGCCCCTTCTCACTGGGTTAAAATTTGTCTTCCTCATCTTTTCCTCATTGATTATAAACTCTGACCACCCTGGAGCCTTCCACTAGCCCTTTAGTTTCTCAATATCCTTCCTGAACTTGAGGGAGGAGTTGTCTCAAAACTGAACCCAGTGTTTAAGGTGCAGTGTCATGAACACCAAGAATATAGGGATGATAATTTCCTCTCCAGCTTTTGGAGACGGGAAAAAAATCCTCTCCACAGCTGAATATTCATCTTAGTTCCTTTTTCCTTTTCTGGCACTGCCAACACTACTGAAGTCAGTTACCTTTCTTTCCCCTGCTCTGTGATTTTCAATCTGTGCCTCAGCTAACCTCTTGATTATTTTGTAGCTTCTTTCTCCTTACTAGCAAGTACATTATTTGTTCATTCTCCAAACCTTCTCTACACAATGGTCATCTCCTTTCCTCACCTTTTGTTCCTCTCATCCATTCAAAATGCCACTTTTGAAAGTGAATCTTTCTTTACACAGCCATCTTTTTGCTCTGTAGCTCTTTATTAATATATTTCTGAGCTGCCTACATCTCACACTTCACCTTCTGACCCATCCTACTAAACCTCAGTCCATACATTTCCTTACTCCAGGGTGTTCCCCCTTCCCATCCCTGGTGTATGTCCAAGGTATAGTATGAGCACTCTGTCACTGTGCATTTACAAAAATCTCTCTTCATGCACATTCACCTTCTACTATAATATTCACTTGTGTCATAATAAATTCATGAAAAGAACTTTTTTTTTTTTTTTTTTTAAAAAAAAGGTGTTTTTTCCCAATTACTATTTTCATTTGGGGCACCAAATGCTGATCAGTAGCAGTAGCTGCATAAATCATCCCTCTTCATTGTTTTATTTTTATGGCCTTCAGTTACATTTGCACTGCCTGAGTTTTGGAGGTAAATATCCAAAATATTAGTTGAAAGCTTCCTCAGAAAGCAAATCTTTCCCACATCCTTCCCTGCAGTTCCTCTTTAAGAGGTGTCAGCATGGTTGAGAGAATGAAGTGGCTCCACATTGTTTGCCTGAACTATTATGTGTTTAACATTTCCATAACAAAAGTGCCACTCGACTTCTCCCCGATTAATGCAGCTCGAGGGCTCTTGTCCTCCTTTAATAAAACATTGTTGAAATCATTTATTTAGAGCCCCTGGTTACTAGTGGGAGAATGACCATCTTTGTGCCAAAATATAGTGTATACAGTCCACTATTTTGTAGTAGATCATTCTGTTATTTAAGAAATTGATTAAATGGATGTCTTAGAAAGTATTTATGCTAATAGCGCATTACTTATGTCATTCAGACAGTCAATGTGAGCCTTTTCAACTGTCTACCACAGCCAATGCCTCAAGTAAAATACAGTAACTTTCGACTTCACTGCTTACAAATCTGTATCACAGACTTGAAATCTCACAGAGAAGCATTGCTCTTCCCATTTGAAAACGTTTTCTGTTGCAAGACTGCCTACTTTTCCTGAGGACTACAAATGGGTATGTTACCACAAGCAGCGTGGCAGTATGTGATGTTATCACTGGGGACAGGAACAAAATCGATTGAAGGTCTGAATTTGTTTTAGTGACACTGAAGATGCAATGCAGCTCAGCCACTCAAGTAGTGTTTTCCGTGGCTCAGATGGTGATGGCTTTGTGTCTCACTACTTTTTACACGTGCACCTTGGCTATTTTGGAGTTGCTCTCACCCTCTTCCAGTGCACTTAAAAGGAAAAACAACCCAAAATTCAGGTACTGGTTTTGCATTGCTTTGAAATGGAATTTCTTGTTCTGCACCAAAAAGGTTATCTGCAGCCACCTTTGCAGCCCTACCACAGATACATGCTACACATGCATGCCTGCAGTGAGAGATCTGGTATGCTAGCAGCTCCTGGGAGGGATGGAGAGGAGATTGTAACTAAAATCCATCATGCTTTCCAATGTGACGGTGAAAGACTTGGCCAAACCAGAGCTTTGCTCACCCTCATTGTAAGGCTTCGTTTCATAACAATTTTGAAAGTTACATATGCTTGCCTGTATACATTGGTTTATATTGTTAAAAATAAACAGAGACCTTATGTTATGTCCATTGTGATTGCATACAAAAGCTTTGCTGTGTGCTTGGGTGATCAGTGAAGCTTGAATCTCCCTCTATTTACTGTATGGTCACTGTCAGTTCAATGAACTGCCTCCTTGTTCTCCACCATTGTCCCACACTCCCTTAAACATTTGTCACTGAAGTGCCTCCAAAGACAAATAAACTGTCACCAAGAATTCAAACCTGGTAACTGGGAATGAAAAGGAAGCAGAACCTACTGGATTATTTTACATGAAATGGTGGAGAGTTCCTTCTCCCGCCGGAAGAGATTGGCTGGACAGGACCTTGGCAAGGAGCGCTTTCAAATATCCAGACAGATGAGAGAACTTCCTTTGCTGTGGAAAATCTCCCTCTGTCAGGGAACATGAAGTCTTTTCCTCGCTTAAAGCTGTCCTTGCTACATCCCTTGACATTTCAAGAATTTCCATTTGTCTCAAAATCAAGCAAAAGAAATAGGAACTTGATGGACATCAACATCTGCACAGGCTTTGTAGGCTGGGACACATACCAATACAGGAAGCCATTCCTCCTGTTAAACTGTGCTTACTCCGACAACACGACAAAACCCACAGAGCTATCTCTTTATGGGGAGAAGCTCACAGGACAGAATTAGTTCAGCTGTATTTATTGTACAATTATTTAAATTAAAACAATCCACTTTCTGTGGGGAAGGAAGCATATAGATGAGTCCTCCCTGCCTAGTGGTGCTCAGTGTTGATTTATTCCAGGCAGATGCTTTTGACAGGAGCCTGTAAAATCAAGTCTTGAGTTTATTGTAGCAGTTAATTATCAGTTCTTTTCTAGTGTTAATGTCTTTACTCCTAACTGAAGAAAAATAAAGGCTTTTAGCTGGGACTTATTTTTTCATAAACAAGTTAAATCGTCCTTATGGGCGCTAACTGTTGACAAACTGAAAATATGTTTCTGAGCGTCTCCTGAAGAACTGGAGAAAATATTTAAGATCACCCCTAAGCAACTGTCAACTCACCACATTGTAAAGAAAACTGACTCTATTTACTGAAGTCTCACCCAACTACTCTGTCCTCTTCCTGAAGAAACAACGTTTCCAGCTTTAACAATAAGCTTACTCGACCGTTTAGATGACTTTAAAAACAGACTCCAGATCATAGCTGCACACCATGCTCATGCACTTGTTTGGTATCACAACTGTTTGGAGGTTGGTTTATGCGTGTGCATGTGTGCCTGTGCGTGTTTATTGCTGGGCACCCTAATCAAATTCACACCCTAAAAAAATAATAAAATAATCTGTCATTTAAATAACTAGTCCAGAAGCGGGGATTTCTAATTTTGTTGATTTATACAACAGACAGATGTGGATTTGCCCTCTGTCCAGATCTGGTAAGATGAAAAAAGCACTATCTTGCTAATCTGTCGCCCCCTCAGTCAAAGTTTATTTGTGGTAGCTTTCAAAGTCCTGACTCGCCTTCCAATCAAGGCATTTAAAATGAGAAGCTTTAAATAAACAGTATGAATAGAAGATAAATAAACTTCCCCCCCCCCCTTTTTTTTTCATGAGTGCCTAGCTTGACACAGTCCAAACTCAAATCCCCAGAGGACTGAGCCCTCTCTTTTGTGTTAATGTTTAAAAGATTTTCCAATGCTGGAGTTTATTCCTACTGCAAACATTTCTATTTACAAGGTCAAGTGTATCAGCACTCGACACAGCTTAAGAGTGTAATTATTTATCTAAGGGCGTTTGAGTGTAGATCAGTAGCTCTGGCAGCAAACCAGGCTTCAAGCACGATGCAAAGCAACTCCTAAGAACAATATTACAAGATCTAGTAATTGCTGATCCCCCCAGTGTGTTTACTTTTGCATTCTTCCTTGCGGGAGAAGGCAGGCTGAATGGCAGACTTCGGTGCGTTTTGTTGCAGCCCCCTCAATGCATGCGTCACCGCCTGCGCGGGGCCTTGTTCGAAACGCTTGCCACCTCTGTGTGATGTATTTCTCACCATTTACTTGTTTGCACGCCTAGGAGCATTTCTAAGAGCGTCAGTGAGAGCAACGCGCCTCCACCTCACGAAGAAAGCACGGCGCACTACTAATTCCACATCCATACAGGAGCGGTATCCCTGAATTGCTTTACTCCCTTCTGGCACTGGCAAGTTACCATGCCAACGCATTATAAAATCAGCCACTCTTTTAAAGTAGTACTTTCAAAGCTGTATTTACTTCTTGCATGTAATTATTCATTAAAGTAAGAATAGCAGTAATTTACATCTATGTAAAGTATTACAGGCAGACAGAGATTTGTTTGTTGTTTTTGGTTTGTTAATTCTGTGGTTTGCTCCCCCCCCCTCCCCCCCCGCCTCCTCCTCCAACCTCGGGTGCTGAGAGTTCAAGTGTCCCTGGAAAACAACTTCACTACACCCATTATTTAAAGCTCTTTCTTTACTAATTTACACGTTTAGAAAATACAAAAAGCCATACATATTTAAAACACAGGCCGTTTTTACACCTTCTATAAAAAATACAAGGTTTAAGGCAGCTCAGAAATGTGTTTATACAATTCTACAACGTTCATAAAGTCTCTCAAAATAAGAAAGTTAAGTTCCAATCTATAAAATACACTGTACATTTGATGTGCTAGACAATGCTTCACCGAATCACTGTTGCTGATATCCCCTTAAACATAAAATGAAATATGTACCTTTTCAGAAAAGAATAGTAAATGCAATTATCTGGCAAATAGGATGTGGATTTAAAACTTTATTTTTTCTTAAATAAATTATCCCCAAAGCATACAATTTATAAAATTCTATGTACAAAGAAGAGCGACTGGTAACAAATCCCAGTTTTAAATACATTTTTCATATAAGATTTACCAGAGGTCAGCACCCTGATATGACAAGAGGCAATATAACTTTTCAGGATATTTGTACATACATGTTCTCGAGTTTAAAAGTGTCTTTCAAAGATGGCAGTGCAGAGCTCTTTTAAAACAAAAGTTGCATTGTTCACTATAGCCAACAACTCTGAAAAAAAAAAATCTCTTTTATGTGACTAGGTTAAAGAGGAATAGATGGCTGCTGGCACGCTTTTGTTATAGGGAAGATGTGTGTGCAAGAGGGAGTGCTGTAAACCACAGAGTTTATTCAGTCTGCTATTTCCTTAAGTTTAATTAATGGCAGATGCAGCATAACCCCCTTTCGGGCACCACTGCATCATGAAGAGCGAGGCTTGGCGAATGACAATCAAGTTGTTAACTAACAAGCACGGCAACAGCTTTGGCACCAAGTGTGGATAGCTCACCTCTTTCTAACCTTCATGTCAAAACGCTTACAAAAAGCCAGGGCCGGCACGCCATCACCGCCGGGTTCTGCCGGGGTGGGGGCGGCTGGCGGCAGCGGGGAGCCCGCCGCAGCCTCTCCGTCTGCCCGTCCCCTGCCGCTAACACCGGGCAGGCGGGCAGCAACTGCATAGTGCACACTCCAGACCAAGAGCCGAAAAACGAGAGCCCGCAGGCCACTCCGCCCCGGCGGCTGGCCCGCAAGGCCGCAGCGGCTCAGCCAGCCCAAGGCTGCCGTGAAGGCCGGGCCAGGCCGGGCGCGAACGGCGGCTGCGAGCAGCAGCGGGGGCGGAGGGGGGACCATCCGCCTTCGGGGAGACGCGGAGGAGGGGGAAGGGGCGCCGGGACCAACGGCCGGAGGTTTAATGGTCAGCGCGTTTAAAACCGCGCCGGGCGAGGGGAACCCGCCGGCCGGGCCCGCCAGGAGGCCAGCGGCGGCCCGGCGAGGAACGCCCGGCGCGGAGGAGGGGAAGGAGGCGAGGGGAGACGCTAGAGCTGCGGCAGCAGCGGCAGCAAGAGGGCGGCCAGCAGCGCGCAGGCCGCCGTGACGGGCCGGCCGGCGCTGTCCGCCTGCACGGGAAAGCCGGGCTCGGAGCCCGCATTGTCCTCCGCGTCGTCCCTCCCCTTCTGGCTCGGCTCCTCCTCGTAGTCCTCGTCGTAGTACTCCTCCAGGCCGCCGTCCGAGCCGCCGCTGCTGCCTGCGCCGTTGCCGCCCATGTCCGCGCCGAAGCAGAGGCGGGCCATGTTCTCCTTGACCGACTCGCAGATGGGCCGCTCCAGCCCGTCGCAGACGCAGTCGTTGAGCAGCACGGCCTTGGGCACGGCCAGCATGTCCTCGATGACGGCGCGGCACTCCGGCGTGCAGCGCAGCCCGTTGAACAGCTTCCCGCAGTAGGTCATGTAGCGGTTCAGCGCCAGGCTGCAGCGGCTGTCCCAGTCGCAGCGCCGCCGCGCCTCCGTGCAGCCCATCACGCCGGGGCCGCCGGCCGCCGGGCTGCTGGTGCGGGGCAGGCAGGGCTCGATGGCGCGCTTGGTGGCGCGGCAGTTCTCGTCCTGCGCGCAGTCGCAGTCCTCCAGCGCCGGGCCGCGCCGGGTGTGGTTGAGCTGGACCAGGGCCGCGATGCAGTGGCTGGGGCACCGCCGCCTGGAGGAGGCGGCGGAGCCTGCAGCGGCCGCCGGGCCGTCCCCGCCGCCTCCCGCCGGCGGCTGCTGCAGGAGCACCGGGGCGCACGCCTCGGCGTACTGGTTGTAAGCGTAGCTGCACTCGGGCTCCCCCTGACACTGCAGCACCGCCTGCCAGCAGATCAGCCGCCGGCCCTGCACCAGCGAGCCCAGCGGCGGCCACACGGCGCCCAGCGCCGCCGCCAGCCACAGACAGGCGGCCGGCCTCGGCCAGCGGCGCCCGCCGCCGCCTCCGTGCCGAGCGGGCGAGCGGGCCACCATCGCGGGCGGCGGCGGCGGCTGGCGCAGGCGAGCAGGGGAGAGGCGCTGGTAGACGACGAGGAGGAGGAGAAGGAGCTGCCGCCCGTGGAAAAGTTTGCAAAACTCCCGCCGGCCGTGTGCATGAGGTCTCCTCGCATCAATCCATCTGCGCCGGGCTCCCAGGCCCTCCAGCCCCCGGGAGCTGGAACCGGCGAGGCCGCCGTACGAAGCAGGCGCCCGGGGCCGTCCCGTGTCCCACACCCGCTGCTCCTGGCTTGGCGACGGCGGCGAAGGCGCTCGGAGATGGGGTGAATCAGTGCAAACGGGGGCTCGGAGGAGCGCGGCTTCGGAGTGGGCTGATGGACTTCCAGGCTGCGCCGGGAGAGCTCATGGTGCTGCCCTGCTCCTCATGCAGTTCCGTTTCTGTTTTTTCTTTTTTTTTTCCTTTTCTTTTTTTTGCACAAAATAAATGCCCAGCTGCTGCTGCTGCCTCCTCGGGAGCTTTTAACTCTCCGCTCGCAGCATCTCTGCACATGCCAGCCGCTTCGATCCCATTCACAGTCCGGGCTCCGCTCACTCCCTCTCGGTACGCCTTGCACTTTCGGGTGGCGGGGAGAAGAAACGCCTCTCCCCGTTAGCAAGAAGATAGCACGGGGAAAGAAGAGGCAGCCTTCAGGGTCTCTTTCTCTCTGGGCGACTGATGCTGCTTCTGTTGTCAACAAGCCGTGCAAGCTGCTCTGCGGATCCGTCTGTGGATCTTTTTTTCTTTGCAAGGCTTTAAATACAAAAGTGCCCTCCGAGCAGCAGCAACGTGCTCTGATTAGGCCTCATTATGCATGCATGGAAAAGCAAACAAACAAAAAAAATTAGCAACGCTTCTTCTTTTACACATCCCCCCAGCCTGCGCTCTCTCGCTCTCTTTCTCCTTTTCTCCACTTCTTTCTCCCCTCGCTCGGCCCCCTTTCCCTGCTTCGCCACTTGCTATTGGTCCAGCCTGTTGTTGAAACTTTTTTTCCTCCCCTCCTCTCTTTACGATCTGCTGGAGGGAGGGAAGGAGGGAGGGGGGCTGGAGGGCAGCTCACATTCAAAGCTTGAAAGGAAAGGCTTAAGGAGAGTGACAGCCCCCCGAGGAGCCCCTCCTCCCGTTAAGGCGGCGCGGCGGCGGTGCGGGAGGCGCGGAGCGGCGGCGGCGCGTACCGGGCGCTGCGGGGCTGGCCGGGCGGCGGCGGCGCATCCCGGGAGCACCGAGCCCTGCGCCGCGGAGGCGGAGGGGCAGGCGGCCTGGGTCTGCGTGCTGCTTCTGCAGGGATGTTCTTCTTAAACTGATCCTGCTCCTTACGGCAGGGAACACAAAAGGTCTCTCGCCTGAGTGATGTGTGTACCCAAACTTCCCACTGAGTCAAGTGAGGGCAGAGCTGCTTCCCGAAAGGTAGGGAGGATCAGGCTCAAAAGGGGACCGACTTTGTTCTTAGTGAAATCTAAACGCAGCTCCGGATTTCAGTGTTAGTACGCTGAGAGAGCAAAGCTTGGTCTCTTAGTGGTGTACTGCGACCTCGTTAAATACTGCGACCATGTAAGTATTGCTTTGCTGTGCCTTCAGTATTGCAGCATTCTTTCCACTTAACGATTTTAAACTCATTCAGCTCAGCTTCTCGCTTGAGGTTTTTGTGCACAGGCTTAAGACACTGACCTACGAGGATGCCTGTTGACAGAAATACAGTAGATCTCAGTATAGTTCTTTGATGCCTTAAGATCTGCCAACTAGTAAAAGTTGTTTCAAAGCCATTAGTTAGGAGGATGAAATGTGTTTCATTGAAGGCAAAAGTACCTTGCTGACGTCCTGCCTTGCTGTTACACTGTCTGTTCGCTTTGCTTTGCTTATAATGAAGTAGACACAAAAATACAAATATTAAGGCACAACGAGAAGGGCAGAACAAATCAGTGTTGCAGTCACCCATTGCCTTTCGTTTTCGTGCTACCTTAATTCCAGAGCAACGTCGTCTCCAACCACAAGGGGCATCGGTATCTGCTGCCTGTCAAAACTGGCGCTTTTTTTCATCCTGAGACTATCAACTCCATCTGTCACAAAAATTACGACTAAATCTATTTTCCAGAAACTCGGGGATCTTGGAATCCTATGCGGTGTGGACTGATGTCTGTCTGAAAGTGCTTGGAAGGTGGAATGGCTGTGTGATGTGGCTGGGAGTCAGGGTGATTGATGTGTTGAGAAGCATTCATAAGGATTTGCTCCATTGTCATCAGTTTTACAAGCTGCTTGTGTTTCTCCTTCAGTACAGTCTTGCCTCTTCTTGTGCAGAAATTGTGTTTGCTTGTGTTTTTAAATCTGTGAAAACTGCATCCAGAAAACCTGCTTTAATCCACCTACTTTAGAGCTGTTTCTTTCAGTTCTTGCGTAATAGTGTTATTAAAAATACCAGATGCCGTTCAGGCAGGGTGCAGTAAATACACATTGCTATCTACACTGGGTTCATGCATGCATTACTTTGCAGCCCTATTCACCTGTGATAATGCTGGTACTGGTGGATGTCGTCTACTTTGGGGTGGGTAAGTTGAAGACAACACTGCAGACACTGTATGAAGTGCTGCTGCGCTGCCCGATTGCTAGGGAAACCAGTCCACCTTAGTGCAGCTGGAAATAAGGGGTCTGGATTCTGGGATGTTCCAGGTGCAAGGAGTCTGAGGATTGCAATGGGACAGGATCATGCCTTCGCGTGAGACAGGGGCCTCCTGAGCTTCCCCAGCACGGGAGAGGAGGAATGGCTGGCTATCTGTCCCAGTGAGGCTGCTTTCTGCGTACAGCTGAGGGATGAGCTCTGCCCCCTCCCAACTCCTGCCTTCATCTGCAAAATCCATCCAGCTCGCCTGTCCTTCGCTTCTGGAGCAGAAAGCAGGCCATTTACTTTGTGAGGAACTGCAGCAGCTGAACTTCGGACCTCCCAGGAGGGGGAGTAAAGGAGCCTTCAGTGCCGACCTTGCATCCCTGAGCGGCTGTGATGCTGCCTGAGCAGGAGGAGGTTCAGCGCATGGTCCCACTAGTGCTGACAGGCTTCCCTGCATGGAGACTGTTCATTTTGCCTGCTGGTCTGAAAGCCAGGCCATAGCATGAAGCATTGCATTTTCGCATACACCTTTCAGTTAAATAAATGCAAGTTTCTTACGGTAATTGTAATAATGAAAATATTGACTTTGAAGTTGGGAATTTGGAATCATCTTTGGTATCATACAGCTGACAAAAATCATAACAGAGAATAGCTGGACTCTTTCCACACCTTTTAGCAATGTAGACTATGATCATCCACATATAGGATTATATATCCTTTGTCAATAAATTAACTTCTTAAAATCGTTTAAAAACATACTAGTCTGTCTTTATTTAATGAACATTTGGATTGTGTCCAGATTTGTAACTGCCATTTTGGGTAAGGACTTTGGGGTTCACGATGCTCTGTTGGAGGAAGGAAACCTTTTCTTGTGTGTAACTAAACCTAGGGAAATAATTCTTATTGGATGCAGGGTTTTTATTAACAGAAATTGTATTGCTGAATTCAGCTTTTTGGTGTTCGGAGTAGCTCTAAAAGTAATGAGGAAGGCATTTATTGCTCTTTTTTACAAAGTACTATTTAGGAAAATATATCCCATGACTGGACATTAAAATAAGATCTGATAGCTTTCTGAATTCCCACAGTTACGCAGTCTTCTGTTCACCATCCTTTCCTGTTTTAGCGATTAATTTTGTTCTTTACACCAGCTCTCCAAATTATTATAGAGTAGTAGTCTTCCATCACTAGGCATCATTTTGGCAGCTAGAAAAGCCAGTATGTATCTGATCTGGATGTATTGGAAAGACTCCTAGGCACTTTTTGTTTAATCCTGTTGTCTCTTCCCCCTTTTTATTTCACATCCTTTCCTAACAGATCTCCATTCAAACTCATATTTTCTTTAATTCTTTCTCTGACCTATTTTACATTGAGAGTGCTCAGAAAATGAGACAATCAGATAGACACAAATACAGTTGACCTTAAAATTCAGTCATTCTCATTCAGTTGTAATTAAAAATACATGACCTGTTTATGTGGTTAATTCCTCTCACATTATTTGTAAGCACACTTCTTTTATTGGTTTATATTGCTTTTTCTACATTTCAAGAGATTTACAACTGCTGTTTAAATGTCTGGCAGGAGACTCGTGGGTTAATTAGTTGATAAAATTTCAGTTTGTGCATCCAGTAATATCTTAGTTGGTGCCTGGTGGAGATATACCGTGAGAGAGCACTTCTTCTTGAAGAAGGGATTGAATTCTCTACGAATAGAGGATTTCACCTGCCCATGAAAGGTAGCCTCTTACTGAACTGTCAGTAGTTCCCAGATCCTTCGCATTGCAGTGTATGGTGGTTATGGGAGTGTGTAAAAGTCCTGCTTATGCACCAACACTCTTCGGGTAGAAATGGCCCAGTGAGGTGTCACTCACAGTAGCCTGTGGAGATGGCTGAGCGTGGGCATGTGCACACTGATGAGTTCTTGGATTTGATGTACCCACCAAAACCCATAAATAATAACTTCTGCACTCTAAAGTTACAAAAGAAAAACCTTGTGACTTACCAGGCTCCCAACCCAGACTGGAGGGAAGGGGGAATTAATATAATGCTTTTCTAAGTTGTGTCAGTTTCAATGGAGAAATAAGGGCAAGCAGAGGCTTCTAAATTAGGTTCTTGCTCCACATCTGGAGTGGTTTATCTTCTCATTGACTCTACAGGTCTGTTTAGGAGATTGGTGTCCTAAGTCAGTGACCAGAACTTGGTGTGAATATTCTCCAAAACAGTCATTTATTCACTATAGTGTGCAGGGATTTACAGTGTGAGCATCCCTCCTCTTTTGCTTTAGTCGGAAAGAAAAATAATGAACAGGGAGGACGGTAAGTAATTGTACTGATCGGCAGTCACGCCTCTGAGTTGAAGTTCATAGCTGATGAGACTTCATGTTGTAGGATCACTTGGTCATTGTTATATTGGCTATACATTTCTGAGTTTATCTCTACCAGTGTAAAGTCCCATGAACATTATTGAGGGCATCCAACACCTGGCCTTCAGGACAATTATTTTGAATTTATTCACCTATATATAATCTAGGAACAGGTTGCAAATGTCTGCTTGCACACCAGTCAGCCTGGAGCTCCTGTTGATACCCTACAGTACTTTACAGCCTTTTTCCACGCAATGCATGCTACAGACTGCCAGTGTGATTTGTTTGTAGTGTGGTTCTTGAGACTGTGTCACGTGCTATGGGACGTAACGTGGGAATATGTGGGAGAGCAAAGCACACTGAGGTAGCATTGGAAGACTATGGGGATTGTGTAGGATCAGCTGTTGACTCTGGAGCATGCTATGTATGGATGTGATCCTTGGTTGCCTCTCAGAAGACAGCCTGAGAATGAACTAACATGTATGATGGATGGAACTGGAGTCACTCAATCCACAAGCAACTGACTGTACTTCAATCTCTGAGGAGTTATGGGAGCGGAGGATAAAATTAAGTGCAGATAGTTCTGTCTTGTTATAGGAAGGGGATGGACATATAAAGAGAATGTGGAGTGGCCTTGTTTGAAAGAGTTTGAGGCAGGATATCATTAGTCATTTTGGAATATTGATGACTTGAGTCCTGCAAATACAGTGCTGTAATGGTTAACTGCATACATAAAACAATAAAATTATACAATCGTAGAATAGTTTGGGTAAGAAGGGACCTTTAAAGGTCATCTAATCCAGCTCCTCTTGAATGAGTGTCTTCAACTAGATGAGGATGCTCAAGCCCTGTGCAACCTGACCTTGAATGTTTCCAGGGATGTGGCATCTGCCACTTCTCTGGGCAACCTGTGCCAGTGTTTCACCACTCCCATCATAAAAAATTTCTTCCTTATATCTTCTCTCAATTTCCTATCTTTCTGTGCTATTGCAACAGGCCCTACTAAAAAGTCTGTCCTCATCTTTCTTATAGCCCTTTTTAAGTACTGAAAGGCCACAATAAGCTCTCCCTTCTCTTCTCCAGGCTGAACAACCCCAACTCTCTCAGCCTGTCCTCACAGCAGAGCTGTTCCAGCCCTCTGACCATTCCTGTGGCCTCCTCTGTCCCCTCTCCAACAGGTCCATGTCTTTCCTGTGCTGAGGGCTCCAGAGATGGACACAGGACTCCAGGTGGGGTCTCACCAGAGCAGAGCAGAGGGGCAGAATCACCTCCCTCAATCCACTGGCCACGCTGCTTTAAATGCAGCCCAGGGTATGGTTGGACTTCTGGGCTGCAAGTGAACATTGCCAGCTCATGTCCAATTTTTCATCCACCAATACTCCCAAGTCCTTCTCCACAGGGCTGCTCTCAATCCCTTCATCCCCCAGCCTGTATTGATACCTGTGATTGCCCTGACCCAGGTACAGGACCTTGCACTTGGCCTTGTTGAACCTCATGAGGTTCACATGAGCCCACTTCTCGAGCTTGTTCAGGTCCCTCTGGATGGCACCCTGTCCCTCAGGTGTGTCAACTGCATCCCTCAGCTTCGTGTCATACGCAAACTTGCTGAGGGTTCACTCAATCCCACTGTCTGTGTCATTGATGAAGACATTAAACAGTACTGGTCCCAGTATGGAGTCCTGAGGGACACCACTTGCCACTGATCTCTATCCAGGCACTGAGCACTTGACTACTCACCCTCTGGATGCGACCATCCAGCAAATTCTTCATCCACTGAACAGTCCACCCATCAAATCCATGTCTTGCCAATTTAAAGAGTAGGATATTGTGGGGGGCCATGTCAAAGGCCTTACAAAAATGCAGACAGTCGATGTCTGTAGCCTTTCCTTTTTCTACTTATGCAGAAGGCCACTAGGTTGGTCAGGCAGGACTTGCCCTTGGTGAAGCTACCACGGCTGTCTCGAATCACATCCCTGTCCTCCATGTGCCTTAGCACAGCTTCTAGGAGGATCTGTTCCATGATCTTCCCAGGCACAGAGTGGGGCTGACAGGTCAGTAGTTACCGGGGTCTTCCTTTCTACCCTTTTTAAAAATGGTTGCCATGTTTCCCTTTTTCCAGCCACCAGAGACTTCACCTGACTGCCATGGCTTCTCAAATATCATGGAGTGTGGCTTGGCAGCTACATCAGCCAATTCCCTCATGACTCTGGGATGCATCGTGTCACTTCTCATACACTTACGTATGTTCAGGTTCCTCAGGTAGTCACAAACCTGATCTCTTACAGTGGGAGGTACTTTGCTCCCTCAGTCCCTGCTTTGAGGTCCATCCACTCAAGAGGATACATAAACTTGCCTTAAATATATTTTTAATTCAGTGTCGTCTTTTTTTTTTTTTTTTTTTTAAATGCCTTTTCCATTTGTAATATTTACTTAAAATATCAGTAGCATGCTTGTAAAGTTGGAGATTGTTATTTATATATGAAATAGTAAGTATCATTGAGAGTATTTACCCAGTGCATCCAGTACAGTAAACATGAAGATATTGCACAATACTTTGCTGGACTTCTGCTTTTTTGAACTCTGTTCCAATCTAAACTGCAAACTAGACCACACATACTGTTAAAACAAATCTAAGAACAGAGTAGGACTCCAACCCTTTTTTGGTCCTAACAAAGTGAAGGCAACACAGTTCTGGTCACCTGTTAAGCTAGTTAGATAAAGGTTTTAAATAACTGTGTTCTACAAAGATGAATGTAAACCACACACACTGTCCCTATATCAAACCAATTTCAACCACCACAGTATTATGGGAGTTCTCTGTTAGACATGTCAGCATATACACACCCAAAAGCAGTTAGATGTTTTTTGTTTGGTTGTTGGTTTTAGTTTGTTGACTTTTTTTTTAATTTTCAGAAGTTTCAAATATTTACCACCAGATATTCCCTGAAGCAGCTAATAGGTTCATATTTTATATTCTGCATGTGCTTCTTTGAATTTCATATAATACAAGTTTGCAAGAAATAGGAAATTCTGAGTTTCCCTATATGAGTAGCATGAAGAAATTAGAAGCTTTGTGGGGAAGGAGAATTCCACTCTATATCATCTGAAGGACAAAAATAAGAGTAGCATTTTCATTTTTGTGGTTTCAGATTACATCAACACAAATGTAACATGTACTCTGGAATCACAATACCTAACTTGGTGTCCTACTTCTTCTACCACCAAATTCAATTTTTGTATTACAATTTGAAGATGGCTGCAGTAAAATATTCACTCATTCCTAATCTGTTCAATTTAGTAGGTAAACTTGAGGTATCCTGTGATGATGTTTGCCTAAGGTCTTGTTTACACATGAAAGTAGCCATGGTTAAAATAAAGCCATCTTTCAAAACTGTTTGATTAAAATAATAAAAATATAATTCAACATAAATTTGGAGTTTGCAAACTGATTTTGGGTGTGTTTCAATGGGTCTCTTTAAGCACAGCTGGCTTCAGATCATTGAGAAATGGTGATGTCTTTATTGACTTGACCTGCTATAAGAGTGTCAGATTTGTTTATTACACCTTCTTAGAAGAGTTTCATTCTTTCTTTGTACTAAAACAAAATGTGTGTAGACTAAATAGTACACTAAACATGAAACAGTCATGCAAATATTTCAGAGTCCTGACCCAGATTACCAAATTAAAATAAATCAATGTTACTCAATAAATAAACAAATATAAGTGTGCTCAGGCAAGGATTTTCTCTGATTTAACTAAATCTTCTAAAAGGCAGTTTTAGTTAATCAGTGCAACTTTTGGTATGGTCAGCAGCCTGAACTCCATTTATTTCAGTTGTTCATTTACTTGAAATATGAGATGAATGAATATAGATTTTTATATGGTGGGAAATAGCTTGGATAATTTTCAGATTTTATGGCAAGAACTGCAGCTACATTCATGCAGGTACATGTATCTTTCTTCCTACACTTCACTTAAAATTAAAAGATGTCAAAGCAACCAGTAGAGTTCCGCTCCATTCCTCTACTACGCCCTTAGCTGTGGTATCTGAATGCTGGGATGAAAGAAAAATGCCTTTGTGTCTTAAAAGTTTAATTTGCAAAAGTGATGAATGATTCAGTAACTTCCATATTAGGGGCACAGTCTAAGACATCTCCAGACAGCCTGATTTTCAGAGTATGTTGAGCGCCTAACCTTTGAAAATCAGATTTTCTAGTTTGACATTCAAAAAGGAATAATTCAGAGTCACAGATAGCTTTGAAATGGTATCTCCTTTCTGCAGCTAAAAAAAATTAAGGGCTTCAGAAATGATGGAGAAACACAGGCAGTCATAAACTTGTCACTGTGCCAATAATAAGCATTAAGACATTGAGCTGAGAGATCTCAGTAACAACACCGCATAATAACTGTGGTTTTCTTTTCAGGTGAAATATTGTGTTCAGGGCTTTGATCCATCATACTACACTGAGCCACCAGCCATTCTCAGACGTGTTGCAAATGAGCATTTTGTTCTTCCTCACAAACAGTAATCATTTTCTGTGTGCATCGTGGAGGTGAGCTATGCTTGTCTTTCTGCTTGCCTGAGGCAACTGCTCTTTTCATAATTCCCCAAAAGGGATGAATCAGATTAGGAAGACTGTAAAGATGAGACTAAAGTCAATACTTTTGGGAAGTGGTTAGCAACAGCGGTGCTCTGGAGATTTGCCCAGCTCTGGGAACTGAGTTGTATGCTGGCATCATGCTGCTTTCTGGAGCCAGACCTAATATCCATGGCTGGATAGCCCAAACATGTCCAGAGGCTTACAGATATTAGAGATGGAAAAGAGGTTTTGGAACATTCTCAATCCCTATTGCAAGGTTATGGAGTCAGTGTGAGATTAGTCATTGTGTTAGATTTTCCAGTGGTTTATTTTGGCCTATTTTTGAATGTTGTAAGTGATAAGTTAAGGGGTTACTACGACTTTCTTTCAATAGATTTCTTTGTTTGGAAACATCTCTTAGAACTGATGCAAATTTTTGCCACTTTTATATAGTGTTGTGCATAGCTATACTTCGTTTTCCCACCCAGGTCATTCTCTATCACTGTTAATTCCTGTATTGTTAATAAGATTAATTATTAATTATTGAATAATTAGTTATGCCTCATACCCATGCCAATTCATTTCATTGTGCTCCACGAGAAACTGCTATTTGTGTAGAATTGTCTAGTCACTTTTGTCTGACGTATTACCATTCAGACCTGAAGTAGAGCTAAAGCTGACTAAGGTTAGAATTTAGTATAACACCATCTCAAATAGTCTTGTAAAATCCAGTCAACAGCATTTACATGTGCTTCATCGTGTTCTTCCATCAGTTTTATACATTCACCCTACAGATCTATTTCGTACTTGTTTCCTCCTTTTGTTCACAATCTTTGCACCATTTTGGATACCCTGCTTGTGCTTATGAGCTACAAGCTGTAGTATAAAGACTTAGAAATATTGGAACGGATATTCCCTAAATTAAGGTCCATATCTTAGGAGAAAAATAGCCTTACAAATTTAAACCCTGTCTTTGCCTTCCATGTTTGGAATATGATTCTTTAACTTAGCTGTAGAAGAGATAAAGTTACCTCTTATCTGCCTGCTTCTGTCTTAAGGTCCAAGTTGGATTTGTTCCAGCAATGATCTGAGTTAACTTTGCAGAACACTTGGTTTCATTCTATTTGTTTCTTACCAGTGGGAAGAGGTTTTAAAGATGCTGTAAAAATGAGGTTTTGTAATACACGCATGGTAGACCTTTTGGGGTTGCAAAGCTAGTCCTGCTTGAAAACTTTCTAATATTCTGTTTTCAAAGGATATGTCTATTTCATAGTTGGTTTTAACCTGTGTTATATAACGGCTGTAAACATAATTTTTTGACAGAAAAGTGGGATCATTAACTGGTTGCTTGTTTTGGGTTAGCTGGGCCTTATGACTTCCAACTTGTTATTTCTCCCCAACTGACATGAATTCTCATACACTGAAAAGCTTGGCAGTGTGTTCGAATGTGGATAATCTGACATTTAGTGAAAGGCAGTGAATTTCCTCAAGGTCAGATCAAAG
Organism: Streptopelia decaocto; assembly: GCF_964273445.1. NCBI lineage: Eukaryota > Metazoa > Chordata > Aves > Columbiformes > Columbidae > Streptopelia > Streptopelia decaocto. Next base: position 30,614,703 of record NC_138657.1, read on the forward strand.
GATCATATACAGATGTGGGTACTACAGTGTCTTTCATGTTTTTTTTAACCATTCTTCATTCCATTGCAGAATGGTTGCCCTTTGTGATAACATCTTTATACTTATTTTTTCCCTTGCATTTTTCTCTCTCAGGCCATTTCTTGATTAGATTTTTTTTTTCGGTCCCAGCAGAGAAGAAGCTCTCTGTTTGACCAGACCTGTTGATAATGCTGTGGCCTCTCTGGTTGTCTTTTGCTAACTTTCTGAACTGAGTGCCCCTTCATGAAATTATTTGTTAAAGGCAAAGCATTGTACCAACTCATATCTAAATGTATATTTGTGAGAATGTTCATCAAGATCATTTGGGTGGCCATCTTGAATTCTTTTTGTGGATTTGAGGACCTTCTAGAGACCAGGAATTACTTCCAGGTGGAAAATTACAGTCTGCATGGCACACTACAAATATTCAAGGCTTATAGCTCAGCTCAGCTCAGATAGTTCAGAGCAAGCCATTATTTGAATGACTTCACATAAAGTGTTCAGTGAATTATTAAAGAATGTGACAAAATGGACATTACCTTGCACATCATTTGAGAACAGAAAATGGGGCAAAAGCTGTCAAACAAGAAGCTTGTTGTGAAAAGTTCAGGCAGTATTAGTCTTCTTTTAGGTGGAATGTGACCCTGGTAACCCTGAAGTGTGAGATAGACCTTTGATGTTCAAGGGGATTCAGAATTAGGCAGACAGAGTTCATCCAGCCTGAGACGATAGTAAGTGCTGGTACAAACTCTCCCTTTCAGACAAACCAGGCCTGGTTTGTAAACAACCTTGAAACTGAGGACTAGATCAAATAGAATATTTTTAAGATCTGAGCAAGAGGTGGCAAGACAATTGCTCCTTAAAAAATAATTCAAAAAAATATATATGAAGATAGGAAGGAAACAAAATTGAGGGGAAACAGTAGAGATAACAAGAAAGAGAAGTTGCTCTTTTCTCCTGTCTTCTCACTTGTTTTTGAATAGGTAATTAACACACATTGAACTATTACTGTCGTCATTATCACATTTGCATTTACTGTGCTGGAACATTTAGCAAGGAAAAAAATACTTCTGTCTTTTATATGTTTTGGTTTGCCAAGTCAGTGAAAGAGAAACAGGTTGGTTTATTTGTTTGTTTTCAGAAAACATGAATGTTGTAGAGACAATGTCCTCATCACATGTGAAAATGTAATTTTTCTCCACTTCTGGCCTTTTAGATTTCAGTCTAATTCCAGTAATGTTCATATCTGTAGGATGTCCCTGGATGTGAGAATTTCCATTGGATACGTACAGCTATGTAATAAATAAGTTAATATACTCGAATTGCAAACCTGGAAAGCACAGGAAGAATGCAAGTTACATTTCCTTTGAAACAAGTAAGCATTTATGGTCATTTTGGATCAAAATCACTGCTGTACAAATAGCCAGCAAAAAGTCCTGCGTATCCTCTTTCTGAAACTCCAATTTAAGTGCTTAAAACCGGGCAGATTTAACGTTGGAGGAGAGTGTCTGTCTATATGGTCCATCTATGTCAGGAAATATTTTTATGCAGGGAACAGGTTTTTGTCCTGAGAAAATCTGACAGAAATAGGCTTGGTTCACGGAACATGCCCTGGAAAGAGTGAGAAGGTGGAAACTCTTCTCTGCACTGGTAAGATGGTGAAAATCCAATTGCAGTTGGGTCGTGGCTGTTAGAACCATTGGTATCAACTGCATCAGAGAGCACTGCCCTGCAATTTGGGTCAATATTTCTCCAGGAATGTAAAGTCATTTGCTAAGCTTTCTCAGATGTTCTCCTCACGTTCTCCTCCACTGGATTGTTTTTGTCTGCCATAGAACTTTTTCATAGAATCATAGAATCATTTTGGTTGGAAGAGACCCTCAGGATCGTCGAGTCCAACCATAACCTAACTCTGGCACTAAACCATGTCCCTAAGAACCTTGACTAAACACCTTTTAAACACCTCCAGGGATGGTGACTCCACCACTTCCCTGGGCAGCTTGTTCCAATGGTTGACAAACCTTTCTGTGAACAAATTTTTCCTAGTATCCAATCTAAACCTCTCCCGGCACAACTTGAGGCTATTTCCCCTTGTCCCACCACTTGTTACTTGGGAGAAGAGACCAGCACCCTCCGTGCTACAACTTCCTCTCAGGTAGTTGTAGACAGCAATAAGGGCTCCCCTCAGCCTCCTTTTCTCCAGGCTAAACAGCACCAGTTCCCTCAGCTGCTCCTCATCAGACTTGTGCTTCAGATCCTTCACCAGCTTCATCACCCTTCTCTGCGCTCTCTCTAGTACCTCAATGTCTTTCTTATGAGGATTCAATGTGGGGCCTCACCAGTGCAGAGTAGAGTGGCGTATTCACTTCCCTAGTCCTGCTGGCCACATTATTCCTGATACAAGCCAGGATGCTGTTGGCCTTTTTGGCCACCTGGACACACTGCTGGCTCATGTTCAGCCGGCTGTCAATCAACACCCCCAGATCCTTTTCCACCAGGCAGCTTTCCAGCCACTCTTCCCCGAGCCCGTAGCGCTGCCTGGGGTTGTTGTGACACAAGTGCAGGACCTGACATTTGGCCTTTTTAGACCTCATACAACTGGACTCACCCCCATGATCCAGCCAGTTCAGATCCCTCTGTATGGCCTTCCTACCCTCCAGCAGATCAATGCTCATGCCCAATTTGGTATCATCTGCAAACTTACTAAGGGTGCACTCAATCCCCTCATCCAGATCATTGACAAAAAGATTAAACAGAACTGACCCCAATACTGAGCCCTGGGGAACACCACTCATGACTGGCCTCCAGCTGGATTTGGCTCCGTTCACCACAACCCTTTGGGCTTGGCCATCCAGCCAGTTCTTTTACCCAGTAAAGAGTACACCCATCCAGGCCATGAGCTGCCAGCTCCTCCAGGATAATGCTGTGGAATACAGTGTCAAGGGCTTCTCTGAAATCTAAGTACACAACATCCACAGCCTTTCCCTCATTTTCCCTCATCTACTAGGTCGGTTACCTTGTCATAGAAGGAGATCAGGTTGGTCAAACAGGACCTGCCATTCAGAAACCCATGTTGACTGGGCCTGATCACATGGTTTTCTTGTAGGTACCATGTGATGTCACCCAGGATGATCTGTTCCATGACCTTCCTTAGCTCAGAGGTCAGACTGACAGGTCTGTAGTTCCCTGGATCTTCCTTCCAGCGCTTCTTGTAGATGGGCATCACGTTAGCCAACTTCCAGTCAAATGTGTCCTCCCCAGTTAACCAAGATTGCTGATAGGTAATGGAAAGTGGCTTAGTGATCACTTCCACCAGCTCCCTCAGCATTCTTGGATGAGTCCCATCTGGCCCCATAGACTTGTGGGTGTCCAAGTGGTGTAGCAGGTTGCTAACCATTTCTCCTTGGATTATTTGGGCTTCATTCTGCTCCCCATCTCAGTTTTCTGGCTCAGGGGGCTGAGTACCTGGAGCACAACTGTTCTAACTATTAAAGACTGAGGCAAAGAAGGTGTTTAGTACCTCAGTCTTTCCCTCATCTTCTGTCACTATGTTTCCCCCTGCATTCATCAAGGGAGGAAATTCTCCTTAGCCCTCCTTTTGTTGCTGATATGTTTATAGGAACATTTCTTGCTGCCTTTTACAGTGGTGGCCAGGCTCAGCTCTACTTGGGCTTTGGCCCTTCTAATTTTCTCCCTGTATAACCTCACAGAGTTCTTGTATTCCTTTTGAGTAGCCTGCCCCTCCTTCCAAAGGTTATAAATTCGCTTTTTATTCCTAAGTTCCAGCTGCAGCTCTCTGTTCAGCCAGGCCGGCCTTCTTTCCCACCAGCTTGCCTTCTGGCACTCATGGACAGCCTGCTCCTGCACCTCTAAGATTTCCTTCTTGAAGAGACACCAGCCTTCCTGGACTCCTTTGTCCTTCAAGACTGCCTCCCAAGGGACTCTGCCAACCAGCCTTCTGAACAGGTCAAAGTCTGCCCTTCGGAAATCTAAAGTAACAGTTCTGCTGACCACCCTTCTAACTTCTCCAAGGATAGAAAACTCAATCATTTGATGATCACCATGCGCAAGGCAATCTCCAACTGACAGGTCACCCATGAGTCCATCTCTATTTAAAAACAACAGATCCAGTGGGACTCCTTCCCTAGTAGTCTCAGTAATCAGCTGTGTCAGGAGGTTGTCTTCCATGCACTGCAGGAACCTCCTAGACTGTTTCCTCTCTGCTGTGTTGTATTTCCATCAGACATCTGGTAGGTTGAAGTCCCCCATAAGAACAAGGGTTAGCGATCAGGAGACTTCTCCCAGCTGCCTGCAAAATATTTCTTCTACCTCTTCATCCTGGTTGGGTGGTCTGTAGCAGAACCCCACCTGGATGTCCGCCTTGTTGCCCTTCCCCTTGATTCTAACCCATAGACACTCAACCCTATCATCATGCTCATCAAGCTCAAGATAATCAAAACACTCCCCAACATACACGGCTATTCCACCTCCTCTCCTTCCTTGCCTATCCCTTCTGAAGAGTTTATAGCCATCCATTGCAGCACTCCAGTTATGAGAGTCATCCCACCATGTTTCTGTGATGGCAACTACATCATAGTTTCTCTGCTGCACGATGGCTTGAAGCTCCTCCTCTTTGTTGTCCATGCTGCCTTCATTCCTATAGATGCACTTCAGCTGTGCTATTGATCCCACCACCTTTTTCTGGTAAGAAGCCCTAATTCCTTTGTGGCCATCATCAAGTGCTTCCACATTTTCTAACATACCAATAACCCTTGTATTTCTCTTACTGCACGACTCTCCATCCCCTGCCTCCACTGAGACGGCAGACCAAATGGCCTTGCTAGCACTACCCTCAAATGCTGGCATGTCGCCCCTGGGTTGCCTCTGCCGCACCTGGTTTCCTCCCCTTCCCCTTTCAAATCTAGTTTAAAGCCCTCTCAATGAGTCCTGCTAACTCCTGCCCCAGAATTCTTTTCCCCTTTTGAGACAGGTATGTTGTATTTATTGATAGCAGGCCAGGAACAAAGCTAAATTCAGTAAATGAAAATTATTAAAACTGCTTTGTATTTGACAAAAATACAAATGTATTTTTTTTTTCACACCAAAATAAGTAAAATTATTGAACTGTAGTGTTGTTTATGAGGAAACAGCTTTTCTTTTTTTTTAGCTAAGAGGTAGCGTACAAGATTATTTGTTTCAAAACAGTACAATTTCCTGTAGTTTCGTAAGTCTTGTCTTGTAAAGGTAGAAAAACAAAACTATCAAAAAGACTGTATGATATATAATGCGCACTGTGTTTTCTGAACCTTGGAAATAACAGTTCTTTCAGTGCCCTCTCCTTGCTCTCAAACCTAAGTAATCTGTTACCCACCACTGCTCTTATCAGATGGCTACTCTGTGGAATGAGCTAGTCCTGTTGCAGGAACAAATTCTTGTGCTGGATAAGGTCAAGTGAAATAAGTTTTTGGTGACAAAATTTTAATCTTTCTTTGTTGTAAATCATGAGAAAGCCTACTGAATTTCATCAGTGAGAATCCTTAATTGGACCCCAGATCTCCAGTGATCACTTCGTAATGTCACAAATCATCCATAATCCACTTTTGAGGTCACAGAGAAACCTCCCTATGTTTGGTTCTGTTCTGACATTGTTTCTTTCTAGCTTTGTGCTTTATATAGTTATAACAGAATAAAATGCTTGGAGCACTTTCATTTTTTTCTCCAATAAGATGCTAATAAACCACTGGGGGTATTTTACAACATGGTCAGTGCTATTTTGCAATGTTTCATTAGCCACAAATGCCCAAGTCACCTTCAGGAATTCCAGATGCCAGACTGAAGCTATTTTTGCAGCTGTTCTATGGGAGCTCATGAAAGTCTTGTTGCCTTTAACAAAAAAAAAAGACCTTTTTATGTATCAATCCTTTTGACAGTCCTCTGTAAAGCAAGAAGACGACTCTGTTACAGCTGAACAGTGTGCAATTTATCCATATGCCTATGGATAGTTCAAATATCACCTCTCTTGTCGAATACTTTTGCTGTAGCATTGAAGGAAGTGAATGCCTTTGAATAGGATATAATATACTCCAAAATGCTTTGAATGCTGTTCACTTAATAAAATATCACCTAAAGCGATGTTATCTTCTGACTATTATATGGTGTTTCATGAGTTGACTTTTAAATTGAATTCCCTGCCATCTTTATGTACTAGAGAACATCTTGAAAAAATCAAGCTACAAACAGTGACTGTTTTCTAAAGGTCAGAGAAATTGTAAGGGGAAAAAAAGAGTCTCTTCTGAAAAGAAATATTCAGGAAGCCCTGAATATTTATATACTGATATCATCTTTAGACCTCCAGGGTGTTTCAGAGTACAGACAGCTACAGTTTTTAATAAAAACGTTTTCCAAACTGAATTTCATTTCTCATTTCAGATATATAAAAAAGATTAGTTTCCTGACTCATACTCCTTTGTTTCAGTTTTAACAGTTAATGGTTGGTCCTTTTCCAAAACAATTTTCTGTCCTTTTTAAATGTGCTAAGGCTTGGGATATAGAACTGCCAATGACTGTTTGGAAAAACATATGCAAACGACTTGCCTACAAGGTAGTGGAAGGGGATGGGTGGTTCATTCGAAATGACCTCCATTTACATTACAATATTTTAGCATGTATTAGCTGGTGAGATAATGCACATTCTATACTGCTATTTTAAAAGTGCAGTTGGTTTACTGAGTATTAAGCCAGTGTGCAGATGTGTCTGTTTGTCCATCTGCTCTGAGTGCTCTTTTGGCAGTCCTCCATTTTTCCTCCATACTAGGATGTACCAGTATCTACCATTCTTTTCACGGTGATGAGATACCATCTACCTGTTTAAGTGCTAGTCCTGCTCAATATCAGTCAGTTTACATCTGTGCACTGTATTGCTGTACCATGCTTTATACACCTGCCCTGAGACATAAAGAGGAACTGTCTCTGCTTGTCCTCTGGGGAGAACTGAAGGATCAGGAAGTCCTTGAGATGAAATATTGCCAGGAACATAATTAATGGACTCTGACAGTCATCAAACAGTCTGTGGAGTACAATGGGAAAGGATATCCCTCTTTGTAAAGAGTACAAAGGCCAGGTAGAATGTGAAAGAGCAAAGAGTATGAAGTTCTTGAATAACATCCAATACAGAGAGATGCAGGTATAACTTGGTCTTGGCCTTCAGTAGCCTTCCAAGCATTGGCAAGCCATGTGAGATAGTGTATGTGACAAGATAGTAACTGAGTGGCAATGAACACAGTAACAGCTTCACAGCCCATCTTCCCACATCAGATTGGCTCTCCTCTGGCAGTGAGCTGTTGGATTTGCAAATGGAAGCAGCCCTATGTTTCTGCATGGCCATGGAGAGCTACCTCTGTGTTCATCTGTGTCAACTGTGCACGGTTGCTTGGTAAAAGACACACAATCTGATTGCTGAGGCTGAGTATCAAGGCAGAAGAAGAGATGATTGCGTTGTGCCTGTAGTTACATAAATATCTTGCCACCTAGTATGGAGTAGTTATAGACATTGGCTATATCTACCCTAGGCAGGCTTCACATGACACCATGGCCCCAGCAAAACAGGGACTGTGTAGACATTCATGAAGGGGCAATGTGTGTGTAAAGTGAAGGGAGATAATCTCATCTGCAAGCACTGGATATGTGAGCTCCTCCTCAGGGGCACTGCAGTTTGTACAGTCCCCAAGGACCATGGGTTATCAGAATGCTACTTCCAGGACCTCCAGACTTTGTATGCACCTGCACAGGTGTATAGAAAGACTAAGATATTTTAGGTTCTACCCAGAGGTGAAACTGGGAGCAGTGGCAGGAAATTAGGAAACAAAAAATATTCTCACCTTGGAGAAAATCATTAGGGCATGATAAAATCTTTGTTATTTCTGTGTTTCAGCCCTAGACCAGGCAAAACCATAGAATATGTGTCAGAGAGAAAGGATCCGTTTTAGAAAGGTGAACTATGAGTTGACTGTTTGCATTTTGCCCAAAAGAATGGGAATGGAGAGGTTTTTTTACATACTGTGCCAGTTTTTTCTGGGCATTTATTGAACTTGGGTTTGTAAAGAAGCAGTGAAAAATAAACATTTGATTTATCAAGGAGATTCAGTACAAGAAATTAACCCTGAAGGAAGAAGGTTCTCTCTGCCTTGAAGCAGATGGGGTGCAGAGAAATCTGCACAAAGGGTTCCTCAGTGGGTTCTCCAGCCTGGCAGTGAATAAATAAAGCATTGAAGAAATGCTGAGCCATCCTGTCTGTCCTTCTGGACAAAGAAGTGATGTAAAAGAAGGAGAGCTCGTGCTGTGTGAAATCCCTGGGTGCTGCTGACTTAGGTTCTCATAAAGTGGGGCTCAACTGTAGTATTCCAGAACCATGCATGGACTTCACAGATAAAAATCACAGCATGATTTGTGACTCCTGAAAACAAATTAATGAATGCAATAAAACTTTATGTTCTCTGTCTCAGAGGTGAGATGAGAAAGAGAGGGAGGAGTGAAGGAGAGGGAGGAGCAGGGTTAGTTGTGGTGGTTTAGTTTGTTGTCTATATCCTGTCCAACTTGTCAGTCTTCACTTCCCCAGCCTCTGGCTTCTTAGGTCCTCAGCCCTTTCCCTTCTCATTTGTCTCCAATCACTGCAAGGCCTACCATGCCCTCCATACTCTCTTTCAACTTCCATAACCTGTGCCACTGTCACTTTCCCATTGTATTTCTTTGTGCACAACACACCCATTAAAGAATAAATGTACCATACGTGCCATATCAGTGTCTTAATATGTAGTCCTTACTCTTTTTCTTTCATAGACCCTCTTTCCTCTTTTATTATCCTTTATACAGAATAAAAAATTTCCTCAAGAAAGTGTTCTGCTGTATTGTTTTCTCTCCACAAGTTCTGTAGCAAAGTGTCAGTGTGGCATGTGAAAAGAATGCAGGAAAGAATGATGGGCCATCATAATAAGCTCTGATTAAACAGATACAGATCACACTCTGGGCAAAGCTGGAATCTGGTGTTCTACTTAGCATCTATCTTATGTTCATTCCACATTTCATAGGCATATATGCTAACTACACCTACAATTTTTGTATGTTTCTCATTATAAGGTCCCTTTTTACAGTTACTGCTAAGTTTGCCAAATTGTTTTAACTGTGCAGGCTGAAAGTTTTCCATTCTAGGTGTCTACTTCAGGTTGAATTTAGCGGGACTTTAGAGGAAATAAAGTATACTATTCATGTTTAAATGAGTTTATCTTCAGTTGACTCTTCAATCCTGCAATTTGAAGCAAGCCTTTTATTTTTGTGGCAAATAAAGACAAGGGCATGTTCCCCTTGTACCAGATTGTGCCTTTTGTTTGCTTGTGTTGGGTGGTGAAAACAATCCTCACATATTTGGCCATGTTTTGTTTTGGTTTGGTTATGAGTATTTCAGCAGAAACTTAAGAATTAAGCAGCCACTTTTGCCACGGTGTCCTTCTCTGCTGAGCATGGCGCACAGCACACCAGCAGGTGCTGGGTACAATATTTTTTTCTCAGTTTGTTCTTCTGGGTCTTTCTTTGTCTCCTTTGGGTAGGAAGTTGCAGTCAAAGAAGGTCTAGTTTCCTGATGAGGGCTTCTTCAGCAACTGGATTATTTCTCTACCTCTCCTGCTAGACCACCATTTGAGTCAGTCTGTTCTTGTACAGTCATTAGCTACATGTTTTCCTGCCCATCCACAGGAGCAAGTGAGGCTGATTGCAGGTGCCCCATACAGGCAGTGTGCAGCCAGGTTCTAGGTATGCCAAAAAAACAAAATGCCAGCAACTTGTTTTTGACAAGTCTGGCATTCCTTTTTCAGTACTTCACACTCCCAGGCTGTAGGGTGGGAATAGAGAGCACTGAACCTGCAAGTGGTCTAGCAAAGTTGTGGTGAGAGTGTGCCTAGAGCAGCTATGAGGGAGTGCATGCAGTGCAGAGCTTAAGTATGTCATGTCAAATAAATTGTAGGCCCATGAGAAAAAATGGGAAGACCAACAATAAATAAAGAATAGCCATCTGCTTACTGAACAAAGGACAACTTGGATGGGTCAGAGGGAGGTTTGTTTGTCTTTGTGGTAACTTACATATAATATGGATTGGGCAAATGGCATTCAGACTGGGAAGTCTTGCAGCTTCTCATTCCTAATTCTTGAGAGCTTGATCTTCCAGTCTGACATAGCTGTTTAAGAACGTAGAAGGAGACATGTACAGTCACAGAATCACAGAATGTTAGGGATTGGAAGGGACCTGGAAAGATCATCTAGTCCAATCCCCCTGCCAGAGCAGGAACACCTAGATGAGGTTACACAGGAATGTGTCCAGGCAGGTTTTGAATGTCTCCAGAGAAGGAGATTCCACAACACCCCTGGGCAGCCTGTTCCGGTGTTCTGACACCCTCACTGTGAAGAAGTTTCTTCCCATATTTACGTGGAACCTCCTGTGTTCCAGTTTGCACCCACTGCCCCTTGTCCTATCATTGGTTGTCACCGAGAAGAGCCTGGCTTCATCCTCGTGACACTCACCCTTTACATATTTATGAACATTAATGAGGTCACCCCTCAGTCTCCTCCAAGCTAAAGAGACCCAGCTCCCTCAGCCTTTCCTCATAAGGGAGATGCTCCACTCCCTTAATCATCTTTGTTGCCCTGCACTGGACTCTCTCCAGCAGTTCCCTGTCCTTCTTGAACTGAAGGGCCCAGAACTGGACACAATATTCCAGATGTGGTCTCACCAGGGCAGAGTAGAGGGGAAGGAGAACCCCTCTCGACCTACTAACCACCCCCCTTCTAATACACTCCAGGATGCCATTGGCCTTCCTGGCCACAAGGGCACAGTGCTGGCTCTTGCTCATCCTGTTGTCCACCAGGACCCCCAGGTCCCTTTCCCCTACACTGCTCTCTAACAGGTCATTCCCCAACTTATACTTGTACAGTCTGTGGCAGCCCAGTTTCATTAGCATAAGTTTGGGATTTGCTGTTTCTGCTATGTATGATATATAAAAGCTCTTCTAAAATACTCTGGAACATTTTTGGGAGACTGTTCTTTGTGTCTCTTGGCCTGTTAAGCAACGTGCCTTGACTGCTCAGAGGAAGAGAAAAATTAAAACTAGTACATTTAGAACATATCTAAAATAATTTAAGATCACTTCCATGAATAAAAATCAATGGTTTCAAAGCCCAGCATCTCAGACTCTTTACATTTTACTGTGTTGGTCTGCGGGGAAGCTGCTAAATTCCTTTCTGTTCCTTAGACTAGGACAATACACACATAAGGTTTTAAAACCAAGGCCATTTCACAATTTTCAGAATTAATCTTGCCTGTCCTGAATGTCACGAAGGTATAATTTCTGAGGAAATTCCACTTCTTTGGTGGAGGGAGGGAGGAAATACTTCCGTGGCAGGCTGGCTTTAAAATATAAATGGTGCTGCTTGAAGCCTCTTAAGAGCCAGGAATGCCAGACTGAATGAGGGAGACGAATTAATGGGCAGATGACACAATCATAGTTATGTGATAAATTGCTTGGTTATTTCTTTATCAAATGCCCTGCAGTACAATATGTCACACAGTTATCACACACATACACATAGCCTACATATGCACAGGCAGAAGTCTTAGCGCAGATCCTTGGCACACATAAAGTGACTGAGCTCTCCTGAAGTCCCTTTAAGTTCTGGAGCTTTGCCATTTTGTACCAATTAAGGACTTGGCCCCTTTGTCTCCATCTATGTTCACTAAGCTGCAGACCAAACTGATGATTATTCATTTTAGTAAGTGTTGCAAGTTTCTGGTTCTTATTTGCTAATGAAAAAAAAAATGCTCTAACATGAAACTGGGCTTAGATCCAAGTTTTCAGTCATACTCTCCATTAAAAGATGAAGGATGTGGCATACACCACCTGAGAAACATAAATCAAATAGCAATAGTGCTGTTGTTTTCCTAAAGAACTCAGAGAAGGACTTAATTGCATTCACATCTCCTGCTGCATCTAGCCTGGTGTCCTGAGTCAGTTGCATTAAGATTGAGAATTCCTTACCAGGGATACAACACACACAATGGTTACAGTCACTGATGTAATACTGGCGCCAGTAAGCTTTATTTTATTTAAAAAAATACTACTTTCCATGTACTTTAAAATACTATAGACATAAAATATTTTTTAAAAAAACAGAAGCTCTGTCTGTGTAATTTGATGCTGAGCCTTAGCAAAACAGGCAAAGTTCCAAATATTTTTCTCTGCTCAAATGGTTTAAAATATGTTTCCAAGGGTGATTTGGCTGGAGAGGCGACCACTGGGGAATTACAAACTGAAAAGTTTTACTTTTTGTGAAGATCTGTATTTCTGTGAAGAAACCGCAACTGCTTTTAGGGCTGGCCAGGAGCCAGAAGTAAGGTATGCTCAAAAAACATTTGCTTAAGTGAAGTCTCATTAATGAAGCTGAAAGCAAAAAACATTTTTCTTCAAAGAAAGACACTGAGATAAGTCCCTTGCAAACAGAATACCTCAACTGATATGGAAGGCCCCTATCCTATGAAGATTTCTGCCCACATTTCCCCTTCCTTGCTTCCCACTCAAACAAAATTTTGGCACCACTAAAATGAGGGGAGTCATCCTTGCGTTAGTGTTTGCCAGACTGGGGCCTCCCTTTGTACTTAATTACTGTTTGACATATTCAGGAGGAAGTCAGATCTACTGGAGGCATAAGTAATGAATAATTTTGCATTGCCAGGGGAAGTTTAATTTACAAGCTTGTTATATTCATAGCCAAATGTTACTGTTGACAAAAGGAGTGTTTACAATGTTGTTATTTGGACAAATTACAACTATTTTTTTCTTCAGGGCCTGGTCCACACGTCCCTGGAAGGCAGGGAAGACTCATTGCTTTCTAGAGTGGAGGCCCTTTTTCTGTCTGCATGTGGACAAACATCTGACATTTTAGAGGACTTGGTTCTTGGGCAGCCTGTGAACAACTCATTTGGGAGACACCTGGGCTATCTTATTGGCATGCCAGGTAGCACCTACACTATTTGTTTCAGTGGCTGAGGTAAGACCTTGTCAGAACTAAGCACATCAGTCCCATCTGTGTGCTAGGGCTCCTTCTCTGTAAGCATCACCTACCTTCCTGTGCTGGACGTATTTTCCTAATAACCCTAAATCTACACTGCAATGCATATCACCTTGCTCCCATTTAAAAAAAACATTGCCAACTAGAGTAGCACTTGCATCCCATATGTGCCCAGAGGGACCTCGGCTTGCAGCACATGGTGATCTCTGACAATAAGCTGCAGAGGAGAGCATCTCTGGTCATTCTTACTCAGAAATATTCCCACAGTTGGGGTGAGGCCTTTTTCACAATAGCCTGATGTTAAAGAGTTTGGGCAAGAGCTGGGAGACAGGAGCATGCACTTTCATGTTGGCTCTTTCTCTGGCCTTATTACTCTGGCATTCCTCTCTGCATGATGGTACAACTTCAGCAGCAAAGGTGGGAATGACCTCTCCAGAAACACCTGGTAGCACATTCTCCTGGTAGGTCAGAACTGCAGAGTTTTCATCCAGTGTGGTTTCCGTGACCGACAGCCAACCACCCCTTCATACAAAGAGAGAACGCACTGGAAATAGTCATGTTATGTTTGAAGTCCAAATCCATTTGTGCCTCAATGTATGGACTCTGTACTTTTAGACTAGGTGAATAATGTGCATGTTGAAATGGGACATCTGAGATGTGTGTGCATGCTTAAGTGTTCATATGCCGTCAGCACTGCCCATGGAGTAGCCTGCTGTCTACCTGCTTGGTCCCTGGGTTTCTTGAACCTCTCTTTGAAGACATTCACCTTTTTTCTGCTGACTGGAGTGGGAGTTTATATGCCGAATTCTAACTTATGCAGCACTTACCTGGGAGCATGTGCCTAATTTTTAGAAGTCATTAATCCCTAAATTAGAAGCACTACCTCCTTTCCCTGGATCTCTCTCCAAACAAGAGGCGCTTTCATTTTGCCACCTCTCCATTTACTTCCCCTTAACCATATTTCAGGAAATAGCTACTTTCTGTGGCACGCTCCCCTATGGTGAAGACCAAAGAGTGGATGAGAGGAAATCTAGTTAATCCTGACCAGCATAGCGTTTAAACTAATTTCTTGACTGACTTCAGGAGGACTCGTGTCCAGCTCCCCTGGGGCCCTGAAAGCAGCTGTGTCGTGGAAGCCAGTGGCAGGGAATCAGTCTTGTTGTCCATGCTGTGGAGGAGTTGTTACTCAAAGTGGATTCATACCTTCAACAGAACAACATTAACTCTGGTCCAGAGTATTATCACTGCAGTTTTAGTGTTCAGTTAACAATGAGTTATTGCCTGGTAAAAATGGTAGGGATTATTATATAGACACTGAGCCTTGGGGTAATGGCATATGCAACTATTGCTGTACTTTGATCATAATGTCCTAAGGGTCTTGGTATGCACACTAACTTCTGATTATATTTTACAGCTTTCTCTGCTCTTTTCCTGTGTCTAATTCCTTTATGAAAGAACCAAAAATATTTTTGGCAGGCCAGGGAATAGTCATGGTACCATGATGCAGATTACAGAATGTTTTGCAGAGGTGACCCATCCTTCAAACAGCCCACAGGAAAAATCTGAGATTTGTTGAGTGTTCAGACGTCGAATAATTTTTCATGTGAAGTCTTTTCATTTTTATTATCCTGAATTAGCTCCTTGAATGGCTGCTTTACTTTATTTTTGTATTTTTACTGCACTGTAGTTTAGTGTTCTTTCATCCTCTGTTCTTTCATTAACTTTTATGATTTGTCACAACTAATATCTGAGATCTGCATTACTGAGATTGTGTGCAAAGGCCAGAAAGAATTAGCAAAAACATTTTAAAAGATTGCAAATATTGCCAGGACTTTTAACTGTGATGGTGCTCTGAAGACTGACTACTGAATATCTGTGCTGAATATCAGCATAACTTCTGTAAGAGCTTCTGGGATAGTAGGTAGTCTCTTCACTGGAGAGTTATTTCACAGGCTCCTCTGTTTTTATACAACTACTGCAATGAGTCTTTACTCCTCCTCCATACTACAAGCCTCCTGCTCCATGCACACAGTCTCCAACCTGAACACCAACTTGTTCATGTGGAAGCACAAGTCAAACTTCTGCACTGGCATTTCATAATCATGCTCACTGGAATTCTTTTTCCAAGTAGATAATATCAGAAAAGGTTGCTCTAAATTGTGTCAAGAGTCAGACAGTGGTATGCCAATATTCCTCCCCACCACTGCAAAGCAATATTCAGAGTGAGTGTGTCTGCATGTTATATCTGTTTACCATGATCTCTTCACATTGAACCAGCCTGCCAAGAGTGGACTCAGAGAGCTCAGTGGCACTTATTATATTAGCTCTGTGATAATCTCTTCATGGTGTCCTTGCGGACATCATAATGTTAGCTGTTGGAGACATCTAGCTCTACAGTGCTCAGGGGAGCAGGTCAGGAGCAGAGCACATTTAGGATGATGCTCTTCTGACTCCCATCCCTCCCATTCTCCATGATCAGCAGTTGCCCTGCATTGGTACATCATAGTAATCCAATTCCATTTTGAAAGGGTTCGTATTCTTTCGGGCTGTGCCATGCACTGTGGCAGAGGGGTCTACGTCTTAGTTATGCACTGTGTAAAGAACTGTGCAAGGGATTTATTTATATATGCTGCCTGCTATGTTCGCAGGCCTGGCAGTGTGGGAAGTAATTAACAGACATTCTCGGTTTACTTTTTCCACAGCACCTGTGACTTAACCAATATCCCACTCAGACATCTTTTTTTTAGGCTGAAGGTGATAGTCTGGCTAATCTCAACCAGTTAATCACTACTAACACAATTACACAGATTAAATTACTATTCCTTTGTAATAATTGTCTTTCAGGAATATATAAAATATGCTGCTTTTTATTTTGCTGTTTGGACATCTTGATAAGAGAGGGAGGATAGAACAGCAAAAGATAATTAAAATTGTGTATAAATGAGGTAGAACCCCCCACCAAGGTGCTATTTTCTTACAGCAAATCCAAAAGGCCAATTGTCCTTTTGAAGATGTGGCTGGTGTTAACGCTTAGGTTGTGGAAGGAACAGAATTAATCTACACGTCTTGATGTTACTCCTGCTCAAATTAGCTGGTGTTTAAAAGTCACTGCTTGGAGCTGACTCAGACATGTAGCTCAAAGCCTTTCACTGAAGTTGGCATGGGCTTCACTTTTGATTAAGAATGCATGCATTACAGCTGATTAGCAAATAATGTATTTTCATGGAAACACTGTCTGTGGGGTTCTTTGAAATGCTCCTTCAAGTTCCCTACATGCATACAAATAATATGTAGGCTTTTTTGGCTTCTTGGTAGGGGTGTGATTCTGACCATTAAGAGTGGACTGTATGCCTCTTATTATTCTAGCTAGTAATTACATTTAATTTTTAATTTTTAAAGTTAATTGACTGCAAAACTGGGTTGGACTTTTTTTTCCAGTTAATGGGTAATCACATAGACATTGAATCTTTATAAAACAGTGGATCTATTCTGCTTGTGTTGTCACACACGTTGCTGAGGATGAAATATTTCAACAAATCAAGTGCAATCATAATCACAATTTGTTTTCCCTTTCAACATAGCAAGTACCTTAGCCCAAAACCTGTTCTTTAGGGGGCAGACCTATTCGTGTATTATGCTGAAATGTGCAATAAAAATAGATTATTTCATTTGCACAGTCTCTAAGAAAACTGCAGCTGCTCAGTTGTATCAATAAGGAAAAAACACTTGAAAACTTCAAAGCACTATGGCAAGTTCCTTTTACGCATGGAACCTAACAAGTGTGTCTGCTTTATTCATTAAGAAACCATTGACTGAGTAACAAGCTAATCATACCATAGGTACTTCTAATTAATGGGACATTAGGGAAACTCCGTGTTAGTTTGTTACTGAAGGTATCCTGAGGCTTCAGAGAGAGAAGAAACATTTAAATTAAAAATGTAGATCCTAAAATGTGAGAAAAAGGTATTAAAAATAAAGAAGTACTTATTCTTTTTACTAAATTATACTGTGCAAAGAATAGAATCATAGAATACTTTGGGTTGGAAGGAACCTTCAAAGTTCGTCCAACTCCCCTGCCATGAGCAGGGACATCTTCAACTAGATCAGGTTGCTCAGAGCGCTGTTTGACCTGACTTTAAATGTTTCCAGTGATGGGGCATCTACCACCTCTCTGGGCAACCTGTTTTAGTGTTTTGCCACAAATAAAAAGACCATTCCTTATTTTGAAAATAAATGTAGACTGTTATATATAAGATAAAGCCAAATATGTCTAAGAATGCTTATATTTTAGTTTAAAATCCTTACAAAACTTTAGAAAGTTGGTTTAAGTGTTTGCTTTCTTGAAGACACTGCCTGCCTTGTACCTACAGAAAAACACTTGAGACCCCTTATGAGGATAAAAATTTGAAGAGCACCTGGATGAAGGTACGAATCAAAATGAGCCGTGCAATAAAAGTTACAATTTCAAAAGTAATTTCTGTGCTTCCACATGTAAGTACATGCTCAGCACAGTTACCAGGACTGCTTTTCAATTAATTTTACAAAACTGTTTACATGAATTGTGAGACCCCATCCCATTTCTAGACTTGATGTGGTCCATTTGGAATTCTTAGCTTATCTGCAAAATCAGTGTGACTCAAGATTCAAAGAAACACATTTTTAGAAGGGTTATGACACTTACAACATTGTCAAAGTACCTGGAAACTGAAATATTATTTAAACCATACACTTTTAATGCACTGCAGTTTATCTACAATTTAAAAGAGGACATTAGAGTGCTCACAACAAGAACTAAACCTTGAATACTGTAGAAAAATAACAATAATATTTTGTAGCTTTGCTTGCAAGTACAGGTTCTTGTTTTGGAAAAGCACGGTAGGTATGATTCCGAAAGCTGTCATTTCTCCTCTGAAGCAGTGCAGCAAACTCCTATTGCCTTCTGGTTTTGAACATCCAGAGAGACATACCCCGAATTGTCCACATTCCTTTGAAATCCTGTGGGAGATTTCAAGAGGTAACAAATTAGTATCACTGTACTAATTTTTTTTTTGTTGCATTCACCAAAATAAAAATAGGATCTTTTCAATGGATTCCATGAAAACACAAAGCGTCCACATGGAAACGGACTATTGTAAGTATTGGCAACCACAAAACTCTGTGCACTTTCTTATTTTAACAGACTCTTGAGACCTACAGCTGAGCCAGAAGGCTTGGTGATGCTTGCTTTTTTTTTCTTTTCTCCCAAAATCTTCAGTTTTCTTTTCCATGGATTAACTTAAATACCAGTTAAAATTCATGCATTGTTTTTGTAATTCAAAATGATTAAATAAAATACTAGGATCGGCAAGGCAGACATGTTCTGATAAATCGCAGTGTACTTTTACTAGATTAACAATGCGTTAACTTTGACATCAGCTGTAATCTGATCCAGTATTGCGAGATGCACTTTGAAATGTTTAATGTTACGCCTGGCATTTTTGCTGGATTTATATTATTATTATTGTTATTATTATTATTATTATTATTATTATTATTATTACTATTAAGAGCTGATTGCATGTAGGTTATGTCACAGGATTTTTTTACAAAGTGACAATATGCAAGCTCCTGCTTGAAGCTGCTTTACCTGCCAAATGAGGTTATGGAGAGTCTAGAAGTAAGAGCAAAAGTCAGTACACAAAAGGGCTTGTGTCTTAGGATGTTAGTCTGGAATTTACGTTTACGTCAACCTCCTGGTCTACTCAGACAAAAATGTACTGAATGTCAGTCATGGATGGGCAAACTAAGGGCATTGCCGGTCTCTTGACACTGCACTATTTGGATATGATGGATGTGGAGAAATTTAATCCTTCCAGAGGGAATCAGGTGGCACTGTCAGGACAAAGAGTGCAAACAATTTTGTACTGGAAAAAACTTTCCATTTTTGTCTTTTTGTGCCAAAAACGTTACAGTCTCCATCTGCTCTGTGTTAAATACTAAATCTATTAGAGAAAAGAATCTCAAAGAAAAAGTTAAACATCGAGTAGCAGTTTCTATTGGTTGGATTACATTTAGATCATATAAAACATGCTAAAATCATTTCCCAGGCACCGTTAAAACATCTGCTTTCTGGATTAGAAAGCTAGATGTTCAAATCCAAGTTGAAAAAAACAAACAAAACAAAACCAAAACACCACCACCAACAACAACAACAAGAACTATGGCCCAAAGCTGTTTTCTTTAAAGGCCCTTTGCTGCAAACAAGTCAATTGAGTGTTCATGATATCTTCCTATTATCCCAGAGGTCTGTCTGAGCAGACAGAGAAAGAAAGCAGATGTCCTACAGACTGAGACACTGTTATTTCAAGAACGATATAAGTAACCTTCCTAAAAACAATTATTTAATTTGGGCTTTTCCCTATGTTATCCCTGCACTAAACCTGAGTATTTTCCTTTGTCTTTTTAAATCCAGAAAGAAAAATGGAAGTGTCTGGTTCTTTGACATTTCCACTGAGTTTTTAGCACTGTGTATCACTTTTCCATCAATGCTGACAATCTCAGCATTCGTCCTGGCAATCTTATGTTTTCCTGTGGGCATCAGAGTTTCTCTGCAGATGATTTATTGTTTTCCTTTCACAATAGCACCTCACTCTGGACCATGACCCTAAACTTCTTCAGCCTATAAATGCCAACCTTATGGCAGAAGCTGAGTACCATAGGTCAGCTGGGAAGAATTCTTTCTTGATAGTGCTACAAGCTCTTGTGATTTTAGTAGAAAGCTTTTGATACCTGGTGTTCCTTAAAATTCCCAGACTTCTAGATGTGTTTGTGCAAGAATCTGACCTTATACTCAGAAAAATATGTGCTTCTATTCTTGTGGTAGCCCAGAAAAAAACCCAAAACAAAACGCAAAAACAACAAACTCTTGAACATATGAATTAACATTCCCCAAATCTATTTTTTTAAATCTTGTAATTTTAAGCCTGTCTCATGATTTTGGGAATGACTCACAGCTTTTTTATTTTAGAAGTTCAGAGTACTGTAATGGAATGCAGAAAGCTGGTTACAGAGTGTGGACTCTTTTTGTCTTCGGTGGCTGACTTTCATAATTGAAGGCAGATGAAAACATACTCTGGTCAACATTTTCAGAGCTATTTTGGGGTCAGACTTGTGAATAGAGATAGCTGAAAACATCTCGTAGTTACTTTTTGGTAATTGGGTTTTAATTATTTGTTTGTAAAACCGATCCTGTTGTTTCACCAAAAGTATCTTTTATCTGAATGCTGAAAACATGAACACCCAAAAGGTTTTGGTTTTTACATATTTGTCTAAGGATATCCAAGCAAAAATTCTAAAAGCAAGTGGCTAATTGTTTTAATATGGACTATTCAGTGCTGGTTTTTCTGTAGCTGCCACAGAGGTGTTATATATGATCAATAAGAGACAAAGTAATCATTTAAAATAATCTTTCTACTTCATGAAAACACCAAATATTCCCTAAATTCTCCCCAAATTTTTCTTGAGTTTTTTTTTGTATTCTGGAAACAGTGCTATTACCTGCAAATTACATGGGATCTGAAAATGTTTGCTGAATTTTACTATCTGCCCATGGATTATGCATGCTGCAATGTCTGGCATTTTGTGTACCAATTTTGAAATGCCCAACCAAGGGTCACTATAAAAGTGAACATATAAAGTCAGTCACAGATACAGATGGCAATGGCTGAGTATATGGAAACTCAAACATTTGACCCAATCACCTGGACAGGATATGAATATCTATGAATATGCAAACTACAAAGAGGCTCAGGCAGAGAGGAATCAAGCCATCATACAGACATTCATAATACATTCATACGTTTTAGTCTAGTATTTGATCAGCTCTGTGGTAAACTTGGTCGTTATCAAATTGAGTGGTATCAGTCTGTTTTGGAAGTTTCACCACATCAAAGTATACTTAGTGCTCACTCAGAAATCACTTGGAATAGGCTGATTGTTTCCCCTTCAACACATAAATCCACTGTATCAAGTAACTCTACCAAAAATTATATGAGTGGGCACACTGATGACCTGACTTTGCATGATCAAAGCCAGTATATGGATGTAGACCTCTGAGCCTGAAGGAAGCTTTAGTACAGAAGACAAGGAGAGCTTAGGAGGCCACAGTCAAGTTACCTTATTTTGCATGATCTATTGTGTCCATTTGTTGGTAAGATATATGCCTAGGGTTAATTTGCTTTTATATTTTGAATAACCCAGGTACACTAAGAGAAGAAAACATTACATACACACAGGACAAGTTAGGTGGATGCAGAGACTTTCTACTGTGTGAAGTTTTAGTAGTTATAATGAAATGAGACTGAGGGTGTGCGATAACGTGGCACTGTTTCAGCTTTTGGCTTGCTTAAGGTTTAGTTCAATGCTGTATCGTGGGAGTACAAATTAGACACAGCTCACACAACAGGGCTTGGCCAATGTTCAGCAAAGTTTACAGTGTTGCTAGACTCTGAACCAAGGCTAGGCAGCATCTCAGATTTGGGGATGTAACCCTCATGAGATGTAGAGACAAGAGAAATTCAATCACTTCCCTACATGCAGGACAAAGGCGGCCATGCACCATCACACGCAGCTTGTAGCATTTACATTGTAATTGAAACCAGAGCAGCCAGAGAAGATTATTTAGCATCTGCAAAGCATCTTAGTAGATGCTTAATGAATTAAGGTAGCTTATGATTTTCAGAAAGCTGAGTATTGTCACTTTAGTTGACAGCATATCCCGAGACAGATAATTATGTTGCTGTTGACCTTCTTGTCCTTTTCCCTTTCCTTTATCTTGCTCATGGCCACTTTTTATTCTTTCCACTTTTTACTTCTCCTTCTCTTTCCTTTGCTACCCTGAGGCAGGTAGAATGAGAATCCCCATGGAAATGAGTCATGCATTGCTTCCTGTGTTTTACCCTTCCCGAGTCTGTCTTAGTGTCTTCATCCTTCTGCTTGAATTCTGCTGGTTAAATCATCATCTTTTGGATAAAGCCCAAAACTCCAGTAAAGTTTTGTTTGCTGAAAAGCCTCTCGGTAATGACCATTACTCTAGTAGTACAGTTTCTTGTAAGCAAATGTTAAGACTCCATAAAAGGACTTTTGTTGTTGTTGTTTCAGGAAGACAAGCTTTTTTAAAAATAAGAAAATTAATCAGATTGATAAAAAAATGGGTGACCAGTAAAATCTCAGTTTCTTGACTTCAGTTTTATGTCATGACTATCACAATTTTTTTCTCCAATAATTTTTTTTTCTATAAAAACAGCAAACACATTTCACATTGATTTCTATGAGAAGATCTAGGCAACACAAGAAACATTCATGTCACAATGATACTGTTTGTTTGAGTTTGTTTGTGTAGGGTGTTTTGTTTTGTTGGGTTTTTTTTCTTTTTTAATAGCATCAGTTGCATGGCAGAAGATGATTTGTTGATTTCTTCTCTTGGAACTTGCTTGTTATTCTCAGATAATACTGGAGTGAATTAATTAATCAGTTGTCTTCCTATTAGGTGTTATTTAGCTGTTCTGTCCAGTATTCAGATACTGCAGTGTAGAAATGGATACTGCTTTCGATCCGTTTTTGGACAACATGAACTTTCTAAAGAGCAGAACATGAATTACTGAAATAATTATATTGTTAATGCTCTATTTTTTTTTTCTAAGACAATTTGTGTATAAAATTAGTTCTGAAAGAATGCAAAGCCTGATGGTTAAACAGAATGGATTTTTCAAGTCCCAACGTTTTATAGTTACATAATCTTTAGCAGTTGTTAAAGAAAAGATATGTAAAGCAAGACAAGAAAAATTAAAAAAAAAAAAGATGATGTCATGGCATCAGTATCCCTCTTGAAGTTGTACATGTGGTCCAGCACATTGTATTCCCAGTGCTCATACAGTTGACCTGCTGATAATGTGATGCTTCTCCTTCCCTGAGTTAACACGTATACATAAAAATTCTCCCATGAAATCCAGCTAATTGTAGATTTCAGTCATCTGGAAGTTAGGCATTTTATCCAGCATCTTCTCCAGTCAGCTATTTTTTGGCTCTTTGGTGGGCCAGCTCTGGACTTTGGTATTTGGAACAATGCAGAGCACATCAACATGAGTGCATAACTGTGAATATATTGGCCTAATATTTTGAGCAGATACCTAGAAGGTACAAAATTGTTGCATGCCAGCCATGAGTAGCACTTCTTTTGTTGGATTTTTCCTTGGTCATACCAAGAGTAAGGCAAAAAGGCCACTGGTAATTGCATGATAAAAGCTATTAAGAAACCGCATCTGTCAGCGTGATTGCTAGAATAGTACCTAATAACACTGGTTTAATTTTTTCAGCTGTTGAAAGGGCTGGTCCGCCTCTCAGTGCTACAGAAGAAAAGATTCCCACTGACATGGTGAGCAATTGGTCTGAGCCTGCAAGGAAACCGACCACAGCAGCATGAAGGCAGCTGGAGATAGAACTAATAACAGCTCTGGATGTATATGCGGAAACAACAGGAAAGTGATAAAAGAGTGGTTAAAAATACCTGCAGTTCTATCTCTGGATTAAAACACAATTGCTGTATTGGGTAAAAGTTGAAATTTTTATTTACAGGAATAAAAGTTTCTGTTTCAATAATTAGAACAATCAGACACTTGTAAAACTGTATTTCTTTCTATGAGTTACTTCTCATATTGACAAATAGTGTCTTGCTAAATAATTTCATGATTGAGATGAGACAGACTAGATGTGTGCTATTCTTTGTGTGAGGATAAAGCCCATCTCGGTGTCCTCTGTTTCACACCTGGCACTTGTTTTCTGCTTTCCCTTTCCCCGTGGAACTGTTCATCCCCTTCACCCAGACCTGGCATTTGTTGCCCAACTCCCCTGCTTCCTTTCTTCTTGCTTGCAAATCCTCCTTTCACTCAAAACAGCCTGAGTTAGCAGAGAGGACTTACTCTGTAGCTGTCTCTTCTCACAGCTTGCATATGTGCTAGTGGGAATGCCAAGCCCAGGATCACCCTGGTCTGCCACGGAGGCAGACCCAGCTCTGAACTGGCATCAGAAGCTGTCTGAAGGAGTCAGAGCATCCCATGGTACCACCACATCATCTAGCAACAGCCTTTGACACGTTTATATAGTTCGCTAATATTCTGATGTAGCTTGTACCATGCTGAATTTATGTGGTATTCAACAAGTATACAGCAAAAAGTAAAGTAAAAAAGGAAAGTACATGTTCTCTGACATTTAAAAGACATTTTATCATGGCAGCAAGTACTGAAAGTCTGAAATGGTCATCAAAGCAGAAGGCTGCCACAGATACAGCTTTTCCCAAGATGATTGTAACAAGCCCGTGTGGTTCAGTTTTTACATGTGCTTTACCTTTCAAAGGGTGAGGATAAGAGCAAAATATTTAACCCAGTAGCTTTCTAGCAGACATAAGCTGGAACCATTCCAGTCCACTTTAACCCCTGGACATAATGTTTACTCACTAGACAGTTGAATGCCAGCTGTTACAACATGCACAGCTCTGCTCCAGCAAACAGCGCAAGTAGGTGTATTTATACAAGTTTGAGGGATTACTTAGAAACAAATAACACACATAAGATGATGCTAATAGACACCTACACTAAGGAAAACAGAGCAAGGGAAAGGATCCATGTTCAAAAGAAGCCTAGAGTTTGCACAGCAAAATCTGCAAGTGAATTTCTCTCATGGAGAAAACCATTGAGAGTACAACAGAAAGGAACTTACTTTCAAATGTGTGCAACTTTTGCCCTGAGGTGCTGTTGAGGTGATCATGAGCCATACAAAGGACAGAACTAGAATTGGTTTACTCTCATTTTCCTTAGAGTCCTAAGTTGTATTTCTCCTTTTAACCCCGTGTGGTTCCAAGTGAAAAATAAAACCATAAACCAGGATTTTTTTGCTGGATTTCTGTGCTCTGTTCTCTCTCAGATAGTCTAGCTTTTGTCCTTTACCCATATCTACACAGCCACCCATATCTCATTCAGCCTGACCTACCAGCTCACAGACAAGTCTGCCGGGACGCCAGCCTTCTTTGCTGCTAACCCTAATCGCAGCCTCCTCCTTTCCAACACCATGTACCTGATCAGGTACTCATCTAAAGCTACTCTGTAACCAGATAACTTTCCTGCTACTTGAATGCTGGTAGACTCATCAGATTGCTCTGATTTATGGATGTGTGTAACTAATATACACCAATAGACTCCCTTAAGCCTTTCAAGGAGCCACATTTATCAAGCCCTTCAAAAGCTTTGGCTCTCTTACCAAGCTCAGAACTATATATTCTTTATTCCTGTGCCTGATTTAATTACCAAAAACCCAGTTCATGGCATTTTCTTGTGTAGTTTCCCAAAGACTAGCTGAAATATCTAAGCACTTGAAATGAAAGAAACATTGCACTTCGGACAAACATTTGATATCCACTTTACAGTGGTAGAAATTACTGTGGGTCATTATTATTGTTGGAAGTCATCTTCCCAGGTGGAAGAGATATTTTTTTTATAATCAGAAAATGACATTGTCTTTATTTGTACTGTGACTTAGTTTCAAAAGGTTCCTGATGATATTCACTACCTACTGGGCCATTTGGGGCAGTGGGAGGCATTGCCTAATACCCAGAGCACAGGATGTAGGGGTTTTAGAACCCTCTTTTCATTGTCACACTTGTCGTAAACCCTGTGAGCATTTCAATTACATTGTCTTTAACTAGCTTCTTCTCTGATGAAATGACGTTGTAAGTAGACCTCTTGTATTTCACAATTGAGTTGAAAGGGTTTGCATTTATAGAGTATTTTGAATATGAAATGTAGCAAGTACAAAAAATGCAATGATTCCCATTATATTTGTTAAGTCCAAACGTGGTTTTCTGTGATTTCACACCTATGTTTATAGGTGAACTGTTACATGGGGGAATAGTCAGGCCTACAAGCAAACAGATAATGGCAGCTAGAAAACGTGTATAAAAAACATAAAATGCCTGTAAGAAGAGAGTACTGAGGTGACATTGTCCATCTAGATAGCAAAGGTCACATGCTGACTTGCCATACAGTCCTGTCCATTTTGTCTGAATGACAGAGAGTAGAAATTCAGGTTGATTTTTGCCTTTTCTGATGAGATCCCTATAAACATTTTGATGATTGGGTCAGAGACCGCTGGCTGAGGCTTCCTCCTTGGCTCCTGGGCAGTGGGGAGTGCCCTTCAGAAGAACAGTCATGCTGGCAACATTTCCAAGGGAAACAGTACAGGGAAGGAATTGCTTGTGGGAAATCCTGCATGCTAAGAGTGAAACACATAGTCCCTTAGTTTGGCACCCGGTGCCATGGAAAGACAGAAATGTGCATTTCCTGTAAAAAGGGAAAGCAACACCATATGCCCCAGCACCAGCAACTGGCTGCAGTCGTCTTTCAGGCTTTCACTGCAGCCAGCTTGGAAAGTCCAGGCATAGGTCACATGAGGTTTAAGGCTCCCTGTGATCTCAACCTCTCCAGAGCCTTGCTAGAACCTTTCCAGCAAAGGTGGGCTAAGAGTGGAAGCAATTCCTGCTGGGAAAGCTGGCAGGCTGATGTTAGCTCAGTGGTCCTAGGGTGAAGGGTATCTGGGTCCAGCTCAGCTTGGAGGAGTAGGAGGCGGCAGCAGGATGGGTGAGAGGGGGAAGCCTTGCTTGTTCTTCTAATTGAACTGGTTTGCCCCATCCCAGCACTGCAGGAATGCTCATATAGAAGCAAGTGTGTGGACATATTGACAGGGATGAGTTCATTCTACACTTAAAGCAATTGTTCCTTTTTTTCCTTAGGCCAGCAGATTTACCATCTTCCTCTTCAATATGCAATGGATTCTTTGAGAACTTGTGTTCACGTAGAGGTTAGAGCTAATTAATACAGAGTCCTTTCAAGAAGCATAATATTGCTGTTTGCACATCATCCTGCAGAAGTTTGCACTCCCTGTGACA
This sequence comes from Streptopelia decaocto, assembly GCF_964273445.1. Lineage (NCBI taxonomy): Eukaryota > Metazoa > Chordata > Aves > Columbiformes > Columbidae > Streptopelia > Streptopelia decaocto. The sequence goes on from NC_138657.1 coordinate 30,641,800, forward strand.
TGATGAGGTTAGGTTCTCTTTCAGTTTCCTCACAGGCTATTTTTTCAAGGCATGTGCTAAATTTGCAAGACAAACAGTGCCTGTATTATTATTCCCGATGCCTCAGTAAGTAATGTACAATATTTAGAGGCATAGACCAGTCACCTAAGTGATAACAGGGGGCTTGAGGAGGCTGCCTTGGAAGGGTCAGCAGGCAACAAACAGCTATGAGTGTGTTAGGGTCAAAGGTTTTTTTCCCCCCATGTTCCTTTCCAGTAGCATTTGTTTGTCTCAAGAGAATGGGTGAGAGATGTCCTGGAGACCAGCTGATTTCAGAAATTTTTGAATGAAATGGATGTCTTTCTCATGGTCTAAGTTCTGCACTGACAGGATTCAAACCCCTTTGTCAGGTGGGATGAAGTCAACATATTTGCTCCCAAATGGAAGCTTCCATTTTCACAAAGGCATCTTGCTCAGAGATTCATAAAAAGTCATTTAGCTTAGGGTTTAAAATTAGCTGTGAAGTCGGTCCTTTAAGAAATGCAGTGCTCAACATCACAAGAAAAGGATTCTACAGGTTCTCCAAACTTGCCAGAGTGTTGAAATTGGTTGAAAAGTTTCATATAAACTGGTGTGACTTTGTAATCAAGATGGCCAAGGGCCCCATGGTTCTCCCACTGCACACTTAACTCTTCAATATCCTAGTAACAGAAAATTTCACTGTTGATTTCTCCGACACTGATGTAGGTTTTACTGAATAAACGATTTTAAAAAATTATCTGCCACATCTACGTGTTGAAAAATGAAATGTATTGAGAAGCAAATAGTAAATTCTTGGGTTTGGGCACATTTTGTTGAACCAGTGCTAGCCTAACATGCAAGTGCAACTCCAAGAGTGTGAAAAAAAAAAAAGTCTTTCTGCAGTGCATAGGTAAACCAATCTGCTACCCACATGCTCTGCTAATACTGGCAGCTGGCCAGGGAACAGATCTCAATTAAACAGATTAGGCCAAAGAAAGCATAAATGCAGAATCCAGGCAAATTGCCCTCATACCGCTCATTTGAAGTCTAGCTATAAGCTGCACTGAAATGTCAAAAGTATGTTTGAAAGACCTTGGCAAGCTTGCACAGGATTTGATACATGTCAAGTGGCAGCACAATATGAAGCCACTTCACTTGAACACAGGCTGGATGTTTCTGAAATTCATCATATCAAAGCCAGCACTGGCTTTGCAGACTTCGTTAGAATAACCAAATGATACAATGGCTTCTTTCTAAACAAACAAATGGGGCTCATAGGCTGCTAAGGCTTTTTTTGTTGTTTTTTTTTTTTCAAATACTTGGGCTCAGATCTGGTCAGCTGCCTCTGAGTCCAGACAGACTGCCCTCTATGTTGGCAGGCAGGAAGGAGATTTTATCTCTTCTGTGCTTAGGCCCCCATAATTGCATCTCACTCCTGACTCCTTCAAAATAGCGAGTGTATCCTCCCCACAGTTTGCAGAACACATGCAGAGGAAATAGCAGGGCTGCAAGCTAACTGGCACAAAAATTCTAACCAGATGATGGAAAAAATGCTTGTCAAACTGAAAGCACTTGAGAGATTTTCTTCTTCCAAGATGACTGTATGTAATCCAGTAAATAGCCTCCCCTGGAATTGATTGACCCTATCATAAGAAAGCTGTTATTCGTTATTCCTGTACCATTTTGCGAAGCACTGTTTTAACATACACAGGAAGAATCCAGAGTATAATATTCCTCCTTTATTGGCAGGCATATAAAGTACGTTTGAAAAAAAGAAGGATTAAAAGCCCCAAAAGAAATAAATGGTGCTTTGGATGGGGGGAAAAACCTCATAAAACAGCATTATTTTTCCAACTTTAAAAAATAAATAAGGTGATTAAAATACTTACAGAAACCTAATGCTTGTTTTGCTGGGATTTTGCTTGAAACAAGGATGATTTTTCCCCACTTGCCCTTGCAGCCCTGCAGAATTTACTTCAGCTCCTTCAGAAGTAGTCTGCATCACTCAGAACTGGAACAAGTTATTTTCAGGCCAGATTTTCAGGTAAAGCATCAGCGAGTCATTAGGAACAGCTCATGGTGTTAGGTGTTTCCCTCTCTCCAGAGGCCTTCCTGCCTCATTAACACACTCACTTTCAAAAATATCTCTTATTTACCAACAGCAATTCACCAAATACCTCTGATAAGACCAAGCAAAACAACTTTCTCAGTCGCTGAGATAAAATTGTGGAGCCAAACCTTCAGTCTGTATAAATAAATCTGCCTCTTTTTAAGCCCAGGAACTAGCACTAGCATTCAGCAACTGAGGACTGGGCCCCCATCTGAAGTTTAAAGAGAGCTTCCCTAGAAAAGCTATATGTGAAAGGAGTCTGCTGTAAAATAACACAGTTGGGATTAAGCTTCACCATGAAATCTGTGCTCGGGTTATTGCCAAACATTCTCAAGATGCCTTGTCTCAAGCATGACAGTCAGTCACTGTCTTGGGTCACCCCAATCTTTGGGGTTATTGTCACCTTCACCTTGTCTTGCCTGCCTCTTTGGTATCCTTGCTATAACAGTTTTTAAAAGAATATTTCATGGACAATTCTGCTCTTTCTACGTAGATTCAATTCACAAGTAGAGAAGACTCCTGTGAACCAGAGCTTTTATTTAGAGACAAGAGAAAATAAGGTGGGGAAAAGATTGGTGCTCCTTTAAAAAAAAATCAAATAAGACATTTCTGTGGAGGAATCCTGAGCAGTCATCCAGTCTGTAACCTGCCTCAAAGCAGGGTCAGCAATGTTCCTTGTCACTGCTTGTTCCACCTGTTCTTAGAGACCTGCAATAATGGTATTTTCACAACCCTTGGTACATGCTATTGCAATGGTTTTTAGCCTTACTGGTAGAAAGCATTTCCTTCAAACCACTTAATACACCTTGGTGTAACTTAGGTCCAGTGGACATGGAAAAAATATATTCGCTTCCTGGTTATAGTTTCCTGTTACATAGTTTAAGAATACATTAACTAGTGTAGCCATCTCTTCTTTAGAGGTAACACTCACACTTGCTTCAGTCTTCCTTTGCAGTTAGTATTTTCCAGACTTCTGACAGTTGTTTCTCAGACTATCTCTTAGTGATCTTCACCGCACCTGGACTGCAAAATCCTCTTTTCAGAGCTTCATGGTTGTGCTGACTTGCATTCACTATCACCCTCAGCTTCTTTTCTAGTCTACAGCTATTTGGCTAGTCCTCTACCACCCTGTTTTTGCACATTTGCTTCCTTGTATCTCAGAAAATAATGGAGTTGCATTTATCTTGTTATTATAAAATATGTCTTCATATTTCCTGTCTTCATTGTGGTTATGAAGCTCGCTGACCTGTGGACCGAGAAGATGCCAAAGAGCACTGTAGGGAGTTTTCCCTGTGCATTGCTTCCCTGCCCACCTTGTAGTGCCTTCAGACCTTGTGTTCCTCCTCCTTCATGTTCCTGCAACATAGTCACCTTTTGTCAGCCTGAGCTGTTGTAAGGGATAAGAAGTTCACATTACCTCTCTTGTGAGATCTTTGTTACAAATCAATCTGCCCCCCTAACAGGGTTAGTAACTAGTTTTACAGCTTATTTTTATTTTGAGCACTGGGGAATGATTCTGCACTAACATCAGGCAAACTTATGGCCAATTTTTTTCTGACTGCAAAGTTTCCACTAAGATCAACAATCTCTCTCTTATTAAAAAAAAAAAAAATTAAAAAAATAAAAAATTTAAAATGGTTCAGACAACCAATTCTCAGAATTGACTATTAGTTCTCTTTCAATGAGGGAGGACACTTTTATTCTGAACTCCAAAGGTACCTCAGTAGTCATAACCTGGAACTTACAAAAAAAAAAAAAAAGGATAAAATTGTTCTCAGATTCTCAGATATGGTTGTACCCCGATTAAACCAGAATTTTCCATGGGAGATATAGGCACATGACTGCAAAAAAGTAGAGGACAATGATAGGATAATGACAATGATAGGATAAAAGTGTTTGTTTCAATGTGTACATTTAAGTAGATATCTTCAGGGGTTCCATTTTTCAGAAAGCTTACTTTGTATTTTGCATTACAAAATTCAAACAAGGTCCATAAAAGAAGCAGGTGCTTGGTATCTTAGTAGAACGACAGTGGAAATCTAAGTGTTCAGACATTTTTGCTTCTACAGCCTATAATGAAAAAAGAGTTGGGGTTATCTGTGCAAGAAGAGAATTCAATGTTATATGCTGTCACAGCATCTGACTTTTAAACTTTTAATCGAAAACTTGTTTTGCCAAGCTTGTTTTCCTTTCATTTTTGAGTATGAAATGCTTTAGTTTTGATTGTCTCACCATTTTACTGACTAAAGGGGGTTTTCCCATTGTTTTTAGATTTTCTTCACTTTTCTTCCATGGAGTTGCTTTGTGATTGATGTCTCTCTGTTAAAGCCTCGGATTCTTATTCTCTTGAGTCAACTAGCCAACTGCTTCTAGGAAAGAATGGATAATTGTTGTGAAAATCTGGGAACATTAGGCATGCTCTGACTTTTAGTGTACAGCCAAGGGATTATTTGGCTTCTTGCATTTGAACTGATTTTGTTTTAGTCTTCTGCCAACTTTCAGTTCCAATTCACCAGTCACAGGTTGTCAGTTGAAGAAGTACAAAAACTAGACCACAGAACCTTCCATTACAAGTACCAGAACAGCTGCAATACACCCCTTGCCACCATAAATGCCTATATCTGAGAAGGAGAAGGAAGAAAGCTTACACAGCTTTGTAGGTGAAGACCTGAAACTTGGGACAAATGAATAAAATCCCTGGTGTCATGCAGAAATTTACACAAGGAGCGAGACATAACCCCCATGACTGTGGTACAAATGGAATATAATTTCCATTGGAGATGAGACTTGTCTGAATCCTTGTATCTGCTTTCACTATCTAAGCCAAATACGTCCAAGAGTGCACTTTCGTTTTCCAAGGCACCCCGTAGCAGCTATTAGTGATGCTATGGAAACTCATGCTTCCCAGCCTGTCAAGGACTGCAGTGCGTTGTCTGGAACACCCAAAACTCCATCAGCACTCCGAATCCATGCCCAAGTTTGCTCAACATCTTTCTCCCTGCTTATAGATTACTTTCATTGCTTAAAGACAATCTTCCTCCTCTTGTAGTATTTTTCCAGTAGACTTGTTGTAAAAAGTTTATTTTTTTATCCCAGTATTCTATCTTCCACATTTTTTTTCTCTGCTAGTGCATTTTTAGTGTATTTTAATACATTTCGAATAGATATTGCCTTCAAACTACCTGTCTGCCTCAAGCGTTTCTGCAGATTTTCAAATGTTTTTCCCAAACTGTGTTTACGTTCTTTTCTTCCTTCCTGTTTTTATCATGAATATTGAGTTCAGATATCACTGAATGTCCTATCTATGGATTTGTAGTACAACATAGTAAGCATTATACTTAAAAGAAAATATTTTCACTATAGCATATCTTTTATCATTGCATTGTAAATATTTCTTGAGATTGTTTACAGTATTCTTTCATATCACTCTTTTATAATTTGAGTTTTTGAAAATCATGCTATAAAACATTAACCCTCAGTTATCCTTGTCTGAAGCTGAATTTATACAGCTGGTACTCTCCCATAATGCTGACTCAGCTTTGCTCTCATGCAGGATGTCCTAAAGTAGAAGATAGGTGCAGGTGTTCATATTTGGTCCAAAGCAATAAGGAAAATACTAAGAACTGCTAGGAAAATAATAGGCAAGAAATCAGCCAATATCATTATAATTGCTGAACACAGGCTTGGTACACCTATGTCTTAAGTACCACCTTCAATTCTGGTTACCCAGCTTTAATATTGCCCGTTTTGAAAGGCAAAGAAAGGGCAAAATGGTTGTTGATTATAGTGATAAAATGGTACAAAGCAAATTCCATGAGGAAAGACCTAAAAAAGACTTGGATGAAGGGGAGATATGACAGACATTTTTTTAAAAAATCACAAATGACAAAGAGGAATAAAATAACAAAGTGCCACTCCTAAACCTTCACTGTGGAAAAACTAAACTAAGTTTTCAGACATGAGCTTTGAAATGAAATGAAGGAAGTCCTCTCTCAGATAACTCATATTTAAACTGTTGAACTCATTGCCACAAGGTGACATAGAAGCCAAAGGTTCTGGGTGAATTTGGAGTGTGATCTGACAATTACATGGAGGTCACTGTCAGATGTAATGAAAACCTCTATCTTTGAGACTATAGCATCCTTTTAATCATTTTTCTACCAAAATTTTCTTCTTATGTCTGGTGGGAAAACGAGAAAAAAGTCAGTTTTGGTATTGCTACCATATTTTATTATTCTTGTCCTTCCTTTTGCAAAGGGGTCAGGAGACTCTTCTTCATTTACAGCAGTTACGTAGTTTGTGTGGTTCCTAACTTTGAAGTGTCATCACAAAGGCTGAGTTTTGCTGTCAGTTCCAGCAGTAAAAATCCAGACAGATTCTATCGGCTTCAGTGCTGCTGTTCCATGTTACTTTGTGCCACGGATTCAGCTACAAATATATGAAGGTTTCTGGACTTAGATCCTTGCTTAAGTAATGGAAGGCGCAGAAAGAGGCTGGTGATTTTTCAGCATCAGTAAAAACCCTATTGTTTTTCCTCAGTGTTGTAAACAAGTCCCCAGAAGAAAAATGAAAAAATATTTTTCTATAGCTTGGTTTAGTTTTGCTATTAGGTGGGAGCAAAATGTAATAGACAGCTAACATTTGCTCGGGGTTTATTTTCTGTTTTGGCCAAAAGAACAAGTTCCTCTAGCTGTTTATGAGACTTTTGATCTGTTTTCACATATTTCTTACTAAGGAAAGCAACCACAAAAGCTAATTGTTACTCATTATTTGTTCTATGGGGGTATCCAAAGTACAACTAAGACTAGGTACCTAACACATGGGACTTGTGTACATGTGTACTGTACAAAAAGCAGCAAGAAGTTTCCTTGCCCAAAAGGAATGAGAATATATTTGCTTATGTACTGTAGAAACCCTCAGTGTTAAATTTCATTCCTCTGGCTTTTGGTCACATTTGTGGCACCCTTTATAACTCTTTCTGGCTTGGTCTGTGTGACATGATCCAAAGATATGCTAGGTCAATCCTCACAATGTGTAAAAACTGATAGGAAGGTAGGTTTGCAACCAAGGTGGCAAAGTGAGAAGCACTTTATTTTTGTTTCTATGTATTTAATTAATACGAATATTGGAAGAAATACAGCAAGACAATTTAGATCTAGTAAAAGAAACATTCACCATACTTTGTGTTGATAGCATTATACTTGATATGCCCAGCATTTCAGTGATGTCATTTTGTTTCCCGAGAAGTTATTTAGAAACAATGGCCAATGTACTGCAGAAACTGTGGTAAGCTTAGAAAGTACTTGTTTTAATTTTTCTCTTTTTCTCACTCCAATGTGAAGGCTTACTCAATAATAAATTCCACAGGTTTCTACTACTTTAACCAGCTTCTTTGATATAGGGCAAGTTGGTATGTCTCTTTCTGATGAAAGAGGTAATCTCTCCTTCCCTTACAGACTTGGAGATGGAATTTTCTTCATCAAACCAAATTAAATTATGGCCCTGTACCACCTTCAGCCACTTGGAGAAACTGAACCTACTTGGGAGTCTGGCAAGGGCTGGAGCATTCCGGGGGCACAGTGGTACCAGCACCACTGATGCTGTCCTGTCTTTGTCCCTTTCACTCTGGAAATTAATTGCACAATAATCAGGAGTTTTTGAAAATGTTCAGCAGCCTTTAATGTGATAATTTTTTCCAAAGAGCTCTACACATGAGGCACATATTCAATGGAGGAAACCTGCCCATGCCCTCCAGTGAGCTGCTGTAACCTTCACATTTCCACAAAGTCTGCCAAGTGTCTCCCAAAATTACACAAATCATTAATGCTGAAAACATTTGCTTTCTCAAGTTACCAGTTCTGCTCATAACATCCCCACTGACTATGCCCCGCCTTGCTGCAGCTCTCTGCTGCTGCCTCTTTGCATGTTCTTCCTTTGTCTGATTCTCAGCCTCAGTATTGGCAGTTTTAGCAGTTTTATTACAACAGCCATTACATTTGACAAGCTTTTGCTGAAAACCTCAGCTGCCAGACTTTAGCGAGTCCGTATAATCTCTGCTTTCACTTGTTAGGAGAATAGCACGGTTGCAGAGAAAACTGTGGAAACGCAAAGTAAGTGAACCCGAAAAGCTCAGAAACCTCAAGGTGACTAAAAAGGGACTTAATTTAAAACAAATCAAATAGAAACAAAACAAAACAAAACAAACAACAACAACAAACAAATACAAACAAAAAAACAAACCAAAACAAACAAAAAAAACCCACCAAAACCAAAACACAAGCCTCCACCAAAAAAAAAAAAAAAAAAAAAGCAGCAAAACCAAAAAACCACCCAACTCTTATTATTTTTAAGACAATATCATGACAACCTTTTTTCCAGCCCTCCCTCATGGTTTTGGTATGCAGTACACTTGAGTTTTGAGCAGATACTGAGTATAACTCTGTAAATATGCTAATCAAAAAAATCAGGTCAGAACAAAAAGCCCTCCCTCCTTTCCTTAGTGCACTGTACATTTTCTTCATCTGATTCAATCTGAGTGAGTAACATTGTAGAAAATACTGCCTAAACATAAACCATCCAGTTTCTAGCTGACCTTCCTTTCTAGAAGAGTGGAAGAAAATGACTGTATTACTTGCTGTTATTCATAAATTGCAAAATAGCAGTCAAATTAAAAGTAAGTTTTAAAGAGCCAGACAAAGATATCTGAGGCTATAAAGAGCAAGAATGTACACGCCCAGGGCCATGAGGTCTGGCAACCCTTGCATCCAATATTAAACAATTTTTGATTAATTTTTCATCTGTTACTTTCACTTGTTTAAATGGTAATGCTGCTGACATTAAAAGCCCTGACATGACAACATAATTTTTCAAGACAGGCCAACTTCAAAAGACTTGCTGGGAGATGATGAAAGGATGCAGCAAACTCACAAGGAGTTGGCCTCCAAATTCATCACTCAAATAAAATAATAATTGACTCTGCAGATCTCTTTCAAGCATGAATTGCTGTGCCCAAGCACCACATATTTATCCCAGATAGAGAAGTAGTGCTGCATGGGGCCCCTTCATGGCTCTACAGGTCTTGCACAAGGTAATGAAAGGGCTCGCAGCAGCATCTGGTATCAGTTTCTCCTTTGCCGTGGCAAACTGCTGGTGTTATAATCAACTCTCCATGCCATTTGTTTTTTTCTTCCTTTGTAGTCCTTGTGAGAGGTTTCTCTCTCAGATTTTTGATTTACTGTTGGGTTATTTCTTTGTAGTTTTGTGGTAATTTCTGACAAATGGCCAAGCACTTTGAAGTTCACTCTTCAGAAATGGTTTCTTGGGCTGAGGGAAACAGAGAGACCAAAGTTCTGTCGATTTTGGGTCAACCCAAGAGAATAATGGTATGCCCTTAAATACAGGGAGATTAAATATTTCACTGGAACCTGAGGCCTTATGTGTTTGCTATCTGGTCCTTGAAGAAGGACACAGTGTCAGTTCCTTGTATCATCATTTTGTCAGTCAGGCCAAAGGCTTTGGCTCCTGTTTTCAGGTTCCCTCAGGAAAACAAAATGGATCAAGGGTTTGAAAGCTGACTTATCTTGTAATGGTGCACCTCCTAGCTTTTTCAGAGGTCTCAGGATCTCACGGGTTCCCTTGACATATGTGTATGAACCTGTGAGTTCATCTGCAAATGAGGCCTGTGCCAAAGTTCTGATAGAAGTTTCTCCTAGCTGGGCTGGGCCCATGATCAGTACCTGGCTCTTTCACTCTTTGCTTCCTTTGATTTGGTGTTTTAGAGCAAAGGTGCTGACAGATACCACCACAGTACAGTATTTGTATAAATGATGCCAAGAAAACTTTGTTCTCAAATCTGGAAGACCACCTAGGAGTAGTGTACTGTGTTCATTACTTTGCCCTTCTTTTGACCAGGGAAGGGCCATCTTGTACACCAACTTGCATACCATCTCAGATAGCATCAGTAACAGCCTTTCTGATCTCTGAAGCCCTTATATAGCAGTCCTTATTTAGAAGTTGTAATTGCCTTAAACAGAGACCGGGCAAGTTTTAAACATCTCATCTTCTGCTCAAGGAAATGCTACCAGGCCCTTTACCTTATGCTTTTCTTCCCTCTTCCTGCAATAAAGAAGGCAGGGAGGGGGAAAAGGAAATTCCTGTGGAGTCTTTTTCATAATAATATAACGACTGAAGACCCAGAGGATTTGCAACACAGCAGGCTTCAACCAAATAAGAGGTTGTTTTTCAGACAACGCAGACTCAAACAGCAGAGAGTTAAAATGATAAACACAGAGGACAGATGCATTGATGGTCACTGAATGATCTCCAGTTCAGAAAGCTGCCCTCTTACTGAGTCCTGGAAGCCTTGAGGCTGTGACAGAGGAAGGAACACCTCGTTTCCTTAAGTTTTGCTTTTTAGGAAAGCTAGTGGGTCAGATGAAGCCTCCTTGTGACTCAGTGTGACTGTTCTGTTGTTTAATTCTTCTGCTTTTTCTAAGGCTGTAAAGCAAGGCAGAATGTTTATGCAATGCCTTGTATTGTTTCTGCATGAGGCTCCTGCTTTCTGTATTTTTACACTCTTTGTCTTGGGTACAAAGTTGGGTCATTATTTTTTTAAGTTGCCTGGGATGTTTCAGAGCACTCTTAGAGTGCTTTCAAAACCTTCATCTAAACATTTAGGAGCTAAAACCAGTTATAAATAACTTCTTGCAATCGGAAGACTTGATGTGCTTAGCAAAGAGCTCCAGAGTTCAGGTTCATGTGTATCTAGGCTTAGTATTCAGACATAGTCTCTAACATAAAGTTTCTGTCAACCATCGTGTTAAACAATTCACGCTGCAGGAAGCCGAGGGAAGTTGCTGCTTCTTGAGCAGATGGCTGCTCCATCATCACCAAACTCTGAAGCAGGTGCTGTTAAAAACAGTTTGGCCCTGCTCCTGCCAAGCCACTGGGAGCACTCCTTAGGGGCTGCCTGCCCTGTGCCGGGTGCCAGCCTGCAAGCAAGTAAGAGACTGGTCACCTTCATTTCAGCTGCTGGAGTACAAGTCAAATGTTAGCTCCATCCCCCAGGAACAGCACTTGTCCTCCTAGCCTGGGGAGTGTGCTGTTTGCTGTGGGATGGGAATGCAATAGCGGGCTTATAGAAATCTCCTCCTTTTTGGAACTGGTCCAAGAGGAATCCCTTCACATAATGCCTCATTGCAGGAATTAATACACTAAAAAGACTGAAATCTTTGCAGGACTCCTTTTTAATAGAAAAATTTAATTTCCAGTGTTCACAGCTGCCTGGAATGCGGTTATCCTTTGAGTTTCCCTGTAGGAATGCTGAGGATTTATGTAATGTACCCAGCAATAAGTAGGGAATAGCATTGCTTTGTTCTTGTCCTTGCCTTGGTTTTTAGTTGTGGTTTTATTTTTTTGTTGTGTTGAGGGGGGTGGTGGTGTTTGGTTTTGTTTGTTTGTTTGGCATTTTTGTTCGTTTGTTTTTACAGTAGGTGAACAATATGCAAGACCATATGTCCTACGTCCAGAGAGGCAGTCACTTTCCTTATGTTTATTTTCACATTGTATCTTCTTCAGTTTCAGTAGATGACCAAAACTGTTTTGTTTCCCATTGTTGTATGGTCAATTGACCAATGTAAAATCATGAAATGCTCTTTTAGAGAACAAAAGGTAGCCTGTTTCCCACTGATAAAATAGCTGTTCTAGCACCTGTGAATCTGTTTTGCATTTAGTGGAATACTTTATTCCATGCTGATAACAGGATCAGAAAATAGACTCTGACAGCATGTTGTGATTTTACAGTATCCAGGGGTAAAAATTGAGCTAATTATGAGCACATGGCTTTCAAGAGTCATGCTTTTATATTTAGCTCCATAAATCTTGCTAAGTGAAATCCAAACCTATGTCTACAGCATTTGCTAATCATTAGGTTATTAGTTGTTTTTGCTTCTTTATTCATACAAGCTGGGAGTGTTTGGAGTTTTGTTTTCAAAGTGGCTGAAAAAAAATAGGAAGTACTTTCTTCCCCCCCTGTAACTTCACAGGAGGTGTTTCTGCTGAACTGCTGAAGCTAAAAAACCTGTTGGCCTCCTAAACAAAGGCCTCTGTAGAAGAGTTTTTCAGCACTGCAATTTAAATGGGGTCTAGTTTCAGCCCAGAATACCAAGGTCATAATTTTAGGCCATAGATGGCTCTCACAGATGTCTTTGGTCAAGTTAATCACAGTTTGCCTGAAGGTTGTGCTTTCAGGTAATCCATCAAGGCATAATTGTAAATCAAAACCTTCTTCCAGCTCAATAAGTCGCATATTTGTAGTTCGTGTTAAGACTGACATTAGACAGGAACTTAAACTGGTTTAGAATATTAAGCAATGTTACTGCTTACTCTGATTTGTCACAAATACTTTTAGAAAAGCATGTTTTGATAAAAGTTCCTTGTGATTTTTTTTTTTAAATCCTATCTTAAACTCAGGTAGGAATTACTATATGGTCTTTTTAAGCTTTCATCCAGCATTATTACCTGTTGTTTAAGCTACCCACTGCTTTACTGCCCTCTAGACAGAGATACCATATTTTGGCCTGATGCTTCCGTCATAGTGGACATGAGACACACAGTGTCCTGGGCGTGCAGTATTTGGTTGTCTATAGGAGGCCAAATCCTGGGATGGAAAGAGGTCTCTGAATGGGATAAGAGAGTTGTCCGCATCCACAGACCATCCACCACTGATGTTTGTGTTCAAGGAGGATTACAGGGCAAAGGGAGGGATAGGAAAAGCAGCAGACACATGGAAAAACATAGAAATCATGAGATGCTAGAAGAGAAATCTCCCCTGAGCCCTGTCCTGTGAGAATATGCATTCTTGCCCTCAGTTGTTCCTACTTCGGGGATTTGTTGTAACTTTGGTCTTCTGATGAGAGCTAACATGACTTATGGCCTGAAAATTAAAAGTCGCTTTCTCTGCACCTCAAGTTAGACAGCATGAGAAGGAAAAGCACTAGATATTCAATATAGCAGAGCAATTCCCCTCCATGGTTTAAGTAAAAAGTCAGGAATACTATATCTACTTGAAACTTATGGTGGTGGGGATAAAGGCGGAGAGGAGGCACATCTTAAGTAGATGGATAGTAACTGACCAAACAGGAATCTGGCCAGGATGCTGAGACCAGCAGGCTTGTGACGTGTGCCATGGGTGCCTTACTGCCAGGCTACGCTGTGACCTTGGTTTTGTGCCCTGCTCCAAAGAGCAGCAGCAGTTCATGGTTTGCCCCATTCTCATTTTCAGTAGGACATCAAGGGAGTGTGTTTAACTGTCGGTGTGACACTATAGATACATACATACCTCCACTGAGTACCTTTAACAAATTAATGTAGCGAGTCTAGTGAGAGCTGCAGCTCCAAGATTTCAAATTCACTTTGAACTTTATTCACAGTAGGCACTGTCAAGAGTTTCCCTGCCAAAGCCATAAACTATCTCAGCAGGATAGACTAAATACACCCCTTTATAGAGGACATGAATCTCCCCTTTGGATTCCTCAGCTACAATATGGAGGGACAGAGGCTGAGCTGATGTAACTCAGCATAGCTCTGGTGCAGCCAGGGAAGCACCCGATTCCTATTAGCTGGCCCCCAGGAGAAAGACCAGAGCTGAGGATAGAAGGCAAGAAGTAAACCCTGTGAAAACATTTTCTGAAACCTCTTGTGAGTTAGATTTAATAACACCAGAGCATCCAAGCTTCCATCAAATGCCAAAATCTTTCTGCTGAAGATTAAAGTTATGGTTTTAAAACAACGGCTAAGATACAGAAACGCAAACTTTGGATAAATTGAATGATTCGGTTTTAGACTAATTAATACCAATGTTTATTTAATCTCCAAATTCCATCACGTGCTGCAGGATCTCTGAGCTTTTATAGATTGGGGCAGTGCAAAACACATTCCGTATCCAAGAAAATCTTGCCAAAATCCCTGGCAAGGCATCTTTTCTTTTTCTCTCCCCCCCCCCGCCCACCCCTTCTAAATCTTGTTTTGCACTTGGTGCTCATGGTAACAGTAACAGCTGTCGAACGTGGCTTCAGGCTGTCTGACTCCCTTGGGAGAATTTATGTGTTTTTCTACTTCCTTTCCTTATTAGGAGGCAGGAATCTGCGACACCTATTAGAACAAGTATGCATAAAGGGTAATGACTCTGCAATTTATTAGTGGTCTGTTCTCCTTCAAGCAAGCCATCAACCATAAGCACACAGTGTGTACCAGGGACTGCAGCGAAGTACAATCTTGCTGTGCAGCAGGTGGGCAGCAGCAGAGCTCCACTGCAAGGAAAAGTGTGGCAGAGGAGGTCAAATGCTAGTCTACTTAAATAAACTTCTTAATTGAATATCTGTGAAGAGAAGACAGGAGGGATGGTGAGTTTCCCTTGTTAAATGTTTAGCTTGAAGCCCCAGGAGAGGAAGGTAAATATGAGAGAGCCAGATCCTGTAATTTTGTGCCAAAATCATTAAACTCCACCAATGGTCCCTGTGCCATTGGTGCTGCAGAGCAGTGCATGGGCACTTCTCAGAAGGTGATGTGCCCACAGAAATCTGTCTAGTAAGGGTAAGTGAAATAACAAGAGCTCAGTGTGTTCTGATATGCAGTATAGTCATGCTGAGGTATTCCAACCATATTAATTCTTGTTTAACAAAACTTTTGCAAAATGAAAAGTAGGAGTTCTGGTCTAGAAACTAATCACAGATGGCAATGACCAGCATTCTAAAAGAGTGAAGAAGTCAGCAGATTCCACCTCATTTTTGGAAATGTGGAACTGTGATTTATATTTCTTATGCTGGAGGACCTGAACGCGAGGGGCTGGATTTGCCCAGGTTCGGGAGATTCGCATCTGACCTTTATCCTGGGCCCATCTCTGACCTTGCAAGCCACATCTGGCCATTGCTTAGAGGCACTGTTGCATGCTGAGGTAGTTTGGTCTGAAGAAGGTGAGAATCCTGATTTTATTTAAACATGATGTGGCTTGGCTATTTGTAAGTGTATCATAGTCCCTTGCAAAAGCTGATGATTTTATTGGCTGATGCTCTGGCTATGTCATCTAACAGAAATGTGGGAGGAGGAAATAAAAAGCAGAGATGCACATCCATGTCTCCAAGAACTGGACCAGGGGTCTGATAGCAACGTTAGCAAAAGCAATCAACTTCTGCAGCAAGATTCAGTCTAACCAGCTTCAATGTGTCATTCCAATAAATGTCTCACCCACTTTATGTGACTATAGAGCAGCAGGCAAAACAATTGCCCTGGATTGCTCTTGTATAAGTAAGTGCAGACTCAAACACATTGCCTACAGCAGGTAACACACAGCAGTAAGAACAGCAAGACACTAACCATATTTTATTGGGTCAGAATATTCTACCAGCAAATCTATTCTAATTAATACAATAATATTTTAATATGCCTGAGTGTTCAACTACTTTTCTTGTTAGTAGGCAGCTGGAAGAACTGGCATATAAGTGACAAAATCTCAAGCTAAGCAGAAGATCTTCTTGCTCATCAGGACATCTAGCTAGTTTGCTGCTTTGCAGTCCATGTATAGGGAAAATGAGAACAGTGGTGACAATAAGACCTGAAAATTAAGATTTTTTTTTTTTTTTTTTTTTTTTGTACAAGTAGCTGTTTGGAAAATGCTGTAATTAAAATGTGTTAAAGTAAAGCACAAAAGCCTGATTAAAACCTGGTTTTAATTCAACACTGTTGAATTAAGACAAACACAATGAATTGGGAAGGAAAGAGGGTTGTCAAAAAGCCAGTACTGGTGAGAACTGAGTATGTATAGCATAGAATAGCATTTTGCTGATTTTGGCAGATTATTCCTATAACACTCATCAGAAGCTACATGACAGCCCTTTGTTCAGGTATTCTCACTGATTAAATCATGGTCTATGAGCTAACAACTAAACCTGGAGGCAGCAGGGCTAATGCCATTGTTTGATCTACCTAATTAAGAGTTTGGGTGTCTCAGCACAGGTAAAACAGTCAGATGCCATAGACATAAATGAAAGTGTATCCAATGCAGCAACAACAACAGTTCTTTCTGGTCATTGAGTATAAGGAACTGATGCAGTTCCACCAGGGTTTCATCCACAGTATGGTTGAATTATTAGATTATCTTCAGAGGGCTCCAGCAAGGCACTAATAACTCTGCACTTTAAGGAGCAATAGGCTTACAGTGTGTTGACTGTGCTTTACCTTTACACCAGCCCTTGCATGTCTATGCCCAGTGTGGCTTTTGGGCAGGCTGTGTACTGTGGCATGTGTGTGTGCAGACACCACGTCACTTACTTAAGGGAAAACCTACACATGTCCTGTGCTTCCCTTCCACCCTTTCTACATGGGGTGACTTGCCATGAGGCAAAACCCAGCACAGGTGATGTGTGGGTTGCTTAGTAGTTGTTGCCAGAAAATCCCATTCTCTTACATACCACTTAAGAGGTCACACGTTATGTGTTTTCTTTAGACTATAGATATTACAGTTAAGTATGATAATTATAAAAATGTCTCTGCATGCTTGAGGGGGTGAATCATGGAGGGAGGATAAGGAGGGCAGTGAGTGATCTTCAGTTCTCACCAGTGCAAATGAGGGCAAGGCACAACTATCTTTCCACTGGAGGGTATTTTCTTTCCCCACGGGGGAAAGAAATGGAGGTGGGTATTGCCTCAGCTGCTTAGGTGTATCCTGACAAAGCTGCTGTCACCTGCAAACTCTTTGCAAGTATTTTACACCAATTCAGCCAGCACTGTAAAGCAAGTTTCTTAAGCAAGTACTTCTCATGCAATTGATCTGGGCACATCAGCAGCAACTCTGTCAGGTCCAAGTAGGGGTAGCTGATAATGAATGGCAATAAAACTCTTTTATGTATTAAAACTACCTTTTGGTAGCCCAGGAATTCATTATGCTCTTTCCCCTCTTTCAAACAAATGTACAGAATCTAGATAGTCACTGCCTTAACAATCATAGTAGGCATGTATTTTTTCTTTCATGCTTACCTTAGTTTATAGGTAAGGAGGAAGACAATCCTGAAGATCCTTCAGTCTTAAGGTTACTATATTGTTGCCTTCCATCTGTTTTCCTGAAGGATTCAAATGATAAGAAAGACAGCTTAATCCAAAAAGGATAAGAGAGGAAGAGTTTTGAGGATAATGCTGGTAGCCAAGGTCTCATTTCAGGAATCAAATTAATTTAATGCTCATAAAAGACACCATAATGACAGCCCTCAAAACAAGTCCCTCTCTATTCCCAGAACAGGGTTAGTTCTTCTAATATTTTGTTTCCATTACCTCTTTTATTTGCTTATCAAAGTACACCTATAGGCAACAGCTGTGCTTGAGGAGGTTTTGTGTGAATCGCAGAATCACAGAATCATTTATGTTGGAAAAGACCCTGAAGATCTTTGAGTCCAACTGCAAACCTAACACTGCCAAGTCCTCCACTAAACCATGTCCCTAAGCATCATGTCTGCATGTCTTTTAAACACCTCCGGGAACGATGACTGCACCACTTCCCTGGGCAGCCTGTTCCAATGCCTGACAACCCTTTCTGCTTCCTAATATCCAATCTAAAGTTCCTCTGGTACAACTTGAGGCAATTTCTTCTCATCCTACCACTTGTTACTTGGGACCAACACCCTCCATGTTACAACCTCCTTTCAGATAATTGTAGACAGCAATAACATCTCCCCTCATCCTCCTTTTCTCCAGGCTAAACAGCCCCAGTTCCCTCAGCTGCTCCTCATCAGACTTGTACTCCAAGCTCTTCACCAGCTTCATTGCCCTTCTCTGAACTCTCTCCAGCACCTCAATGTCTCTCCCGTAGTGTTGGGCCCAAAACTGAACACAGGATTCGAGGTGGGGCCTCACCAGTGCCAAGTACAGGGGGACGATCACTGCCCTATACCTACCGGTTGCACTGTTTCTCTCTTGTCACAGTATAATCTTTTTTGTCAAAAGCTGTATTTTATACCTATATGAACAGGATCTGAAAAGAGAGTTCATGCAGCTGGCACTGAGCTTTACTGTTGGGAATATAGCTTCTCCCTGGTGAAGTAAAGCAATTAAGCAAATTCACCCGGGGGTAAGCATCTGGTGACTCTGCACTACTTGGGGGGACAGCACAGGAGACCTGTGAGGGCAATCCCTGCTCTGCCAGAGATAGTTGGGGGAAGCTAATGCTGATTTTTTGACTCTGCCATGTGCTAGCAGGACTGAGCTCTGACAGACACACCCCAGTTGGGACCAAGACAAACAGTCTGTAGCTTCTTGGCCACCAAACTGTCAGGACAATGATAATTTTTGATTGCTTCTGGTTTTGACTGAATCCGAAGTGGTGATATGGAGGTGTAAAGGTTTGGATCCCATTACCAGAATCCTAAGTCATTCAGTGCCTCAAGTGAGCTCTCATCTTACCAAGTAAGATCATCTTTAAAAATGCATTTGGTATCTGTCTCCTAACAAATTTTGTATACATACAATATATACAACAGTAAAATATGTGTTTATATAAAATATTACATTTTGCATTGATATTTATATTCAAGCAAGAACAATTTTAAATATAAAGACTACACGTGTAATGTATGTGTATAGTACATTGACAAGATTTACATAAACATTATACTACTAGGATAAATGTGCAGATGTTCTCAGTGTACGTAAGACATTCTAAGATTAGCAGTTAACAGTATCATTGCTATTGGGCTTAGCTGCTGAAAGGTATGAACATGTGAGTTAATAACCCTTCACAGTCGCAGCCTGTGACAGTGGGAAATTAAAAAAGAAGGCAATGAGGCAAATTCCCTCTCAGAGTGTGAAAAATCCAAGCATTGATGTGGGGCCATGACACACACAGACCTCAAATTTATGATTCAGTTTTTCCCTCAGATGAACATGCATTTCTTGCACTTAACTCTTCTCTGGTAGTTCTACCTTTTCAAAGAATATCCAAAATAATCTGAGTTGCTTTGCCTGCCCAACCTCCTCTGCATCTATGTAGCAGCTGGGTCGTTGTGCAGGATTTGAGCAGAAAATCTGGGGACCTCTCTGGCAAGCTGTTTGTGAGCACAGAGTAAAATGCAGAAGATCATAACCAGTTGTCATTTTGGAAATTTTGGCTGTGAGTTTTGTAACTATTAAAGTCCAAGCCAACCTGTTCAGCTAACCTTCTCAGCCATACTGGGTTGTTCTCTAAAGTTCAGCCCAGCTCCTGTCCAGCTTTGTTCAAACAATCACTGCAATAGGTTTTATGAAATTTATGTCAAAACGAAACATTCCTAGTTCAAATATCCACCACAGACTGCACAGTCCTAGCAGACACTGTAGACCCATTCTAGGCATGAAAGGATGGACCTCTGTGTCTCTAAATCCCCTCACCTACTTACAGTCTGCCTGCACACTTGGAGAGCTTGCTAGGAGCCCTTTTGCTTTTTGGTACAGGATTTGTGTCTAAATGCAGACGTGTAAAGATGCACCTTCCACTGGTCAGAAGTGGCCCAAAACACAGAGAAGCTGTGACTGCCCATGAACTCAGGAGAAGTTACGTGCCTTCTGACAGGTGATCCTTGCTTTCCCCTTGTGACTAAATACAATTACAATATTTACATCCTCTTAACTTTTTTTTTCTTTTTCTTTTTTTTTTTAATTCCAGAACGGTTACTTCTTCCTACAATGAAAATCACCGCAGTCATTTGGCAGCTCTTACATTAGCCAAAGAAGTGTTTATGCACTGCCTCAAGTATTAACAAGACAGAGCTGTGAGCCAAGGCACAATATGATTTAAGAGTGTACCTAATTTTTGTGTTTACATGTTTCTTTTTTTATGCAGTAAAAATGCAGGTATTAGAAGGAGACCGATACCGTTGTTATTAGCCTTTTGAACATCATACTTAATATTTACTTTGATAAAATCAGCAGGTAATGCTTAACAAAGGTAGTTTCACAAGCACCCTTGTCTCCACCTTCTGCCCTTCTGTGACAGCATGTGTGGGATGGAGAGAATCAAATGCCAGAGAAAGCAACTGTATAAACAGTTCAGGTGGTAACTGGCTTCATTAGGCAGCAGAGTATTTTAAGACTATTGATAATATTTAATCAAGCAGACGTGGCCTTATTTCATCAAGCAGACATGACTAATACTAAAGTCTTTTTATAGCATACATTTAATTTAGATACCCTCCCCCAGTGACTGAAGTAATGTAGGGTCTGGTTCTCATTTATGCCTAGTCTCTATATGAATACTAACTTTCTGGCCATAAACAGGCAGTGGGCTTATTGCAGGCATCAGAGGGCATGTGATCCTTTTGGAGGGATTTGAAATCTATAAATAAAACAGCATTAGAGAGTCTGTACGTCTACTCCGCAACAAAGGATGAGGAAACAGAAAAATGCTGGCTCTTTCTCTTTATTGCCTTTTAAGAAGTTACAGTGAAATGTGCAACGCAGTGCACCACACAGGATATCTCTAACAAAACACATTTAATATATGGAGCTGAAGGAATATTTTCTCCTCAAAGTGGCAATGACAGATAGGCATTTCTTCAGAGCATTTCAGGCTGTTATTTTAAAAATAAAAAGGGAATTTTGGTTCTTCAAAGCAGAATAGTTTGTCTTTTTTAACAAAAATGTAAACTCTTCTCATGGAAATTTCTATTTGACATCATTTTCTGACCAACAGACATTGGATGCTCATACATAATCCATTCTGTTGGATGCTCGTACATTGTCGATTGCCATACTGAAATGTTAATAAACATGTTTATCACACCAAAATACTTCTCTGGAATAATATGCTTCAAAACAGCCTTTGCTTTAAAACTCCTTATATTATTAGTAATCCAATAACTTCTAGAAAATATTTGGCAGCTGCTCGTGAAAAGTCACTTTTTCCAAAGTTTTTCTCCTGAATACTTTAATACACATAGGACACAGCCTAATTACTTTCAGCATTTACACATTAGAATGGAATGACTCTGAAGAAGCTGCCTATTGCCTTGGGTAAAAAGTATAATATTAAAACTCTTAAGGAGTTCCTACCACATTTAACCCTTTAATAATTTTCCTTTTTCAAAGTTTTAAATGCTTATGAAGCAGATCCTGAGAAATCCAAAGCCCTGACTGAAGTTAGAGTTGTATGATTAGGCAATTAGCAACTTTATGTGGGCAAAGTGAGATCAGCTTCCAGTTCAGTCCATTTCAATACGTTCCCTGTCTGCACTGTAGGGCCATGAACTGATTTCGTCTTCTTGTATTCTCCCTCTCTGCTGCCCAGCCCCTGCATTAGATTATAGAAGAGGATCTGGGGAAACCCAGGGGAAGGAGAACTGACAAGCGCTCTGAGAAAAGCAAATAAGGATGCTTTTGGTGCCGTGCTGAAGAAAAGGGTCTGCAGTTAACCTTAAAAACATTAGCAAGCTTTTGCATCTGTTTTTACTGAAGATTAGGAGTAACACTTAAAGGCTGTGTGGACTTTAGTGTGGGCTGATAAGCCTCAGAAATATCTTCCTGCTTTTTTTCCAAAAGGCTGAGGAGACATTTCTGCAGTGTACTCCTGGGGAGCTGAGATAAGCTGGAATGCCAGAGCGAGTCTGGTGTATTTATCAGTCAGTGAAAACCTTGGTTCAAACGAAACACTAGTTCAGAAGCTCATCAATCACTTTTTTTTAGTTTCCCAGAGATATCCCAGGCAATGTTTATTAAGAGCAGTTACTGCACCACCAAAATGTAGTTAAAGAGACATACTGTCCATAATAACCCATTGTGTTATGTGGCGTGTTTTGAATAGACTAGCTACTTTTATACAGATGTTGTGGCCTTGTGATCTACCTATATATTGCTTCTGAAGCTGAAGACGGCTCTGAGTTAAGGTAGAGTCTTGAATTTACCACTGTTTATCAGCTTAATGATCAGCTGTGTCAGTATGCCAAAGTGTTCATTGCATCCATCTTGCAGGGGCCCTTATTCTCCCTTGCCTCCCCTACCTGTGGGAAGACAGGAAAGGTTTGAGGTTTACTGTGCTTCTATCTGGCAAGTTCACTGCTGGCCAGTACTGGGGTTTGCAATCATCTGAGAGTGGCTGGAGGATGAGATTTATCTCCTCGGAGGATTTGTCAACTCCAGGGACTGGGACTCCTGAGGTACACCAGAATTTCAGTCTCACTCCATCAACCTGGCTCTAAAATGGAGGGAAGGGGTTAACCTTTTCCTGATTTTTTTAATCACCTGGTAAAATCTATCAGTAGGGTTTAAATTCTTACTTGAGTCATTTTAACTCAAATGATGCAGCAGGAAATTTTTAATTTCCTTTGGCAATTGACAGGTCCTTTCTGGTTTGGGGGTCTGCCTATAACACAGTGCAGTAATGTGCACCCTTACTGCCACATCATGCTCTCCAGAAAGTTTGTGCCTGGTAGAAAGTATCCTCTCAAAGATACCCATATGGAAAAACTACAAGTTTCTTTTGCTTTCTTTGCTTCTGTATATATCTTTTACCTGTTGATCCATTAGCTCTGTTCTGCTTCTTAGTTATTTACTGACCCTTCATGTGCCCTTCACAAGTATTCAGTGAAACAACAAATCCAGCTGCCCACAGGATTTCTTCCCAGGAGATTGCAAATATTTTCTCCAGTCTTACTTTCTTTCTTTGTCAGCTGACATAAATACCAGAGAGAGAAGATTTTTTTGGATATGAATATAAAAAGTAATGAAGGGCTTGTGCATCTTTTCAAGTGATAATACTTTTAATTTTTTTAATATAATGTCCCTCTTGTCTGTCCAAAGAGGCTTCCTTTCCCCTAACAGCTAGGGGTGGAGAGAGCCCAGGACTCCACTGATTGTGCACAATGGGACTCTTCTTGCAACCTTCTCAGGGCAGTTAAGAAAGTCAGCTATTACCCAGAGTGATGAAAGGGCTGAAGATGGGAAATAGAGAACCTAAAGGACTATGAATAAAATCCACCCGTTAGGAAACCGGCCTCATCAGACCCTAATCAGTGAGGAACCCACACTACTGCCAGGGCTTGACATATTTAAATCCTGGTGACAGACAAGATATAAGCTGTGTGAGTCTGTATTTTAGGCTGCTGTCAAGGAGAAACTGTCTGGTTTTGTGTGAGGAATGAGCTGAGAGAAGAGGGAGGCAGCAATGGAGTTATAAATTGTTGTGTTTTGTACAGCGTTCATCTCCTTTCTTAGAAAGTCATAATTTAGGCACAGGCGAGAGGATCCTGCTGCCAGCACCAATCCAGCCGTGTTCCTCAAACTGGCCCGCCAGCCCTTCTGCTCCCTTGCAGCCCTGATGCGGAGGAAAATTCCACTCTGTGCCAAGCAAGGGGCCCCAGTATGATCACTAAAGCAAGGTCACTAAAAATACAAAGACAGGGCCAAATTCCAACATCACTTAAATCTCGTTAAATACTTAAATCTAGATGTGCTCAGCTCTGCTCCTTACTAGGCACCGAAGCCACTCTGGCTGTTTTTCTTTCTCAGAGTCAGTCCCCATCTCTCAAACCTCACCTGCTTGGCATCATCTTCAGATGTCACCATGAAGTGCTAGTGATGCTTTCTGTAAAACAGAGCTGTTTTGGCAAAGGAACACCTGTCATCTCTAAGAGATAATGCATTGTCTTTCACTTAAAAGTAGGATAACTGTGGAAGAGGTATCTAAGAAAGCAGGTAAAAGTTGTCATCATTTTACTCTGAGTGACAAGTAGTTACTTCCAGCATCTGCAATCTAAAATACCACTTCTGTGGGTCACAGAATCCAACAGAAATTTGTCACTTCTCTGCTCATTTTTTCAAAGTGCCAACTGAAGTTGTACCTAGAGTTGTGGGTTAGACACCAATCTGAGTTTGTACAGACAAACATTGGACAATTGTGCAAACAAGGCAGATCAGGACATACTTTGTGGCCTCCTGGGGAATATATTTTAAAATCTGGTCATTATTTGCTTGTTATTACCGTGTAATTTGGATATGTCTGTATCATTACTAACATACATTTTTGCACCATGATAATAATAATTAGCCACACAGTACTGGCAAATAGATGTAGGGCAAATGAAATTACTTACTTTTTTGACTTGTGCTGTATTTTGCAACAATCCACCCTTTTCAATTCCATACATGAAAGAGTCCTCAAAGAAGGCAAAATATAGGTCAGGAACACATTTTTGGCAATTAAAGAAAATATTTTCTTTTGGTTAAGAGCAGGATGCTACCATCTCTAATGCAGCATGAAGCCACACAGTGAACTCTTCTCTGTGGCTTTGGGAAAGGAAAACCACACTTGTGCTGCAAATTATTATTATGGCAGAGCATGCGCTGTGGTCCATGTCCAGGATTTCCAGATACTGAGCAGTCCATGCTGAAATTCTTTGCAACCATAAATCTAGCATGGCCCCGGAGTGATCAAATTTACTGTGTGCTTACAGAAGCCAGAGATGTTTAGGTCCATGGAAAAGAGTGCGTCCTTGTGCTAGACACTTTGCAAAGACAGAATAGGAGGAAGTCTCTGCCTCTTGGAGATTAAAACCAAAATTTAAAGGGGAAGAAAAAAAATAGTAACAAAGAGGGAAAGAAGAATACCTATGGAATAAGCACTAAAGGAAGGACGGAAAGGGATTACAGGAAATGGCTATGCTGAATGAGGAAGAAAACATCCCTGCGGATACAAGTAATTATTAGTCCCGCACAAACATTTTGGTACAATGGCTTTTGCCAGCTATCCCACACAGTTTTTCTCAAATACCAAACCGTTACACAGCAAAAGTGGCTCCTTGCCAGGTAGTGCCTCTTAAAGGTGAAGGATGCCTGTGTTTCCTGGGACCAGAGGAATTCAGAGAGGTCAGGAACAAGCTGGGTCCTAATGTCTTGTCTCTTGTCCTAGTACTGCCGTGCAGAAAACAGAGCAAGATAAGCATATCCGTCTCAAGCAACTAAACTTTTTTGTCCCTGGAGAAGATCAGTGCACTTCTAAAGATCTGGCACAGTTGTCTGAAAATAATGGCCAGAGCAGTATTTGCTTGTTTGTTTGTTTGTTTTTTTCCCCTAATATTTTGTCTCCCTTTCTAACTATGTTATGAGATGACTGTAGAAATACAACGCTTAAAATTCCCAGTGACCAAGCCACAGTGTGCTTCTTGCTTATATAGTGGAACCTTGACAGAGATGTAGACTTCAGCTCCCAAGTGTAGTAGCACAGACTGATGCAGGTGGCTTAAAACCAAACAAACAGTCTGGAGACACCATTGGCAAAATGACTTGTGTTAGTCCAGGTGCAAACAGGCAAGTACCAAACAGCCACATAGTCCTTTTCTCACTCAAGTGCAACACTACAACAAACCCCTGGCACCTGGGAGAAAAAGCAATGTGAAAAAAGAGAGGAGAGAACCAGTGGTGGGATGCTGGAGCTGGAGGGCAGGGAGCTGATAGCAACCAGAAGACAAATGCATTTGAGCTGCAGAGATTCACCACATAGTACAATTAATTATATCACAAATAGTATGAGAATTAGCACTAAAGAACTGGTGCCTAACAATCAAGGTTCACAGTTTTCATACTTAAAATATATGTCTAATATACAGCTTCTTCCTTTTCATTTCAACGGTTTCCTTGGTTTTCATAACTGAATCTAGGAGACTATTTTCTCCCTGTCCTGTTGAATACATAGACAGTATTGGGCTGGAATACTGTGACTGCTGGTCCCTTTGCAGAGTTTTTATCCTGGTATTCACATTAACAGAAAGTTCTGGATGGACATAAGCTATATATTCAAATTACATCACCTAATCCTTGACTGCAATTTCCTAACCAGCTGGGAATGAAATGTGCCTTTTGACTAGATCTCTCGTTTACCAGGGCTTTGATCTCCTCCTCTATTCAGAATTGATCTGTTGTGCGGAAAGTGAGACCAAACTTGAGCGAACAGCCCAAGCTCAGCAGCTGACTTCGATCATCTGTGGCATGACCTTTCCTGAGGAAATACCTGACTTGAGAGGTAAAAAGAAGAGACAGCTGGAGACAAAACACCTTTTGTTGGTGAGAGCAGCCCACTGAGCATTGTCATAGAAAATGCTTATGATGCAGATATGGATCCACCTACACAGGGGAACTGAGCATGTAGTCAGGACCAACAGGGTCCAAAGCAAGATCTTCTGAGGAAAGGAGACCCCTGATATATCAACAGATTGAAGAAATCTGTGTATAAAACAAATATAATGCGCAACACCTCCTAACAGTGGCTGCTGTGCAGAAAATCAAGCCCAAAATAGCCTTCACCTCTTTCTATTCTGGGGGAGTTGCATGTCACTGGGCACCATAATTAACATCTGGAGTGTCTCCCAAGTGTCTCCTCCACATGAACAACGCTAGTTTGGGAAACAACAAGCTACCTAGGTCTAACTAGCTTTCTAGGTCACATATTTAGGTGTCAACGGTCAGCAGCAAATATGAGAACTCAGGGTCATTCACAGAAGGTTTCTCTTACGGTGTCCTGCAAAAGCAGCTCTAATTTGTGGATCCAGCAGATATTAGGCTACCTATAAGGGTTAACAGTGACAACAGCTCCTGTGCTACAGGTAGCTGGAAGTATCCTTCACAGTCTGAAGAGCAGTTTTACCCTCTTTACTATAAAGAACTGTCCCTGCAACTACTACTGCTGCATGCAAGGTTTATTTCCTCAGGCAAAACAGGACTGAATATCATGCTTTTAACTTTTAATCTGTTTTATAGGTTTAAATAGATAGGCAAAAAGGATTATTGTAATGAGTAAATACTATAGTCATGATTTCCAAGGTTCCAACTCAGCAAGCCATCCATCATAGCATATGCTCAGTGCCAAGCACATGCTAAATTGGAAAAACTGAAGAGTATGGTTTCAGGCTTCACTGAACTAGAGCCTGATTGAGTTAGGATAACAGAAAAACACCTCTTGCCTGGATAAGAAATTTTCTATTTTTTTTTATAAAAATGTCAATGACAGTAACTTTTCATTAAATTCATATGGTAATATTCCCGAAGATCCCTTCATGAGATACAGATGGATAAGGCCATTCTCTTCTGCCTTTCAGACAGCTTTAAAAACGAAGGGATGCTGTTCAGTTATGTGCTTGATAAATGCATTTCATTTTATTTCGTGCCATGCATAAAACTCAGCTAAACCCTATCTGTTCGTTGCATGTTGAGGCAGGGTATGCATAGGTGTATCTGTCTGTATATATTAATGGATAAACTTTATCAGCCTATTTTACATAAAAATAAGAAATGCCCCGTTTTTCAGTTTATATTTCACCTCTCACTTCATGTATTATTTTGCTCCGTTTTTCCCAGTTTCTTCAACAGTATAATTTATTTTTTCTTTCTATATCCTCTTCTTGACTCTCTCCATACACCTCCATTACTTACGCTTTCTTCACACCTAAGTTTTCCTTTTTTTCCTTTCCCATCCTTCACTGCTACATTATACAAAAATTTTTTTCCTTCTTGTCCAGGCACAAACACCATGTGCATCCTGCAAACACTTGGTCCAGCTTCTGCTATTCAGCGGTGGTGGTCTCTCCTCTGTCGTCACTGGTCACTGAGCTCAATTAAAGGTGTGGAATCCATGAGCAGCTGCAATATGCAAGGGAAAGAAGGGAAGGGAAGGGAAGGGAAGGGAAGGGAAGGGAAGGGAAGGGAAGGGAAGGGAAGGGAAGGGAAGGGAAGGGAAGGGAAGGGAAGGGAAGGGAAGGGAAGGGAAGGGAAGGGAAGGGAAGGGAAGGGAAGGGAAGGGAAGGGAAGGGAAGGGAAGGGAAGGGAAGGGAAGGGAAGGGAAGGGAAGAAGGAGACAACCACTTCAATGGACAAATGTAGCTCTGACTGACTATTTTAAATTTAAGAGTCCCTTACACAGTACAGCAACAACAGCTAAAGAAGTACACTTCAGGTGCCACACACTTGTTAAGCTTCTTATGAAAGAAACTGTGGCTTCTTTCTATGCTTCTCCCCTTTCAGCTGCATTCATGCTGTTGGTCCCAAATGTTTGCTCAAGAGGAACCTTAAATATGCTGTAAATCCAGAGTTTCAACAATAAAGTCTCCATCTCTTGGAAATGACCTTTCGACTTTCTCAAATAAGAAAAAGATGTATGATGGAGAATTTCTTGGGCTTGGCCAGGCATTGAGTGTAACATCTGGCCGTATGGAAAATACATGCTGTGAATCTTGAGATGAAGAGTTGGACATTGAGAAAGATTTTGTCCTTAAATGTAACTCACATTTGTCTTCCACTGCTAGCTTAGAATCATCTCATGTTAACAGTATGTAACCTCAAATTCTGAATTTTGCTCTTTAATGAAAGCTACACCTGAGCTTGTAATGTAACTTCTTACCAGTTCTTTAATGCCCAGATAATATTTCTTGGGTATTTTTAGCAGTTTTGCCATCCATGTAAAGTGAAGAGCACACTAGTATATGCAATTATATACAAATCTCACCATATTCATGTTGACTTGGGAACCACTTCCCACTTCAATATTTTTAGGAAAGTTTCCTCTCCTTCAGGATCTCCCTCATGCTTTTCTGAGTCCCTCTCACTCAGTTTTGTACTTCTGTGAGAGGTGTTTCCTATCAGAGTGCACAATTTATTTATTCAGGAAAGAAAAGGCCTCTCCTGGTCTTCCAAGCGTTGGTAGTGGCCTCTGGTACTCTGTTTCACGGGATATATGTTCAGGTATCATAATACTTGGATCTCTATCTTCTAAATGTTTAGAAAATGGGAAAACAACAAACAAACAAGCAAACACTTGGAAAAAAGAACAGTGACTATTTAAGATGTTTAAGATGTTTGCTTTAAAAATGTTTCTCTAGGTTGTATTTGCTACTGGAATACTAGCACCAGCTTTTAAACCAAATAACATTACTGTCCTCTCTCCCTTTTCTTGGAGACTCAAGATCCATTTAACCCACTAAACTGCTAATATATTTTATTAAAACTCTTCTTGTAGGGAAAAAAATGACAACAAAATTGAAACCTCCAAAAACACATTAGCCTAGGGAAACTAAACAATCTTCTGTCTGAGCTAAAAACCTTCTAGAGAGAGTGCAGAGATTTCAGCTTTTAACTGACAGCTATGAGAAGAGTCCATTTTTATAATTTTTTCCAAAGAAGTACTAATGAGAAGAAACAGTAAAATAAAAATGACTGTGCTTTCACCCTACAAGAAAACAGCTGGCCTCATTTATTTGATTTATGCTAAGGAAACACCCAGACATTGGCCTGGGACTTTAACAAGAAACAAAAATGCTACTCAAAACCCAAAGGCAGACCTCACTAGCAGACATCCCTGTTTCCTGCCTCCAGCAGCTCCCCAAAACAAAGCAGATATTCATCCCTGCCGGCAGCCATCCCCCTCGTTCCCCATGGGCAGGTCTCCCGCTGCCCAGCACCACACCTGAGCCCCCACCTGCCATGGCCAAGCCCCTGCCACGCGTGGCAAGGGATGCACCAGCCGCTGGTCTCAGTGGGAAAACCCTGAAATGCTCTCAAATGGCACCAGTTCCTCAGGACCCCTGGCAGGGTCAGCAGGGGCTCCAAGGGAGAGCGGGGCTGGACCCTGTGGCTGTTTGGGAAGAGTCAGGGAGTGAATGAGTGGCCAGGAATCACCTGAGTGTGGGCAGGGATGAGGAATGAGCCAGGAACTTTCCGGAATATAGAATATATCCATTCCCTTTCCGGATTCTGTGGTCTTAGGCCACTTGTGTGTCATCTCTCTGCTGCAGGGATGAGCTTCTCCTCAGCTGCTGTCTGCTCAGCTTTCCCAGTGCAAGAGCTGCCTCTGCTGTGTGGTTGTGCCAGGTTACCTCCATAGCTGTCACTTCCCACACCCCTCCTTTCTTCCTCGATGTGTTTTGGCATTTCCTGAAGCCCTTCCTGCTGTGATGCGCCACAGACCCTCCCTTCTCATTCACATTTTGAATCCCAGTCCAACAAGACTGGGGCTATTGTGGGACCCCATCAGGGATGCCGGCCAGCGCTGCATAGTATCCCGTAGCATTAGGCTTGTGATTGCCTGTGTTGTCTGGCACAGTGGAACCCACAACTCATACTGGGCCATGAATATCACTGTGAAAATGCTGAATAGTAATACTAATAAACAATAATAATGCAATTTGCCCATAATTTGCAGTACCTGCTCAAACAGGATTTCATGGGAATACTGACTAGGAATCAGCTCAATTGTCTGTTGAAAAACAAACAAAAAAAAACCCCAAACCAAAAAACAAACAAACAACAGCAGGAAAAAAAAAAAAAAAAAAAAAAAACACACAAAAAAAAAAAAAAACAACCAACCAAACAAAAATACTTGATGCTCAAGCTGATCAGCATAGGAAGGCTAAGAAGCAGTCAAAACCAAACACACTAATGCTCAGCACGTTGTTCTGCAGCAGAGCAGAAGTGGTGTCTCCAAGGAGCCCAAAGCTTCTCAGTTTCTGTCTTCTGAACTACCAAGGAACGCTCCCCTGTCCTTCTGTGGCTTCCATTTGAGGGTTTTGGCTATGCTGTGCATGATGAATGTTCAGATCATTAGGACAAATTCCTGCATTCTGCATCTCTTGGGTGAGGAGTACATTTTCATCTCAACGTGTTGTGTTAATGGATGTATCTGTCACTAACAACACAGTATCATTCTGGATCTTTAAGCTTGAACTCTGTAGATCTTCCATTTCCAATTAGAGTAAACATTGCAGTTTATTTTTGTTCTGACTAATAACATTTTCTTGAATTAACTCTACTCCATTTTGACTAAATAGAGACCTGAAAGGTGTTGTGCAGATTTGTTACTTCAGGAATGGTTTTGGCCAGGTTCACATCTGAGAACAAGTTGAGACTGAAATTCAGGTTTTGTGGAAGCAACTGCTGTCACAGATTTAATCTCAAAACTTCAGGTGTATCCAAATCCTGAAGTATTAAAGATCTGACCAAGGCAGCAGATGGGGACTATTGCTTTGGATTTAGACTAAAGGCATAATCTTGGAACTACATGCTCAACATATTTAGTATCAAATAACCCCATTTAGGCCTGACCATAAATCCCAGTTCCAGAGCACAACAACAACTCAGTGAAAGGTCTGGAGTATCATTTTTTTAATGTGGGCAAGCAGCTGATTCTCCCTCCCTCTCCCCATCTCACATTTTCATTCTCATAAATATTTCCATTCTAGCAGAAATTTTTCCCAGAAAAATCAGCCTCATAGCAGACACTCAACATTTCAGCTTGAACTCTTTGGCAGTGATAAGTGATAAGTAACTGAAAGCAGTACTTTTTAATGGGAAAAAGTATTGCACAGCAGTCTCTCTACCACTCATTATTTTAATCTGTTTGTCTAGCTGTGGTATTGCCAAGCTGTTTATTACTAGAATATTTAGAGCACTGGCTAAATGTCAATTACTTCCCAAGCCTCGCTGCAAAGATTTAGCAAAATAAAAAGGGAAGGTTCTCTTCCTTTGTGCTTTTTATGTACAGGTTTGTCATCACAGGCAAAGCACCTTGTTAAAGTGCGGATGGAGATGGCCTTTGGGGAGCTCAATAACTCCCAAGAACCCCAAACGGTCAATCTGAAACACATTTTTTCTTCTAAAGGTAGAGATATTTTCACTTTTCTTCAATTTTTACACTTACTTTAAAAAAGAGTTGGGTAATACTGTGCTTAATGGTGTTATAGTTACGCATGCTAAGACTAGAATAATTGAGACTCCTCCTGTGACCATAATGTGGATTTCCTGGCTGTGTTCCTACAGCTCATGCACTGGTGATGGAATGCGTTACTCACAAACCAATTAGTGCATCTGAATTTATACATCATTATTAATGTCTTTGCTTCATGCCAAAATACATTTGGTGTTTTACAAAGCAGGAAAGTGGGCAGTGCCTGGCCTAAGGAAAGGTTGACACACACAGTAGATATGTTGGCTGGAACAAAGCTGCTTTAATGATTGATGGAAAAAGTACTTGAAGGAGAAACAAAGCTTCACTGCCTGCCAGACATAATTAGACAAGAAACATAAGAAAGGCAATTGTGTGTCTAGATTTTAGTGGGCTAGGACCACTCAGAACTAGGTTTCCAGTAGAGGTACCTACACTTATGTCCACACCAGATCAAGAGAGGTGAATTCAGATGGGGCCTGATGCAGGGGAGAGTTAACAAAAGCATAAGGTGGCAAATCAGTCCCAAGTGAGAAAACAGAGAGGCTGTGGCCTCACAAAAGTCTGAAGTGTACCAAGGCATTGGAAGGCTGATTGACAGCCGGAGCCCTAAAAAACAACTGGAAAACTGCTGCACATGACATTCAAATGGTGGTTTAAGGTACAGAATAATGTCAACAGAAGAATTCGTGGGGAGAAAGAAGGCATGGATTTATTTAAGGCAGAATCTAGATGGAGGTTTTTCACCCAGATGGTATGAGGCTCTGGGACAAGCTTTCAACGGAATGTGAGGGCAAAAAGGGCACAGGGCTGTGGGATGGAGCCTGGCCAGGTGTGAGGGAAATGGTATGGTGTAGACCGCAGGGAAGAGGAACCAGCACTGCTGGAGTTTCTCCCAGTGCTATATTACTTTGTGGCAACCTGTGGGAATCACTAAACTGTCAAACCATATTTTCTTGAAGGACAGGGGATATTGTATAAAAGATGTCTAGTTCTGCTCTTCCCGGTTCCAGAAAGACAAGGAACTACTGGAGGATATCCAGCAGAGGGCTACAAAGATGACAAGGGTACTGGAGCATCTTTCTTATGAGGAAAGGCTGAGAGAGCTGAAGAAGACTGAGAGGGGATCTTATAAATGTTTATAAATACCTTAAGGGTGGGAGTCAAGAGTAGGGGACCAGACTCTTTTCAATGGTGCTTAACAACAGGATAAGAGACAACGGGCAGAAGCTGAAACACTGGAAGTTCCACCTCAATATGAAACGAAACTTCTTTACTTTGAGGGTGACAGAGCACTGGAACAGGCTGCCCAGACAGCCTGTTGTGGAGTCTCCTTCCAATCCCAACCATTCTGTGATTCGGTGATACGAAACCGCTATTTCACGTATTGTATGCGCTGCAGGTGAAACATTACATCCAAATTCCGGTGTTTCCATCCTGTGTGCAAAGGGTACAACTCACTGGTTCATCTCATAATACCAGCAAGATTCTAATCCTATTTTTACCCCTAAGATCCAACTTTTTTTTATAAACTCTGGTTGCCATCATCTCAATTTGCATGTACCAAAGGTCTAGTGCCAGTTTGCTAAACTTGAGGGACAGGTCTGAGGCAATCTCTTGGACCTTGGATGCCCTGTCTTTTCACCAGGTCTGTTCTTCCCACTGGTGTGTAGTAAGACTCAGGAGTGAGACTAATAACTACCTCTTTCCCTTCTACTTCTTCTGCCTTTGTTGGAGGCATCTAGTCTTTCACAAGACATATGAACTTTGATTTCAGCTGTTGCTTCCTTGCAAGATATAAGAGAAGTTGTATGCCTTACCTTCCTCCATATTAGCCAGGGATGGTTAGTCACAACCTCTCCTTCCATTAGCAGATGGGAAAGAATCTTCTGTTTTCAAATATTCACCTAAATATTTCATTTACTGTAATTAAACTTTTCTTTCAGTGTCCTTGAAAATCAAATAAATTAGCTGAAGTTACAGCATATACTTTCTTCCTTGTTGCTGGTAAAATGATACCACATCAGCAGAACACACTGTGCTAGAAGCACTCCAGTCCCCTGAGAAACGTTTTCACAGTTATCATAACATGCAGTCAGCACACACGAATGAAGAATGAGGAAAGCTAAACCTAAAGTAACTCAAATATTGT
The DNA here is from genome assembly GCF_964273445.1 of Streptopelia decaocto. NCBI lineage: Eukaryota > Metazoa > Chordata > Aves > Columbiformes > Columbidae > Streptopelia > Streptopelia decaocto. The sequence continues at coordinate 30,675,775 of NC_138657.1, forward strand.
GGCTAGAGAATATATATTAAAATCTCTTCTATCACATATTGCCTTTGTTTTTACAAAGACCCTTATCCTTTAAAATTACTGGCCAAATAAAATGTCCAAAGTTGTTCTTTTTCTTTTCATTACTGCTTTTGCCAATGAAGATGGATCTACGTCTCATTCTTAGTCACCGAGTAAATGCTGAGTTGGATCCCTCCATTTTAGCCAGCAAAGGTTGCAACAAGACATGATGTGACCTTGGTCACAAGGCTGTGGAGCATCTCTCAGCTGAACCATTCTTTCTCTTTAAAAAGTATTGGGCAATGCTTTGCGACTCAGTGACCTGCAGGGACACTGTTTGAACTGATCTGCTTATGTGGGTGGGAGGGAAGAAGGGCAAGTTTTACAAAAGACAAGTCTGTTAAAAAAAAAAAAAAAAAAAGGCAAAGCAAAACCAACAGCCTACCATCCTACTGCAAAATGTGCCGGAGGATTTTAGGGCTTGGCCTCCTGAAGGCCCTGAAATTCTGCTCCAGCCATAAATATGAGAACAAATCAAGCTCTTCGTGGTTTTGGCTGATCCCAGCCATGTTTAGTCTTAATCTATCTCAATCACTAGCTACCTTTTAAAAATAACATTTTGTGGTTCCAAAACATCTTTAGTTAATCCTTACTTAGTTTGGAAAGGAATTATATTTAGAAGGTTGCACATGTCCATGTGGCTTTGACAGATACTCTCTTTACTGTTCTCATCCATCATAAATTTTCTTGAACTACAATATATAATGCTCCAGCATCAGGCTACCAAACACTGGATTCTAAACTATATGTTTTTTTGCTTTCAGGGGAAACTAGATCCTGTAGTAGACACAAAATACTACAGTCTTGAAAATATGCCAAGTTGATACATGAATGTTCTTGGATCTTCTCCATAATAGAAGTCAGAGGCATCAGTGCTGCTTACCAAGCAACTAAGGAAGAAGAAATAAAAAAATTAAAATATTTCAAAGATCATACCCACAAATGTCTCTGGAAAAGGCCTGACATTTCACATGGAGATGTAGCTGTTCTCTGAAGAACAAGAACTTGGCTTTAATTACTGAATGTAAGGAAAATAGTTTCTGAGATCAGTTTCCAATCCATGGGTAATTGAAAGAAATCCTTTAAAATGGTTCATTCCAGGACATCTTCTGCACTCTTTTCTCAAGTGAAATATTAATTTTCATTTCTTATTCCCCTCTCAAATTAAAGCAGTCTGAGAGATGGCAAGTCTTGAGAAATCTGGTCTCAAATTCTCTTTTTATGCTTCTTAGGCAAACACTTCTTTATTTCCACTTCACCTTTTAGATATGCCTATGAAATTTTTAACCAGTCACATTATTCCACAACAATATATTTTTAAGCACAGTTATTATTATTTCTGAAGAGAGAACTTTTGTGCAAAGAACACATACGTTGCTTAAGCCTCTCTGAAGATCTTAAAATAGGCTTGCATGACGTGTAGGATAGATGTTATAAGTAGGAGAAAAAACATGAAGCTGAATGCAACAACGCCATGCTAATCATCTGGGGGTTTCTTTCATTTATATTATGGCTAGAAATGTGTATGGTCCTCTCAAATAACTGCTTTCCAGAAAGGGCCCTGTGGTTGTTATACATTAAACATAAGCGCTTTCAAACCACACTGTCACTTCTACGATGATGGCATTTTATGGGAAAGACATAATCACATAAAATGCCATCAACCAGATCTTTGATTTGTACCTTCACATTGCATTTGTGCTGGAATCAAGTGATTAAACAACACATCTGACTGATCATGTGGATATGTGCTAACGTAGATAGCATGCACACATATGAGACCACAGAGAGAAAAAAAATAAAACCTGTTTGCACATAAATTTGTGGGGAGCAATATTATAGAAGCCAGATCAAAACCAGCTACAAAAAAGTTTGCAAAAATTTGGCTCTAAGTATTGTGAGATTTTGTTTCCATAATTTGTTTGAAGAGCAAATTACAGTGCCCTACACATACAAATGCATAGGCATAATATGCAAAGAGCACAAACCCAAGTCTGTTCTGTGCTGTCTCTGCAATTCAAAACAATACAGTATTAAATTCCAGAACGCATGCAATTACCCAAAACATTAAAACCTCAGGGAAAAAGTAGAATTCTCAAATTCTCTGGTTTGTGAATTAATTTCTCCTTCTCTTGTTTCCACCAAACAACTGGAACTAAGGAGCAATAAAACTCAGGAACTGTCATTGTAAGGCATTTGAGTTTCTCTGCTGGTATATGATAAGCAGGGGAGAAAGGAGGGAAGAATGATATCAGCAATTTCCAAAGTAATTTGCTGTTTCTTATATTATTCAAACGAAGTTAGTTAAATCATCCCCAAAAATGACTTTACACATGGTGCACGGCAATCACTTCAGGTCACTTCTGCAAAGAAGTGTGATTTGTGCAGCCAGCCATTGTATCCGATGCCACAAGGTTCCGCTGCCTCTGCCCACAGCACCCAGTGCAGAAGCCGTGTGAACAGCACTGCAACCAGCTGCAGCAAGGGCTGCAGCCCTAACAGCTAAAATGTGCTTCAGTAAACAGGAACTATGATCTAGCAATTTCATGAAATATCCATAAATATCCATATATCAGTGTACACGTGGATTTTTGATATTTTTTTATGTGTTTATTGCTTTTCGCTAAGGAATTAAGATGAGCCACTGGGGCTTCCATGTTAGCAAGTCTTGCAGCCAGATGCTGGTGCTACTGTAATACCCATCTGAAGTGAATGCTTCTTGAATCAACTTCACAGTAAAAGTCTAAAATCAGGGGTACTGTCTGTTTTGGCATCTTCTTTATCTCAGTAAGTGGGATTTTTCAGGTGTTAGGTTGCTATCCTTGTAGAGGAGGGCAGCCGAGTTTAGTTCCAAAGTCAGCATATATATTTGGTATTTTCCATTTTTACAGTGTACAGTAAGTTATTGGGCAGCCATTGGATAAGTCGGATTTAGGAGAGGATTTTCATCCTCAAAACATGCACATTCCTGGGCTGTAAAGGACACTTCCACAATGAGTCAGTGGGATACAGAGCCCTTTCGTTTACCAAAGACTAGGAAATCATTTCATCTCAACCAACAGCCTCCTTGGTGACAACATCCTAACTCCTTCTAGCAACCAAATGGTTTTTCACAGCAGGGCTCAGGCAGTAATTTTCTCTAAGGAACCTGCTAATATTTCGTCTTGTTAGAGGCCATTCATCTTTACATTTAACCTGCCCCATACAGGAGGGAACACAGAAAATATCTGCAACTGGAACACAGCCATAGTGAGATAAGATGCCTACCTTTCATAGCCATATTTTAATTATGTCCAGTTTAGTCAGCTGCTGAAATGCTAGGTGGAAGCACGGGTTAACCTGAGTGGATTGCACACAGAGAGAGCAGATGTTAGAGAAGACTAAAGCCTGACACATCATATCCTTAGCATCACACTTTAAACTCCCAATTTTGCTACTACTGACAACAGCAGACCCTATTGAGTCAGAAGGTCTGCATGGAGAGGAGGACACTTATTTTGCCTAACATCATGAAAAGGAGGAGGAGAACAGCACTCTTCATGGAGCCAGGACTTGGAGACCATTAAGTGCCATCTGCCTCCATTTTACATGTTGGTGGAAAAGTTCCTGTTCCTAGTGCAAACCCCTGTGCTTAAATCTGGTTATGTTAGGTTTTTTGAGCCTTGCAGCTCAGCAGACACTCTGTCGTATCTCCTGTAATGAAAAGAGTTCCTCAAGGGTGATGAATTTTGATCTAAGGAAGGTGTGACACAAGCAGGGTTACCCATTACCTTCCTGAAGCTTGCTTTACTTTGATGTCCATTTAAGATCACTCCCCTTCCTCTGATATGCTGTTATATGTCAAATGTCAGCGACTATCCAGATCTTGATCTTCATTGTATTTGCATTGGAATAATCCCAGAGGGAAGAAAGGGGGAGTGATTTGACAAATGTCAGCAGTAAAAATTAATAGCATTTTATCAGAAGTTTAAAAAAAAAATTTGCATCAAAACACAAAAACATGGAGCAGTGGAGGTTTAGAACCAGTGTTCCTTCAGATATGTCCACAACACTGTAGCTTGTGATTATAATTTTCTGCAAATTGATTCAGAAATTTGGAAGTAGGCAGCTGAGCTGATGCTTCCCATGAGCCAGGTGAACCAATAAGGACATTCCATTATTCACCTTTCTGCTGTTTTCCCCAAATGCCAAGAAACCGGAGCTGCTTAGGTGGCCACATGGCCTTCCACAGGTCTGTGCAAATTCATCAGCATTTCTTGAATGGACAGTGATCAAAGCAGAGATTTGTTCCCTTTTCACCGAATGAGAGAGGTCAGTCATGGAGAGAAATCTGTACTGACATCTGAGCTCAATCACCAGCAAGCTGGCACCAGCTTTGCTCTCCAGCCACCCAAGCACCGCTAAGCACACCAGTGAGGGACAACAGCATCCTCGAGCAGGGCTGATACAGCTGCAAAGAAAGAAGCATCTCTGTTGAGGAATGAGTAGAATCTGGAGGAGAAGGCAGAGCAACCTCAAGAAGGTAGCCAAGAATAGGGAAATGCTAATATGGCAGCAATAGGGCCAGCGGGGCATGGGAGGGAGGCAAGACCTGGGGCACAGCAGGGATGCTGGACTTGCTGGACTGTGAAATGAGAGGAGCAGCTGGGCAAGCTGGGCCCCGGTCTACTTGTGTAGTTTTTCTTCATCTGGGTGGCAGGTGGGTGTTGGTGACAACAGCGTTGCAGGGCCTGGTAGGGTGGTGGCTGGTCTGGGTTAGAAAGAAAAGGGAGAAGCTGCATGGTGTGACATAGCTTTTCTCCAGTCTTATTAACTGGGTAATTATCCATGATCCTTGTGTATCTTTAAAGAGTGAAATGGTTTAATTCAGGGAGGGGGGTTTGTGAGTGATGTGAATTTGTGAGGACTGGTATGTGGCAGAGTTTAAAATGTTGTTAATTTATATAATATCAGGAATTAGAATGTAGGTCTACATCCATCATAGGCATTCTTTGACTCCTACATGAACTTGGCTTGTTATTTTTCGATTATTAAGATCAAACTAGTTCTCCAAATACCCATATGTATCTGTGCTTACCTAGTCTATACTCAGTTACTGAGCACACTGCAGCACACAGATACTACACATTCCATTATGTACATACGCACTATATGTTATGCTCTATATTTGTATGAACTCATTATATAAACACATTTGTACGGGGTGTACACAGCATGTACGTAACTGAATACCAAACAGTATTGCTGAGAGCAAAGAGTCTTTGGGGATTACACCTGTTTGTACAGGGATATAAATGTTTCTTTCCCAACTTACAGTCTATCCACAGATTGCCATTGAGAATTTGTTCATGATTTTATACTCTGACCACAAAATTGTCGTTCTTTTAATGTGCTCTTGGAAAAAAATCAAGATTATATTGTGGAAAAGAATCTAGACATGGAAATAACTGAGACATCAAAACTATTCCAACTCTCCCACTGAGCACCTCTTTCCTACTTATTCATGTAACCTTTCTCCTACTTAGAGCAGTGTTAAATTAAAACAAAAATGTTACTTTAGGAAGTTATGTACCCTATAGTTGTGGATAAGAATTTATTTTTCTTTTAGATGTCTGGTCACAAAATAGCTCCATTAAGGAAGGTGCCTGCTGAAGCAAATACCATAAAACATACTCTACATTCTCAAAGTAGTACGTGTTAATAGTATTAGGTGATTATGACCATGGTGAGATGAGCGTTTGAGAGAAATATTTGAGGGCTGCCTCACAGAGGACCTATTATATCCCTGTGTTACCACACCAGCACTCCCGATGAGGCCTTTTGGAGCAACCCAGGACACCAGATTTGGAGAGGAAGAAGTTGCTTTGTATCCATGGGTACAAGATAATGTAGCCCTTATGTTATGCATCACAGCATAAGTAATATACTACCTTTTATTAAGATATGAATTAAGATATGAATTACAGATGTTTCATGTACCTAGCAATTACTGATCCTGTGAAGCCAGTTTCCACTAAGTTTCTGCACCCTGGGAAGAAATTATGAACAAGTCCTCATACAAAGCCTGGCTGTGCTCTCCATGTTCATGCCTTGCTCTGCATTTATGCACTGGACTTGAAGAGTGGCAGCCCTGTGCTTGTGACAGTACCCAGAAATGAGAGTGCTGGTGCTCAGCAGGACTTGATCCACTTTAACACCCATGCAACTCCTCCAGTCCCACAAACAGGGCAGCAATGCAGACACTGCAGGTAAAGCCCAACGATTACAGGCTCCACTGCCAAAGGTCATTTTCACCTGACTCACAGTATTCTGGGACACAAAAGAGTGAAGATAGGTATGGCAGAGCTAAATTTAAGTGTTTTCTTCTTCCTAATGCCAGCCTCCCTGTCCTGTCCTCCTCCTGCTATCCACCCAGCCTAGCCTGAGTTCAAGACAGGTATACATAGAGAGAGCTCATCTCCTTGCTTGTGCAGTTTCTAGCAAGCTGTTCTTTTATGTAGTTTTATTACAGAAGAAATATCCATGCTATACTAGTAATCAGTAATGCCTTCTGCCTCCCTAAGGAAAAGTTTAGAGAGTAAAAAGATGGCAAGTACACACGATGCCTTCTCCCACCTCTCTGTGCTCACAGAGGCTTTGCAGGACTAAAACCACAGAAATTGGAGTTTAGTCTTTTGCATCTTTCCAGGCCCGTACATTATGACCTGTCAAAAGTTAAGAAAGAATTGCAAATCTGCAGACAATACAATTAGTATCCTTTCAAAATCACCATATTTTCCTAAATTATTTTTGTACTAGCCCATCCCAGGAACACTCTGTACTTTCCATTGCGGGGTAATGAGCTTGTTTGCTTTCTCTGCAAAGATACTGTGGTTTGATTTTTTTTTTTTTTTCCTGCTCTCTGAGGCTGGTGTGATATAAGAAATTAAGTCCAGATGAGCCACATTTGGGTTAGAGAAAGCTTATGCATATAGAGAAGCTTTCCACATGTCTGGGCTCCTCTGGGTGAGGATTCCAGTCATGTACATAACCCTGGTGAACGTTGTCAAACCGATAATCCTGTAATACCTGCCAAACCCCTCACAAAGTGAAAACATTGGGCTTTGAACTTGCTGGGTGCCTCTTGCAGCACACTATTGATCTGCACAGAAAGCAGCTGCATTTAAGGGAACACAGTATCTTGCTGGAAACAGCGCCATGGTAACATACAGGTCTGAGTTCTCTGAAAGGCAGTGAGGGAGAAAGGAAAAGGCAAATGGCATAACAGATGAGAACTCTGAAACAAAATTAAATGTAGAGAAATGTGAAGATGACAGCAATTTTGCTGACAACTGTAGTGCTACTGGGAAGCTGTCTTCTTGTATTACAGCACAGAGCTAAGCATTACAAATACCAGAAAATACTACTTGGCAGAACACACAGTTCTGTTTATTCATGGATTTTTTTTTTTTTTTTTACATATTATCCTTGGTGATACTATATCAGATTAAAATGCTCAGGAGTTGATATTTTGCCTACTTACCCTGAGTTTGATATGATTCCTTTTTCTGAGGTATCCCAAATTTGTCATGGTGTGTGGGAGATGGAATCATGCCTTCTGGGTATGAAATGCAGGTGAATTTGTGATGTAAATATTTGTCCTTTACCTAGAAGTTCCTAACAGCAGATGGTTTCTCATTAGAATCAAATTAGAATGCAGTGGTCCTCTGGCAATTCATATTCCTATTCTGATGCATTTATTTTCTTCTGCTGATGCCCATTCCTTCTTGTATTCAGTACCATAAAAGTGTTATTTTTCAAATTATATATGTTGCTGCCACATTTAGGGGCCCTGGAGTCTACACGGATTAAAATTCCATGCTGTGAGGTGTTATACACAGTAAGTTACAGTCCTGGTCCCAAAGGGTTCTAGTCTAAGTTGACATGACAGACAAAGTGGGGAGCATTTTCAAGTGTTTGATATTCACACTGTCTTAGGAGGCTAAAGCTCACTGAAAGGCAACAAACTTGGGACTCTGCTACTTTTTACACTTACAATTCATTGTATGTGCGCCCTATCCAATTCACATCACATGTCAGAGTAGCAGCTGTCATAGACCCAAAACTTAAAATCCGTAAAACATTCTGAAGGATTTTAAAACTACTTTAAATGTTACTATAGTAGCTAGTGTGCCTATGTAGCCCTCCAGCATCTCATTTGTCACAATCACAGTTTGAAACAGTTGAGTCAGAAAAGCCTTTACTGTACAGTATTTTTTCCATGCTCAATGCAAAAAAATTTCTTCCTTATATCTAGTCTGAATCTTCCTTCTTTTAGTTTAAAACCATTACCCCTTGTCTTATTGCTACAGGCCCTACTAAAAAGTCTGTTCCCATCTTTCCTACAGGCTCCTCTTATAGTACTGAAAGGCCACAGTAATGTCTTCCCAGAGCCTTCTCTTCTCCAGTCTGAATGATCCCAACTCTCTCAGCCTGTCCTTGTAGGAAAGTCAATAGTGTATAAAATAAAAGCTGACTTTGCAGAAGTCAGTGCTGCAAAACTTCACTTTGGAAACAGGCCTCCAACTGCTAACAGCGATAACTCCGCAAAATACAATCCCTGCTTGTACTTGCAGGGCTCACAATTATACTAAGTATATTGCCATTAAATGCAACAAAATGTAACTGAAAATATATGAAAACACATTAAAAATATGGGGTTTTCATACCTTTCATACCTTTAGAGGTACACGCCATTAAATGTCAAGTAATATTAAGCAAACAGATAAGCAACATGTTTAGGCAGGATTTTGAATGGCTTCCTGCCACTGCTTTGCCCCTCATCTAGAAAAGCTGCTCGCTAAAAGGCAGCACAAGCAGCCCAGGGCAGGCCTATAGGCACATATCTCATGTCTCATGCTGAAGATCCAGGAAAGTACGCTGTGTTATCAGTACCATGGAATTACTAATTTGTGATTTATCTTTTGTGAAATGATGGTACAAAAAAAAAAAAAAAAAAGTGAAAGAGGCCAAGTGGCAGTAATGGGAGATTTTAACTACCAGCAATCAACCGGTACATTAGGAGAAGGAAATAAACCGGAGGCTCATGATGTCTGGTTTTTGACTTAATACAGAGTATACATTAAGTGTAAGAGGCTGGAATAAAGCCCGGGTTGCAGACAAGGGAGAAAAAGGTTTAGGCACAGTCAGGTGGTTGGGAAAATGAGGAAGACTTTTTCTGCATCCAATTTCTTTGAATCTTTGTTGTACAAACACAAATGGATGGCAGAGTTAGCCAATATAAAATTAAAACAAAACAAAACCAACAAAAACAAAACAAAAAGCCCACCAAATTTTACCCCATCCACAGCTAAAAGAATAAATTCTTTCTTCCTTCCCTGTGAATGCACTGTGTCTGTTGGCTTGTCCTTTCAGACAATCAGTGTCTCTCTCTCATGTAATTTTTGCTGATCCAGGTTTCAACATTGCATGTTCTGAAGCAAGACATGGCATAGAAGTACCCCACTGGATGATTTCTTACAGAAGTGTTGCATTAGATAGCCAGAATAAATGGAGTGGAATGGGATCAAAGTCAGACATATATTAACTGTAGCATGGCTACCTAAATGAGAATAAATGTAGGAAGGGTTGTCTAGTAGTTGGAGCTGGAAATCAATCTTTAGGAACCCTGGACTGTATATATAATTTTGCTGCAGTCCTACTTCATGAGTTTAAAATTACGCATCAGCTCTATCCCCTTGTTTACTCTCTCAGACAGAGTGACTGTAATTGCTTTGTAAATTGTTTCACGTTATTCAAATACTTTTACTATTATTTCAGTTAATGTGTAGAAAGCTAATGCATGATGAAAACTGTCTGTACAATAAATCATGGCCTCCACACAGACATATACTATTTCCCACAAGAAAAATGAGTGACACAGCACACACATACATACTCAAAACCCTGGGCAAATTCAGAAGGTTCATGCAGGACTCAGTGAGCTGAGAAGACTCTTTCAGTCCTAATTTTTCTGTCATATATTTCCTGTATTTTCTTTAAGTAACTGAAGGTAAGGTTTTCCCTGGGAGTGCAGCTCACTATATATATTGATGACAATTTCAGCTCCAGTGGTATTACACATAAAGAACATGGTGTAAGAGTTGGTCTGAAGAACAGTATTTGCCTCAACATTGCCATCAGGGAATTGGAGAACAGATGCCCTGACAGAAAGAACTGTACAGGGACTTGGAGAGAGACCTGAGAGAAAGGGGTTGTACAGGACTCTCCAACCTGGGACCACAGGTAACAATAGCTGCTGTCCAGAAGATGGATTTCACCTGCTCCTCAGCCAAACTTGTCCCCCCTCCTCCCTGTTACTACGGCCGATGAAGAGGAGCATGCACAAAGGCTTGCAGAGGGTCTTACGGTCACCCAGTGGACAAGTAAGAGAACCCTGACCACGAGACAGTGCAGGCGCAGATGGATTCTGGCAAGCAAAGTGGGGACTTTTTGGGCCTGCTCAGTTAAGTCTGGATTGCAAAACAAAGGCGGAAATTGGCCTCAATCCATGGGAGACGTGGGTGAAGAAGCATAAAAGATGTTTCCCGACTGAACATTGGACAGATCTCCCCACCAAAGGATCACGGATCACGACGGAGGACTGGCAAGATGCTGCCTTGGGACCTGGGACCATAGGGACACCTCTGGACCTGTGGTGGTAGCTATTATCCTCTTTCCCCCTTTTTTCTTTCCTTTTTCTCCACTTTCTCTATCGAGTGCCACTTTACAGGCAAAAATAATAAAAGATCACTGTTTGATTGAATTATAACCCCTTGGCATGTTGGTCATCTTAATTTTGCACTTCGAGATCAAGGTAAACAAACTATCATAAGTCCATCACTGAATAGATCATGATACATGGAATCACAGAATTACAGAATGGTTTGGTTTGGAAGGCACCTTTGAAATCATCCAGTCTAATCACCCTGCCATGGGCAGGGTCATCTTTCACTAGATCCATCCAACCCTACCTTGAACACTTCCAGTGGTGGGGTATTCACAACTTCTCTGGGCAACCTGTTCCAGTGTCTCACCACCCTCACAATGAAAAATTTCTTCCTTATGTCCAATCTAAACTCTTCAGTTTAAAAGACTGTTGCCCCTTGTCCTGTCACTATAGGTCTTGCTGAAACATCTTTCTCTGCCTTTCTCACAAGCCCTCCCTGGACCCTTCTTTTCTCCAGGCTGAACAACCCCTGCTTTCTTGACCTTTCCTCACAGGAGAGGTGTTCCAGCCCTCTGATAATTTTTGTAGCCCTCCTCTGGACCTGCTCCAAGAGGCCCATGTCCTCCTTATGTTGGGAGTTCTAGAGCTGGATGCAGTAGTCCAGGTGGGGTCTTAGGTAGAGGGGAAGAATCACCTCCCTCAACCTGCTGGTCATGCTGCTTTTGATGCAGCCCAAGATAAAATTTGCTTTCTGGGCTGCAAGCGCACATTGCCAGCTTATGTCCAGTTTTCACCCACCAGTATCCCCAAGTCATTCTCCATAGGGCTGCTCTCATTCCCTTCACCCACGAGCCTGTATTGATACCCATGGTTGGCCCAACCCAGCAAAACATTGCATTTGAACTTGTTGACTTCATGAAGCTCACATGGGCCAGCTTCTCAAGCCTCTCAATGTCTCTTTGGTTGGCAACCCTCCCTATAGTGAATCAAGTGTACCACTCAGCTTTGTGTCACCTGCAAACTTGCTGACCTGCATCTCTTAAAACAGGGATGTCCATACCTTGTTTTCTTGGGTGCCGCTATCAGAGGAAGTAGCAGCAACAGATGCCATGGGGTCTATGCCACATAGGTGTGTGTCTAGGTTGAGGAATATAGTTGCTTGGATTATACATTTCTAAGCCCACCATTAGTAGCTTCAGGCACAAGTGCTGTGAATACAGTTTCCAAATAATATCTGTTAAAACACGTTGCAGTCTATGGGAAGGAAGGAAATCAGTTGGGTGATCTGTAGAAGCTTGAAACATTGCTGGCTCAGAATAGTGAAGGTGCACTTAAGTGCTCTTAAGTAAAGACTTGCTCTTTTCAAGGCCATCAGCCCAGCTTGACTTTTTATTTTCCCTCAGGACTGATTAACTGATAATAGGACTGGTACCAGAAAACTCTTTTTCAAGAGCCAACGTTCCTAACTTCATAAACAATTTCCATATAGACTAGATTTGTTTTTATGTAATAGATGCATGTCCCAGAATCCAGAGCATGGTGTACAGTATCCAAAGCCCAGCTGTAAGGAAGACTCTCAAATTACCTGTTTTCCACATGCTGAACTGTGGAACATGTGGGAAGTCTGTCCTGCATGTCAGTATATCTTGCTGTACCTAGGTCTGCCAGCCCTGGGACTGTAAGGCACAGTCTGTGATTTGGTTCAAGACCTTGTTTGAACAACTTATAAGCTGAAGATAAAGTAAAGCAGTGGTTCTATTCATCTATTCCTTCACTTTCCCATTTTTTTGCACTGGTGGCTGGGTTTCCCAGCTGTGACCTGAACCAAAGCATCCTCAGCAGCCTCTTGCAGTCCTGAAGTCTCCCATGGCTCTTTGTGCTTCACCTCTGTCACTTCTGTCAAGCAAGGGACTCTCCACACTGTTCTGTGTTGTTGGTGATTGTTTTTAATAAGCACTTTTAAACACCTAAACCTGGGACTACTTGATTTTATTATTGGTAAACAATCTTGGGTCTGGCTTCACAAGTATTACCCTTCCAGGCCGATTAACTCTACGTTTGTAACAAAGGAACTGACTTCATTTTCTTACACTGGTTACATCTACACTCACACTGTTAGCAGATATTAAACATCAATGTTAATCACTTAAAGTTTAATCCACAAACTCAGTGTGGCCACTGTGGGTGACATCTTGTACAAGGCTATATTTTATGGCTTCTCCCTGGGGAGCTCTCAGGTTAGGCCCAAAAAATGCTATTGCTTGATGTTTAATGGCTTGGACATTATTGTGGAGCCTGTAAAACCTCACCCCTGCTGTTATGTGGGTTCTTCAGCAAATCTACGATCTGCACGTTATAGCCGTAAAATGTTTTTCTCAGTCAAGGTAGTTGTAATCTGAAATAAATATTTAAAGGGAATACTTTGAAGGACTTTTGTCTATAGATGTTCACTTGTGTCACTGAAGCTGTAAAATTGTTTTCACTGGTGTTTTTTGGCTGGCTACCTATAGTAATACAAATGAGAAGACAAAACTGCTGTCTTTGATAGATGCATTCACGTTAATTCGTATATAGCTCAGAGCTGTAGCATGTCAGCAAAGGAGAAGCACTCAGTGTTAATGTTGCCCCTTGTGATGCTACAGTTAATTACTGTGGGTGGAGTTCTGCTTATCCTTATGCAATTAGTGACTGGCATGACTTTGACCATAAGTTAGGACCACAAGTTTATAAGTAGATTAAAAAGAATTCATTTTTGCCTCTGTTCATACCCCTTTCTACTCTGAATTGAAAACTGGAGCAATTTCAGAAATATTTTAGTCATGGTTTGCATAGAGGACAGCAGGCCTTGGTCTGGCAAACTTCCCCTCTGGAGAAGAGATTATGTTTTCTCATCACAACTGCATGATTTACATATTAATGACAAATCTGTAAAACCACAGAAAACTCTGCTCGTTGAGCTACCAACAGGCTAGAGAGACATAGTGGAGCAAAATCTAACTGACATGGTACCTGTCAACTTGATGCTAAACTAACAATAAATCTATCTTACGCCCAGTAAAATGTGATTGACAAAGCAATGGAAAGTCATATAAGATAGAGGGCCATAAAAAACAAACTGACAAACACTTTTATATAGCATGACCCTGTCTGTGTAAGATTATGTGCATATTCCATGTGGATACATTTTTTGCACAATGTGGGGCAGGAAGAAAAGTCATGTATGAATACAAAATCTTACATATATACAAACATATACATATGCATGTATGCATGTTCTATATATATGTGTGCAAATGTATGTATACAAACATATGCCCAAATTCCTCAGATTTTCATCAGAACGGATAGTGCTGCCACATGGCCAGAAGAATACAGCAGAAGATAGGGTAAGGGCTGCAGAAAAGTACTGCCTCAGTGAATACTAGGTACTGCTACCTGACTTACAGAACCAGACTTAGTCTGTTCTGTGCAGTTGCGGGTGCGTTCACCCACACTCAGTGGCAGATTCATAACTGATTGCTGAAACTATTTGTGTAAAACTGGCAAACTGAAAGAAACAGATAAGAAGAGACATGTCTGAGCTCCCTGAAATGTGCTGCAGAGCATAAGCTTTCTGTGTTTTTCTGGTAACCTGTGTAACTAAGAAGGTATTTCTTCTAAATAGACTCAACAGGGAAACCAATGTCTTGCTGTCTGTTAGTCTCTAAGGAGACTGAAATCCTCAGAAAGGGGTAAATTGCCTCATTCCTCACAAGCAACTGCTTCATCATTACCTTAAATGTCACAGCCATTCACTATGCCACTGTTGTGGTAAGTATGCCTAGAAAGAAGAGGAAAAAGCCAACACTGCTCAACAATACAGCCCAAGGCATGTTATACCATCACAGGAAGACACAGAGTTGGAGTACTCCAGCTGCAATCAAAATCATTGGAAACAGTATGGAGCAGCTACCCAGCAGGACTGGGTTAGCTGAGCAAAACATTTAGTGATACATTTAACTATAATTTCTTCATACTATTTTTTTTTACCATCTCCACTGAAAAGTATGATAATATTGCCATATAAGTAGATCTAATGTGTCCTTCTTCTGAGCATAGTACCAGCATCACATTTACTACAGAGAAAATGAAGGTTAAAAGTGAGTTCTTGGCCCAAATAAAGTCAGTGGGAGCTTTGCCATGGCCTTTAGAGGACCAGCTTGTTACCATAGGTATTCAGCCTGGGTCAGGATAACCCATTCTTATTTATGGACTTTATTCATGAACGCATTTTTTTCTTTAGCGGTTAGAGTGTGTTGAAAATACTGACCTTCTGAGCTAAAGAAAAGTGAAAGGGAAAAAAAAAAAAAAAGAGAGAGAATTAAAGTGATTTGTGTGCATGATAAAAGTGTTTTTCTGCAATAACACAGCATGAGGTCAACCATTACACAGGTTGCATTTGCCACGAGTACAATCCAGGGCCTGTTACCCCCGCCTGCAATACTGTTTCATAGTTATGAAGTCATGACAGCTGTGATTGCCAGTGTGGAGAATAAAGTCTGTGGAAAAAGTTTGGATAGGTTCCCACTGCATGCTGGCCAAAAATAAGTTAGCTGGAATTAAAGCATAAGAGGAGAAAGCTAGCAGGGGGAGAAAAGCAAGGGAACCCACAAACATTTTAGATCAGGACACAGCCTGAGCCACAGCAGCTCCAGGATGGATCCTGGCTCCACTCCCATCTCTGTGGGATCTTGGAACTGATAAAAAGTTAGAGGTGTAACAAGAACCCTTTTTGGCCAAGTGCGTCCTACCTCATGGAAATTGGTACTTCCCATTTCCTGCCTCCCCAGAGATTCACAAGTCATTTGAATTAATTTCACTCTCACCTTAACAATAGCTGCACAAACACGCCACCTCAGTCCTTGCACCTGAGGAAACATTTTATAGGATCTATAAACTTACAATGTCCCACTTGAATGTGGGGAGCAGGTGCTAATCAATAATACGTTGCCAACATTTAAACAAGGGATCTGCACAGACACAGTCTCCCTTAGCTGTGACAAATGTCACTGCTCTGTCACCCTGTGGCTTCAAGGCTGTGCTCATTTGCAGAGCAGGATTTGACTTCTTCTTTCCTCATTTGCCATCTGTAGAAAAAATTTTCCTCATATCTTCCAAACAAAGCAACAATGCTTTGCAAATTAATAGAAAATGTTTCTATTTCATTTGTGAAAAATAACTCAAGGGTATTTAGAAGAGTATAGTGTTCAGCATGTAAAGGTTGGTTCTGCATATTGGTGTGGAGGTATCACACAGAAAAGATTGCCAAGATATTTTCTTTTGCACCTGGTAATTTGCATTGAATAGGATCTTCCCACTCACCCCTGGAAGCAGCAAATGTGGTGACCCAA
Source organism: Streptopelia decaocto (assembly GCF_964273445.1). Classification (NCBI taxonomy): domain Eukaryota; kingdom Metazoa; phylum Chordata; class Aves; order Columbiformes; family Columbidae; genus Streptopelia; species Streptopelia decaocto. Next base: position 30,691,930 of record NC_138657.1, read on the forward strand.
CATACATGGTAAAAGCTCAGAGAAAAGGGATCAGACAAAAAAAAGAACAGGAGGACTAAAACAGAGACCAGCTATTACATTTTGAGTTCAACCAAGATGCTTATGACCATATTCAAAGGGAAGGTTGTAGTTCTGCCTGACACAGGGAGAAGAGCTTTGACTCATTCTCACAATGATAATTCAGAAGGGCCTAGTGACGTTTATTTGCATGTCTCAGAAATTATCCCTTGCCTCAAAACCTCATTAGACAGCGATAAGACTAGCACTGACCCACCACTGACAACAGCAATGATTTTTTTATTTTTGTTTTTCCAGCTCATGTGGGAAGAACTCATCTTCGCCTTATTTAGAAATAAACTTTTATATTATGAAACTATCCACTATGTTAACACAGAGGCAGACTCAGACTGTTTGACTTTTCTAATCTTTATTTGTTTATCACTTTAAAATATTTGAATCCAGAAAAAAATAAGATTAGAAAATTAAACATGGTGAAAGCCGTATACAAGGGTAAGATTAGAGAAAGAAACATTCCCCTTCTGCCTGTCTTCCCTGAGCAATTGCTTCACCACCCACAGCACCTCCTTCTGGCAATTGCGTCAACCCTTGGGAAACAGCTAGTCTGCCACCAAAAGACTAGAAAATAAAGAGATTAATGGGAAATTTTAAATACTTGTTAAAAGCTTCTACTTCAATGCCAGTTAACAGTCAGGGCCTCATGCAGGCCTAAAGGACAGGTATTATAAGAAAACATGAACCGCTGCTTGCATTTTGAAACTGTAGACAGCAGGTCAAGTAAGAGTCACTAACAAGGCTGAAGAAGTATTACCAAGGACAAAGCTTGACCCACTCTGTAGCTGTAACTACACAACAGCCATTGAACAGGTAGATACTCTAGAGACAAAGCCAAACTGACCGATGTTAAGAAGCTGAAGGATATTTTTACTCGTTTTTGCGTCTAAACAATGCATTAAATGCATATGCCCATAGCCCTTTTTTCTCTGCTGCTTTCCTTCGCCATTTTTTCCTTTGTTTTTTTCCTCTGTCCTAGCTTGCACTTTTGGAAGAGAAATGGAGTCCCTGAAGATTTTACTTATTTGTAATTAAGATGATTCTCAGTCTGATAGATCAGACTAAGAAAAAGACTAGAATGTTACTTGCTCTGCAGACTCTTCCTGTTAATCACAGAGATTTGTCCTTGGAATAGTTTTTCATTTAAAAAAAAATGTCAGTAGTTTGAATACCTTTGATTTACATGTGACTACTGCTTATCTGAGTCTTTAACATTACAGCAGAAGGAAGCTGGGTTGAAGAGCCGAAGCTATTTTTCCTTGGGGCAGAGGAGAGGGGGTTGGGGTTGAATGAAGTGTAGCCCTTGGTGCTTGTCAAACCCACTTTGTTTTTTCCTGTCTTAGGAGATTTTTTCTGTATCATGGCTGCTCCTCTGCTTCTGGGACTGGTGTTTTCAGAGGGAATTTCCTTACACAGACACATGCAGGCACTGTAAATAGAGGTGAACGTGATCAGTTGCTGTATGCGACATGGTCCAGTTGTATTTGCTTAAATTAGAAATCATAGGCGTGCTTTCCCTCCCTTCCTGTTTTCCCATTGATCTCACTTTTGTGCATTGTACTTGCTGCACAGCTGCCTGAACTCTAGGCCAGCATCAGCACTGCAGCTGATCAGCGTGTCCTTCCCACTGCCAGATCCTGGTTAGGGTTTGGTTGAACTGTATAATGCAGCTGAAGTCAACAGATGGATCCAAAAAGTAAGATAAACCTCCTATCTTTTCCTCACATACTGTTTTCTGGCTGTGTACCAAAACCTTAGATCTGCATGTCTGTTGTCATGCATTGTGTGCTGTGGGACTAAAGTCTGTTGTAGATGTGAATGACTGTGCACAAAGGAATAAGACGAAGAAGCAAATAATCCAGGGAAAGGCCATCAAATCAAAAGCAAAAATGCTGCACTCCTTCCTGTGTGAAGGAGAAATGAAATGAACAAAACAATTTTTATTTTCCTCGTCCACAAGAAGGAACCTCCAAACTGACTGGATTTCTATTTGGAGTAAGAAATACTAACACTAATTTATTAAGTGTTTGCAATGTCTCTGGAAATGGTGGGCAAATTCCTTCTGCTTTTGTTGTCCAGCCCCATGAGGGGTGAAAGAAGCACAGGAAAGGGCACCAGTTGTTGTGACTGGCAATCGGAATGTTATGATATATGCACAAGCAAACAAAAGAAATGCAGAAACATTGAAAAATGGTACAATGGTGACAAGCAGAGCTGGACCCCAGTTTGCTCTGTTTCAATACAGGCTACAGGTTTTCCCTGTATTTTAGGTCAATGTACAGCCATTACCAGAACTGTGCCCATGTGACTCTCTTCCAGAGTCATAACTCTCATTTCCAGAATCATGACTCCAGAGTCATGACATAAACCTCCTTTAGAGATTATACTTTCTATGCAAAACTCTAGCGCACTGAAGGAAGATTAAAGTCTTTTTTCCTTTAAAACTGCTAGACAGCAGAGAAGAAAAAGATCCTGTCAGTGTGCTGTGAGCTGTATACTCACTAGTGACTCTGTCCCATGAGCTGCCTTCTCTGGCCCATATCCAGGAAAGCACAAAGTATACATTTAATTTTCAGCATGTGTGTAGAGTCATTAACTGCAAGCACATGCTTACATGCTTTCCTGATTACTCCTTTTGGTTCTGCTATTTAATATAAAAGGCAGCAATGGCTTTTAGGGGTTGAGAATGTTTTGGAGGTGACCTAAATGAAAGTGCTGAAACCTTCCCACTGCATATAGGAATAGCAAGACAGTAACATTCTGATTGTCATGATACTCCTGCCTGAATACTGTACTTTGAACAAGCTTTGTCAGGCAAACCTCTATCTGTTTGCACACATGTTGATTCATGCTACTAAATTGGGTGGCATGAGGAGAAGTGAAAAACTAACTGGCGTATTTTCAGCAAATTACACACATTTTCTCACTTCAGACAATCCAGCCATCCTGCAGCTGTAAAGAAGTCACTCTTCCTTAAAGCTGTAGCAGTGTTGTAGTAACATAGCCTAGTCCAATTTCGACCCTGACATCCACCTGGCTGCCTCCAGGCATGCATCTGCCTTGTCCTGGTTTGGTGTGGGTCCGCCAGGAAGGAAAAACCTTCTTGAGACTGAATTGCTTATTTTGAGAGCTTCCTCTGCAACAGTCTCAGTGAGGAGCTCTGCAAACATTATTTCCCCTGTGTCTGTGCCTGCAGGTTACCCTGTGGTGAGTCATGTTGGGGAGACATGTGAAGTTAACTCCTGGCTTCAGCAAAATGGTGAAACACAGGAGGAATTAAACTTCATCTCACTTTCCCGCTTTCGTCGGTGTCATTAAGAAATGGCAGGTTTCTTCTTTGTATGCCTCCTTCTCAAGTTGATACAAGTACATTATTACGCCTACTTCATCTGTGAAAGACCAAGCAGAGACAGCTTAGCACTATGGCCACACACCAACATGGTGGCAGATGCAAAATTTAAACTCAAGCAGGTGTGGAGCAGTGGGCTTGTGCCCAAGGTGTTAGACAGTGTTGTGTCATACAGGGTCTGACAGGCACTCAGTAAAGGTGGGTGCCTAAAGCTGCACAGGCTCATCTCCATCCACAGGAGCTGCCCATCATCTCTCTTTCGTGGGCACTGCAGGTGAGGGCTGCCCAACCCCCAGCAGATTTCGTGCTCGCCACTTAGCAATGCTCATGCCAGCAGCTTCTGGGCATGGAAAGGACTGTGCTCAGGGACTGACCTCTCTGGAGAAGACGCTCTGCACTAGCATACTCACTGTCAGCTCTGTCAGAGGGTCACAGAGCAAGGTAAGTGTGAATTAAGTCATCAGTTTCCTTTCCCCAAAAAGAAATCTAGATTTACCGTGGGGATTTGGAGAAAATTTCAGGGTGGGGCTAAGTTTATCAAACTCCTGCAGAAAATGTCCCAATATTGCAGAAGAAGAGATACATAAGCACAAAGTTCAAGCGCAGAGGTTGAAGTTCCACAAGCATTTAAACTGTTTTTTTTTTTAACCAACATTATTTGTCTCATGTATGGCGTAAATACGTTTCAAAGTAACCTCATTTGTACTGTTGTGTAATAAGAAAACATTGCGCAGTATTGGAAAAGGAAATAGGGATACACTGTATGTGCCTGGTATCTTTTGAAAGTTCTCTGGAGAAAAAATAGGCACAGGCACTGAGATTTACTAAAATGTGAGTTCTTTTTGAAGAGGCCAACTTTACTAATGAGATGGCCTGAAAACCAGAGACTATCCCTTCTGGCATACATGTATCACTTGAAAGCCAGTAACTTTTTATTATCTCAGTATTCCCAGAAATTACATTAAGCTGAAACACAGCTCCAGTTGACATAAGTATCAAGTATATATTGGGACCTTTTAATGCTAGAACAATAAGCCGGCTTTATTGCAATGATTATTGGTAATATGAGGGTTGTTCTGGTATTTAGTCATAACTACATAAAATTATTGTTTTTCTGCTGTAATCAATGGCTATGCAGTTAAAAAAGACCAATAATAAATTTGTAAGTAATTAGTGACAAAGATTTCTTTTGTTGTATATAAATGGAGTAAAAGCCTCAGGCTAATTTTACCAGCATGTTCATATGATATCACTTCCTGAAAATACATGAAAGTTGGGTTGGTTTTTTTTGAGAAAAAAGTACATACACAAAGCAGAGGCTGTCCAAGTTCTACAGAAAAAAAATGACCTCAAGAAATATGCTGGGTTTCTACCTCAGAAACCTGATTTAATATTGAGGTCATTGAGAGAATTCAAGTAAAAATGCTGTTTCTGTCTTTACGCAAGGCTAGAGAGCATTTCTTTTGCAGTGAGTAGTCTGCTTACAGGACCATAATTCAATAGCAATATTTTCTGAGTCACTCCATTGATTTGGCAAGACTTTGTTTTCCCTTTTTTCCACACTGTCATTTTACAGAGATTGAAGCCAACTGTGCTCAACCTCTGCTCTAAATTACCAGTAGGCAAATCTGAATCAATTCAGCTGATTTTATAGGCTATTCTACTGAGTTTACAGGCTTCACTCTGAATTCACCCCAGCACAGCCAGATGCAGAATTTGGCCAGTTTTATGTTTGTAGGAAAATGTAATTAAGCATGACAGATGTGTTTACGCTAGAAAAAATTACTGTACTGTAAGAAAGATAGCAAAGATAGTTACACCACTCCTTAAAATCCACAAAGCCTTTTTAATATGTTCTAAAATATATTCTGACTTTTTCTGCCTTGTCCAGATACACCACAAATTTTCTGAAGGATTTCTGAGCTTCAGATGAGTTCAGACTTGTGACTGAACTGAAAAGTTTGGGTTGGATTTTTTTTTGTTTGGTTTTGGTTTGTTGTTTTTTTTTCCTGGCAGAAGTCTCTCATGTCTTTGGCCAACAAACTTATACTTTCTTTAGGATTCTGGATGGAAATGCCACTAAATTGCTTTTTGCACGGGAAACTCATTTTGTTCTTGCACATTTGTGCAGAATAGTGTCAAATTTCCTGCTAGCCCTTGAGCTATTCAGAAGAATGTAAGAACCAGCCCTGATCCAACCCCACAATCAAAGTGATGCCATTAAAACTGGCTACAGTGAACTTATTTCAATTCCTTCTGTACTATCTGGATTTAGCTAGAAACAAAGCATCTGAAATGCTGTGAAGAAGGTTAAGAGGTCTAACAAAATTCAGATGAGATTTCCCATCCATTCCTGTAAAAGCATATGACCTTTTCATGATACTGCTGGACAAAATAAATTAGAGCAAAGATGTAAGAACTCCCAACTTTTAAGTGTGACTCATTGTTAGTTATGAGACCCTATGTTTTCTTCACAGGAGTCATAAAAATATGATTTTGAAATCTTTAGCAATAATACCAAGTGCCTGAATGCCTCATATCATATTGCCTGGAGTGATAAGGTGAAACATCATTGTGACATTTTTGGGTCACTGAGCCATTCTTCTAAGTAAGATTACAAACTGAAAACATTTTTGAGATGCTTCTGATAAGGAAGATGAACAAGATCCTGACATTTAGTCCAAGGTCTCTTTACATAAATCTTTATTTAACTGCAAAGAAAATATTACCCCTTCCAGCATGCACTACAGGTCTGTAAAGGGCAAGAAGGAGGAACTGGGTAACTATAGACTGGTTAGCCTCACATCCAACCCTGGAAAGGTGATGGTACAACTTATCCTTGGCGCCATCTCAAGGCATATCAAGGATAAGAGGGTCATTAGAGGCAGTCAGCATGTCTTCACCAAGGGGAAGTCGTGCTTCACCAACCTCATAGCCTTTTATAAGGACATAACGAGGTGAATAGATGATGGCAAAGCAGTGGATGTGATCGACCTTGATTTCAGTAAAACATTTGACACAGTCTCCCACAGTATCCTTACAGCTAAACTGAGGAAGTGCGGACTGAACAACCAGGTAGTGAGGTGAACTGCGAACTGGCTAAAGGAAAGAAGCCAGAGAGTTGTGGTCAATGGGGAAGAGTCTAGTTGGAGGCCTGTATCTAGTGGAGTGCCTCAAGGGTCAGTACTAGGACCAGTACTATTCAATATATTCATCAATTATTTGGATGAGGGAATAGAGTGCACTGTCAGCAGGTTTGCTGATGACACCAAGCTGGGAGGAGTGGCTGACATGCCAGAAGGCTGTGCTGCCATCCAGCGAGACCTGGACAGGCTGGAGAAAAAAAGTTTAATGAAATATAACAAGGGCAAGTGTAGAGTCTTGCATCTGGGCAGGAACAAACCCAGGTTCCAGTATAAGTTGGAGAGCAGTGTAGGGGAAAGGGACCTGGGGATCCTGGTGGACAACAGGATGACCACGAGCCAGCACTGTGCCCTTGTGGCCAGGAAGGCCAATGGCATCCTGGGGTGTATTAGAAGGGGGGTGGTTAGCAGGGGTTCTCTTCCCCCTTTACTTTGCCCTGGTGAGACTGCATCTGGAATATTGTGTCCAGTTCTGGGCCCCTCAGTTCAAGAAGGACAGGAAACTGCTGGAGAGAGTCCAGTGCAGGGCAACAAAGATGATTAAGGGAGTGGAGCATCTCCCTTATGAGGAAAGGCTGAGGGAGCTGGGTCTCTTTAGCTTGGAGGAGAAGAGACTGAGGGGTGACCTCGTTAATGTTTATAAATATGTACAGGGTGAGTGTCACAAGGATGGAGCCAGGCTCTTCTCAGTGACAACCAATGACAGGACAAGGGGCAATGGGTACAAACTGGAACACAGGAGGTTCCACTTAAATATGAGAAGAACTTCTTCTCTGTGAGGGTGACAGAACACTGGAACAGGCTGCCCGGGGAGGTTGTGGAGTCTCCTCCTCCGGAGACATTCAAAACCCACCTGGAAACATTCCTGTGTAACCTCATCTGGGTGCTCCTGCTCTGGGCTCTGGCAGGGGGATTGGACTAAATGATCTTTCAAGGTCCCTTCTGATCCCCAATATTCTGTGATTCTGTGACTACCAGGGGTCTACGGACTGATATCAAGAAACTGTTGCTCCAAACATTCCATTTACCCATGTACCTTTCACGAGAATAATTTCTGGCAATACACCATACACATCTTCAGTTTCTTCTACACTGTTTCCCAAAAAATAAGACCTACCCTAAAAATAAGCCTTAGCATCATTTTTCAGGATTTTTGAGGATGCTCAAGATATAAGCCCTACTCAAAAAAAAACCCCACCTAGTTACAGTTCATTTAAGAAGTCAATTTAAATAGTGTCCAGGTGACATATATGTAAAAAAGTAATAAGTTTTGGAGCAAAAATCAGTATAAGACCCTGTCTTATTTTTGGGGAAACAGGGTAGGTGTTTGGATACAGAGCCATAACATAACAGAGCAAAGCCACGCTTCTCAACCTAGGTAGCTTTTTACCCTAATTGTCTGAGCTATACATCTCATTTCTGGCCAGAAAATAAAGTATATTATAAAATATAGTAGGATAAATAGAGACACTTTTAAATGTAAGAATGCCCCACTCTTATGTGTCACTCTGAGCACTCACTACTGTAATGGCACAGGTCTACAGCAAATGCTGGAAGAAGTTTTATGGAAAATGACATTAGGAATTAATTACCAGCATGGGTGGAAGTACACTAAATCATGTCCAACATAGAGACAATTACTATGCTTGTAAAGAAGTGGCAAAAACTTATTCTAAGTAAAGGAACAGTTCTGGCAGAAGCATCAACTTGCTGGCATAAACACATCTACCCCTAAGGGCTTTGACCAGCAAAGTGTGCTTCCAGTCAGAGCTTGCACCCAACATCACACCTCCCTTTATTCTGACTGACACAATTATTTTGGTTTACGTCTATGATGACTATCACAGAAGGAAAATTTTCACACTCTTTCACAGGCCCTGGTGATTGCTGGGTAGTGCAGAATTTTCATATGTTGAATGGTAGTAGATGTACAAACATACTCATGACTATAACTGTTTTCTTTATGTCCTTAAGCCCCTGTTGATCTGAATTTTAAAATAAGGATAGATTAAATATTCATATAATTTAATCACTGCTTCCTGGATACATTAGAAGGTATTGTGCAATGCTAAAATCAGGTCTCTTGTGATCTCACAAACAAATTATTACCCTTGCCATTAAGATTCCTGCATGCTGATGGCCAGGTCATGTAGCACACTCAGCCTTGCCACTGAGAAGGTGGCAAGAAATGCTGCAGAAAGAAATGTATAAGAATATCAGAAGAAAGATTTCACTTGACATCTCACAGATAAATACCAGTTTGAAAACTGCTGGCGACATCAACCGAGCCACAGTTCGTGTTTCTCAGGAGCAAAGAATTCACTTGAGCTGCAAAACCCTCTGGAAAGCACTTGACTGTGTAACAGGCGATGGAGCGCAGACCCTGGCAGGTCTAGCGAAGGGCCGGGAAAGAGAAGGTGCCTCAGCCGGGCCATAGGGCCGGCGTGCCTGCACCAGCCACAAACTGGTGTGTGCAACTGCTGGTTTTCATTAGAGCTGCCGCAGCAACGCCGGGCTCCCACGCTCTGGCGGAGATTGGGGAAGAGAGCTGGGTCAGTGGCGCAGTGCCCAGCCAGCACAGGGGTCCCGAGGACATCACTTCTCACTTCTCCAGCTCCCCTGGCCCACTGGAGGCTTCTCAGGCTGCCCGTCTGATTTCTCAGAGAAAAGCAAGAGTTAAATGTTATGAACCACGATTTTGGAGCTTTCACAAATAAATAAAAATAGTATTAACCGAGAAGATTATTTGTTCTGTGTCACATAATGCACTGCCTCCTTCAAATTTTTCAACCCTACTAGTCAAATACCTTACTGGAGCAACAGGAGCCAAGACATGTTTAGAGTTTGCCACCAGCTGCTGTTCTATTTAGCTTCTATCCTAAACTTGTTTTGGCTTCCAACCTTCTGAAGTCTACAAAAAGCCCGCAACGCCTCAAAAAACAGGCATCTGAGTGGGAGGATTTAAAGTCAAGGTAGATATTTTTCTACCAGTTTTGAATGGTATTAGGGATTTCCAGAATATTATTTTATTTTTAATTTTTTTTTAATATTTTGTCAGCATGGAGAAAAAAAAATAAATAAAAAGAAAATTAAAGTTAATGGGCACTTCTGGCTGAAATATCACAGTGAATTTCAGTGTTCACTTAACTAATCTTAAACAACAAACACTATTAATGTTTTATTGTGCTGCTTAATTACATTGAAGAGCATCATGCTAGAGAGCTTTGTACCCATGATGAGTAATAATACCAGAGCTGCAGGTTTTCCTCTGGAAAAAACCTGTCAACTCTTTTTCATGTGAAAATGCAATACAAGATATAATAAAATATCTAGGAAGGCGTCATTATGGAAAACTGTGCTGTCTGCCCAGGTGAATTGAGTTTACAGGTCACTTGAGAGGAGCATATGATCAAAGCAACAGCAGATGGTATCTACAAAGTACAAACAGAGCCCTCTCTCTTGGAGGTAGTTTATAGGCAGAACCTAAGAGCTTGGGTGGGTTTTGTGCTTATTGGAGTAGTTTGTTCCTAGGGACCTTGTGTATGGCAGAAGGCAGCTAGAGGGGAACAGGCTGCCCAGGGGTGTTGTGGAGTCTCTTACTCTGGAGACATTCAAAACCTGCCTGGACACATTCCTGTGTAACCTCATCTAGGTGTTCCTGCTCCGGCAGGGGGATTGGACTAGATGATCTTTTGAGGTCCCTTCCAATCCCTAGCATGCTGTGATTCTGTGATTCTGTGATCTCCATCATCTAGCAACTGCCTAATGACTGCTCAGGAAGATGATGGGTAATGCAGGTGTACAAAATGATGCTCTTGCCATCTTGCTAGCAAATAGGGAGTATGAAAGTCTATTTGCATTGAGAAAGCCATAAAAAGAAATCCAAAGTGGAGTAATAGTGCTGAGGTCATGCACAGAGTGCTCCACCTCACTGCCAACTTCAGAAGTTACTGACTTCATAAATGAAAGTGAATATTGAAAATTTAATCTCATCTGTCCCATCCTGATGCCTGCAGCTTCTGCAAAGACAATTTCCACTGCAAGCCTACAGGAAAACCAACAGTAGTGTCTACACGATCCTTCCCTATCTAGGCCATGAGTAAACTAAGTCTAAGTGAAGGGATGGAACACCTTCTAAGGGGAGAAAAGGGTAAAAATACTTATTTGGATGAGCTGTAATCACCAATGATGCTAAAAAGTATGTGTATTTACCTCTTTGGCATAGCAAAAAAACACATCTTGATCTTGCCTCAATAGTACGTGCTGTTAAAATCTGGTTAAAATTTTCACGAAAGAACCCAAAACTTATGCAGGACAAGTGGCCTAAATGAAAGTAAGACAGAAAGGTTAAGAGATTGTACTCCAGTATGCATTCAAAATTCTTTTGAGCTGGTGATGGCATTAAAGGACCTATTTATTAGAGCCACAAGTGAATGCCACAGATTCCTAAGGAGAAATGTGGAAAGCTTATCAGCTCTTCTCTCTTTAAATTACATTGTGGGGAGACGGGGAGCAGGAATTGTCAAGGGAGCAATGTGAAAGAATAGGCCCTGATCCAGTGTGATATTTTCATCCTTTCACATAACATCTGGGCTCCAGATATCCATTGGTACATGTGAGTGACTGCAGATGCAGTTGCAGAACACAGCAAGCATGCATGGCTTGATCTGGGGAATTTTGGCAAGGGGATCTGGCAGAGCCTAAAACCGTCATGATTTACTGAAAATTCATTTTCAGTCATGACTAATTTCATTTTAAATCAGCAGGATTTTTCTTTAAAGTTTATTGGGTTTAGCCATTGATCCAGAGAAATTTACGTTTCTGCAGGTATTTGTACACTCAGCTTAAATCAATATTTCTTCCTTCCTGTGAGAAAATGTGGCCCATGTGTGTCATTCTAGAAATACTAAAAAGAGGAACTGTCATCAATTTGTCCCTAAATGAATGTGTTCTCACTGAGGCCCTTGCCTTCCTGTGATGGCTAACACAATGAGTGAGCAATGAATGGTAGCAACTAAGGTATTTAAGAAAAATCACAATTTTTTGTCTTGCAGGAAGGGAAAAAATGTATATATTAAAAGATAAATGAGTGAATGAATGTCAGCAACAAAAGATCATTCGCTGGGTAATTTGAAGCTGACTTCTATGAACACCATATTTATGATCTCTCCTATTTCTTGACAGACAGCTCCTTCTTGCTTCAGGCAGTAAAAAGTTATAATAGATTTATAAAAACCCTTCAATTCCCTTTAAAACAGGCATAAGTGAATACCTGAGAAATACAATTGCCAAAGGCCAGTAGGTCCTCAGTTTGGTAAAATTTTCCCTTCTCTCCATTCTCTTTACGGCACCTTTCTCAACATTTGGAGATGTGTGTACCTATGTTTGCTCCATGAGCACAGGCTTAGATTAAAACCTGAATGTGTTTCCTCAAGATTGTCTCTGTGTTGAATGGTTTCCATTCGTGGTGTGATTCACTTGAGCAACAAAGAAGATCCCATGCTACTCAGTTAAAATACCAGTCTGCCATTACGATTTACTGTATCAAGCAATCCCGCAAGCATCTGTAGAAACAGACCTTGCATTCATCATTCATAGGACCATGTGTTTTTTTGCCTACTTATCCAACTCATGTCAGCCCACTCCCACTTGGCCCACAGTGTAAAACAAGAATTAGCACAATAAAGCAAAATCAGCTGCAGATACGACAGTAGCAAGCACAGCTCTTTGCGTTTCATGAAGACATGAAATTTCCAATAGAGTTTTCCTAGATTAGTCTCCATTGTCTGAGGTAATGTAACAAAACAGATTTTGGAACATGCCTATTAACTGCTACCATTAATGCGCCCGGTCTGTGAAGTAAGTTATGTGTTGTCTGCTCATTTATTAAGTAGTGTTTTCATGCAATATGCTTCAGCGTCTAATAGGTAACTAATGCATCATGTAGACAACTCGTCCACACTATGCTGTGACATTTATTTTACAGTAATTTTAACTATATCATCTGAGAGACATCAACCTGTTGCAGCATCCTTAGAAATTCTGAAGCAAAGGAGTTAGTTAGGAACCACTGCCCTGTACAGCTTTCCAGTCTTTGATACTTGCTACTACATCTGTAGGCTTCCAAATGAACTGGAAGGCTTAGGAATATAATTTGATGTCCTGAAATTTTTTTTAGGAAAATCAGCATGTTTGAACTGTGGTCACAGGACATCCTAGCTCATTTGTCCAAGTTACTTTTTTTCTGAAGTGTAACTGGAAAGAAAGGAAAAAAAAATAAATTGCAGCTCTAAGCTCAAATGCAGCCACTTAGAAACGTATCCGTCCCTGTTCCATACTGTTACTACTAATTTTTACATGAAAACCTGTAAATTACCAGGTACACATAAACCACAGTACAGCTGCTGGCAGAAGTACAGGACTTGCTGCAGCTATAAAAGCAACCTAGACACATTCAGGTAGAAAATTACAGTTCCTAACCCCTCAAAAGGTGAGTGCAATCCACTCCATACAGGGACCTATGCAAACACTTACAGCACTAGTCTCACATGGGGCCTAGAGACTTGAGAGGCTTGCTCTGCTCAGGACCAAAACAGACCTTCTGCCTCTGCATTTGAAGGTTGAAGACGTGGTGACCTGAGCATTTCAATCAATTTTGTATTTCATCTGCCATTGGTATCCAATGAGTAGTTTTGACTTGCTGCTTGCAATATATTCTGTGAGGCACTATGGTCTTTGACCTGAGGATGAATACTGCATGCACCATGCTGGAGAAAGACCTCCTTGGTTACCTCATATGCTGACCAAAGAAATTACCTCCTAGAAGCCCTATAAATGTTGCAATCTTGTCCTTCCTTTCAGTGGGGGAGATCGGATGTGTGCACAAAGGGCAAATTGGTGCAAAGGGAAGACTCGGCTATTTGCCAGGGATAGCAGAGGGTGCACATCTCTCTTACCACATCTTTTTTGGTGTGATAATCTGGAGCCAGATCTCCCTGTTACAGCTGGGTAGATCTTGGCAGACAAGTAAATCTGAAACTCCCCTCTGTCTGCAGCATGAAAAAGGGCTGTGTCTTATCAGCTGGAGGGGTTTCGGAGAAGGTGGTGGAGGGAAATGCAAACAGCACGCCTTCCCACAGCCTCTCAGGCAGCTCCACAGCCTCCCTCCCCTCATCACTCTTTCAAGTCTCTTGGGCCACTGTCCAGTGCATATCTGTCTGCTGCTTAACAAACTCAAGCTGTGGTTTTCAGGCTGATAAATAATTATGCTAATTAACAGGTTGGAGGAAAATGTGATGTTATTTCTGTGGAATGTTCTGAGAGGCTGGAAACACTTAACTGCAAAAACGACATGTGGTGAAATAACCAATAATTTGCTTAAGAAACCCACATCTGGTATGCCTGCTAGAAACAGGGGTTAATAGTCTGTCAGGGGCAGGCGGTGGCAATGAGTAGCCCTAGGATAAACAAAAAAGCCTTAACGGCAGGAAATGGGCTTGTTCTCCTAGCATAAGCATTTACATTGGCTGCTAACCAGCAAGAGATGTAAAAGGAGTTGTTTAGTTTACACTTGGAAAAAAAATAAAGAGAGATGGAAACAAACAGTCTTTTGCATTTTGTGTATCTGTGAAAAGGAATAAAAGCCACTGAGGGTAGCTAAACATGGTAATAATATCTATGCTCCACGCTCCTGGAAGGAGTCATAGACTCAGCACAGTCATAAAAAAGGAGGATTACTTAATTTATTTTTGTATTATTGAAATAACTGTCAGATAATTACACGTATGACTAAGTGACTGCTCTCACCAAAAAAGGGCTGCAGGGGAGGGAGCGGGGAGCAGAAGAAGACAAATCAGAAAACTTGGTTAATTGATCCCGGTTGATATCCCGATTTGTTTTTATAAAAGGATTGACCCTGATTTTCGTTTTGAGGATGAAAAGTTCAAGTGCCACTTGTGATAAGAAGGAAGGCATTCCCACTTGCCCCTATGGTAGTCAGGAAAGGAATCTGGACCACAATCCTAGGAACCCACCCGTGTATTGGTGTGGCATTGCTGCAGCACTTAAAAGTGCAAAAGAGGAAGCCACATTTTAAGATGGGATGAAATGTAAATAATGTACTCATTTGACGAGATTCAGATGAAGTGCTCTGTGTGTGGCAAGCTGAATCCGTATTTATAGCAGTTAAAGAAACACACAAGACGCTCTGGATACACTAAAGACCATGAATACTACATTGTTGGTTCCTAATTTTGTTTTAAATAAACAGACAATGTTCTACCTTAGGTGCTGTTTTTCTGCTGAAGTGATGCGACACTTGCAAAGGTTGCTTTTATATCTGAGTTGTATTTTTCACACAAGAAAAGACAACACCTCAGCAGATGTTGGCAGGTTTCTGTTGCACACTGGACTACTTGACATCTCAAGCTAAATTTTCTTTTATAGTCACTTTCAAAGATGTATATTATCCTTTGTCAAAATAAAGAGTTGTGGTCTCCTTCCAGCCCAGAGAAATATGGTAAGTACACATTATCACCATAACATCTAAGTTGCTCTCTCTTTCACTACATTAGTGCATATTACAGCCTTGCAAATGACAGGCTTTCACAGCCTCATGTTTTAGTGTCATGTCTTGTTTTATAGCGACATCATGTTTTCTCTACTGATCCTAGCATACAGTACCAATGTGACCCTGCAGCTCTGCAACATCTCTCACAGCAGCAAGATCTCCTGGCCACATGTTGATCCCTGAGGTGGGAAGCCATGGCAATAAGTGACTCAAAAGCCTCAATTATCAGCAAAAACAACTAGTAGTGCTTAGCTCACTTGGATGCAGGTGGTACTACCCATCCTCCACCGCGTGATGTGTTCTGGTCTGAGGCTGTGGCCTCCCATTTGAGAGTTTAATGAATTCTGGTGCGTTTTGATGCTTTTTGTTGAGCACCCAAGAACATAGAAACAGTCTGTCTTCTAGCTCTGCTTCCCTATGAAACAGCAGATCAGAGGAGGTTGCTTCTAGAAAACAACACATGCCAGGGAGAGGCAACCCCAGTGGTGTTTCCACTTGTCCTCATGTTGTGCCCTCAGCTTGCAATACCTACCCATGGGTTCACATATACTTAGGCTGTGCTTTAAATCATCAAGTGAGTAACATGAGGCTAGAATAACTGCAGCCTTCCAGGAGCAGAACCAGAGAGGGGAAATAATAAAATCACTGCTTGATTTTTTTGTTCCTCTGTGTTCCAGTTCAGTCATGTAGATAGAAGTGAGACAGTCCATTTTTTAAAACAAGACTAGGGCTCATTTGTGAATATGTCAGTGTAAGAACATAAATAAAGATAGAGCTACTAGCATGAGGAACTTCTGTTACCAGAGATTGACCTCCTGTGTCTAAATGGCTAGTGGTGACAGGAAAGAGCAGGTGACAAAAATAAAATATGTTTTAGGAATGGCGATCAGATCTTAACTGAGTTCTTGGAACCTCAGTATGATTTTTCTTATTTTGAATTCTGAGTTGTGAATACCTTCTTGCCTTTTTGCATGTTCCCAGTCCAAGCACACCCATCATCCTTTTTCTAGTAAGAAAAATTCTGTCTGAAGAAGAGGGCAAGAAAAATATGTAAAATAAACATTGTTACAGCAGCAGAGCTCAATCATTAAAAATTTTAAATTTAGTTGCGTATTTTTCATTGGAAGTATTACTCAAGGAATACAGCTATTCACTACAGGAAAAAAATAGTTCAACAAGTAGCTCTACTTGTCTCTGTTTTTCATAGTACTTCCATAAACACAGCAAAATGGTGCTCTAGTGTGATTTGGTGCAAGATTTGCATAATTTCATATGTCTTCTGCATGACTTGGATGAATTTTGAGTGAACTGATCTGCAAAACTCTTGCGAATCTTCCACAAGCAGCCCCCATGCTCGCAAACAGGACACAAGAACAGTCCTCAAGCTCCACTAAAGTCCCTTGAGCTTGTCCCTATGGGGAGAAGACCCCATGGACAGTTCCGGAGAGGCAAGTGCAGCCTTTCTTTTCTCCTGTGAAATACATGTGGGGATGTTTTATTTAGTCCTGTATACAGTGAAGGCAGAGAGCAGCAAGTGAGGACTCACCACCAGACCTTGGTGCCCCCAAAGCTTGCCAAGAGTCTAACCAGGGCCCCAGAATCTGACTGCTCACTGTGTTAATTTCTTCCCACCAGCCCTAATTTAGCTAAATTTAGACATATGATCAGGTATCTAGGTTTGGGATCTAAACTGAAATGTTATGAATGTTTTCCCCTCCCTCCCAAGATTACGTAGACTACAACTAACATTTGGATCTAGTTCTAAACATGAGGTGTTCATATCTATTCCAGTTTATCCAAAACTTTGTTGATTTTAAAAAACATTCTACACAAGAAAACAAATAACACCAAAAAAAGCCTTTTTTTTCCAGGTCTAAACATTTACTTCCACAAATTATTTATGCAAGGTTTTGCATAAATAGAAACTTAGTAAGCTTCCAATGTGTTACCAAAACAAATTTTTTCTTCACAATGCACTGTGGTGGAGCATTTGATGAAAATTATGACAATGTCCTTTGTTGCTTCTCTTTGGAAAGGTCTTTCCTTCAGGAATGGAATTTACGTGTTTGAAAGAAAAGCGGCAGGAAAAGCAACATTATAGGGACAATCAGGGAAGCTGTTCAAAGGAGTACCAATGTTTTTTCCTAGCAGATGATGTGGAAAGCAACCAAACACTGTTGGCTTTAGACTGCATCTTCCTGACATAGATCCCACATTCTCTTCTTCCAAGAGAGATTGTTTTATGCTGGGTAACATGAGGTCAAACAGTCTTCTAATATTTTTACAATAACCAACCATGACCATTCGGAGTATTTTTTATCTTCATTAATATCCAGTCTTTTAAAACGATTCTGGCATGCCTTTGGCCTAAAGAACTTCCTGTGATAATCAGCACCAGAACTGAATTATGCGTTGCTGTCAAAAGCTATTTCTTTAACCAATATCATTTTGCCAGTTTGTTTTAAGGCCATTAAACATTATTCTATTCCTAGTATCCCTGAACTTCATTTACAACCATGAAGATCTCATAATTATAAAAGAATAAATGAAAGTGCATTCATGAAAGTACGAAGACTGAGTAGTGGTTTACACAAAAACCTAACCACAGAAGCAGTTACTCAGTTTGGGACAAAATGCCAGCGTGTGTGAGTACATGTAGATATGCACAAAAGTATTTGCATGGGAATATCACTGGGAGGTTTCTTTACCACACTTTTCATATCAAGTCCTTTCACTGCATATCAGTATCTACATGAATGTGAAGTAGGCAACTGCATTTGTTTTATGTGCACCTACTACAAGCACTATTTAAATCACAAAGTTTATTGTTCAAAGCAGGAAAGCATCTTGTGCCTATCCTTTTACACAGTAAGTGCTCCCAATTGTAATCAGAATAATATGTGTCTGAACAAACCCCAGGTATAGGTGAATGTTCCCACTGATCATTCAAATAATAGCGTTTAACTAATTTAACAAATGGTGTGATGATTTAATGCTTGCAACACCAGGTTTGTGAGTTCTGGTGAGAACTGGAGCTTGACTGTGCTATGGCTTTACTTAAAGCCATAAGGCTGACATACTGGCTGCTCTGTTACACAAAGCATTGTGCCTTCTCTGTACTACTGTGGGAAAGCAATCTGAGCTGCTTCCTTCCTTTTGCTCATTTTGAAGCTAAAAATTAAAAGAGATACTCCCCACGCACAATTACTCTTAACATTAACGTGAATGACACATGCACCTAACAAGTGAAACTAGACGCCATTCCTTGCATTTGCAGTTTAGGTATTGTGAAAATCATGTTTCCTTATTAAGCTGGATTTTTCAATGTCTAATACTTTCAATAACCTGTTTTCAAAAAGGTTATTTTCATTAATATTGGGCCATGTCATACACCACCTTCTAATGTGGACATGTAAAATTACTGTCTCCACTCATGTGCAAAGTGTATAAGCAGCTGGTAGAATAATCTACTTTTTTCTCCTGCAGAAGACTGGTTTTAAATTTTAATCATTTTTAAATGGTAGCATTTGGTTATATTTAACGCATATTGAGGGTTACTGGTGAAACAAGGCCAAGAGAAGTAATTACTTAATTCACATTTTCATTAAAATACTGATAGCAGCATCAAATGTATTCCAGTAAAGCTAATATCACAAATTTTCTTTTATATTTCTAAATCAAGTAGGCACATTTGAGGAAATTATCAGGAATATAAAGGAGCTCAAGCTGAAATCAGAAATTATCGCCCAACATGTTTAGATTGGAAAGTGAGTCCCTCCACTTACCACATCCCAAACATCCACCTGAGTCTTGGCACATCTGGGCAGATCAGAGCACTGTGACACCAGGATGTGACCCTGTTCAAAAAGAGCCTCCTTTATGGGCTGGGGGGAGTTCAGTCCATTAATCATCTCACCCTGGCCTCTGTGCACTGTGACCACTTAAAGCTTTGCCAGGTATCAGCAACAACAATGCTGCGGTCGGTTGTCTACCTGAAAATGGGCTGAAACTCTTTGAAACAGAAAGAAAAAACACACTGCTATTCAGCATCTAACCCGGGAATTCAGTAAGGCTTTTTCTCCGAGGCTGGGTGAAAATGAGCCCCAGTGATGGGGGATCCCAAAGGCGTTGGGGTATTCTCTCACATCTGCAAGGCCTGCTTTCTTTCTCGGCCATCTGCTTCCGCCTGTACTGCCATGACATTACTGAAATGGCAGTAAAGTTTTGAATGCAGTAAGAATGCGTTTTGTTTTGTTTTCCCCCTGGAACTCCAAAAGTCACAAAAAAATGCAGGTTTTGTGGGGGAGGGAGAGAGAGGGAGTAAATCCCTGCCCAGACGTAATCTTTTCGTTAGCCCCTTGAAGCTAAGAGTAAGAGCAGCTGTTGAAAAGTGCAACTGTCTTTTCCATACATGATTAAATATAGTCGAATATCAAGTCCTATCATCAAGGGGTCAGTTAAATGTAATTTCTTTCCGCTCTGCATATATGCACAGAGGGAGCTTAAGTCCTCTCTCATCTGGTTTCTTCATCCTTAAAAGAAACAAAAGCGCACTGTACGGTATTTTCTAATTTGATAGTATCTTTATGGGATTTTAATATCCTCCTCCTTGCCAGCTACAAGCCAGACCAGCAACAACTGCAACTACAGTTATGAGCTGCAGCTGTTTGGGGCCTGTAAAGGTCTATCTACAGCCTGGAAATTTCCAGTCAGTCCAAACACAGGGCAGGCTCCAGCACCGTTAGCTGAAGTTCGAACTTCTGCAGGCAAAACATCGGCTACCGCCATCAAAGTGCTTAAAGCAAGCAGGCCAGCAGTGAAAGGGGTAGGAGCAGCCAGCTGTCGGGTGGAGAAGTATTAGTCACAGAATCACAGCTCCCAGAAGTATTAATCACAGAAACTGCGCTGTCAGCCAGGGAAAATCCCATCTGCAAAAGATGCTCTGAATGGCTGTCGTAATGATTGGCAAGGGGCAGGATGTGCATGACAAGCATGGAGGATTTGGGAGCTCCTCTGCTGGGCAGAGCTGTTCCTTCTCCTCTTCATGGGGCCAGAAACAGGTTGTGACTAACAGCAATGACAACAAACTTGGGGGAGTCAGAGTAGGTCTTGAAAGATTCAGCCATTATATTCTTTGGTATAGCTTATAATATACATAATATTTGCATAGAATTTACATTACCATAGACACACATTTCCCTGTGAGAAGCTTCAGTTGCTTTGAAAAATAACTCTGATAACCACCAAATTGAGTGAACTGTGTGTTATAACACAGCCTTACATTTTGAGCCTTCTTCTGCAGCTCAGATGCCTCTCTACATCCTTGACATGACAACTATAACACCTCCACATGTTCCCAAAGCTGGGCAGAGAGAAAAGTAAACTTCTTCCTGATTTTTCAGTATGAAAAAAAAAAAAAAAAAAAAAAATTTAAAACATCTAGTCATCTTCAATCACTTCTATCCTGAGGGTGGTTTTTTTTATTCTTGCCTGGGTTGTTCTTTTCATGAAGCTTTATCACCCTATACAGACCATCTTCAACTCACCCAGTGTGCTGGAAATGCTGGCAAGAGATTAGCTGTTGAGGCTGGCACATTAAAGATTAGCAAAATACAGAAGGTTTAGCCACTTGCTCAGGTGGCTAAAATGTTTCCTGATCTTTGAGACTTAGCTTAGCTTACAGCTCCTACCTCAATATATTATTGATAGTGCAATGCAGTGCAGTAATGCTGGTTGTGTCACCAGGGATAGGTCCATCCTCCCTCGCCTTGGTTGACAATATCTGTACATGCAGTTTTGCTGAAGAATTTGAATCACTGTCTTCTGTTGATGGCTCTCACTTCACAGTGAAATCAGCTGAAAAAATATTCAGGTAACTTAAGATACAAAGAAAAATTTTCATCATGAGGATGAAGCAGCATCATAATTCATTACACTTCATTAAGCCTGATGCTCTTTCTATAGAATATAATCTGTACCTGTTCAAAGGGACAGCAGTGAAATTTGATGGTTTTATACTAGATCTGAAAAACACAAATTAATTTTAATTCCATAATACCATTCTGCGGTTACTGTTAAACTTGAAGGAAGGATTATGGGAATGAAAATATGTCATTCTGTAAACCAGAGACCTCAGTCAATAGTATTTTAACATTAAATCGCTGCTTATTCAATGTATTAGAGGTAATGTCTTTGTCAAACAAGCTCTTTTTGCCTGAAGGTTCAGCATTAACACTCCCTTAAGTCTCTTTTAAACACAGGTAGCTCGGCATCCTCATCCACAATAGCTTTCATAATTGCTTGGCTTCACGCGACAAACCATGCCTTTGTTTCTGCCCTTAACCATTCTTTCATCAGCTGATGCTGTGCACATTAGACAGAACATGTGAGGACAGACAAACAGACTGGAAAAGTGTTTTGTGAAAATATGTTGAGACAGCTGCTGAATTTTAAGGGCTTGTCCGTACCAGGCAAAAAGATACAGCAGAGAACCAGATGGTTTCAAATGCGATGCAATCCTTGCAAGTGCTGGTATGGTACACAAGGATGCCTCAGAGTTGTTTGCAGAGATCAGCTGTACGAAAACACTATGAGGGCATGGCTGCTGTTGCTTCTCCCTCTGTGTCCTTGTCCTTGGTTGGTCGCATTAGCTGAACTGGGACTGCAGCCCAAGCAGACTTCTCTCTTACTTATTTATTTACTTACAACCCTACCCTGCTCTGTTTCACAGGCACTTGATATCTCTCCCTCCACAATTTCAAGTTGCTTTTTGCCCGTTTGGGTGTAGTGGTTTCATGTAATCACACAGTATCACAGTATGTTTGGGATTGGAAGGGACCTCAAAAGATCATCTAGTCCAATCCCCCTGCTGGAGCAGGAACGCCTAGGTGAGGTCGCACAGGAACATGTCCAGGCGGGTTTTGAATGTCTCCAGAGAAGGAGACTCCACAACCTCCCTGGGCAGCCTGTTCCAGTGCTCTGTCACCCTTACTGAGAAGAAGTTTCTTCTCAAATTTAAGTGGAACCTCTTGTGTTCCAGCTTGATCCCATTACCCCTTTTCCTATCATTGTTTGCCACCGAGAAAAGCCTGGCTCCATCCTCATGGCACTCACCCTTTATATATTTATAAACATTAATAAGGTCCCCCCTTAGTCTCCTCTTCTCCAAACTAAAGACACCCAGCTCCCTCAGCCTTTCTTCATAAGGGAGGTGCTCCACTCCCTTCATCATCTTCGTTGCCCTATGCTGGACCCTCTCCAGCAGTTCCCTGTCCTTCTTGAACTGAGGGGACCCAGAACTGGACACAATATTCCAGATGTGGTCTCACCAGGGCGGAGTAGAGGGGAAGGAGGACCTCTCTCGATCTACTAACCACCCCCCTTCTAATACACCCCAGGATGCCATTGGCCTTCCTGGCCACAAGGGCACAGTGCTGGCTCATGGTCATCCTGTTGTCCACCAGGACCCCCCAGGTCCCTTTCCCCTACACTGCTCTCTAATATATAATCTCCCAACCTATACTGGAACTTGGGGTTGTTCCTGCCCAGATGCAAGACTCTACACTTGCCCTTGTTAAATTTCATTAGGTTATTCCGCGCCCAACTCTCCAGCCTGTCCAGGTCCCGCCGGATGGCAGCACAGCCTTCTGGCGTGTCAGCCACTCCTCCCAGCTTGGTGTCATCAGCAAACTTGCTGATAGTACACCCAATTCCCTCGTCCAAATTGTTAATGAATATATTGAATAATACTGGCCCCAGTACTGACCCCTGAGGCACTCCACTAGATACTGGCCTCCAACTAGACTCCGCACCATTGACTACCACTCTCTGGCTTCTCTCCCTAAGCCAGTTTGCAACCCACCTCACTACTCTATTGTCCAGACCACACCTCCTCACCTTAGCTGTGAGGATGCTGTGGGAGACTGTGTCAAAGGCTTTACTGAAGTCAAGGCAGACCACATCCACCGCTCTGCCATCATCCATCCACCTTGTTACATTCTCATAAAAGGCTATGAGGTTGGTCAAGCATGACCTACCCTTGGTAAAGCCATGCTGACTGCCCCTAATAACCCTCTTATCCTTGATATGCCTTGAGATGGCACCAAGGACAAGCTGTTCCATTACTTTCCCAGGGATAGAGGTGAGGCTGACCGGTCTATAATTACCCGGGTCCTCCTTCTTGCCCTTTTTGAAGACTGGAGTGACATTTGCTTTCCTCCAATCCTCGGGCACCTCTCCCGTTTCCCAAGACTTGGCAAAGATTATGGAGAGTGGTCCAGCAATTACTTCAGCCAGCTTCCTCAGCACCCATGGATTTATGGATGTCCAGACTATTTAATTGCTCCCTAACCCAGTCCTCATCGACTAAAGCAAACTCCTCCATTGACCTGGCTTCATCCGGGGTCTCAGGGGTACGGGGCTCCCCAGGACAGCCTCCAGCAGAGTAGACAGAGACAAAGAAGGCATTCAGTAATTCTGCCTTCTCTGTATCTTCTGCCACCAGGGCACCCACCCCATTCATCAGTGGGCCTACATTGCCTCTGGTATTAGTTTTATCTGCTATGTATTTGAAAAAGTTCTTTTTGCTGTCCTTGACCCCTCTCGCCAGCTGTAATTCTAAGGAGGCCTTGGCTATCCTAGCTGCCTTCCTACATCCTCTAACAGCAGCCTTATATTCCTCCCAAGTGGCCAGCCCCTACTTCCATGACCTGTAAACTCTCCTCTTCTGCTTGAGCATACCCAACAGATCCCTATTCAACCACGCAGGCCTCCTGGCTCCCTTCCTTGACTTCCTACGTGTGGGGATGCTCTGATCCTGGGCGTGGAAGAAGCAATCTCTGAATGCCACCCAGCTATCTTGGGCCCCTTTTCCTTCAAGCAGTCTTGCCCATGGGATTTCCTCCAGCAATTGCTTGAAAAGGCCAAAGTTAGCCCTGCTGAAGTCCAGGGTTGCAATTCTACTTGCTATTCTGTTCCTGCCACATGAGATGCTGAACTCCACCATCTCGTGGTCACTGCAACCCAGGCAGCCCTCAACCTTTACTGCTTCGACCAGACCCTCCTTGTTAGTGAGGATGAGATCCAGCAGTGCACCTCTCCTAGTCGGCTCCTCCACCATCTGCATGAGGAAGTTATCATCAATGCACTGGAGGAACCTCCTGGACTGTGGCTGTCTGGCTGAATGGTCCTTCCAGCAAACATCAGGGAAGTTAAAATCCCCCACAACAACCATGGCCTGTGACTGTGAGGCCACTCTCAGCTGCCCATAGAAGGCCTCATCAACTTCCTCAGCCTGATCTGGTGGCCTGTAACAGACGCCCACAACAGTGTCAGCCCTGCCAGCCTGTTCCTTGATCCTGACCCATACACTCTCAACTCGCTCGTCATCCGCTCCTGGGCAGAATTTAGTACATTGTAGTTGCTCTCTCACATAGAGAGCAACTCCACCACCACACCTGGCTAGCCTGTCTTTCCTGAAAAGGGCATAGCGATCCATGACCACATTCCAGTCATATGAACTGTCCCACCATGTTTCTGTAATTGCCACCAGATCATAATCTCCCGACCGAACATAGGATTCTAACTCCTGCTTATTCCCCATGCTGCGCGCATTGGTGTACAGGCATTTCAGGGAGAGAGCAGAGCACACCAGTTTCTCCCTAGGGGCATAGGAGGCCACCCAGTCCTCATCAGTTTTAGAATGCAGCCCCACTGGGACAAGCCCAGCTACAACCCCATCCCCCTTCAAGCCTAGTTTAAAGCTCTCAAATGAGCCCAGCTAATTCCTGCCCCAGCATCCTTTTGCCCCTGCGAGATAAACCTTTCCCACGTGACACTGTCCGGACTGGTGTCTTATAAAACCAACCATTATCAAAAAATCCAAAGCCCTGCCTGTAGCACCAGTCTTGGAGCCAACCATTTAGAGAGTGAATGTTCCTATTCCATCCCACATCATCACTTGAAGATGGAAGGAGTGAAGAGAAGATCACCTGAGCCCCTGTGTCTTTCACCATCCTTCCCAAGACCTTGAAATCGTTCTTCATCCCCCTCAGACTACAGGAAGCAGCTTCCTCCCCATCTGTCTGGAAGACCAGTAGCGAGTAGTAGTCTGTTGGGTGCACCAGTTTGGGGAGCTCTCTAGCGATATCCTTGATCCGGGCTCCAGGTAGACTACAAACTTCCCTAAGATGAGGGTCAACTCTGCATATTGGGCCCTCTGTTCCTTTCAGAAGGGAATTTCCTATTACAATCACTAATGGGTCCAGCCAGGTATTCAGCGTCCTTTCCTCACTTTCCCAAGCTTCCCTCTGTGGGTAGCAGAGAGACTTTGTGGCCCGGAGTGGAAAGGAAATAATGAACATTCATAAATGTTTTCCAGTGGTAGGTCTCTCTGACCCTTTGGGTGGTGACACCCAACAAGACAGGACTGCAGAAGCCACCAGTCACTCAGAGCACACCAGGTGAATGAGGCGCTGAAGTGTCCACCTAGAAGGTAAGGAAGGGCTCAACACAGGGCCCGTACTCCGAATGCCTGGAGCGACAGGGACACTGGCTTGAAGCTCTGAGTGTGGCATTGTTTCATCCTTCATGTCCCTATCACATAACGATAAACTCTTCAGTTACGT
This sequence comes from Streptopelia decaocto, assembly GCF_964273445.1. Classification (NCBI taxonomy): domain Eukaryota; kingdom Metazoa; phylum Chordata; class Aves; order Columbiformes; family Columbidae; genus Streptopelia; species Streptopelia decaocto. Next base: position 30,717,688 of record NC_138657.1, read on the forward strand.
TATAATGACATACTATTTTTCAGGAGGATCCTTCATTGCACAGGTCAAATGAACACAAGTAATGCTCTTCCAGCCCCAGCTCAAATACTCTGCTGGCTTATAAAACACTAAGAATCCAAGAAAATCCATGAAGAAAGCACCACATATATACACTTTGCCATGATGCAGACAAACAAAACTTTTCACTGGACTTTGATGCCACTTTCTCATTGTCTCATCTTTTTTCATGCTGATTTTCTAGCAAATTCCAAATCCTGTGAATTATAGAATCATAAAATCTCGGAATTATTTAGGTTGGAAAAGACCTTTAAGATCATTGAGTTCAATTACAAACCAGACACTGCCAAGTCCACCAGTAAACCATGTCCCTAAGTGCTACATCTACACATCTTTTCAATACCTCCAGGGATGGTGATTCAACGAGCTGCTACTGAGCAGCCTATTCCAAAGCCTGGAAATAATTTTCTTTCTCACTATCCCATAGTCATACTTTTCTTCTGAATAGTCCGAATGTTAGAACATCTCTTTTTGAAAAAGCAGGAACATTACAGGACTAACTTCAAAGTACCAAGACACAATTTCCGTGTTGGATCCAAGATCTAGCCATGGAATTCAGTGGATTATACTGGCACATTTTTACTGACTTTATTTTGAATGGGCTCTAAACAAAACTGCTTCAGGCTAAAAATATATTCCAATCTTCTGAAATCAAGAAATGCTGAAATGGAACTCTTGGCCATCTTAAAAAAAGCTTGGAGAACTACTTCAACAACAAATTTAACAACTTAGACCAAAGAGTCCTATTACCAGTCAAACAACATCAAATCATATGTTATAAAATCCCTTTTTGAATTGCTAAAATGATTTAAATAAAGAAAGTTTAGCATGTGGTTTCAGACAAAAATATTTATCACCTAGTACTTTTTTGTTGATCAGCATCCAAAACCAGCAGTACAAGCATACCCATAGATCAGAGGCATAGGCTTCTATCAATCTGACACTATTCTAGGAGGAAGCATCAAAACATATTTGGTAGAAAATAAATAAAATCTCCTTTAAACAGTAACTAGGCGCTTAACACTGGTAAACTAAGAAGTATGGGAATTTAGTTCACAAACTGTCATAAAAGCCTTATCCTAATAAGCAAAGTGGCTGAAGCAGATATCTAAAATAACAGCATATGTCAACACACCATAGTGAGACATGCTATTTTGATTTATACCTTTGATTCTTGCATTATTAGATAAAGTAGAGCATTAAAAAGCATTTTCCTGTTTCTATTGCCAATTAAATTGTTTAACAGAATTTATAAAATGTTTGAAATATTAATTTTAGTAGCTGTTATCTGTTATTGCTCATGCACAGTCTAGGAAGGTTGTGAGAGTTTCATGCCAGAGTGTTTTTAGGAGGGAGAAAGTTATTTTTCTATTACTTATAAGTACTGTAAGTTCAGAAGGAATAGAAAATAATATATCTGGAATAACAATTTGTTTAATAGCTGAAAGAACTGATTCTGGAGCAGTTTTGGTCTAAGATTACCTTTCCTTTTTTTCTCTGAATCAAAAAGAAAAATTATGTAAGCTAAACCTGAAAGGTAGATATTTCAATCAGAAACATAAGACATTTAATTTCTTCTCACATGGATGCTACCAGGTATACCCATGTACATTTCAACTTCTGTATTTCAAACCATCTACATGATCTCATTCAACCTATTATAATCCAGCCATATCTCTTGGAAATATTAGTAAATAGTTAACTAGTTAACCAAAAGAAATCAGCATATTATTGCATGCAAAAAAAAAAATCATCATTTAAAAATATAATAGAATATGTGCACATTCATTTGCAGGGAAATTATAATATAGAATTTTTTACAATAACTTTTAAAAGGTATATGAAAATAAGTCAATGTCTGAGCTCTTTGCAATGACTTTGGCATGTCCTTCTGTCCCAGGTTTGGCTGGGACAGAGTCAATTTTCTTCCTAGTAGCTTAGTAGCTGGTATAGTGCTTTAGAATGAGAATAATGTTGATAACACACTGATGTTTTAGTTGTTACTAAGTTGCACAGCCAGGAGAGCTGACCTGAAGTGTCCAAAGGTATATTCCATACCTTATGATGTCACGCTCAGTATATTTTTTTGGACAAAGAAGAAGGAAGGGGGGGTTATTTGGAGTGATAGCATTTGTCTTCCCAAGTAACCATGGCTCGTGATGGAGCCCTGCTTTCCTGGAGATGGCTGAACACCTGCTGCTGATGGGAAGCAGGAATTAATTCTTTGTTTTCCTTTGTGTGTGTGCGCATGTCTTTTGCTTTACCTATGAAACTGTCTTTATCTCAATCCACAAGTTTTCTTACTCTTACTTTTCCCATTCTCTCCTCCCCCTTCCCATCAGGGAGGAGTGAGTGAGTGGCTGTGTGGGGCTTAGTTGCTGGCTGGGGTTAAACTTTGACACTCTCTCACTCTTTTCTCCAGCACTCTGCCTTTGGGGCTGTGTTTCTCTGGTGCTTTATGTTGCATCTGGGTTACATGGTCTTGCAGTGCACCAGTCATTGTGCAAGCTCCAGTGGCAGAGGCTCGTGCCTCCAGCTACACTCCAGGTACCTGGTACAAAGCATTTAATCTGTCTGTGTAAGTGTCTGGATTAAGATAGCAGGAGGTACCTGCTTTCTTGTCCCACTGCTCCTCCTGGGGTATGCTGGGATGACCCCAGAGGTATCCCCAAAGCTGGTGCAAAGGGCTGGTGAGGTGAGGAGCCTTAACTCTGGCTCCAGGGCTGCATTCTCACACCATCACAGGCACAGCTGTGGGGTCATTGCATGGCACAAAAGGAGCAGTGGCAGTAGTTCCTGCAGAATACTGCAGAGAACAAGGATGTTGAAGTTGCTGATATGTTATGGTCACAATGATCATGAACTCTAATCATAAGATATGATAATTTATTGCTGTGCCACCAAACTGCAGCCTTCAAAATTTACTGGATAATCTTTTTTTTTCACTGCTGCTCTCAAGACCATCACTGTTCAGTGGTGACATCCAGAACACACATCCCAAGTCCTCCCTATCCTGGGTGAACTGCAAGTGAAATATTTCACTGGTTTTGTCTTTTGAGGATTATTATTGGCTCGTCAGGCAGCTCCACAGCATACACAGTGGGCCTCTAGCTGCTGTGGTGAACACGCTTCCCGTGTTTGCTGCTCTGGTCCAGTGGGACAGCACAGAGAGGGAAATACACATATTTATATGAACGTTGGCAAGGGTTTCTAATGATGTGTGGATTTTAAATTGGTATAATGACTTCAAACTGTTTGGTGAGCTAACTCAATAGATGCTGCTCTTATTCAAAAAGTAATTGGAAAAGAAAAACACTTAGAAAATAACTCCACTTGGCTAGATGGTGTTAGCTACCCTCGTCTTCTTGTAAACATGCTCTAGGTCAAAGTTGTTTCCCAAGCAGAATGCCCTAATGAAAACAGGCAACAAGTTTGCTGCAACAGACAGGAGAAAAGGAGGTCATCACCGTCCTGGACCTGGTGGTTATGACACACCGCGGCACACTGCTCCATCTCTGCCCTGTCCCCAAGATATCCCTGCTTGCTGTCTGCAGGGCACGCAAGAAATCAGCAGCAAAAAAGCACATACGTGCAGTCACATAAACACATAAACACTTTCACTCACAGTAGTGCTCTCATTATCTGGCCATTGGAGGCAGTGACGGCTGAGACAGGAGAGACGTTATAGGATCCTGTCTGCCTAGTGCATTCACAGTCCACTCAGGCTGGGAATGACTTCCAGATGTCAGTGTGCTGCGAAAGTGCCTCCAGCCCACAGCCCGATCCCTTATCAATCACACTGGACAACACTGGCACCGAGTGGGAGGAAGTGGTGGCTCATTCAGCCAGAAAAATAAAAAGTGTATGTGATCTACCTTGAATCCCTGATACAAAATCTTATTTAAATGCCTGAGACAAACCACTGTTAAAGGGTTAGCTGGTAAATAAAGCAAATGTTTGGATCTTTTTGCGTTGGCTTGATTATGATGTTCCAGTCAGCAGAAATATAAAAGTCTGCATAGACAGTCATTTTGATTTTAAATGGCATAGTTCAGGTTACCTTAACTGCATGTCACAGATTAGCTGAAGCAATGCTGAAATAATCAGTATCCACACCACCAAAAACTTCTGTATGCAGACAACTCCTATTAAGAATTATGTAGGATTATTTTTTTGTGTGTGTGTGTAGAAATTACATTCTTGAGGTCTCCTCTTTTTTTGTGAACAACTTTTTCACACTAGCATTTAGAATCAAGACTGAAATGAATTTTCTGTAAGAAAGACTGCTTTTTTCCACTTCATGTTCAGGTTCTGCCTAGTGAAGAAAATAACTTATTCTTCTAGTGATGATGTCCTTGCACCCCATGATTTTTTGAGCACATCTATACAACTGAATTTGCCTCCTAATTTTTCTCCTGCAAAACTAGAAATCTCTCCCTTCTCTCTCTCCCACTTTTTTTTTTTTTTTTTAAATAAGAACAGCATACAAAACCTTTTCTTTTCTATTTTTTTCCCCCTAATGTATAGCCCTGCCATAATTTTGAGCCTTTTCTATACAATGCCACAGAGTACAGAGGGATACAGATTCCTCCTTCAATTCACTTGCCCAGTGCTGCTTTGGAGGGATTGATTTATTTTCTTCTGCCAAGTCATTTCAATCATTTACTGTGTTGTTTCCATAATTGTAGGTATATGAACCTATTTGCTGCAGAACATGTGTCACATTGCAGCTCACACCTGCTTGAACTGGCAAAAAGTATGCAGTTACACACCTACCCGGGTCAAGCTCTTTGTGGCAAATGTATACTCATTTTGAAGCTAAGACAAAAGCTTAAGGTATTTAGCAACCTGAAGTTGTGAATTGGACATCCTTCAGGATTTTTCAAAAGCACACAGGCATAAATCTCCCACTAGATGTTTATCGGCATCATTAAGCCCCTAAATTACATTATAAACTTGTTGCTTTGGCTTTTTTTTTTTCCTTAGCAAATTACTTACAAAACAATCCTGCCTTTCCCTGAATGTATTACTTCCAAGTATGCACCAAATGCTTTGGCAGAATTATGTTCATGCTTCAAGCTATTTGGAAAATGTTAATTTAATCTGCTCCCTTTTTGTTATTCATGTGGGCAGCCAGTCACGTAAATCACATGTTATCATTTCTGCCTTCTCACTGGCTGCCTTAATGTCTTTACCAAGAGAATTATGAACACCAAAGGCAATAAGCAGCAAAGCCCAGGTGATTCATGGCTGATAGGAATTTGAGGATAACAGTTATTCCTGTTAAAATTCACTAAACTTGTAGTTGATCTCAGCATATTTGTGGCTTCCATGTCTTTGCATCTAATGTAGCCCCTGTCTCCACAAATCACAGCTACTGCATGCTTGTCCACAGGAGTGTTTGCCAGACACTTTTCTTTTACTCTTGATTGCTTCACCTGACTGATGGTCCAATAAAGCCTGCATTGATGAATCTGGACACTAAAAATTAGTGCCTTATCCTGTCTTTTGGAATTGAAAGAAATATTTAGATGCCTGTATATACACTTAGGGTCTTAGTGACAGACTTATGAGCCTCCTGGTAATTCAGTGTTGAAGTCTAGGGTGTACTGCCTGGACATATATATCAATTAATTCATTTTTATTACCAGATTTAATTTTAAACTGTAGTCATTTCTTCTTGAAATTGACCAAGATAATAAAAATTAACTAATATCCAGGTAACAGTTAGGCACAAAGCAGTGTTGACACTTTGTGGTCAGAAAGGTAAATATTTACTTCATTAAAGACCTGCCAAGCTCACAAATTCGGTGAAAACATGAGATTTTAGTGAAGTAAGCAACAGATTTTCTTTCACAAAAATAGCATTCTAGTAATGCTTGGTTTTCATGGGAGCCTTTCACCAGAATTGCAGTATTCTATTTTACAGAGAAAAAGAGTACTTTTGAAGAAGTGCTAGGAATGACTTGTCTCTTTTGACTAGATTGGAAGATGAGCGCATATATTTTTGTCCGTTCTGTGGTTTTTCAAAAGACTGCATCTATTTTTCAAATGTTCCAGGCTTGGTGCATCATTAAGATAACGAGGGTTCAGCTTCCCCAGCATCACTCCCTGACTCCTCTGGCACAGTATCTCCCTTCAAAAGCTTCTGAAACCTTATTCCTCTGCACCAGGAGTCTAGGCGAAGAAAAGAGGTGCTGCTCTCTTTACACTTGTCTGCTGTAACCATATTTTACATCATTCTGCTTTGTTTACTCTTTGCAGACATTGGGGGAGGGGGATATTTTTGTTCAGGGAATGTTGATGTTTTATGACCTTTACCCATCGGATGCAGAATGGCTGACCTCTCTTATACCAGGGAATTTTTATGTTAGAGCAGAAGGGTTTAAGAAAGTGAAGAAAATACAGATTTCTGTTTTCTTATCTATTTGCAATTGTCTGGGTGAACTGTCTTTCTGACAGAACAACATCACCTATGAAGAGAGTCAAGAGCAGCCGTACAGAGGTAAAAGAGAGACATTAAGGCAAGCCAGGGGAGCAGAAGGGAATTTCATTTGTTCATATTCCTCATTTCCTGTTTCAAATGGTTTTTTAGCCCTTTAAAATTACCAGGCAGACTGCCTCTGCAGATTGGTCAGTTCAGAGCCTCTCTGTAAATCAGGTCCTTCAGGATCGCAGTGCAGAAACCTCACTTCAGCCTAATTCAACAGCCGAAGGTTTGGCAAGCGCAGACGCAGGCCCTTTGCCAAGGGTCTGTGGTCCTCATCAAATAAATCACCACCACTAATGGACAGGTGAGGACACTCCCACCTAAAAGAGGGTTGTGTCTGAGGAGCAGAGTCCAGGGTCTATTTTAACCCCAAAAAGGCTGGTCAGGCTGGAAGTGGAGAAGTGGAGCAGTGTAGCTAGTCCAGTGACTTCTGCTGTGGTTTGGGGACTTAAAGAGAGGTTTAGACTCTGACCCTACCTGCCCCACATCACAAACTCCAATGTTACCACTGAATAAGAACAGAAAACATTTTGGTGATGATGTGGTGTGTCTGCAGTGACAGCAGAAAGGGAAAATGAAACCCTGCAGTTTCACGTCTCTGCAAAACACAGTGTCTCCCAGTAAATATACAGACCACTGCTATCTTCCCTATTGCTCACCAGGTCTGAGGAAGAAAACTTTTCTATCCGTGTAAAGTAATGCTCTTGCCAGAGCAGCCAGGTACATGAACAAGCTACATTTTGGCAAGCAGAACTGCAAAATTCATACCACACTGGCTGCTTCAAGCTACCTTAGTAAAGGCCTACCAGCTTGCCAGCCTCATGGTAAATGCGAGGTACATACGCTCTTTTTGCCTGAGGAGTAAACAGGCCAAATCGCAGAGGGGTAAAACAGGTACCATGTAGCAGGGCACACAATAGGCAGATGTGTCCATGAGCCTGCAAAGTGAGTCCAGAGTACCCTAAAAATTTGGCTATGTTTGTCTGTTAAAATCAGATCACTTTGATGTGGCCACTCACTGCATTGTAAAGCAGTAGAAAAATAGGCCACTAGAAATGCATACAGAAAACGTTTGGTTCAGTTTCCCTGGCTTTTCTCTACCTGCCTCGGTTCAAATTAGATGATCTCTACAGCTATTGGCCTCATTCCATAGCATACTACTGAGCTGCTCTCTAGAGATATTTGTTTCCAAACCTCAAGTTATTTCCTTTAAATTTAACCTAAATTAGGGAGGCAGAGAGGGAAAAGTGTGTGGTGGTTTCATAGCAAAAACACTGTCCATGTTCCAAATTTCCCAAGAGGTTGTTTTTTAATTAAAGTGCAGCAGTTCTGGAGAGGAGAGTAGAAGTGCATGACGAAAGCCCTTCCCCAAGCCAGTACCTCATTTATTTTGCTCTTCAGGCCTCTGTAATTCTACAAAATCCTTTGTTGTATGATAACTGTCCTAGCTGTAAAATCTGCACAGCTAGTTTAGGTTTTTTTTCCTCTAAAGACTGGCTTTTGGAGAGTGACCAGGCCAGCTAAAAAGGACAAAGCAACTCATGAATATGATTTTACAGAAATCTTGGTGGAAGGTGAGTGTGGTCCTGCCAGGTTCCTCACAGGCTGGAAGCCTGCAGCAGTTTCACGGGAAACATGGAAAGCCAGCCAGGTCCCTTCTTTCAGCCCCACACAAAGGCACATCTGGCCTCGTCCCAGTCTTTCTGCCCACAGCCCTAACCCTGTGCAATGTCCCAAGAGTGGTCAGTGAAAGCCGCTCACCTTCCCTACCAAAGCACCAAGCAGCATGAATGAGGAGGCAGGTGGAGATGAACGCCATTGCCACGTCAGTCAGGTCTCTGACATCCCCTCCAGGAGGGGAGGAAGGAAAGAAGAGCCTTGCTCCCTGTGCTGCTAATGCACTGCTACAAAGAAAACTTCAATGCCTTTACTCAGCTGGCCACTGAAGACCTTCCCTCCTGCTTCTCACCAGCTTGTTTTGCCATCTGTGTAGCAAATAACAGGCCTCCAAAGAAAAACAACTTGCAATGTATGTCTACTTAAACTGCTGATATCATCTACAGAGCTCCTCCTCTGTTTTCATACATATATATATATATCCATTTTTCAGCCCTGTAGTGACTATGGCCTTTATTTTCACCCTGCTCTAACTCCATACCACAGTACAAACTTTTACCATGTAAATGTCTTCAGACCACCATTTCCACTGTCCAACTCACACTGTGAAAGTTTCCCCCCTCCCCAGCACATTTTAAGGTCACTTCCATCAGTTCAAACGCTGATTATTCATTATATGAAGTATCTGAGCTGCTAGCCGATGACAGCCAGGAAACCATAAGCTGCCTTGAGGTTTGTCTTCCTATCAGCTCCTGCAGCTGGGTGATGTGTGATTTTTTTTCTGCCATTGAAACTATTAAGTTGCTGCAGTTTGTTTGGTTTCAGCTTACCATAATTGCTGCCATTTCCACGGCTGATTTGGGCTATATTTGAAGTTGATATACAATACAAAGTGTGCTGCATGTGTAGCTGCTCTCCATGTGTCAAGAAATTAGAGAGGGAGAGTGTGTGTATATGTGCGTGTGTGCGTATATATAAACATCTGCCACGTAGCTGTCTTCTACTTACTCATGTCTCTGAGGGGTTTACTCTACCAAAGGCAACTGACTATCTTAACTGTCCTTGCAGTGATAATCATTCAGGTTCCTGCTACTGGGGAAATTAATTTTGGTTGGGTGGGAGCAGACACCACAAGTAGGGGAGAAGTGGGATGACTAGCAGAGGCTATTTAATGTATACGAGTTACAGGCTGCAGGTCCCAAAGATGTCAAACACAGAGCTGTATGTGGATGTGCAGCCCTTAGAGTGACATTTGTTCATGGTCCTGAGACTCTCACTCCTTGAGGCACTGTAATTCAGTGCAGTCTCAGAGCTACTCTGAGACTTACCACAGGCACCCAGGCCGCCAGATATTTATGGCCCATGGACCTGAAGGGAACCCTGGCCCAGGAAAGAAAAAGCGATGGCTGGCATGGGAGACAGGGTTGTCCTTCATTGGAGCTGCTGGCATGGGACCTCAGAACAACCAGACAAAAGCCCTTTGTTGAGTGACTTTCGCTGTGTCTCAGGTCCTCATTTGTAACTGAAGATAACAAAGATGCTGCGCACCACTTTTGGCCATGTTTGTGGTGCAGGCTCCTTCGGGGAACAACCCCTTTCTAGTATATGTGAATGCATTCCCCAGTGTGATGGTCAGAAGGCACCGATCACAACTGTGTTACATGGTACCTGAAGAGTATCTGATGAAAACAAGAACAGTGAAGCATACTGCAGTATGTTTGCACTAATAGAAATGGGACAAATAAAAGTAAGGTGGATTAGGTTTCTTATTTTCCATTAACAAAAATATTTACAGTTCTTCTCTGAGTCTTACCTTCCCTATGCTGACCTGCATGGATGATCATCAGAGTTTGTCCCTTTTAATCTCCAGCAAGTACTCATATGAGGCAAAGACGATGAAGGAAGCCACAGGCTTTTTTGAAACCATATGAGGACCAGAGGAGGAAAGTGCTCATGGGTGCAAGGACAACTGTTTTCACTGAATCTCTTTCTTTGTTGTTGTTGTTGTTGTTGTTGTTGTCCCCAGCTTTGAGCACACCTGGAAGGCACAGTAGCATATCACTCAGCAAAAATAAACTAGAAAGGAGATGGAAGAGAGCAGTGTAAAAACATGATACATTGGACTAACTGTAGTGGGTAAACTGGAGGTCGTTTCTCATGTGTGTCTGAAAGCCCTGCCCATGGTAGTGAAAGGATGCAGGCTGCCATGTTTTACTTCACACTCTGGTTTCCCTTGTTGGGAAGAAACAGTTATTTCATGGCAAATAACTTAGCCAGAGGTGGGTGCTGCACTGAAATCAGGGGTCTCACTGTCCCAGTGTCAGTGGTGGATGTGCTGAGTGTGAATCCTTGTGCCTGTCACCCTCTAGCCTCACACGGTGCACCAGGGAGGACTTCTGGTGATTAACATGGCCAGTAGTAGTTCTGCTTAAGTTGACAGCAGCTGTACATAGGTCTCCTCTGTGAGTGTAAAATTACTCAGACTTGGAGTATGAGGAGCAGAGGGCACACCTCCTGGTTGGGTGCTGAACTAGCCCAACACCCTGCCTCCAGCCCTGGCCAAGAGCAGATGCCAGTGGAAAAGTGGAGGAAGAGGACAGGAATACAAGAAACAAGTGGTTACACCTCTGAGGACTGGTCCTGGCCCCTGAGCAACCATGGACACAGAGCTGTGCCATGAATCACAGAATCACAGAATGGTTGGAGTCAGAAGGGACCTCTGGAGATCATCTAGACAAACCCAGCTGCTAAAGCAGGTTCATCTGAGCAGATTGCACACAAATGTGACCAGGGAGGTTTTTAATGTCTTCAGTGTAGGAGACTCCACAACCTCTCTCGGCAGCCTGTTCCAGTGCTCTGGCACCCTCAAAGTAAAGAAGTTTCTCCTCATATTCAGATGGAACGTTCTACGTTTCAGTCTGTGCCAGTTGCCCCTCATCTTATTGCTGGGCACCACTGAAAAGAGTTTTTCTCATCCTCTTGATACCCACCCTTGAGATATTTATAAGCATGAATAAGATCCCCTCTCAGCCTTCTCTTCTCCAGGCAGAACAGATCCAGCTGTCTCAGTTTTTCCTCATAAGGAAGATGCTACAGGCTCCTAATCATCTTTGTGGCTCATCACCTTACTCCCTCCAATAATTCCTTATCCTTCTTAAACTGGAGAGCCCAGGACTGAACGCAGTACTCCAGATGTGGCCTCACCAAGACACAGTAGAAGGGGAGGATGACCTCCCTCAGCCTGCTGGTCACACTCTTCCTAATGCACCCCAGGACACCAAGGACTTGCTGTGGCTTGGGCAGCAGGAGGCTGGAGGCTGAACCCCAGCTCTTCCACAGAGGTGAGCTGTTTTGCATCCCTTTATCCTTTTTTTGATAATTGGGATAATTGGACCTTGGCACCTTGGCCAAGTGTGTGTTTTGAGATCCATGGGTTAAATGCTACATAGGGGCTGAACATTGGTGTATATCACAGTGTACCATCATATGAGGATGCAAAAACTCAGGGCCTGGCTCCAGACCAGTTCAGATCTCCCAGGTGAATCCACATACTGTGTCACGTATCATCACTCACATGCAAGCCTGTGCCCCTGATCCCACAGAAGCTGATTGACACCTCCCATCCCCTTTCATGCCATCACTCCCTGGTCCTGCATTTCCTTCCCATCTCCAGGCTGCTTGCTGATCCTGCTCCTCCCTGCTGCCCTGCCTCATCAGCCACCCCTGCCCCGGCAGCCTATCTGCCCATACTGGCCAGAGACACAATGGGGTGCTGATTACAGGCTGCTTTTTATGTGTGTGAAACCTGAAAAATGGCTAAGCAGCAGCTAATGTAACTGTGTGAGTTCATGTTTGTTTCCAACTATCCTCTGACTCACTGTTTCTCAGGATTTGCTGAGCTGCAGAAGCTCTGCTGATGGACAGGTGTCTTTGGTAGATCAAGGACTTGAGGGTTACCCCCCCACAATGGGGATGGGACCATTGCTCCCTTGCCTGTCTTCCCCCATGCCAGGTCTCTGCTGACACCACCTGTCTGTTCAAATTACACCATGGGTGCCAAATGCAGGTGACAGCTACAGCTCTGTCTAACATAAACTCTCCTTGCCAGCATCACCTTTGCCAGATCCTCTTTTTTCCCCACTCAGATAATGATTTATTTCGGCATCTTGTGATATACCACCTGAAGTCCTCCCTACCACCAGAACTGCAGGAGATAGTCAGGAATGTGATCCATTGCTAAGGATGTATTTTTAAAGCAAAGCAATAGCATATTCTATGTAGAGAAAGGATTCCGTTCCTTACTGTAAGCAGCTTTTGTTGAGCTGAATGAAATAACAGGTCGCAAAGCCTTTTGTTTTTCAGACTGACATTCAGACCATTTCTGCATTTTTGACCCATTAGTCCTCTGTCCAGGCTAACACATTTTTGGAAACACTACAGAGGGGCTGTAGACACTGTATTTGCTGACGCCAACCATAATCAGAAGCATTTCACAGGAACAACTGCTGGCAGCCACAGTGCTGACTGTGGAAAAGTGTAGTGAATGAAAAGGAGTTGCAGTAACAAAGGCTGAACTAAAACAACAACGAACAACCCCCCATCACATTTCCAATCAGTTTGCCATTCACAGGAGGCTCTCCTTTGTGCAGCCCTCCTTCCCCACTATGTCCTTACAGAGGTTCCTCCGAGTCTACATGCTCAGGGTTGAAACCTTAGCTGGGCACAGGTTGCACCAGCCAGAACAAGGGTCCTATTAAAGAGGCTGGGGGGCGGCCACCAGCCTACAGTGCAGACGTCCTGTAACGAGTCAGATAGCATTCCCCCACATCACAGAGAAACGGTGATCTGCAACAGCGTGTCATCTGGGGTTTCTCTGATTTTTTGCTGCTGCTGTTGTTCTTGGCCACATGCTCACCCCTGCTCTGGAGAAGAGCGTGTGGTTCTCCCTCCACTGGTAGCACAGCAGATGGTTCATGGTAGCCACAGCCAGAACAAGCTGAGCACAACAGCTAGGTCTAGAAGAGCTTGGCTATTTTGATTCCCTGTTTAAAAAAAATAAAAAATATATTAAAAAAAAATATATATTTTTTTTCTTTGTTGGGGAGGGAAGAGACATTTTCTTTGCCTTAGCAGGAAGTGGTTGCAAAAATAAATGAAGATTAAAGAGGTTAAACTGGAGGGGACTTTTTCAAGCCATGAAAGGTGAAATACTTAAGAATGCCCTGGCTGAATTTTGTTCCAGAGAGAGCAGGGGATAAGGGAGTCAGTTCTTCAGATAGATTCATTTCACTGCTTGTGGCTCTAAAGTCTTTTCATTTAGGGGGCAAAAAAAAGAAATAAAGAAATCTGTGTGATGAGGGGAAACAGACTTTGTAAAGTCCTACATCTGAAGAAGCCAAAAGCCACATGTTGAATGGAGGTAGGGCACAAACCATTCCTGCATTGATATATTCATAGTTGTCTGAAGGAAATCCTATACCTCTTCCTACAAATGCCTGTATATTCACCAGTGTTTTCTTCAAGCAGCAGAACCAAAGTAAAATCCATCCAACCATTAGGATTTTACCGCAAAGGGGCTGTTAAAAATAACAGTTCCAATGAATCATCTCAGAGGAATCTACACATTTTTTGATGATCAAGTACTGGGTTTTTTGCAAACTTTTTTTTTCTTTTTTTTTTTTTTTACATCTACCTTTGTTAAGAAATGACCATAATAGGCCCAGAGGAGTGTAAATAAATATAAAATAGTCTGGAGTTTCATGTTAGGAGCTAAAAAGGAAATCTAGGGCTTACCTCAACCTGGTAACACATGTTAAAACTATGATTGTAACATTAAAATGCGATTTTGTGTTATCTACAAGTTATATAATACAAGCAGAGCAACCTGTAGCAGAGACTTTTGAACAGGGGACAGCAGGGGAGAGAGGTGATGACACACCATCACCAGCAGAGGGTATTTTAAAATGATAAATTGGGATTAGAGAGTGAGTTATGTTGTGGTGAATGTCTGTTATGGACCATTGGGTCATGAAGAGGCAGATGAGGCCTTCTTTGGTCAACTGGAAGAAGCCTCTTGTCCGCAGGCCATCATCCTCATGTGGAACTTCAGCCACCCCAATAATATTCCAAAGAGTAATGCAGTGGGGCACAAGCAATCCAGGAGGTTTCTGGAGTGTGTTGATGTCAGCCTCCTGGCACAGGTGATCGAGGTGCTGATAGATGGAGATACTCTGCTGAACTTCATGCTTACAGGAAGGAAGAGCTGGTTGGGAATGTGAAGGTCGGTGGCAGCGACCATGAGATGGCCGCAGTGGAGTGCAGGATCCTGAGAGGAGAGAGCTTCTCAAGAAGCCTGGGTAAGTGATGGGTCAGGGGCATTTAGCAACACACATATAAACACCTGAATTGAGGAATTAAAGGAGATGGAGCTCAGTGGCGCACAGTGACAGAACAGGAGGCAACACATGCAAACTTAAATGCAGGAAATTTCACTTTAAAAACCCCACTCGTTTACAGGTGATCAAACACCGGCAAGGTTTCCCAAAGAGGCTGTGACATCTCAATCTTGAAAATACCAAAATTGGTCTGGAAAAGGCCCTGACCAGCCTGCTCTGGCTGACCCTGCACCACCAGAGGGGGTTGGACAAGACAAAGTCCAGAAGTGCCTGCCAGCCTCAGACCTTCTGTGACTCTGTAGAAAAAGGTTTCTCAGGAAACCTTTTCCATAGTAAGACAAGATCTGACTTCCTGGAAGTCAAAAGTTGCATTAAATGGATCTGACTTAAATCACTTTAAATATCATTTATTAGAAGAGCAGAGTTCTGCGGTTTTGCAGGATTGCAGGAATGCAATCTTTACTCACAAATAACCTCTAGTGAATTCCCATAAATGAACATGGGAAATCGCTTCTTACCAACAGCAGAACTGTAAATATCTGAAACAATAAGGTTATACTCATGGTAGAGTTGTTAGAAATTACTGATGGAGGGATGTCCTAATGGCTCTGCTCCCAGCCTCTCCCATTTGTATCAGGTTGCTCATTCTCCCTTGAGTAAAGTCTAGTGGCATAGGTTGGGCTGTGGAAAAAAAAAATATATTCTTAGTATGAACAACTCAAGAGTAATAGAGTTAAGAGTTTCTGAATTCAGCATGAAAACACATTAGATCAGGAATTGGTGACAAATCCTACTTCTTCAATGTCAGGTGCATTGAGTAATGTCTGGAAAGACTATGATCCTAAAACATGCGTCTGGACATGTCAAACCAGCTTAAATGTCTTTTCCATAGTGTGCAAAAATGAAGTTAACTATTCATTTAAAAAATTCTTCATACTCAAATGAAGCTATTACTTACTGTGTTGTAAACCTTTCCATTTTTAATACAAGTGCTCCAGGCAGACGAAGTTTGCTTACTATAGTAATAACTTGAGGCAAGAGGCATGAAGTAAACCCTTTTTCTTATCTGCTTTTTTAGTGTGACAAAGAGGATTTTTAAACACTGAAGTCAGGACAGTTTCTTTTTGTCTTGATTTGCATTTGTTATATGCTTATGAGAGCACTACTGAATTTTGCATGGGTCAGTGGAGACTGGTCAGCAAATATAGTTTTATTCCCTGGAAGTACCTATACTTGGATGAAAGCTAAGCTACCTTTGATCAAGTGTAGCCTGAGTTGCACTACGGGTAAAAAATATGTTGAATTTTAGTTCACATCAGTACAAATGACATGGAGAAAATCAACTATGGGCTTCGAGGAGTGTAAATAATTCCCCAGATTTAAAATGTCCCTGTTTGGATATATCAAATGCTCAGCACCTTTTCCGTTTGCAGAAGCCATGCTGGCATCTGCCTGGATGACTTCACCATAACTCCAGGAGATCTCTGGTGCAGCCAGTGCCATTGGAATATATACATTTCAAATGAACCTGGATATTCACTTAAGTGTTAACATTAGAATTTTGAGAGTGACTCTTAGAACATCTGTGAATCCAGTCTAAACTGCTTCAGTTTTACTGAGCTGTTTGGATAACTAGCGAAAAAGCAGTTTACAATAGTTCATGTAATTTCAAGAAAAATAGCAGATAAAAACTACAGGCATCTAAGATCATATTTATCCAGATCTGTCTTACTGACTGCTTTTGTTTTGTTACTTTTCCTAATTTCTTTGTTCTTCTATTCACTGCAAAGTCATCCTGCCAAAAATAAAATCCCCAACCTCCATTCCTCCCCCCAAACAACAAAAATAATTTTCAAGCCACAGGACTAGCAAGCATTTCAATTTAACTGTATGTGGTAGTGGCAACTCTGCAAACAACCGTGTTTTAAAACACCTCAATGCTCTAGAAATAATCTGCCGGTATATCTAGAACACTGCTGCTGCACGAAATTTTTCACACACATCTCATTCTCTCTTCACTCTTCCCCATTTTCTCATTTGTACATATGTGTAAAGCAGGTTAAGCAACCTCCAAGCATATGAAAAATATACATGCTCATTTTGGTTCCGCCACCTAGACTTTTTTTTTCTCTCTTTCTGACAGATTGTGAAAGACACAATTCTACCATTCCTTTTAATGAAATGTCAAACATTTTTATCTGTGGTAGCTCTTCTCCCCTCCAAAACCAATTTATTTTGCATTTTTGACATATGAAGCAAAGACAAAGCAAAAGCTTGTTGTTGCTATCATTTTTCAATCAACAAGAGGTTTACTGTATTGTCAGTTTCTCAAATGGAAAAAAAATAATTCCAAGCCAAATTTATATGATTTTAAGACTGCTACTGAGCCAAGACTCACTTTTTTTGTGGCTTGCTCTTACTGTTTTAAGCTCTGTTCAAGAAGACTACTTAAATATTTGTCTGTGTGCTTTGAATAGTTCAACCTAGTAAAAATATGATCAGTCTTCCTCTCCTGAATCCTTTTTTTTTATTCTCCTCTAGTTTTAAGGTTCAGACTTTTCATCTCATAGCAGTGATAAAAAGCAGGGCATTCCAAAACGTACATGAAATATTGGCGTATACGAAGAAACTAGGTAAAGAGCTTCTGTTCTTTATCACCCCTTACAAGAAGGCTTATATGAAATTGAATGATCACAACAGTACTGAAAAAAAATGCTGACACAAGATGAGATTAAACTGTGGGATCTGTTTTCACAGACAGACCCTAAAGTCCAAAATGTAACAACTTTCAGAAAGGGCTAGATGCTTATATAAGCTTTGAAAACATCAAGGACAAGCATTTGGAAGAGGTATTAAAACATACTCTCCAGAGCTTAAGCAAAACTATTACTATCAGTAATCAAGACGATGCCTTGTCTGCAAGTTTCTTACTTTCATCTGAAGCATCTGGCACTGACAGCTCTCAGATGTGGGATGCTTGACTAGATGGATGATGGATATAATCCAGCATAACAGTCTCCACATTCCAGTTCCACTGTATAGAGGCTACTAGGCATTTTTCTCCTCCATGTAGAACCTAAAATTTTCCCTGACAACCTTCTGCACCACCCTGTCTCATGGCAGCTATAACACAAAGCAGATTTTTACAAGCATAGTGTTATAAAGCACAAAGGTGCAATACTAACAATTAAGCAAATTATTACACCCTTTACACCCTTTTCTTCTTTAAAAGAGATTCTCATTACAAAGAGCAATAGTGAAAAGCAAGGGTTAATTAATCAAGTTTTATTCACCAATACTATATTAAAAATAATAGAAAAATTAGATTCTTTCCAGAGATCTTATTCCTGGAATCAATGCTTGCAGCAAATGTTCTTTCACAAGCAATCCTTTTCTTGTTTGTTTGGGGGTTTTTTTGGGTTGGTTGGTTGGTTGGTGTTGGTTGGTTTTTTTGGTTGTTTTTTTTTTTTTAATATCGAACATTTTAGAATCAGTATTTTAACCCAACATCAATTTTTAAACTTTAGGCCCTGACTTTCAGCTGATGTGACTCAACATGTCTGTGTTTATCTCACCAGAGTCATCACAAACCCGAAGAATCAGCAGGAAACTCCAAAGGCGCCTGGACCCTGTCCCACCTGAATGACTGAAGAACATCATTCCCAGCATGTGCTTGTTTGAGCTCTTTTTAAAGGTGAAATGCCCACCCATGATTTCACCCTCACAGACCAAGTGTCTCAGTGCCTCTTCCATTGCTTCACAGTCCTTGACATCCCCCTGAGTTACAGAAAAGCCAGGTCTGGGACAGAGCAGCAGTGGATTTATCTGAGGCTGCAATGCTTTTTGACAGCCTAATAAATGTTTCGTTGCCTGTTTTAATGATGCCAATATTTCCTAATCCTTTCATAGAACTGTGTAAAAAAAAAAAAAACAAACCTAAATATTCCATTTTCTGAAGAACGTCTGGAATGATTCTAAAATTTAAATACAATCTTGGTAAACTTAATTGAAAGCCTTGCCTTCTCCAGTGACACATGCTTTCTGTCTGCTGCAAAAGAAAAGGTGGAAGTCTCTCACAATACAGTGTTATTCACAGACCTCCAGATCTGGCTGATCCTTTCCTCAGTAATATTACACACATCGGGACACAGATCAACTATAAAGCATTCCTTAGGACAATTGCTGCAACGAGCAGCTGCTTTTTAAATAGAAAATTAAGGTTATTCCAGACTTTCCCTCAGACATACAGTAACGAGTCACTTAGCACTGCATGGCAGGGAGGCAGGCGGTTATGTGAGATGCCTGGGAGAGCAAGAGAGCACATTATAATGCTGGGAATTTGAAAAATGCCTCACAGATAAAACAGAGGCTACACAGACATAGAAACAGGCAGTTGTGAAGTAAATGTCACTATTATTTACCAGGGAGGAGACAGCTCTCCACAGCTCTGTGGGAATGGGCTCCACAACCTGTGAACATTAGGGGCTGACAGGGGACAGAATGTCATGGGTGTCACTGCAATGCAGGGACCCTTGTGCCCTCGGGAACATTTGCTCAGTTCCAGTGAAGTTGTATATTTTGATGTCTTTTACATTAGTGCTTTAGGTAGGGCCAGGAGGGCACTGCCACTTCCCACCCCTTGATTCACCATGGCAAGGGCAGTCGCAGAGGGCACCAGCTGGTTTCTTTTGGGTTAAAACTAGACCAGCAGATGCATCCCAGGAGGTCATCTAATGCAGTCCAGTCACTCCACTACACCTTGTCTGAAGCAAAATCCCCCATGGACATAGCCAGTGGGCTTCTGCAAACCAGTTTCATTTGGCTGGTCTGTTCTTCCCATGTTGCAGTACTTGCAGCTGCTGGAATTTTGTCACCTGCAACAATCCAGGCAGGTAATGTGAACTTACAGAAGACTTTGGTGGACAAAAGACTAGTCCTCTTTCACCTCAGCACTGATTGCTACAACTTCAGAAGCATCACAAACCAAGACACAAGAAAGATGAGCAATGACATATTTTTGCTACTTACAAGTGGTCCGTACTTGCCCATTGACTGATCTCCAAGGGAGGCTTGTGCTGTTTCACAGCCTGCAGTGTGGTGCAGTTAAAAAGTACATTTTAGCCATCACCTCAGAAAAGTTCCCTTTTGCTCTTTTAGGCAGACAGTGTGATTGAACCAGATGTGCGTGGTAGAGCCTGCTTCGAGCAGAGGCTGTATTGTGTGACAACCTGCAGTATCCTTCCCTCTTCTGCAGTGCAAAGAATAAGTTTTACTTCTGTTTCTCCTGGCATCATTTTAGTGGGTCTTGTGCAATAGCCCAACATTGTTGCTATGGTTTTCCAACATTGCACGGAGGTGCTTAAATTTTAAAACCATGTCGTCATTTATGAAAACAACAGATCCTTTTATACTTTGCCATAATATGTTTCACATTTTCTTTTACATGCATGTGCCTTCAAAAACAACTCAGTACCAAGCATATATCAGCTGTCAGTATCCATTTAAAGATATCCTGCTTGAGAATATCAGGATGTGCATGGTGCAGTATATTTAGACAAAAAACATCCATATCCTTTACACAAGGATCATTTGTGGTCTCTCTTTTTTTTTTTTTCCCCTCATTTTCCTCTTCCCTCCCAAAATACGGACCATAGGGTGCATATCTTGTTACTCACTGCTACACAAAGGTAAACTCTGCATTTCCTCCCCAAGCACCTGGAAGCTGGCCAGCCCAACCAGGGCTCCAGCTGAACCAACGGCAGAAAAGCTGAATAAACCAATCACAACAGGAAATAATAAAGAGGAAGTCCATGTCTATCAGTATTAATTGTAAGGGCATTGTTTTTAGGAAAGGAAACCAATGAGCTGGACAAAGAGCAGCACAGTGGTGCAGACACCTGCCAAGGCATTGGCCAGCAGCTGGCAAAGCCCTGTGGTGGGAAAGCAGAGCATGGGGAAGGACGGACCCTGCCTCCAGGTGAGCACAGCGGCTGGTGATGGCACTCTTTGTCATCCCCAGATGTTAATGTTGTAGCCCACCACCACCACTACATCTCAATGACTGGCAAGTATACCCCTGGCTTTCATCAGAAAGGTGCCAACACACACCCTTCCTTCCAAGGTCTCCCCGCTGAAGCAGAAGCAATGACCAGAAATATCTCTACTGCAAATGGATTGCCTTACATCTATCCTTTTCAAAACTGCAGTGAGCTATGGGCATAGAGAAGGGCTTCTTTAATTTTTCTTCACTCTGCATCCTCTGAGGAAGAGTGCCAAGGCAGCCTGTAGCAGTCCACATCTTGCTGCAGATGGTCACAGGGCTGCTGCTCGGCGCCGGCTGAGGGCAGCAACAGGTGCATGGGACACTGAGGAACTGGGCAGGGAGAAGCTATCCCAGTTTCAGCTACCCAAGACACAGGGACAATAGTGAAAACTGGGTAAAGACCTGGCCCAAGTCACTGACAGGGACAAATGCAAATCGGACAGTGCATCTTGCTGGGGCAGAATGAGGATGCTGTGCCCTTTCCTCGGCATCTGTGAAACCATTCAGCCCAAATGAGAATAAACTTTAATATGTCTGTGTTTCCATGGTTGCATCTTTTTAACTATAAACACTTCATGCTTTAAAGATTTAAGGAATGACCACGTTACGCTGACAGTCTTCTTTTAAGGAAACCCCGTAAAATACCAGTAAGTTTAGTTCTGCCTAGCTGTTTTGTTGCTACTTTGAAACAGGCCGTGAGCTCTACTGAACAGTCATTGTCTTACCTCCCACAGGGCCTGACATAAAAATGGAGTCATCACAAAAATAAATTATGGATTATTTTTGCAGAAAATATGTCAGTTATGTACCCTTGCAACCAGTTCCATTAGGGTTTCATACTCCCTTTACCCCTTGATTTCTCCCTGCCTCCCTCCCTCTTTTCAAGAGAAACTTTTAAAGCAGTAAATGGCAGGATTCCAGGGGTTATGTTACTGCCAAAAAATAATTTAAAAAACAAAAGAGAGACACTGCAAGCTAAAAAAAAAAAAAAAAAAAAAAAAGAAAAAAAAGAAGAGTGGGAAATGCATTCCCTCTGCATCTGGGACCTTAGATTTTGG
Source organism: Streptopelia decaocto (assembly GCF_964273445.1). Taxonomy (NCBI): domain Eukaryota; kingdom Metazoa; phylum Chordata; class Aves; order Columbiformes; family Columbidae; genus Streptopelia; species Streptopelia decaocto. Next base: position 30,739,348 of record NC_138657.1, read on the forward strand.
CAGAATAGCTGATGGTATTTTACCTTGAAAATGTCTTTCCATCTTCTCTCTCTTGTCCACCAGACATGGCTAATTGCACTAAGCTTTTCCATTTTCCTACTACAAGAAGAGACATAAAACTTCACTTCTGCAACTGCAGCTTGCTGGTTTGTAAGGAAGAGATCCAATCTACTGTAAAATCTGGTTCACACACTCTTCCTAGGCTTCACATGCTATTCATTTACAGTAGTGAGATTGTGGCTAAGCAGTGATGTAGAAAACTAGCTTTTAAGAAGATTTGGGGGAAAAAAAAAAAAAAAGGATCTGTTTACAGGAGGGTTGCTTCTGCCACTGCGTAGTTGAGTGGATACTTTCAACAAAATTACTGTTGTTTATTTTTACAGCCTTGTCCTCACATCCTCTAAAAACTGTTGACTTTCACGGCAGCACTCTGGGACAGGCGTAAAACAAGTAGGCGGGAGTTAGCCCCAGCCATAGCCTGAGCTGAGCCTGGGAAAGGCCGGGCATGTCAGGGCAGCCCACTCCCTAACATCATTAGCATCAACTCATTGCAGAAATGTTTTATACCCTTGCTGACCTTCTCTGACTCTTTTCCAGCTCTGCTGCACCCTCTGCAATGTGAAAGAACTAAAACAATTGGAACACTTATGGATTTAACTGAATGGCAAAATGATGTTGTTTGTTTTCTCCTCTAATAACTGCTACTATTTTATATGCTTCAACAGTCACTGTTGAGTACCGAGATGATATTTTCATGGATCTGTTGTGTACCCACTGTTTTAGTCCTGAGTTGTAATGGTCAGCTCAGAAATCAACATCTAGCAGGTTATTTTATGATCATTTTTTTCCCCGATTTGCATCACTTTATTTCTATCTACCTTGAATGCCATTCATCAGATCCTTCTATAGCTCTTTACAGCTGTCCTTCATCTTTGCTGGTTTGAGTAATTCAGTTTCAGCAGCAAAGTTTTTTATCTTGCTGCTCACTGAACAAAAAGAGTGCCACCACAAATCACCACTTAATCCCCCTGCTCACCTCACTATGTTCCAAGAATTGGCGATTTATTCATATGTTCCATTTTGTACCCTTTATCAAGTTTTTATCCACGTAAGCATCTTCTGTATTATGTTGGGTTTCTTTCAAGTTTTTGGTGAAAAAGTCTGCCAAAAGCCTCTGGAAATCTAACAATAACTGGCCAATGGGATGACTCTTATCCATGTGTCTCTAAGCCTCTTTTAAGAATGCTATCAGATTTGTATGGCCAAGCTTCCTTTTACAAAGACCATGTTCACCCTCCCCAAACTGGGGATTACTCAAGCACCAACCAGTTTTATTAAGCGTGCCTCACTGGCAAATCTTTCTATGTTCTACGAAAGGCTAAGAAATCAACAGGCCTTTGACCACACATTTAAGTTTGATAAATCTAGAGATTTCCAAATCCAGAGCTGAGAACAAGGGCCAAGGCTGGTATCCTTGTGGGAAAGTCCTCTTGGTTTAACCTCTTCTGTTCTTCCAGATGAGTCTCTAAACTCTTCCTGCCTCTGCCATGGCTCTCCAGCACAGACAGGAGGGGTGGCTGGACAAGAGGTCCCAGGCTATTTAAGGTGCCAGCTCTACCCAGCAACTTGCAGAATGAACAGCAAAGCATTTTCATTATGATCTCCTTGCGAAATGCATCCTGGAAGCAAAACCAAAATCCAGCTGCCGAACTCTGCATCGGTACTCTCCAGATAAATCGAAGATGTAGCCTCATGTAGCATTATTGAAATAGTATTGCATATTGAAATGGTATTGAAGTAGTCTAATCAACAGTGACATTGCAAAGGTTGCATCACAATGCACTTAGCAGTAATTAAATGCAAAATGGGACCTGGATTTCTACTTGATCTTCTTGGAGTACAAGCGGCTGTTTAGGTTGTCCATAAATGGCCAGCAAACCTTGTCAAAGTCAGCAGTGTTTCTCCTATGACCAACAGCTGCAGATTGACACTCAGAAGTTATTAATATTTTCTCATTATTTACATTATGGCTGTCTTTAAGACCCCACCTGAAAATCAGAAATCAGGTCCCCATCATTTTCACTCCTGGTTAAAAAAAAAATAAATAAGAGACAGTGCTTGCCTGGAAGAGCTCAAATACACACTTACCATGGCGACACATTTGCTTCATGTCGCTGAGAGATATTTTATGTACTGTGTTTTCATAGTTGTTCCTGACTTGCACAAGCGTCTCTCTATATGACAATACATCATGTCTCTGTTTTCCCTCAGGATCTTAATAACGTAAAACTTTTTAGGTGTGTTTGGTTTTTATCCAAAATTTTCCTTTAATCCATTTTTTCCAACTCTCAGATGCATAATTAAATCCACCTTAATAATAAAAGGCACTCGGTCCTTTTTCTTTTTCAGCTGAAGCATACAAAACAAGGATTTAACTCTTCAGTAGCACACTTCGCTTCTTGAGGACATATCTGTAATGCATCAGCTTTCCAGCCCAAATAGGACAAAACTCAAATTTCTGTGGAATATATCTTTACATAGCAACAAGCAAATATTTTCTGTCAGTGAAAGAAGAGTGGATACAGCGAAAACAAATGAAAACTGAGCCCTGACTCGACTCCACCAACTCGCAGATTTCTTCCCTGAATCCACCTACTAATAAAAAAGAACCAGACTAGTTGAATGCCTCCAAAGAGCATTTTCTGACAGTGGCTGAGCTGCAGAACTAGAACAAGACTGAGCTTTTCCAAAGGGTGTGCCTGATGTTAAACTCTGAATGTCTGAGGTCATTGTGTTGATCCTGCACTTTTAGCACTTCTGAAAAACTTTTGTAAATACCAAAATACAGAGAAGTAACATAAAATGTAGACACCCATCTTCCAAACTGGCTACATGGGATATTCATCTTTCAGAAATATCTGAATTCCCTTCTTTTTTTCTTGAATTCTCTATGCCACTGTTTCTGTCTCCTCTGTCTCCATCAAGCCTTTCCCCATGGTGGCTGCATCTGTGAGCCAGGGGGTCCGCACTCTGACGTGCACTGTGAGGTCTCAGCCTTTCCACCCTTCCCACCTGGGAGCCGGGACATTTCCAAAGCCACAATGGCCCTGCTCTCCCCTCACTTCCACCATTGGTCTCAAAAGTGACATCCTGATAGTTTCTGGGGAAAGCAGCTGTTCCAGGACGTCACTCCCATGAGGGAGGCACTGCCTCGGCCAACTCTGCCAAGTCCTTTGAGGATCCTGGAGATTAACACTGAGACATTGAATACGACTTCATATTTCACCGGGAGCCAACGTAATGAGTAACAAACCGCAATGACACTTACTTGGCAACCGATGTTGCCCAAATGGAGGGCTGCTCCACACAAAAGCTCTTTCCATGTGGCAATGCTTATTTCTAAGCATAATTCATATCGCTACCTGGGGGCACAGCACTGGTGTGCAGCACCAGTCTCTGGGTAAGAGGGGGCACCAGCAACCACAGCTGGAGGAGAGCCTGCTGGAATTTCCTGCTGTTGCTGCCCTGAGTCCCTTAGCAGCAGACTGCAGGAGATGTCTGCAGCCAAAGAAAGAAATTGGGGAAAAAAAAAGTAAATACGGTCATCGTGTCTGGCATGTCTTCACAGTGTTCTCCTTCTTCCATCTGTGTTACTTTCCTTTCTCCAGCATTACTGACAGCCAGGTGCTGGTCCCAACTGTGTGAGAGGAAATGAAAGTTGTGTGTCCTCTATTTTAAGAACATGGTCACCCAGACATGGCAAAGCATTTTCCTAAATGTAATTGTAATGGAGCACACTGGTTTTTAGCTATTCCTCCACTTATATTTGAAGAGCATTTGGGTTACATTCTCTGCTCCAACTACTGATTACTGAGTATTTTAAGATACAGTGATTACATTACACAGCATTTTCTGTACACACGCCCAGGCTTACAGTGAAAAGACCCTTGAAAATTATCTCCCCTACCATCCTCCCCTTGAATTCTGCAGCATTTTTCTTCAAAACAAGTGACAAACCCATTTATTCATGGTCACACTGATACAGGGGGGAAGAAAACTGGCCATAGTATAGCTACCTTTCTTTGAAATTTATTTCAGTGGTATTCACACTACCTGTGCATAAAAAAGAAAGATGTAAAATAGCGTAATCACAGGATGTCTAATGAAGCCCTTCTAGTATATATAAAATCAGAACTGCTGGACTCTTGCACAACTTTTATTTTATGTCACAAACCACAAAGCAGAGTTTTCCCCTGTAAATTCACAAAGGAAGGATGGACAATTAACTATACAAAAAAGTGACAAAGTTCAACATCAACAACACCCAGAAGAAAAAACAGAAAAGCCGCAGCAGTGCTGGCTGGCTGTCCCAAGCATAATACATCTGAAAGGGAGAAGCAGTCCTAAAGAGAAGATGACCTGGGATGACACATTTCATTTTATATGCCTGATTCCCCAGGCATTTCAAAACAACTTAGACACTGCTACCAGCATGTCTTTAATCCTGTCAGCAATAGTTTGCCTGCTTATCATTTGCTTTCATAGACTTAAACATGGTACAAACGGTCCCCTCTACCTTTGCTCCTGTGAGTTTTGTTTTTAATGCCATAAGTGCCTCTTGCAGATTTGTAGCACAAGCAGATAGAACTAGCATTAAGGTGTGGTATAACCACCTTAAAAGTGCTTTCTGTTTATATGCCTTTTTATTTTCCAGTGATATTGCCAACCAAGCATCAAAGAGCAGAGATAAAAACCTCTGCTCCTTGAATTCCTGGTGTATTCCTCCCTGCCTCATTACAGACACTGTTGAAGGACATGATAAAGCTGAGCTGACCTGCTGCAGTCTCATCCATCAGCACAGGCACAACTGGAAACAAGCCCTCCTGGAGCAATGTCAGCACTTTCATTGACAGTAAGTGTAAACTAAACAAGGGCAAAAGGCAAAACACCAGAAAGTCCTATTTGGTGTCTGAGAAACCTCTTTGCCTCACTCTTTTAGCCCCCATGTGATGCAGTTGTCAGCAGTAAGCAACACTGCATGCTGAAAAACAGAGTGCCCATACACCCACTACGCCATGTGCCTGTGTCAGCATTTACAGAACAGTTATTTTATGCACTGGTGGCGGAGACGTGCAAAAGGTTTGAGAGCTGGGCTAGATTCTCACCTGGCATTATTGTTTGACGTAAACAGGTAGGCACTGCTGAGCATCAGCTGAATCCAGGACATGGCAATACTTCAAATGAGGGATGCAAACACAAAGGCTTTCTCGCTTTCCTACACAAATATAAACAAGCATTAGTGCCTTTACTTTTCACTTGTTTAACACTCTTTAATAAAATTGATACTATCCATCCTATACAGTCCTTCACAGCAAGACAGGGAAGAAGACTTTTCTCAGTGGTTTTGGCTCCCTGTACAGGTTTTTCCGAGGCACAGGAATCCATGTGGTGGTCCAGATGGTGGGGTCCTGGAGGCGTCTGTATTCACCCTAGCGGTAAAGAATAAGGCAGGGAGAAAGCAAAGTCAATGGATGTATTTGAGGCTCTGTAGGTTCAGTTCGCTCCTCAGGCCAGGTTTGCCTCTGTAATCCATGGACACCAGTGCAGGATCCGCATCATAACATCTCAGTTGCACCTGCCCAGATGAGTTTGCAACGGTGGCAGGGGTGTGAGGGGTAGATAGAGTCTTTTCTCCTAAGCAGCCTTACTCCCCAGGTTAGCTGGGAACCCCCTATGGACCAGAGCTGGTCTTGTACCAAGCTGGAAGGGGACACCATCACTCCATTGCATCCTTCCATGCAATGAGGCAGAAATCTACCTACTGTGAGGTAGATTTCCTGTGGTGTAGAATCTTCATTTTGTTGGTCTTAATGGACACCATTTCATTCTCGATGAGACTTCCCCCTTCATGCTCAATTGAGATGATACTGATATGGTCAACACAAAGTAGATGCATGTATCTTCTAAAATCTCACCACCAGCACACATAACGATTAACTAGGGCAAAGCTGGGCTGTTTTCATCTGATATGAACTCATAACTCAGCAAGTTTTCAGGGTCAGCTTCAAGTTTTGCCCAGCCCTGTAGTCAGCCCAGCCAGATTTCCAAACACCATCATTTGCAGGCACAGAGTGCATTTTTCAGATGGGTGAGGCTGAGGCAAATGCAAATGTAAGCAGATATGATGAAGATGTCCAATCGCAACTGTGGCTGTGTTGCTGAATGGTATCTGTACTGTGCAACCAGGAAAATACATATAAAACCAGCATGTAAACACATAGAAACCAAATGAAATTGTCAAGGAGTACATTTCAAAGGTCATCTGCTCTGGGTAGGCAATCAGTGTAACCAAAAGCTGACTACTGTATTTGTTAAACAAAATAAACCACAAGTGATAAATGGGGAGAAATCCATAATTTCATTGAATCACACTCGACAGTACTCAGAGTGTGTTACCGTAACTCTACCCCTTTCAATTCTGACAGCCATGTTTTATTCATTACAGGCACAGACTGCAGATTCAAAAGGAGAACTCTGTTGTGACAAATTATTTCTGACTTTGGGAAATATATTGAGCTACAACTGTTGCACTAAAGTCACAGCCACTTGCACGACAATTCTGCTACTTTATCTTCTAATTCCAGGGAGAGGGGAGTACTTAAGACAGTGAGTGAATTCTTGTAAACTGCAAAGCCAGTGCAAATTACACAGTGAAGTCTGGAGAGGGGCATAATTTGTTTCACAAATAAATAAACAAACAACATTCTGTTCTCTCTGTGGCTGCTAGAGTTATTATGAAAGTCCAAAAACAACAGTGATGCTTTTTACCATAAAATTATAAGGCAAGAAAATGGATTTAGACAACAGCAAGAATCTTAATTGTATGTTTGTAAACTTACAGGCAAGCTTTTATTTGACAACAGCTTTAGTTCAAATACCACAGCTCACAGAAAGCCCACATTCTCTTTTCTCTTGTCTCCTTTCTTCCATTCTTATCCCAGCGACATACCATCAGATAAAGCTGTGCTTACCAGGAGGGCTGAAATACATGGCAAAGTTTCGCAAAAGCCATCACTCCACACAAATTTCGACACTTGGATCATTTATTGGGATGATAATGTGTCAAAGTATCATGGCAATACTCCAGCACAGTCCTCATACAGTCATGAGATTTCCAATAACAGAGTTTCTTCAAACTTCTCGTTTAAGAAGGACACATATTAAAGAAATAAATAAAGAGGTAATTTGGGTCAAAAAAATAATGCCTTGTAATTTCCACTTCATATCCTAAGGGAATTTCTTCCTTTTAAAGATGTTTCTGCAATTCGTTATATAAGGAATACCTAATTATTTTCTTCACCTTCTCCAGGCCACTCCGTCAGCTCAAAAGAATACAAAAATTGCTCTGCTCATTAAAAAAAAAAAAAATCACGGATTAAAACTTCCTTCAGCTTGACAGCTTGTATAAATATTATCAGTCCCTGTTCCCTGTTACCTGCATTTCAGCTTGAGAAAACCTTCACTTCCTCTGAAAAATTAAAAGGTTATTTATGTCAAATTCCAATTTTAGAGAACAGAAACTTCAGGAGAACCAGAAGCTGGTCACCATCTGCCGAGTGTTCAATACTCGTAGACATCATCTGTTAACACATGCTTAACTTCCACATGTTTGTTGCATTGCACGTAGCTATTGACATGATGTTTCCTTTGTAACACTTTTGAACTATGTGGATTTTCATAAATCAAACACCAACCCATCAGAGAGAACAGAATTACTTATGACAAAAAGAAAGTATCTCTTGATGTAAGCAGACTACAAAAGGTAGGAGGTCTGATGTTTAGCTGATATTTAGATGTCAACTTTAGTATGATTCTGGTTGCCGTCCAACATTTAGGTGAAAACAGATAATACTAAATATAAATAAGTACCTATGTTGGAAACCAGCAGCTTAGCAGTGATAAAGAAGCACTCATCTAGCTGCATGATTAAAAAAAATGGAGAAGGAAAAATAATTACTACACCACATGGGAAAAAAAGAAAAGAGGATTCCTCTCCACAGTCAGATTAAATAATATCAGATCATGGCAGGATTTCTCTTATCCTATCAGCCATCAGAAGTGTCTTTTCCCATTAAGGCAGTGGATGATAAATCTGAATTCTTACTGAAGAACTGGAAAGGACGCAGGAGTCCCTTATGTTTCGAGAAGGCTCATGTGTATAATTTCAAATAATACAGAAAAGTCACCAAGGTCACCATTGGCAAGTCCAGTCTAAGAGAAGTAACCATTCATCACCTTAGAAGCAATAATTACTCAGCCAAAGGTTGTTGGTTGGAATCCTGAATAATCTGGTGTTTTGCATGGATGCAAAACGCTCTCTCTGAGCTTCATCTCCTGGAAAGACCAAGAGCTTTTCCTGAAGTTATTATTAGATTTTTGAAATATAGGGCTGGTGGGCTCAAAAGTAAGCTTCAGGTGCAAATGTGAAATGAGAAGAGTATCTTGAGTTTGCAACTCAGTGAAGCATTTTGAAATTTTATGTTATTTATGATTGAAAAGTAATTCAGGGAATTTCATATTCCTGATAAGGTAAAGGATCTAGGGGAAATTAGAGAACATGCCTTATGCTATACTGCATGGACAACATTTTCTGGGAATGACTGATAAATGAAACGGCTAAATATGATGCATGCTCATGGTATTTTACACTTCCTGTGGCTGATGATAACACAGAAGTTGAGAAAGCCAGCTAGCCTAGGCAAACCAGGAAAATAGGTCAGACTTAGTCAAAAGTAATCAGAATGCTTTGCTCCACAACACTGAAATGCAAATTTCACACTCAGCTTTTTCATGACATCCTAGGTGTTACCCACTGCCATTTCTAACCATATATGAACCTCCAATACAGCCTGAGACTGCATAAAATTATGGGAAAAATCTGCCTCATCCATCTGCAGCTCTTAAACCTACTGTTAGCTCGCTGCCGCTCCCCGTCTTGGTGAAGGGAAAAAATAATTCTGCCTCAGTTCCTCCTGGGCTGGAATCCAGGCTCTGGGTGCAGCTTTGAAGGGGCAAATGCACACAGCTGCAAGGGACAGGTCTGAATACAGTTTTCTCATCTCTCTTTCACAGGCATTTATAATTACACACACCCCCCCCCCTTCAAAGACACAAGGATAGGTACAGTGGCACAACTGCACAGAGCAACTCCTAACGATCATCAGTCAGTATGGTGGCTTGTGCTTTTGGTATCAGTACACCCAAAGCTATGACCTCACCACTGGGAAATTTTAGGTCTCCTTTCCTACAGGAGAGAAGACAATTTAAGCCAAGGAGGCCTCAATAGCTAACCTCAGGACAAAGTTTTTAAGAAAAACAATTCAATTCCTCAAAAGCCTGATTTTCCCCCCGCTTCATGGCAACTTCTGACCTCATGTCTGGAGGTGATGGATGAGGTGAGACAGAGCCATGGGAGAAGACCTGAGGATAGCTGCCAGCATGTTACAGCTAGCAGCCATTAACAGGCAAGGTTTCCTCAGAGGGAAATAAGAATTATTTCAAATCAAGAAAAATAAACACCAGAAGAATCAGCTGCGCAGAGTGGCTCACGTAAAATATGAATGTGGCCAAAGTTTGCAAGTCCAACGGGAATCCAACTTTGTGAGCTTACCACAGAAAAATGCAGGTCCCAGCCTTGAGCTCTTATAAAAGCGCTGAAATTAAAGAGTAGAGCCCTTCCTAAACATACAGAGTAAACTGCATAAATGATTGCAGCCCACAGCTTGCCAGGCAGTTGCCCAGTACCAAGATGCTGACTGATAGCTACCTATCTGCAGCGCCTTCTTTATTTGTCGAGCACAGGGAGCAGAGAAGGCAGGAAAAGTAAAATTTGTTCACTGGCAAATGCTAAAGTGAGACTTTGGTACACAGAAAAGAAAACTCTCCTGGTGTTTGTTTTGGCACGCATAGTTTCAGCAGACACTATTACAATCCCATCCACATGCAAATCAAAACTGCAGCTACACATATTATTAAAACTCCAGGGCTGATCGCTTTCCACATAGCAGTGTTACTAGCGTTAGCAGAACACAAGCAAACATGTTCCGTTAGCAAAGATTTTTGTTTTGTTTTTTCATTAAAAAATACAACAGCATTTTCTCTGACTAGAGCAAGCTGGTTGTTTTCAATCAAGGGGAAGAACAGAGGCCTTCTGAACAATAGTGCTGGGTATTCGAAGTTGAAGTCCCAGATCTTTAATCCCCAGGCACTGGAGCCTCACCACCTCATTACCAGACCTTGCAGAAGTGAGCAGGGAGCCTGGGAGAGGCAGGTGACCCTGGCCTAGCATTAGAGCAGCACTCCACAATAAGGCTTCTTGAAAATGCTGCTGAACCACAGTCAGCTAATTCTCTGCACAAGAACAGTAGATACAGGGGTGAGAGTAGCTTGCCTAGATACTCCAAAACCAGTTTTGTGTATATTAGAGTGAAGTGGCATCACAGGCACATATTTCTGCAGCTTCTTGGTGGCTGGGATCTCTGGTTATCCATCCTACTTCCAATCCACAAGTACCAGCTCATTGACACTGATGAAGGCTATGGATGCATCCCAACTGCAGGCCTACCTAGCTTTTGGCAAATCCCTGTGGGACCTCACTCTGAACCTCTAAGTTTCCCCATGCCATGGAGGTGGGGCAGAGAATTTTCCAGAAGTGCAGAAAAGTCTCCTTTCAGCTTTGCACAATCCACCTGCCCCCGCCCTCCTCTCAGACACAGGTAGCAACACTAACAGACAGCAGTTTTTCCTACAAGTCCTCCAGCATACAGAGCCCTCTGCTCACAGCAAGAGCTGCCGACCTTGGACCCCAGAAATAGCCATTGCATGTAAAGCACACAGCTCACTTACGAGCTCTGTTATTTACACTGTCATGCTGCCTTTCTTTCATCTCACTTAAAATATGCCTTGTTGGCTGATTATCCTGGAATATCACACACGGTGTGGTGTTAGTGAAACAGTGGCATAAAAGAATAATATTCGTCACACGTGAATGAAAAAAATCACAGTCTTTCTTGGTCAAAGTAACCCCAATGTTTATTTACCAATGTCAAACACTATAATAAAGTGTTGCCTTTCTCCTGAAACATTTTCTACACTTTGTGTATACAGTACTGGGCACATGTTTTATTTTACATGCCTTGAAGCCAGAGTGTATTGCGTTATTTTATGTTTTGATAGCCCGTAGCGCTAAAATGAGAGCAAGTAATGGGTCTACATGTGTTGGTGTATCCACAGAGAGCTCAGTCTTTCTCTTATGAATGGAAAGGTCAAAATCAGAACCAGTGACTCAGGATTTTTTATTCTTTAGGCCTGTAATTGGCAAGAAGAACTCAAAACACTCATCTCTCACTTGTGCAAACAAAAGCTGCTTTTGGAAAATGTATTTACTCGTGTCTGTTTCAAATAGTGAATGGCCCAACTACCTCCTCAGCAGGTGTTCAAGCTGACATGAGCTGGCAAAATCTGTGATCCTTCTACTGATCACAGTGGAATACTTTTGATCTCCACTAGCTGAGCAGCTGCCTTATGAACTAAAACAAACTGCAAAATCCCAGGCATAATATTTTTGCAAAACTGATGCCACCCATAACATTGTTTATGCCTGATACAAGTAACTATATTTTCTATTTTCCATACCAAATGTGCATGCTTATTCTCCTTTCAAAGTGCTATCTAGAACATTTGGAGACCACTGTGTATTGATTAATTTTTCAAACATGACACCTTCAGGACGACATATGACAAATTACTTGTGACTTCTCGAAATTAATCGCCTTGCCCAATGAAATTGTCCAAGTCTGTACCCTCCCCTGGTCTGACTGTACATTGTCCTTTACATCAATGTCAAATAAGCACAAATGCAGTCATCAAGACTTGGGAACACTTAGAACAGTCTTGATATTTGTATATCTTGATGTATCATTTGCTTTACCATTGTCTTTCTCTTTGCTTTGGAGCCACTTGTGATTTGCACTTGAAACAAACCATGCAACCAGTTCTATAGGCACAGTTGTGTTCACTGTGCGCACACCGTCAGCTGACACCAACAGCCATTGAAGAACAGATCCAAGCTCTGCTGAACCAACAATGCAGATGTCTCCACTGGTTTTGCAGACACAGTTTCATGCTCATAGCTGTATGCATGCATTTCACCTCTCTCACTGAGTAATGTGTTACCCAGCTGTTTGCTCTGGAGGAAGCAGATTCGGCAGTTTTTCACTCTGTATTGCTGGACCTGATCCCAGCTGAGATTTTTCACTTGCTAGTGCACTGATATCTGCTTTACTTTAGGAAATCTTCTGCAGGTATCACTGAGAGCCAAGATCCTCTTTGCACAGGGAAGTCTGGGAGTAGGTATATAAATCTGACAAACAGCTTCCCTTTGTACTCCCTGAATGCTGTGACTGGTGATGTCACACAACTCCCCTTGACTCGCAATTCCACTTGTTTTCTTCCTCAGTGCTGGATTTACACTCCTGAAACTGGTGATCACTTGCATATGTATCACCACAGTCCTCAGAAAGTAAGGAATCTTTCTCCAAGGCAGAATTCTTTTTACAACAGATACATGACCTAGACGCTGCTTTGTTGCACACGGCCTTGTTATTTTAGAGACATTCTCTGGATGGAGGCCTGTCCTTGTACACATGCAGATGGAACCACGGTTGCCAAAAAAAGCCTGCAGAGAGAACACGTTCTGGGTTTAGTGTTCCCCTCCAGCCAGAGAGCACCAAGGCAACCCATTCCACTTCTTCGTGAGAATGCAGAACAATTGTGCAGCCCTACAACTAGAACCACAGTGCTGTTGTGCCTATCACCACCAATTCGGTGAGGCTGTAGAGAAGAAAAATTCCGTGTTTAGAAACTAAAGGAGCAAGTCAAAGACACATGTTGCAGGTGACCAAGCTTGGGCAGCAGGGAAACGTAGAAGCAAAAACAATAAACAAGATGCTCTTTTTTCTCCCGCTGTCGTGCACATGCAGGGTTGCAGCCCGGCTGGGACATCACCAAGCGGTGGAGGGTGACGTCAGCGAGCCACGGCCTGTGACATCACCGAGCCACGGACTGTGACCTCACATCCTCGCTGCTTATCTCCAGGCGCCGCCAGAGCCTGGCTCAGCCTGGCTCGTGCCTGGACTCCTGCCGAGCAGCCTGCGAGGCGTGGACGTCAGAGCGAGGCTTCTCCTAGTGCTGGGTGGTGCTTTGGGGGCTGCTGGTGGCAGCTCTCGCTCCCATCCCAGAGCCATCCCCCGTGTTTCCCCAGCCCTGCCTGCTTCAGGCAGCCGGGCACTGCGGCACACACTTGCAGCAGCGGAGGTGAGCTGTGCGGGAAACGTGCCCGGGCTGGCTGTGGTGTGGCCGATGGGGCTTGCGGAGCCGGCAGGGTGTCCTGCTCGAGTTGCCCGGGCATTCCTTGCTCCCTTTTCCTCCCCTCCACGGGACAGCCAAGGACCGTGGCCTCTCTCCTTTTGCAGTGCTCAAGCCCTTTGGCAGCACCAGGACCAGCCAGGGGAAGCAGCTGTTCCTCCTCAGCTCTCCCCAACCCGCTGCACAGCACAACCATGGCCAGCGAGACAGCGTGGAGCTGCCCCGTCTGCCGGGAAGCTCGGAAGGCCATCGCCTTCGTGCAGCCCTGCCAGCACCCGTTCTGCATGGGCTGCATCCTGCGCTGGGCTAAGAGGACATCAAGTTGCCCACTCTGCAGAGGCCAGATGGAGGAGATCAAGATCTCGGTGCAGGGAGATGACTGCCTGTGTGTCAGCATGTCCCCTGCACAGCCAGCCCTGGACAGCACCCAGGCAAGCACAGTTCCCAGCCGCCCAGCCAGCAGCAGCCGCTCTGGCCCCGCAGGGTCCCCTCTGTTCTTTGTGATGGGGATGCCGTTCCCGGAAGAGCAGGGGGCTGTGGAAACGGAGGACACGGCGGCCGTGGACGGGCTCCTGCCCCACGTCTGGGCAGGGCTTTTCCGGCAACACCAGCACCTCCTGGAGCCCGTGCTGCCCTGGCTCAGCCTGCAGCTGGACACCATCTATGAGGAGCAGTGGTGGCTGGCGGTGGCAACACAGAGGATGATCCTGTACGCCCTGTGCTGCCACGGGCTGGACGAGGAGGCCCTGGTCCAGCGCATGGAGCCCCAGCTCCAGGAAAATGCAGCACCGCTGGTGCATGGCCTCATCCAGGTCATCGTGGAGCGCTGCAGCGAGGACGCCTGGAGGCTGCTGTGCTCCTACGGGGCCAAGGAGGAGGACTACGGCCGCGCAACCAGCCCCAGACCCAGCAGCTCCCGCGTGGGGACTCCCGACCCCAGGCTGGCCCCCACCAGCCCTGCGGGTTCCGATGTGGAGGATGAAGCCAGCACGTCGGAGGCCGCCCTGCGCAGGCCTCCCAGCTGCCTTCCATCTGCGCCCGGGCCTGTGCAGCAGGAGCAGCCCCAGCAGGAGCCGGGGCAGGTGGCGCTGGCAGGTCCCTCTGCCCAGGGCTGCAGCCGCAGCCCCTCCGCTACCAGCTGGGGCACGGACCGCTCGCCCGGGGGGCCCCGGCGCCCCCCAAAGAGGAGGAACCCCGGCCCCCAGGACTCTCCCCAGCCCCGCAAGAGGCCGCCGCGCCGGAGGCACTAGCGGGGTTCCAGCTTCCGTTAGTGGAAGCAAAAGCAAATAAACTTCTGTTTCCTTGACACAGTCTCTGGGTGCTGCTTTCTCCCCCTTCTCCTGGGGCCTTTCCCTGTCCCCGCGCCAACCGTGGCTGGCACCTTCCTGCTGGGGGGCACGGCCATGGGTCCCCAGAGCCCCAGGGCCATGTGGGTGGTGCCACCTCCCCAGGAAACCCTGATGCAGATGCAGATGCAGCGAGGGCAGAGCAGGTGTGAAGTTCCTACAAACCCCATCACACACACAGAGGAGCCACAGGGATGGTGAAATCTCTCTATCTCTTGTCTCTTTTTTCTTTCCTTCTTTCCTTCTTTCTTTACTTCCTTCCTTTTTCTTCCTTTCTTCCTCTCTTTCATTTCCTTCCTTCTTCCTTTCTTACTTCCTTTCTTCCTCTCTTTAATTTCCTTCCTTCCTTCCTTCCTTCCTTCCTTCCTTCCTTCCTTCCTTCCTTCCTTCCTTCCTTCCTTCCTTCCTTCCTTCCTTCCTTCCTTCCTTCCTTCCTTCCTTCCTTCCTTCCTCTCTTTCTCTCTTTCTCTCTCTCTCTCTCTCTCTCTTTCTCTCTTTCTCTCTTTCTCTCTTTCTCTTTCTCTCTTTCTTTCTCTCTCTCTATTGCTCTCTCACTCTCTCGCTCTCTTCACAGTATCACAGTATGTTTGGGATTGGAAGGGACATCAAAAGATCATCTAGTCCAATCCCCCTGCTGGAGCAGGAACACCTAGGTGAGGTCGCACAGGAACATGTCCAGGAGGGTTTTGAATGTCTCCAGAGAAGGAGACTCCACAACCCCCCTGGGCAGCCTGTTCCAGTGTTCTGTCACCCTTACTGAGAAGAAGTTTCTTCTCAAATTTAAGTGGAACCTCTTGTGTTCCAGCTTGATCCCATTACCCCTTGTCCTATCATTGTTTGCCACTGAGAAGAGCCTGGCTCCATCCTCGTGGCACTCACCCTTTATATATTTATAAACATTAATAAGGTCACCCCTCAGTCTCCTCTTCTCCAAACTAAAGAAACCCAGCTCCCTCAGCCTTTCTTCATAAGGGAGGTGCTCCACTCCCTTCATCATCTTCGTTGCCCTACGCTGGACCCTCTCCAGCAGTTCCCTGTCCTTCTTGAACTGAGGGGCCCAGAACTGGACACAATATTCCAGATGTGGTCTCACCAGGGCAGAGCAGAGGGGAAGGAGGACCTCTCTCAACCTACTAACCACCCCCCTTCTAATACACCCCAGGATGCCATTGGCCTTCCTGGCCACAAGGGCACAGTGCTGGCTCATGGTCATCCTGTTGTCCACCAGGACCCCCAGGTCCCTTTCCCCTACACTGCCCTCTAATATGTAATTTCCCAACCTATACTGGAACCTGGGGTTGTTCCTGCCCAGATGCAAGACTCTACACTTGCCCGTGTTAAATTTCATTAGGTTATTCCCCACCCAACTCTCCAGCCTGTCCAGGTCCCGCTGGATGGCAGCACAGCCTTCTGGCGTGTCAGCCACTCCTCCCAGCTTAGTGTCATCAGCAAACTTGCTGATAGTACACTCAATTCCCTCGTCCAAATCGTTAATAAATAAATTGAATAATACTGGCCCCAGTACTGACCCCTGAGGCACTCCACTAGATACTGGCCTCCAACTAGACTCCGCACCATTGACTACCACTCTCTGGCTTCTCTCCTTAAGCCAGTTTGCAACCCACCTCACTACTCTATTGTCTAGACCACACCTCCTCAACTTAGCTGTGAGGATGCTGTGGGAGACTGTGTCAAAGGCTTTACTGAAGTCAAGGTAGACCACATCCACCGCTCTGCCATCATCCATCCACCTTGTTACGTTCTCATAAAAGTCAATGAGGTTGGTCAAGCATGACTTACCCTTGGTAAAGCCAGGCTGACTGCCCCTAATAACCCTCTTATCCTTGATATGCCTTGAGATGGCACCAAGGATAAGCTCTTTCTCTCTTTCTCTCTCTCTCTCTCTCTTTCTTCCTTTTCATTTGCCAATTAGGCAAACTGCAAAATAAATGCCTTTTTTTAATGGATCCTAACAATTGTGTGTACTCTTTTCCAACCAAGGGGACCGAAGAACCTGAGTCACCTCTGCCCCCATCCATACCTCTGCGCAGGACTTGACTCTGCACCAAAAAGTTCAGCTCCGGTTTGGGGATCCCTTGACTCCAAAACCTCCATCTGATGCTCCTTTGGGAATTTTATGATACGACAGGCTGATTTTAAACCACCAAAACCTCATGAATGATGATCAGGGAGGTGCAATGACGAGGGACGATCTGACACAGGGAAGCCATACCATAAATGAGAAAGACCAATTTAAAAATTCACATGCTGCGAAGTGCTGCCACTTTCTTACTCATGAGAACTTTAAAAGACAAATATAAGAAAGGAACAACTGTTCCACATTAATCACTCAACAGAACTAAATATTTTTAAAATCATACCACTACAAAACCGTAATTTTTTTTGTCAATCTAATGGAAAAGTTTGCTGAAGAGCTATCTCTGTTGATGCTTTACACCCAATATACCTTCCAGTCCCCTACTAATAAAGAAACAAACAAAACAAAACACACACACACACACGCACACACACACACCCCACCAAACAGAACCCTACAAGTCCAGCAATCTCTTTAGGAACAGAGATCCAGAAAGTTTTAGGCTTGTTAGAAATAATCATATGAGCACTACCTCAGTCTACTCAGTATTTTTTTTTCCAGCACAATTACAGAGTTTCCAAAGGAACACAGCAATGAAAATATTTCCATGTAATAGGACTGACATAAGTAGTTAAAATTTCCTGTACTACCTACCCATAGGTATTAAAAATAAAACCAGACAATTTCTTTGCAGGTGGCAAAGGAACTGGTTTATATTTGTCCAATCTTGCTAAAATACATGTTGCAAATATTTATTAAAAACTATTAATCAGGTGTATTTTCTCATTAGCCCCTTCTGCTCCTGTCAATGTATGCGTAAAGGTATTTTCTCTCAAAACAGAAGAAGATTTTTGCTTTCCCATCAGTTTTCTTCCTACAATATTTTATAATAACAGGCACAGCACCCACATGACCTCATTTCAAGCTACCTAAAAGCATTTGGAAAGGTTTATGTCTTTAACTGTGCTGAGGTGCCTGGTTTGGCAGAGAGGGTTTCACGTGAGAGGAAGAATTCTTTTTACAAATTTAAAATGAAAATGGTTTTGTATTTTAGAGAGCTAAAGAAAGCAGAGCTGTTCATTTCCATATTTCTCCCTTTAAAAAATCATTAAATGGATGACATATTTTACAGTGGAGTTGGTCTGGTCATAACATGGTCGAACGTATAGGAATATTTTCATAATACAATTAAAATAGCCAGGTTGGAAGAATATAGAGCTTTTCCTGACCTAAAATTAAACTGGGCCACATTCAAGAACTTTTATTTTTTACTTCCACAGATGCCAAAACAAA
Organism: Streptopelia decaocto; assembly: GCF_964273445.1. Classification (NCBI taxonomy): domain Eukaryota; kingdom Metazoa; phylum Chordata; class Aves; order Columbiformes; family Columbidae; genus Streptopelia; species Streptopelia decaocto. The sequence goes on from NC_138657.1 coordinate 30,757,510, forward strand.
TAACAATAGGACACTACTAATCCATCTTGTCGAGCTGTTCCTGACTCTTGGAACTGCCTGTTCCAGTCCTTGAAATAAAGACGCAATTAACCTATGTTTAATAACAAACCTTTTTGATGGATGGCTCCCAGGATAGCCTATGCTGTTGTTCAGTGGCACTGGGAGTAAAAACACCAGTGGCACTTCCCGGGTAAGTCACAGCATATCCTGAGCCCAGCATGGGTTCTCCTTACATACAGGTCCTCCAAGACCACCATACCAGAAAGATGACCAGGACCAGGCATGTCTGCATCTCCTGCAGGGCCTTTTGAGGCCCTATTTCCCAACAGGGCTTCCCAGTGTTTCGATTTCTCCTTGTAATTACTTCAGCCCTGCAAAGTGCCACTAGACTGTATCGCCTAACCATATGAAGACCCTCTAAATCAAATCCTAATCCACATCGGGGGCAGTCGCTACTGCCACAGTCTGGGTTTCATGACCCTCATGTTATCATGGCACCACAGTTTGTTTTTTTCTTTCTCATTCTCTTCACCTTTGAAAACCAACCAATCAAGCAATCTAAAATCTATACTGGGGCCTTCCCACGTGGAGCAGGACTGATGCACCTCTTCTGCGGCATTTGCCCGGCAGGTTTCTGGGCACAGTGGGGCTTGGGGGCGATGCCACTGCCCTCCAAAAGCCAAGTCGTCCAGCCTAAAACCTCTGCCGAAGTCCGCTCGCAGCCTGCATTTCCCTTTGGCTACAAGAGCCCTGTAGCACACAAGCGCTGCTGAGCCCGCCTACCTCCCCCACTGCTGCACCTTAGTGTTACTTACAAATGTTTCCCCTTGTCCTTTAATTGTTAAAATCTCTCCCTGTGGGGGAAGGGGGAAATCCTCACCTTCCTAGCTCAGCCATAACCAACCAGATCCCCTTTCAAAACGGATTTCTTCAGACTACAAAGCTCTGTGCATTTCACCTGACTAATGATATCGGAAATCAGCATGCAGCGTCCCCTGGAGCATAATCCCCACGGCACAACTCCTGCTTCCCGCTGCGCCTGTCTCCTCTCTGACCCTCATGCTGACAACGAGCTAGGGGAAATAATGAACCTTAAACAAGGACGGGGGAAAAAAGCACAAAACCAGGAGTGATCCCACTTAGTGGTCTGTTTGTTCTCTGAGGTTCAAGTGTACTAGGAAAAGCGGAGAACTGGAAAGAAAGGAGGGAGGAGGAAGAAGAAAAGAGGATAGGAGGGGAAGACGAGGTGCCAGAGACCAATAAAGCTTACTCTACACAAATATATCTTGTCAGAATTGTTCTCATGGGCAGAGTAAGCCGATAGAGAAGGAAACTTTCAGTTAGATGGTTAGGAAAGACAGCTTTAAATAATTTTACCTAAAATAATTTCTTCCTTCTTAATATTCAAAATGAAGTGCACAAATTCTACTGTAAATAAGAAGGAAGTTGACAGGTAGGAAACTAACTTACAAGCCAGATTTATAGAAATCTCCTAGCATGACAAAACAACATAAAATAAATCAGTGGCATGGAGAGTTCAAGACAGTAACAAGATTTCTAACTGTGCTATGTGTGAAAGCAATCCCAGTAACAGAGGCATTCCAGACCCATACAAAAATTCAATTATTGTTAGTAGCATTGAAAACCCAGAAATATGCAGTACAACTTCATCTTATAGGTGAGAAAATACCAGAGACAAATTTCTCTTCTATCGCAAGCAAATATTTTCCATTTCACATAAATAAATAAATAAATAAATAAATAAATAAATATCCGAGAAGGTTAAACAGCTACTAAAACAACTCACTTAAAAAACCAAACCAAACCAACAAACAAAAAAAACACACACACACAAAAACAAGCAAACAAAAACCAAAAACAAACGAACAAAAATGCTCAAACGAGGACCAACAGATAGCCAGACAAATGTCAGTGGGTGCTGGGCTGGGACAGCAGAGTACAGCAGTGGTGGGAGGAGGCATCGACATTACATGGGGCTGGTGATTCTCAACATCAAATTATGAAGAAAAGGGAGGCACTGGTGCTGCCAGCCTCAGGGGTCACACTACTCCAAAAAGCCTGCCTTTGCTGGCACCAAAGCTGATGCCAAATTTATATTACACTTACCAAGGGAACAGCCAAAGTAGGAAGCGTGTAATAAAGCATCAGTGGAAGTGGAAGTGAGGTTTTTCACAAACTATTAACAATACTGGCAAAGAAATGTAAAGAAACATAGCAGTAAAATACAGTACTGAAATAAAATCTGGGCTAACACAAGATAATGACAAGAAAAGCTTGCCACTGAATTTGGATCACTTGGCAAGGAACATGCAAAACACAATGTTTAATTAAAGAAATCCAGCTGTAGGCTAATCCATCTAGGAATAAAATTAAGCAGAGGCCATAGAGAGAGGAGGGGGAGTCTACTCTGGAAGTAGCAGCTGAAAAGGTTTGAGCTCCTGATGGCTAATAAAGTGAATGTGGCTTTCCAGTTCAACACTATGGTCAACAAGTGTGATCCCTGGATATGCTAAATGAGGGTATTTTGACAAGAATCAGAGCAGTCTCTGCTGGCCCTGTAATATATGTAACATTCAATACTAAAGGCAAATGGTGCCTCCCTTATTGACAGAAAAATCCTAATTATCTCAGGGAAATTTTGACATAAAATTATATATACTACATAATTTTCATATACTGAAAACATACAGCCCTATCTGCAGAGCTTTTAAATTGACATTGGTCTTTCAGTCTCATGCTACTATCCCACAAGTTGAGGGGCTGGCTCATATCTGCAGTACAGAATCTTTTCATAGATCAGAAATAATATATGAGTTACAGGGACATCATAAAATACTACAGCAAGGATCTGGGATGAAAGGATTGACATGTAAGGAAGCAGTAAAAGAATGAAATATGAATATGTTGGCTAAGAGATTACAAGGAGAGCAGGACATAAAGCCACCTACAAAAAAGTTGGAAGAGTTTAAGTGCAATAGCAGAAACCTTATTTTGGAAAATGCAAAAACAGGTAAAGAGAAAAGTGAGAAAGGAAAAGTCAAGTTTCTTATCAGGAAATATAACTTATCCAAACTATGAAAGTCATTAAATTGGTTTATCTACTGACCACATGAAAGATACATTTAAAACTAGACAAGTAGGAATACATGGCAACAAACAGGCAGAAGTTATTGGAAAAACAGACAGGGGACTACAACCCTCCCTACCCCCAATTTCTCTATCATATGATCCTATGAATAATTAGGTCAGATGTAAATTTGGTTATATGTACACTGGGGATGGATAAATAGGCCAAGACCCAGACTACATATAGGGACAACTGAGATTTTAGAAACAGATTTCCAGGCAAGCAGAAACCTGTGCAAACTACAACAGGACTAAAAAACCCCAAGAAATTAATTGAGAAGAGCCTCTTTATTGAAAGAAGAATGTAGAAGGTACAGCTGCAGCTACCACAAAGGAAGGCAGGAGGAGGGAAGCAGAAGGGAGGTCAGACACCTTCATGTACCAAGCACATCCAAGATAAGGAAGAAAATTAATACCCAAGGTGATAAGAAGAGTATGTAAACATAACATGAAAATCAAGTCTGCTGACTCTAGCCTTTGAGAGAGTAATGGTGTAACCTGCAAATAAGGTATGAGAGAGGGAAGTGTTAGGCATGATACCTCAGGGAACAGAGAGAGCTGAGCAGATGAACTATTGCATCTTCTGGGGCACAGCTTCTTGTCCTCCCTGCCACACCAGGAGCTGCCTCTGTGCCCAGTAAAGCTCCCCTCACCAGGGTTCTCCAGTGGCTTTGCTGAAAAAACATGAGGCTGCTGGGGCCTTTCAACACATGGGGTTGCTGTGTCAGGAATGAAGTCCCTTGCTGACACCAAATCACACCAATAAAGTACTGTGCAGCCTGCAGCGAATCAACTGAGTGCTAATCCCCATTCTGGAGCACAGTCTCAGTGCTAGGTGCTTCTCAGGCCTCACGTGCAGGAAGAGCAAGATTTTTCTACTCATCCAGAACATTCCTTGTGCTTCAGAAGGCAGTATTTAATTGTCACGTGGACAGTTTCTGTGAGACAATGAGAACAGAGGGAAACTCTAATGATGTACCTCTGATACTGGGTAAAACGGTCAGAATAGGAGGAACTTTCTATCTGGAGACAGGGCTTGGTTAGTGAGCACAGAGCAGATGCTGACAGTCACAGCACAATGACAATCATCTTGAGTGCTGTAGGTATTAAGTCCATATCAAGACACTCCTCTAAAGTATAGGAGTTGACTGGTCTGCATGGCCATGGCCAGTCTAATGTCCTTGAGAGCTTTGCTGTGAGGATCAAGCATTTACTGTGTCAACTCCAAATGCTCAGGATGCCTTTTCACTGTCAGGGAATGATAAATGCAGAATAATCATTCCCTTTGCCAATGCTGTGCAGAGGTTAAAAGTGAGGTAAAACACAAGCCAAGCAGAGTCATCAGCCACTAAGCACTACAAAAGTTTGCAAAAAACCTACTTGTTGGAGCTGTGGTGTCTTAAATAGTTCTTGGTTAAGCCACAACATATAGATATCTCTGAATAACCATTTTCTTAATAGCTTATTATAGTCTCCCATGTAGCTTTCTAAAACATCTTCTGGAAAATGACACACATTTCACAAGTATTTCCAAATCCTGATACCCTTAGTTCAGAAAACAGAACCTAGCTTCTCTACTGATAAAGCAAAATGAAAGCTGTGAACCTCCTCTCACAAAAGCAGATAATTTGGGTCAATCTATGCTGTGAGAGATTTGTTGCATATTGACTATTGTTCAGCTAAGAAAACATTTGCAAAAATAGTGTCAAAGGCAAGATGTTCAAAAGCACTTAGTTCTCTTTGAAGTCGATGTCCAATCTTCTTCTAATCCTACAGATCTCAAAGATCCCCTTCCCTGGCATTTATTTAATCTTCTTATTTATAGATAAGCATGTCATGTGGAAAGCAAATACCTTTCACAGAACACACTGTATTTTTCCAGTTAACACACCCCCATCACCATTAAATGGTCCAAACAGGTCAAATTTGGTCCAAAATATCGTTCATCAGAAACACAGTACTCCCTAGTCTGCATTTCAGACAGTGTAATCACACATATCTTTGCAAAGAGGAAACTAAATATTACCCATGACAGATTATCAGTCCAGGAGGAACACAAAAGAAGACTTTGTCCTATGAACCATGTGTCACTTGTATGTCATTTTACTTACTCTGTACCACAACACACAAAAAAGTAAGAACTTATATTTTCAATTTTAAAAAATAAAATAATTACACATAGCTTTTGTGATAAGAGATTAAATGCTTCTAGTATGTTTTGCAGGATGGATCACTGAACTTTAAACAAAAATTGTGAGCTTGTGAATGCAAACATAAAGTAAACTGAAGAATACAATTACCCAGTGACAGATTCTCCATCTAAAAGGAAATGAGCATGCTTAAAATGGCTGGGTTTGCAGGGCATGTATTAGCTCCAAAATAACTTTCAGAGTCACTACAGCCTATCTGCAAAATAGACAAGAGACAGCTAACAGCTTAAACATTTTCTAGAGAGTTCACAAGTAAATAAAACCAACAAAAAACACAGAGCAGCATGCAGAGGGAATGAAACAGGGAAGCTGGAATTTTGAAGAAAGACAGAGAAACCTAAACGAGGAGAGGAAAAAAAAAATCCCAATGCTATCAGAGCAAAAAACTCAGTGGATGAGGAAATTAGAATACTGGGGTGGAATGAGAAATTTCAGTCAACACAAAACATCCAAAGCATTGTATTAAGAAATGCCTCAAAAACGCACCAGCCCCACCATAAAAAATAATGAGCACAGAATGCTAGATTACCCAAAACCAAACCATGGAACCAGACATCATAATAATAAACCCCTCTCACTACAGCAAAGCCACAACTTCTATAAATTGTCCTACATCAAAAAATGGTACAGGTCTGTTCGTACAGATTTCATGAAAAAATGCCTTCCTTCCCTAAGAATAACTAAACACAGGTTAAGTGTCTTGAAGCAAAGTAGAAGCACCGCTCATGCAAGTCAAACAGCTGTTTAACATTGCGTTTTAACAGAAAAGAAGGCAGAACAAAGACCAAAAACATAGTAAAAACTATTCAATTCAGTTGTGCAAAACTGAAGCAAAATTCGTACCACAGTTTCCATATCTCTAAGATTATTTTTCAAGGGAGGAAGGAGAAAAACAATATACCAGCTGAAAAGCTTTACTCACAAAATAACAGAAAAAAATACACAAAGCAACAGCTAAGGACACAACAGAGTTATATGCCATCAATATTCCTGCAAAGCAGGTTGGACTTTACTACCTTGATTTCTACACACAGACAATAAAACTTGCTTTAGCACATCGGCCTTTCTCCCTGGAGAAGAAATTAATTTCAATGAATACAAATTCATTTTAAAGGGTCTCATTATTTAAACTGGGTTTTGGATCACAGAATATGTCTCTGTGAAAAAGCTCTGCTTCTCTTTTATTTGAAATCTTCATGGAGTCTTGGCATTGAAAAACTTGGTATAAGGAGGCACTAGTTCTTCTGTAGTTAAGGTGATTATTTCCTTTATAAGGCAATATTGATTAATATTTTTTCCAATCTCAGTCATCTCTGAAATATCTGAGATTCACCAGTGAAGAATCTTGTGTAGGTGACAAGGATTTGGAGAGAAAACACTGTGATGGGGACACTGCTTAATTCCATGCACTAAGACTTGACAGAATGAGCTAAAACGGAGTGCACGCAACATGTCAGTACCTGTCTCCTTGTCCATCCCAATAACCAGTTCAATAACACCTGAGAAGGTTTCACCAACAAGGGCAAGAAGAACTTGAAAGGTACCACTCTCACTAACAAGAGGTCAAGTAAAGCAGTATGAAGCCTTGAAGATTTCAGGGAAGGAATCAATGGGTAAAGAAGGTAGTTGTCTCTACCATAAAGACTCTCAGTATACCATCACACCTATTAAGATTGTCAGCCTACTATGAGCAACAGGTCTTTATAAGTAAGCACTCTATCAGCCTTTTATTAATCAGCTCATTGGCATAAGCAGTCTTATTACAGACCTCCTCTAGACTATAATCCCAGATAAATTCCAGGGGGAAAGCAGAAAAAGAAGTAGTGTTACCCCAGAGCTCTAGGAAGCATCTTGAGGAAGAAAAGGGATTTATTTTAAACAAATCACACCTAGTAAAGCCAAGACTTTCAAAAATTGACACATATAGACCATGTCTGAGGACCCAAATATATAGCCTGATTTTCAAAAGAGCTGAGAATCCACTGGTAGGTATTAACATAAAAGGACATACTGGGTGTTCAGTCCTTCAGAAATCAAATCAATGCTGGATGTTCAGCTGACCCTACAGGCCAGCAATAGTTGATATTCTGTGTAATGATGGTGGTTGTCTTTTCTTGCTTCTGTATCACAATGTCAGAACAGGTAGGTTGGTTTAACTCCAAATGCACAAGTACAGTGTGGAGTCTGCACCTGAATGTGCCAAGCAACAGGACAATGCTGCCCACTTAGGCAAAATCAACTCTTGTCTTCCTTGGGAGTCTTCCCCTGGTTTGCACATTTGAACAAGGCAAAAAGGAGTATCAGAGACCTATCATGGGACATAAAGTTATCCACCATGATTGCAAATAACAGCAGTCATGAGGCTGTTACTTCTTCACATACAGGTATGAGACAAAGTGGAGAAAAGGTCCTCAACTTTCAGACACTATGGCCAGCACTGCTAGTACAGTACACTGGGGCAGTTAATTGCATTGAGCCCGACTCTTGGCTAATTACACATGCCGAGTGGCATTCCCAGGCATTGAATGGAAATCGAACAGACCACTTCTGCAATAGTCAAGAGCATACAAAGAGTCTCCTGGAAATGGTCCCTGGGTCTTTTGAGCTGCCAGGCTGTGTCCAGGAAGAACATTAGTTGCAGCGGGCCAAATCTATGGCAAGGAAGGCTCTAACATTCTCTGACCACAAGTAACCTCCCGGTGGCTGGGAAAATTGCAGGCATGCCTGAATTTCACAGCATAGACACAGTTAATCTAGTCTGTCTAGGCTGTTCTTGAGGCACTGCAATTTGGTAATGGCAGGTGTACATGGACACAAAAGTGCGAATAGGCTGTAAAAACAGCCTGTGGCTCAGGAACAGTAATGCAAGTTCTTTTGGAGTCAGACAGAATGGCAATTCCTGTCCATATTCATCAGTAATAGAGAAACCTGCTCCAGACATTTTAATGGTCTCCCTTCACAGAGAATTCAGGAACTTCTCTCTCTCTTCTAGCCTTGGACTTCATGAATCTTCTTAATACTTTTGAGAAAAAAATGTCTGGTGTTATAGCCAAGCCAAAGACTCTCCAGAGCCAAATCTGTTTTGATGATAATCTGTGGCACAGGATCATGCTGAACATATTATCCACATCAATCAAAGTACAGAGACATAATTAAACTAGAAATAACAGTATATTCAGAGTGATTCCATTTGCTGATGATGAAAAATGTGTGTTATATGGAATGAGAAAGCAGGGAGTAGCAGTGATTAAAAATAAAAAGGATTCAAACTTGTGCAAATGGACTTTTACATCTGGAAAATCCTAGTTCCATAATTAAAGTTGTTTCTTGCACTGAGTTTTCAAACCAATGTCCAGGCTAAATAGTGCCTGGACTGAAGTAAAGCATCTTTTAGGGTGCTCCATCTGCCCAAGACTACAGACAGTGCTCTCAGTTCTCTTCCTAATACTAGCGACTGCCATGCAGACTGCCCTGAGCAGACAGTGGCAATGGCATGTCTGAAAGCCAGAGTATGCTCTCCACTAATGACACAAGGATGTCTCATCTAGTATTTGTTAGTCAACTTGTAGAGGAAGATTTTGAATCCTACACAGTCTCCATAGGTCTCCCTGGATATTCCTTAAGAGAATGAATATCAAACATGGTACCATCTTTTCCTCCTCAGGCTCTGTTCATCAGTGAGATTTGGTTTACTTTTTTCAAAGTCAGATAAAAGATTTGTTTGAGCTAGAGAATAGGTAGATCAAGCAGACCTGTAAAAGTGACTTGTGCAAGCACTTCTAAATGCTAATCCAAGTTGAAAAGAGAGAAATAACTCTCATAAACACATTTACTTCTGCTTGAATTTTGTAAGTAGCATCTTCACCCCATTGTTTTGTGAATATGCACAAATACACATGCACACATTTGCTTAATCCTGTCATCACAGCCATCTTGTCACAGCTGTGAAAAGAGCCAAACAGATTTCACTCTTTCTCAATATTTATCAGCACTTAAATTGCCATCTAAATCCCAATTACTTAGTTTTTATGACTGATATTGATAAAGGAGGCAGAAAGAACACAACAGGCTCTCCAGCACTCTGCTTGAGTTCACAGGGCTGCCAGTACAGGAGAAAATATTCTTGAGCTGTTGAGAAAATCGGTGGCCCAGCCACAGCTGGAAGATTCTAGTCTTTAAGTCCCACAGTGAGCAAGGCTTTCAGACCTTTAAATATGTTCTACTAGTTATTGTGAAGCAGTTGTGCTGAAGGAGGCTTACTCTGGGCTATACGGCCTCCTCAAGCAATGTTAGAAATCTTATGTTTCTCATACAGAAGGAGCCACTCTGACTCCTTTTAATCTGAGCCCAGGCTTCAAAAAAACAGAGTCTTGCTCTCTGTGAGAAACACCAACCTCTTCTGATATTGGAAGTTAAACCTCAGTAATCAGTAGGGAGTTAAACTGAAGCAGGAGGATACTTCCAATATAAACCAGTGTTTATTGGATGTCTGGATTCAAAAAGCCAAATCTTCAGTCAGCTGCTTGACATTTCCAAAATCCAAAGCATGTCGTATGTGTGTTTCTATCTCCTTCCTGCTCTTTGCTGCCCATTCAGTTGTGCAATAGTATTCAGTGGTGGTTGTAGAAGCACACTGGAAAACCGAATGCAAAAATTACCTTAATTTAGAGATAACCTCTTCCATGACACCAGCCTCAATGAAGGGGCATCAAACTCCAAGGAACAACAGAAGTCTCAGATCAAAATCATTACCATTGAAGCCAGACACCCTGAGTCTTTCTGTGTCTCTCTGTGTTTCTAACTCCTTTCATCTTCTTAAGCGTCTTCTTCAATTGCTTGGTTTCCAGGAAGCCAGTTTACCCATGGCCACTATAGTGTTGCAATGCATGAGTCTGGCACATGTTAACCAGAAAAAAAGAAAAAAGGAATTTTTCATACAAACTGCTGAAGTTTTGGATATCAAGCTTGGTAAAACTGACAGAAAAATATTTAACCATAAGTACTTTTGTTCTATGGCATTTTGCAGCCATATCCCAACATCCACAAAAGCCCAAGGATTGATTCTAAGAGAAGAGACTCTAAAATGACAAGGAGAACAAAGTCAATATCTTTTCAGTTGTGTCCCCTTACCCATAAGCTACTCTTACCTGTATGTTGGGGATGATGTTGGTGCAGCACTGGAACATAAAATGGATGTACCACCTGTTTGTGACATTGAGTCCTTGTATTAAAAATCCTCTCTGCTCTGATAGCCTGGGGAAAGATGAAATCTCATTGATCCTCCAGTTGTCCACTATTCAGTGGCTTTTCTCCAGCTGCAGCTTTTGCCTTGTTCTTTATCTCCTTTGTCAGAAACTTTTTACTTACAAGAACAGAGTGTCCAGGTTCAATAGGATTGTTGTCAAATTATCCATCATCCTGGGAGGGGCTAATGAGTGAATAAGATCGTGTTCACTCAGATGTGTAAGATCTTATGAGTAAAGAAACAGTACTCAAGATCTGTATCTTAAATGGTCCTGTTTATTTAGCTAAAAACTGGCTCACATTCTTAATTGAATTTAACATTTATACACAAGTGCAATAGAGAGACATATGCCACATTAAGGACCTCAACAATAACTGACTGCATTCACAACTCCATGAGGTCTTTGCTTTGCTTGGTCTAGTAAAATAATAAGCTTTGTATATTTTCCTGTGTGGAATCAAGAGATAAATGTTGTAGCATCATCTCTGTCATCAAGGCACGGCTGTCGGGGATTCCTCCTCTAAATAACATCATCTGACCCGGAAGAATGTGTCTATAGGCCCACTGCTGGCATGAGCGCACTGTTTGACCTTTCCTGTGCAGAATGTAGCAATTTATACAGTAATGATTTTCATGAACAACTGTTCTATGGGTTAGCAGAGGTATTCACTTACTCATCTTTCAGACTTTGGCTGCTGGGCTAGAAATTCCCAAATGCATATGTCAATATTTTTTTTTATCTGATAAAGCCAAGATAGTTGGCATTAACATGGTGTTTTTCTTATTACTATCAATGTAAAACACCTCCCTAGAACTGGAAATGGCCATGGTACACTACAGTCCTAGGAAAAAAAAAAACAACATGTTCCCTGCTCTGGAGAACTGGAAATTGAAGTCATGCATGACACATACACGACACATTTTGGCCAGTATTGGCTCACTTCTCAGAGCACTCCAGAAACACTGTTTATCAGCCTTCTGGTTACTTCTTTAAGTATCTTCCCTAGGCGAGACTTAATTCAAGAGCTGGAGACTATTAACACATTATTCTCTACAGCAACGTTTTCCAATATCTGTGGCTTTCAGTCATCAGAACAAAGCCACACATCCTCTGGTCATGAAATAACAGCTTCAGGATCACATATACACCTCATCCAACTGCACCAGAGCCACCCATCTCAATCTCAGGCACTCATTTAAAGTTGATTCTTCTCCTCAGTTCTACACTTTTGGTACAAGAAAACAAACTATTACATAAAAGACAAACAATTGGGCTATTTCTTTCCTTTTTTTTTGAGAATCTAAGATTTCTCTGCAGTTTCTGCTTTTGACTTAGACAACTGATTCTTCAGGCTATGAAATGGCTGCCAAATTTAACATGAATGGCATTTGGCTGGCAAAGAGTGCATTACTCACAAATGCCTAATACACTGGGCATATTGTGTTTGTGCCATCTGGGAGAGTAAACAGTGACAGGAAATAAGTACAAACAGGTGTTAATGTTAGCCCCTTAAGGGTCATTAATGAAGTATAGCAACTGACAGCACTGAAAAAGCCCACACACAAGTCCTGGCAACTTGAATGGAGAAGGTAGGATCCCAGTGAGTGTGAGAGTGTATTAATTTGTCACACACAAAAAAAATCTGTTCCTGATTGCATCTCCCCTACATGACCTCCTTTATCCTCTTGCCACACCACATAATTCAGCTGAGCTCCTCTTGAATGCTGGTTCCTTTTCCTCTTTTAGGCCTCAAGCTTTTTCCTTACCCCAGCCAGCCAAGACAAACACAATCCTGAAATATCACTCTTTCTCAGAAAGCCTACCACCCTCTGAAGACAACTGCACATCTTCATGCATTCCTAAGAAAATAAATTCTCAGTTCTTCTTTAGACATTTTCAGAGCCATTTCTATCTTCACCAAAATAAACGGCCTCTGGCTTCAAGTATTATAAGTGATCTGAATCACAGTACGTCACTGTTTGCCCAGTGCACCTCCAAGGTTACTTCCTCCATTCCAGAAGACACCTGAGAAAGGGTGTCTGACAGTGACACTGTCTGCCTTTACAACAGTATCACACAAATCCAGACTAGGGAAGGTCCATTCTACCACGGAGAAATGCAACAGGTACCCTGAGACAGTCTCACAGGTGAATCTAGCCTGATACATAACCAGTCACATTCTTTTGAAAACACCAAAGCAGAATGTGTGGAGTATTGCCCTTTATCATCACAAAAGCTCACTAAATTTCCAAAGCAATGTAAATATTTGCACAAGGTCATCCAGAAAAATAATTAACAATTTGTAGTAAACAATGAAACAAAATAGACTGATCTCCAGCCACTTCCCTACTCTCTGTCCCATCCTATGCGAAAAGAGGAACTTTCCCAAAAGGCCTGTTTTCAAACCAGTCACCTGGCTAATATGCAGGGTTAACAGCACCTCAGAGGAACCTAAGACAGACAGAAAAGACATACAAGGAAGAAGAGGTTATGGGGCCCATTTCTTCAGAAAGGGGACACTAAACAATGAGTTTCACATTGCAGAACTTCAGACTCTTTCTAATTCAGGCAAGTAGTGTTAAAAAGAATACTGGTGGGCATGTAAATTCAGCTATTCACTAATAACAAAGCTTAATTGCTGAATAGACTAAGTGTTTCCAAAGATTCTCATTAATTTTGGCTAGTGTTTAGGATTGGGAAAGTGAGAATGTTTTAAGGGCCAGAATATAGTTCCATTTTTTATGTCTTTGTTAAAAGGATACCTGGAACAGAGTCACAGATATATTTACCCAATACAAGAGATGGCCATAAAATAGAGAAAAGTAACAACAGCTTGCAGAGAATTGCTGTCATTGTTTAACCCTGCAGAGTTATGTACAACACTCCACACCTGCAATCTTTTGGCTTTGCACCAGTTTGTGTCAAAGCCCCACAGGATCAGAGATGCAGCCAGGCCAAATTCCATTTTGAAACGAAAGAAAGTAAAAACAGTTGGAGTGCATTTGGCTTATTCAGGGGAGTCAATGGAGTTGTGCCTGTAAAGACTGTAGCCTCAAACCTCCAAGAGCTGGCCAGTACGAAATGCTTGTTGTCACTTGAACTGAAACAGATGCACACTTTTTTGCACTGGCCATTTTTTGAACTTAAGTACTTACAAACTATTAGGTCCTTACCTTTCTGTAAAACTGCAGCTTACCTTTCAGTTCTTTGTTAATTATAAGCAGGGGAAAAGAAAAAAAAAAAAAAAGGAAAAAAAGAAAAATAAATTAAAAGGGAAGAAAAAAAATAAAACCAGAACTTACAGGAAATTGAATAAGCATTTAAAGACAGAAATCTGTTTAAATCTTACCATTGCCACAGCTAAGAAAACTCTGATACCTGGTTTACTTCCTCTTTTAAACAAGGTAAGATTTATCCTGCATCAGTGTTTTGGTTTTCTTTAGTTGATCTTACAACCTCTTCTCCCTCTCCAAATGTGTATTAAACTGAGCAAAATCAAACACACTGCAGTCTAAAAACTTCAGTTAGGAGCTAAGAATATAAGGTCATTGAAACTTGGCCCCTTCATGCATATGCTATCCTGCTGGTTTTAAGTACATGAGTACATCCTATTTTTCCAAACAGCCTCTGCAAAATTCTGGGTGGAAGATGGTCAGTGTGGGAGTGTAGGAAAGCTCTGAAGTAAATAAGGCTGCTGTTTCCAGAATCCCTGAATTATCTGTTGTTCAATCTGGAGGTTTCATAGGAAATAAGGCAAGGGAAGGAATGACTGCACATCACAAATCTGGAGTGCTTCACTTTGGAGTGTCAAATTTCTTTTAATGTTATTAACTTTGCTCTTTTACTGCAAAAATAGAAATTCCAGGCCATACGGATTCTCAGTTTGGGCTAAAGGAGCACTTGCTGATGCATGTGAATTGTTAAACTAGGTAAGCCAGCGAAGGAAAATATGAAACATATTTTGCCAGTGGATTTGACAGCTCTTTTCTGGCCATGGAGGAAGACACTGATTGGAAATCCCACATTCAACTCCAGGTTCTTGCAGGAGACATTTTCTACCTGGGGAATGGTCCTTTAACAAGCTCTTTATGCTGCTTTGCCCTGATGCTCTTGCTTTTTCCAGTAGCAGTGACAGCTATCTTGTCCCAGTCTACCACCTCTTTTAGTATCTTATCTGGAAAAGGCCCTCCACATACACAGTGGGCACAAGTACCGGAAGATGCTCATCCTGGAAGTAAGTATTCTCTGCCATTCTCTGGGCCTGACAGCGGCGTACAGGGCAGCTGGAGCGAGAGAGGATGCAGCACCCTCACTGCAAGTGAGATCTCCTGGCTAAATATAGCTTTGTGTTCTGAAAAAGCTTTTAATGAGCACATATAAATGAAGCTTTTTCAAATGTTCTAACCTGGCCAGATGGAGGTACATTCATGCAGGCTAGATAAACCTTCAGCTGGAAAAAGAGCAATCTCTCTGCCACATCAAAAACCTTTCTACAGAGCATGCAGCTCTTCTTAACAATAAAAAAGGATTTGTTTATCATCCTGAACATATTCTGAGAAATGACAGCACTGTTTGAGTTTGAACTTTAGATACGTATCAGCCCAAAGCAGATATGTAACATGGAAAATTTCGCCTCTGAAAGATATTAAGTTTTTGGCAAGTGAAAACAGTGTCTCATAGAACAGTGGCAGGCATCTTGGCAGTATGATGTAACTGAAGAAACTACTGTTCAAAAAAAAGCTTTGTTACAACTTGCCACTGAAAAAGTTTGTGTAATGTATGTTTCAATGAAAATTGTGACACACACTTTAAAATTTATAGGTAAAACCTTCAACAACTGGATACCAGAATATATATATTAAAATAAGTTTAAGCACAGAAATAATGATAGTCGGCCTTTACAAATTAAGCCTTATATATGTTGAATGCAAAGATAAGAGATCACCAGGCTCATCATGCACATTAACCAAGCGCTCCACTGGCAATGTGCCCTGTTTTCATCAATGTTTTGCAAATACTGTCTGCAGCTTTAATACATAATATTCTTCCACACAGATCTAAAATGAGGGATCTCTCCTGTAAAGCAACATAGATTCCTTGTGCAGAATTTGCTCTTGATTTCTCAGACAAGGATTAACCATCTCTCTTCTCAGCAAATGTGGCCATCTTGTTTCACTTAATAAAAATTTGAAAGCCACTAGAAAACTTTTATCCATTGCAGAATTGCAATTAATTTCCCTGATATAATGTATTATGTGTCCTCCAGAGTACATTTACACAAATATCTAGTAATTATTTTAAACTAGCTAGGTGAGCACTGGTTAGAAACCAGGTCTGGCCACATCAATTGAGATCTCATACCCAAACTGCCTGAAATCCTGCCTTATAACCAAGACAAAAAGACTGGACTTTCTTTGTTATTTTGTAATTTGGGGATGTTCAAGCTAGATTCACCAGTGAGGCTCAACAAAAATCAAAGACCTATCATTTTGTGAAGCAGCAGTTCCTTCTTTTTTGATGAGAGTCAAGGAGTCAAAGTAGACAGAGAATTCAAGAAAGGGCAGAAAGGCCTGCAAGGGCTGATTTACTTGAGAAGTTGGAAAGAACTTGCTTCTTGTGACCTGTAGCTGGTGAATCAATGATTCAAATAAAAGTAGCCTAATTCTCCCCAATAACCAAGACAGTAGTAAATTCTAAAGGAATGAGAGTAACTTATTTAGGGTGGTACAAAATGGTATAGATATGAGTCACTGGCAGTTGCCTCAGAAATGCCAGCAGTTTATGGGCATAGGAACCAGAACATTATCTTCTTCTCAGAGAGCTGAACTGTCATGGTATAATGTAGACAAAAGCATGTGGTGGCATAAAGTAGAGAAGTTAGATCCACTATCAAATGTGTTCTTCCTGCTCAGTCATAAAGTAGAGGACACCGGTAACTATCACACACCACTTGCTTGTAAGATGTGTTATCCTTGCTCCTGCATTAGGCTGCCCTGTACACAGAGCTTCACACTGAAGGAAGCCCTTTTAGATGGTGTAGTCCACAGCTGTCATCTAAAACCCTGAGGTCACACTGCTTCATATGCTGAGAGATGAAGTCCTGGACAGACAGCCTTCTGCAGTCCTGCACCCAGTCAAAGAACACTAACATTCACTTATAAATAACAGTAACATGACATGAGCACAATTGAAAAACTTGAAAACTAATCCAGATACATGAAATTGCAATTAGAACAGGACCCTTATTGTTCAGGGAGGCTGAGTGCCTGGAAAAGAAATGTGAAGTATTCTGTTTAAATTCTGTCCTTAGTTACAATGCCACCTGGACAAAAGTTTAGCTAAATCAAACCGACTAAAGAAACATCTGTATTCTGCGGCAGTACATCCAGAATATGCCAACAGCACCACGCTGTGGATTAATAGTGATTGCTCTGTAAACTCATAAGGTGGCTTCCCAAGCCTCAAATCAACCATGGTAGAAACAGAAATGTAAATACCTTTATATACATATATACGTATATATAGTTAAATTAGACCAACTTAGTGTTATCAATTGCATAAATTTAGCACACAAGAAGTTAATTAACTACCTTACCTTTACAGTAGTGTAACTGAGACTATAAATTGGCTTGCTTAGTTCATGTATGTGGTATGCCCTCTATTAATTCCACATACATAATTTCCTTTAGCATCAGTGAGACAGGATACATGTGCTGAATTCAGAACAGATGCTTTACACTGCACCAAAATGGGAACTTGATTCTCTGAATGGCATCTGTAGCTTTCATTAGTGGTAGCTGCAGCAGAATCCATGAGAGGCAGTTCTAATTTCTGGAAGAAATCAGAAAATGTAAATGGTTAAGCCAATTTTCACCTGAATTCCTTGGGCTGCAAAACCAGGCTACATAGAGCTTTGCTTCCTGCTCTGTCAAGAAATCAGGGATGAGGCCTAGAGATGAAACTGCAACAACATGAGCAACTACAAGATCTCCTGTGTAGACTGACTGTCCCCCATGATAGATAACTCACCCTGACAGCCTGCTGGCTGGAATCATTAGTGAGTTGAGATGAAGGTTCCAGCCAATAGTCCCACCTGATAGAGCTCAGTGGGATATAAGAAATATTTCTTACTTCCCCAACTCTTGCTACAGCAGCTTCAAGCAGTGAGTCCATCACAAATGAGTGCAGGGCGGTGTGGTGGTATGCTGCAGTCTCTCTGAATCCCATGGGGCCTTTTGCCAGAAAAATAAGGCATTAAGGTTACCACTTGCACCATGCTCAACTGCAGTTCATAACGCTCAATTACCTTAATAATCCAGGGTATGATTCTACACCATTTGAGGCACACTGTTACCTTCTGAGGTCCCAAGATCACATCAAATATGACAGTAAGGAAAACCCATTATAACACTAGATCATGTACAGCTTATTAGTTTCTGCCCTTAAGTTAGAAGGAAATAGACAAATGAACAAAACAAAACAAACAAAAAAAAAATCACAAAATATAAACCAAAACAAACACCACCACCACCACCACCCCCCACACACACACACAGAACCAAAACACATTTGAGTCTGGTTTCAGTTTGGAGGGAGTGGCCACCTCTTCTATTTCAGCTTGTCTCTGTTCCTCTGATACAAAAATAAAGTTACACTAGGTCTCACGCCCCATAAGCAGCTCTCCTGTTAGGATACAACTGCAAGCCTGGGCAGTAAATCAAAGAGACAAAATACCTTGCTGTGACTGAGAATACATACAGAATATTGGCAGCTCTCATCAATGTTAGTGTTTGATCCAATTTTTTTCCAAGAAATTATCTCTATTTGCTTTACTCCGCGCTTTAAGGTAAAGGGTGCTAAAAATTTTTCCTAGTCTGTGAGGATAAATATCTAGCAGGGGGAAAGAAACCCAGAGGAATTTTTTTTTTTGCCGTCTTCATCAGGCGAGCAGATTATTCTGCTCCTTGGCCTATTTACTGTTTCCCCAAGTGCAAACATGAAGCTTACCTTTAGCTCTCACGTAAAACCTGAAGACAGAATCTTCTACATCGGGACATTCACAGAATCATAGAATGTCCTGAGATGGAAGGGACCCACAAGGATCATCGAATCCAACTCCTTTCTCTGCATATGACAACCCCACAGTTCACACCATGTGTCTGAGGATGTTGTCCAGTCTCTTCTTGAACACTGTCAGGCTCAGGGCTGTGACACCTCCCTGGGGAGCCTGTTCCAGTGCTCCACCACCCTCTGGGTGAAGAACCTTTTCCTAATGTCCAACCTAAACCTCCCTGGCTCATCTTTTTGCCATTCCCTTGGGTCCTGTCAGTGGTCACTAAAATGAGATCACATCTGGAATACTGTGTCCAGTTCTGGGCCTCTCAGTTCAAGAAGGGCAGGGAACTGCTGGAGACAGTCCAGTGCAGGGCAACAAAGATGATTAAGGGAGTGGAGCATCTCCCTTATGAGGAAAGGCTGAGGGAGCTGGGTTTCTTTAGCTTGGAGGAGACTGAGGGGTGACCTCATTAATGTTCGTAAATATGTAAAGATTAGTGTCACGAGGATGGAGCCAGGCTCTTCTCAGTGACAACCAATGGCAGGACAAGGGGCAATGGGTACAAACTGGAACACAGGAGGTTCC
Organism: Streptopelia decaocto; assembly: GCF_964273445.1. NCBI lineage: Eukaryota > Metazoa > Chordata > Aves > Columbiformes > Columbidae > Streptopelia > Streptopelia decaocto. The sequence goes on from NC_138657.1 coordinate 30,776,754, forward strand.
ATTTAAATTTGAGAAGAAATTTCACAGTGAGGGTGACAGAACACTGGAACAGGCTGCCCAGGGAGGTTGTGGAATCTCCTTCTCTGGAGACATTAAAAACCCGCCTGAACACATTCCTGTGTAAACTCATCTAGGTGTTCCTGCTCCGGCAGGGGGATTGGACTAGGTGATCTTTCGAGGTCTCTTCCAATCCCTAACATTCTGTGATTCTGTGAAGAGAACAGATGAACTCCTGCCCCTCCTCCTCCCCTTGTGAGGAAGCTGTAGCCGCCATGAGGTCTCCCCTCAGTCTCCTCTACCAACCTACGCACTCCCTTTAGTCATCTTAACATTATTTTCAACGCATCCTTCCCATCTCTTTCACTAGCAACGTGTCTGCGGCACCACAGGAGCGGACTCGCTTCGGGCAGCTCTCACGGGGGCGGCGGGGGGAGAGGAGGGGGCGGCTGCAAAGCGGCGTTTGCAGCCGCCCCCTCCTCTCCCCCCGCCGCCCCCGTGAGGGCCGCCCGGAGCGCCCTTGGCAGCTCGGCTGGCCAAGGCGGCAACACAACCCTTCTTCATCTCACGCTACGTGTTAGCGAAACCTGCACCCCTGTCAGCAGGGGACATGGGCGCCCATGCAAGAAGCACCACCACCTCTCCAGCAGCTTCCCGCCGCCATTTTAAACGCCCGCGAGATGAGCGGCGGAGGCTGCCCCCCTGTGGCAGAAGTGTCCTCGCATAGGGGCAGAGCAGCGGTTAACGGCTGCGATGGCCGGGGTTTTTTTGTTCCCAGTAGTTCTGTCTTGGTAGTTAAGGTGAAGTGAAACGCTTTAATGGTTAGGTGTGAAGGCAGCAGTGAGCTCTTCAAGCCCGCTTGCCTGAGAAGGGCAGCGCGTCTGGCTCAAGCGCTGCTGACGCCTTTGGCGTTCTCGGCAGTTTTCTCAGTTTCTTAATAAAACAGGCGACAGGGGAAAGAGCATGGTAAAATCCCAGCTTTCTGAACTTCTCCATGTAAATCACCCTCCAGGTTGTTCTACAGATCTCATCTGAACTCCCTCCTAAGGATGAAGACAAGAAAAAAATTATGCTAGTGTAGTCAAGAGTCTAATTTCCTCCTCCTTCCATGAGGCACACAGCTCAAAACAGATTAGTTTCTGTTTCTGCAGGTTTGTTGTATTATAGCAATGTGTTGAGTTATATTTGGGAAGATCTGTGAAGAGCAATGAGGGAGAAGACACCTACACTCCTGAGATAAATGGATTTTTTTTAATGGGACTTCGTCAAGATGACAATAAATCGTTCATTAACCTGGCCAACTATAATTAAATGCAGTGGCTAGTTGTTCTTTGGTATCAAAGGAAAGAGAGCTAATAAGTCAGTGAAACCCATCTTCTCTCTCTATTAAGGTGTTTTGGTTTGGGAGGAGGGGGGGTGGATCATTTTGTTTTGTTTTCCCAGAGAGTTTTTTACTGTAGTTTCTGTATGACATACAGGTAACGCAGAAGCCATCTGTTCAAGCAAACATCAGCCCAGTGAAAATTCACAGTAATGTTTTAGGCATCATCCAAGTTATAAACTTAACAAATTATGAATCTGAATTTAACATTGCTAATAAAGTTTAGCAATTCTTAGCCATTAGCAAAGCACCTGTTGTGCTACTTTAAAAGTATGTGCAAATGCAAGGCAGACCAGCAAAGAGTTTCTTGTTAGTGTACAGCTTAACAGTGTCTAGGCTAGAAAGATTTAAGCAGGCTGTATGAAGATCAGTTTCAGTAAATGGCTCAACCAAGTCATCTTGAAACCTTATCTGTAATTTCCTACTCATATCCCTCTTACTTTGTCTTCCCCTGCAGTTCAGGTTCCTCCCTTGCTTTCAGTATCATAACTCTGAGTATATTTTATGCAAGTTTCCACAGCACCATTTCTTTACAGTTGCTAATTAAAGATCCCTCTGAATAAAGCCTTCTGCTTGAACAGTTAGAGTGCCCCTGTGAAAAGCCCCTTTTGTGGGTGACCATCTCTTCTTGTGGACCACAACAAAGACAAGGCACTGCAGAAAAAACACTCAGTTTTACTTTGTACCCACTTGGCTTGCCTCCGTCTCAAATTAAGTGGATGGATTACATTAGCACTCCTCATTTTCCAAGTATAACCCTCTAGTGGGTGAGTGGGTCTGTCAGAGAGTAAAACTACAGCACGCTCTCACAGCATCCTTTTGCAATGAAGCAGACAATGAAGAGTGGTCCTAAGAGGTGCTAGCTGATTAGGGGTGAGGTGGAACTCAGGTGACTGGGACTATAATTGCTGTCCTCACCCCAGTGTTCTGAAGTACTAGCATTCCTATTGCACATTATTAAGAAACAGGCCCAGAGTGATCCTTGCATTGGTAAACTGTAAATCAAACACCATTAAGGTTGCTTGCTTCGCCTGAAAAAAATAAAATATTCTAACCCGTGTGGTTTGTTTACCTGATAATCATTTCCTGAAGACTATTTCTTGTCCTGCCTATGCTTAAACTTTCTCCTGTATGACTGGTCACCTTATTATGCCAACACCTGCATCAATAGCAGAGAGGCCGTGTCCATCTGAGTGCATGTGCTTGTGTCCCTGCTAGAGTGGCGGAATTTTCTCCAGGGATGAACTGCTCTTGAAAACAGTGCCACAGCACTGTACTGTCGGAGACCGTACTGCGTACTGAAACACTACTGAAATCCAAGGCTTACATCTGTAGAGTTGTATGGATCAATACTTTATGCTTGTAGCAGGAGTGTCATAGAAACAAGTTGCTGTGGAGATACCCCAGGTTCTCTAACAAGCGTTCACCCGTGGAGCGGCTCTTTTGGAACCCTCCTGAGAACAATTCTCTGCTTCTGTTGCCATCATTCTTCATGTCTTGCTTACAGAAGTTAATGTGGGTATAGCACAGTCAGTACTGCAGCCTTCATTCATCCCAAAGGCAATCATTTCTGTATTCTCTTTGAGTAAATCTCCAGGGATGCATAAGTTCATCATAATTTACATTCACTCTTGAACAGCATCCCTGTAGGGTTATTGGAATTGCATGTTATATTATTTGAGTCATCTTAGCTCTAGCTGAAGGCCACAAAACTCAAAAGGTTGCTTGATATCAGCTCTTGGCCTTCCTGCCTGGTGTCAAATTTTGCTGTTAAATATATCAATGTAAAACAACTTTTGGCTACAAGTGAATTATGCTTCTCATACTCTGATCTAACGAAGAACAAGCATTGACATATGCATTTTTTTGTCATGTCCTCTGTATATAAGTAACATTTTGGACAAGACTCACGCATGTGGAATATAAACTCCTCTGGCTTTGTTTTTATTTTCAGTGTGAGTACTCATGCTGCAGTGATTTGATTTTGGCATATGGCTGCAGGATATTCTTTAATATAATTCAAGTCAATGAAGATCCTGGAGTAAATTCAATTGTAGTAGGACCAGGCTTTGAACAATGTCACTCTGCAGGTGAGGTGACAGAAAAAAGTCATTTTTGTACAGCCAAAAGGAAGCAGTCCAATCCATGAGTCTGCATACTGAACACTCTGACCCCACTAACAAACAGTATCACTCGCAGAAATCAACCTGGATTTTTTTTCCATGCAGAAAATTAATGAGAAAATCATAAGCCTGCTGACAGACAGTCTGTGAAGAATGAGAATGGTGAAGCACATCATATTAATTATTCAATATAAACTGTTCACCCTGCTTTTCCAGAAGGCACTGTCTTCTGCCTTCTGTCTTCTTTTTTGCTCTGCCTGCATCATACTCAAGTCCTGGCTGCACAATGGTGCAACTGACTCCGCTGAAGCCTTTTCCAGCCACATCTGGTTATTACATTCACAGTGTAATATTCAGCATCCTCATAGTTCAGCAATTTTTGTGCTTATATGGTGTTTACAAAGGCAAGATGCTGAGGAATGTGAAAAATAGAAGAGCACAACTGTGGGACAGGGAGGGCGCAACGAGCAGGCTCACCTGTAGATCTACAAAATCAGTAGCAAGATGCAGCTGGCCAAGAATCATGGATTATGATCAGACAGTTCTTTTAAACCCATACATGTGTCCCAGGAATTTCAGGGGAATAACCCGTGTGATAATGCTTTTACACGCAATTAAGGGTGGATTGGATTCTTAAATTTCTGCATAATCCAATAAAGAAAAAAAAATCAAAAGCTTTGATAAATCCCCTGCATTACAAGAAATCTTGCAGCCTAGCTGTTTCACTCAAAAAGCCCCTTGCAATGACTGATGCTCATGTTTCATAAGTGTTCCCTAAAGGCCATTATTAATGAGCAGAGAGTTCAGCACAGGCAAATGAGAGACTCACAGTGTGGAGCTGTTTTTCTGAAAAATCTTGCATGATTATTTCTCCCCTTGACCATTTAATATGACTGACCCAGTCATCTCTCTGTTGCTGTCTGTCCTTGCCTCCTTGCCCTTCTCAGCCATGCACGATGTGGAACGGTATATGGGCTGACAGCAAACCTAGATGGACGTCTCTCCAGTACCATTGTTTGAATGAGCTGCTTCAGCCATAAGACTTCTGTTTGTCTGTCAGCAACAGACACTGTAAGTATACATACTTCTGTGCTCTTACTACACTTCATGCTGCAATTTCATGGCCTATGGTTAAAAATAATATGCTCTCCTTTCAGTGAAGCCAGTCAGCCCTTAGTCCTGAGTCTGCATATTGCAAGAGAAGCTCTGCCTTGAATGTGATTGCTACTTGTGCCAGGAGACGTACCAGTGTACACTGTAATTGCAAAAGTGACAGATTGCTTTGTGCTGAACAAAGTCCTCCACGTTGCTAGCTGTGTGCCAGGTGTATTTAAAATTACTACAAGTTGTGGTGTTTGGGTTTTTTTTTATCTCAGAGGTTCTAAATATTTGAATAAAAATAGCAGTCATAAAGTGGCCATATTGATTTTTCAAGTGATACCACACTTTCAAAAAGGGATTCCTCAGGCTATTTCCATGTTTCCAGGCAACCTTGCTGAGGAGAAAGAAAAATTAAACATTGTGCTAACAGATTGACCTATAACTTTGACAGCTATTTTAAAAAATGTAAATCTGAATTACTGTGCCCAACGGCTTCATTCAAAATCTATTATCTCAGCTACTATAATACCTCAGATTTATTTATTTTCACTTTTGCCTGAGACACACAACCCACAAAAAGCAATCCTAAAACTATAATTGTTGGTATGGTGATATGGACAGGCATGGTGCTTGTTAAAATAATACCTCTGACAGCTCCTTCCCCAAGACACTGATAATATGAACTATATAGGCAAATGGATTGTGCAAGTATAGACAAGTGAAGGCACGCGTGGGTTCAGTCTGGAGAGCACAAAATTGCTGACATTTAGTTCCATTTTAATTTCCAATTTAGTGTCTGTCTTCTACAGACACTTTGGAGTTAAACCCCTGTACAAGTGTGATCAGTCATGAGTGGGGACAGGGGAACAGCTATGAATCCAGTGTCTAGATCAAACAGAAGTCCCTATTACTTCCAACACGGGAGGAACAAACATCAGTAGATAGTTCACTACATCCACAGGAGTTTGTTTCCTGGGAAACTTACTCTTTCACTCTTCTTGGATTGAACTGTTTCCTTCTGCCTGCTGGCTTCTTCCCCTCATTTTTTTGCTCTGCATACACAGCTTGCCAAATAATCCTCTAATTCCTTTTGGAATGAGAAAGCCCTGCTGCCTGTTGCCTTAGTTGGTGGTCTTATTGTTTCAGCTCTGTCCCTGTCACTGTGTAAAGTCCTGTAATTGTTCTTTGTGCTGAACTGGAAATATGATTGCTTAACATATGTTATAACTGTGTCTGTGATTATGAGCTGACATAGGTCATTGTTAACACTGGCTAGAAGGATGCTTATACTTCAGACCTGAAGAGTAAATATTTGTGGGTAACTAAGTGTGAGCCCAGCCAGCCAGCACCAGTTCCTGACCTGTCTAAGGGGCCAGGCAGGGCAAAACGGGGATCAGGAACCCTAGTTAAGGCTAGGCTTCTCCCAGCATTGATACAACTAGAACATTGTCTCAAACAACAGTATTAGCTATTACACTATACTGTCCTATATTAAAAATGTAATACTGACACATAATGAAATATTTTTTTCTGATGAGCACTTGATAAAAAAAAATCATCTGGAATACTATTTGTTGTGCTGGAGTGTGGGTCTCAAGCACAGCTGATCAGCACCAAAACCAGTGAGTCTGATTCTGTTCCTTCTGCTCTGATGGCAAAATTCCCATGAAGTAAACCCTACGTGATTTAATTAGCACCCGATGAAATTTCGTATCTTCTCTACCCTGATCTGCATAACTTCTAAGTCTAGCTAAGGAATGGTAAGATAATCACTGAATGCAAATGTGCTAATAACGGTGCTGCTTGGGAGCAGATGTCAGTGAAGATACACTTCACAAATCGCTGCAGATCTGTTTCTGGTAATGTCATGATACAATTTTTTATCCCTGTTTTTTGTTTGTTGTGGTAAAATTCCTCAGCTTTTCAGGATTTAAATATCTTACCTTTACCTCCGACGTGTTAGCAGAAATCTGCCTTTGGCATATTGGATACCAGTTGTGCCCTATTATATGTATCATGCTTTGGTAGATATAGCTGCAGGGCCTCCACACTGAATAATACTTCAGAAAATAAAATAATCTTATTCCTGAATTATTATCTGCTCTGATCAGTGGCATTGGATGACAGGAGGATGTACAGGTCTCCTCTTCCCTCTCCTGTGATGTGACAGCTTACAGCTGCAGGTCCTGACACTCAGGTGGGTGCCTCAGTTGCTCGTGTGCCAGGATACTCCATTCACAATGGTCCCTTAGCTGGTGGTAGTTGAAGCTGCTCCTGGGATAACATCTCTCCTAATATATTTTAGCTGATGTTGTGGTTTAACCCCAGCCTGCAAATAGAACTATGGCCACTGCTTGCTCACCCTCTCCCCTCCCTAAATGAGATGAGGGAGAGAATCAAAAGGGAAGGGAGAAATTTGTGGGCTGAGATAAGAACAGTTTAATAAGACAGGAAAACAAAACAAAACAAAACAAACTATGCAAGTCATACACAGGCAATAGTTAATGAAATCTGGTCCCATGCAGCTGATCGCAGCAGAACAGAGATCTGGACAGCAGTTTGCACTCAAACACAATCACACCAAACAGCCAGTCCTAGAAAAGAAAGCACACTCATCTCAAACACCAATCCCAAAAAAGAGCAAAAAGGCAGAAGTCCAAAACAGCAAAAGGCAAAAAAACCCCTGCAAAATGGCAGACTAATGAACTAACACAGAACTAGGAGCTGCCAAGCTGAAAAAGCCATCTCCAGCTATATTCCAAGCATGATGCTAATGGTAAGGAATATCTGCTTGGCCAGCCTGAATGTCAATCTAGGTGCTGTCCCGCTATTCTCCCTCCCAGCTGCTCTTTAAACTTGCAGCTGGAAAGCTGAAAAAATCCTTGGTCTCCTTGGCAGCAGCCAAAACATCAGTGAGTTCTTGCATTCTTTTCATACCAACTCCAAAACATAGTCTGGCTACTGGAAAGAAAAGCATAGGAAGTTGAGATAACATGAGTATGTTATCACATTATTCTCATACTAAATCCAAAACAAAAGACCATGATAGTTATTACTGCTAAAAAGAAAATATTCTAACTACTATGAAGAAAAATGACTTGTCCCCTGCTATACCAGCATAGATGAGAATCTGACTTACATTTTTTTTCATCTCCTTTTTCTCTGGAAATATGGGATAACATATTTATGTCATATATGAAGTCAAGATCAATGATGATCATCTTCTTTCCTAGGTTGAAATAGAAACTGTGAATCTCTTAATTGCTTTTAATACTGGGCAAAAGGTTTCACATTTTTTATAAAACCATAGAAGCTTTCCAAAACATTTTAATTGCCTAGTAGTTCTGTTTCAATAGTATCATTTTAATTTTCAACACATAAAAATAACTTGTGAAGAGCTGGAAGTGCAAAAATAGGCTTTGCTACTTAATACTAGTGCTCCCATGGAGAAGAAAATTTGGTCTGCAACATGCAGAAGACAGCCGTAAGACATTAACACAGAGATTGAAAAGGTGAGAGAGATATTTCCAGTCTGTGGAAATTCCTTTTCATACATTTGGTATTAACTCATACAGGCATGTAAGTAGAAGCCAAGGCCTCTCTCACCTCTAAGTTTTGATTTTAGCATGTACAGCCTCCCTTTAGATATATATGAGGTTGGTCCACAATTAAATACATAAACAATGGCCTTAACTTTCCAAGGCTCCCTTTTAATGCCAGTGGAAGACACTCGTGTCTCCTAAATATGAGTCCAAATGTGTAGGAAGTTCAGCAGTCCAGTAGTAACCAGGACAGATGTTATCCAGGCAGGCTTAGTGCTGGAAGGCCTCTGAACCACTCCCTGAGCAACGCTTTGTTTAGACAGACTTCTTCATTTTGGAAAAGTACAGACATAGTATTGAATTTGCGGTGAAGATACTTCAGGTAGGCCTGTTTCAAATAACTATTTTGATGTATGTAAGAAAATAGTTTTGTTCATCCACTCTGCTGTCTCTGTCAGGAATAAAGAGGCTGGTGGGAGGCAGAGCAGCACATTGCAGGGCAGGAACCAAGCAGCACAGGGAAAGAACAGGCAAGCTCAGGCTGAGGCAGGCAGTCCCACAGAATCACAGAATGGTTGAGGTTGGAAGGGACCTCTGCAGATTATCTAGTCCAACCCACCTGCCATAGCAGGTTCACCTAGAGCAGATTGCACAGGAATGTGTCCAGGTGGGTTTTGAATGTCTCCAGAAGAGGAGACTCCCCAGCCTCCCTAGGCAGCCTGTTCCCATGTGAAACATGATTCTTAAGTGCATCTGTGTGTTTGGGATTCAGAGAAAACGGTACTTTGCCCTGAGCATCTAGTTTATTTCATCATTATTCTGAACGGGCTGCTTTAGTTTTAAGTAAATTATTTTTTAAAACATAACTTGTGATTTTAAAAGAATGTTTTCCTTTCATGTCTTACCTGCTTAATGAGACAAAAAGATAGGCATAATAGTAGATTTCCTGAGATTCTGAGACAGAAAAATACTGTGAGATACTATGTTGGCTATGTCTTCTGAGGACTTATTGTATACAGCGTAGCGTGAAGCACTTTCACTGGGAGACTTTGTGTCCAGTCTTAGTTTTGCATGCTGAGCATAGCAGATTGAAGGTTTTCCACAGACTTGTTCTGTCACTGGAGCATTAGGTATTAAACTAAGCCTCGATTTCCCTGAAATAAATTCAATATCTGTGTTAAAGACTGAAAATACTAGCTCTTAGACACTCTCATCTATATAACTGCAGGAGGAATATTTTAATGGACATCCACATTTTTCCTTGGTACAAAAACCCTGTTCTGGTTTTGAACCTTAAAATATAAGAGGTTCTTTCATATCTTTGCCACAGGTAGCTGATTTTCTGCACCTCCCAATTTCTGTGGAAAATATGAGCTTGAGTCATAGTCTATGTCTTTTTCTTTCCTTGTCTTGCTTAAAGACTTTTTAGTTGTTCTTCCTACTCTTCTTTATCCTGTAATATGTGGTACCTGGCAGGGTGCTTTAGTAGCAGAGAGGAAGAAGTTCAGTAGAAAGACTGAACTGGATGCATGTAACAGTCTACAGTGCTTTTTAAGGGAGTAAGAAAAAGCATCTTTCCATAAATAAAAAAGATCATTTAACTGAGAAGTCTATTCTATCTTGAAGAGAAATCAGTATTTAAGGAAGGAATAGAGGTACATTTCTGTGTGGTGGAGCTCTGACATTGCACTGTACGCTTCAAAAATGTGTTTACAAGATGTTTCTGTGCAAAAATGCCCATGAAGAACAGTTACTTTACCTTGCACTAGCCCTGTACACAATTGCAGTACGCAGGCTGCAGCCCTCAAAGCAAGAATGCCCAGATGCATGTGGAAAATGCTACAGAAGTTCCATTTGTCAACATAAATCATCAGAGAAAATATGTCTTATTAAAACAATTTCAGTAATGCTAAATGACTTTTTCCAAAGGTTCATTTCTCAAGGTTGTTTCAAAAGCCATTAAACAAAGATACTCTTTTTTCTCTTCCAGTGCTGGAAAGTGTAAATTTCCAGTAAGCCATGCATTGAAAAATCCACTCAGAGAGATCATCAGGAGCAAAATACACAAGTGTTCTTGGACAGCAGCCGTGCCATGCAAGTATCGGTGCTATATATTTAGGTCGAACTGTAAGAAGGAATTTCTAGTTTCACTGAAGTTCTTCAAAAGTATCAGAATGACACTTGGAAACAGATTTTCCGGTTTTGATATAAACAAGAATTATATATCAGAAAGGAACCAGCAAAATAACAAGAAAAAAGCTTGAGATAATAGGAACAAACTGTGTGTGTATCACATCACATATCCTATCATATTATATTATACTATGTTAATTATCTGAAAGCAGACTCTGGACCACATGACCTTGCCAACTGCCTACAGTTAGAGATGCAATTACTCAACTCAGTGATCATTTTGAGAGCAGAACAGCTATAGGAGATCCTGTACAAAATAATAGATATTAATGACAAAAAAGAGGACAATTTAACAGACATACTTTGATGTTCTTTCCTAGGCAGTACAAATCAAATGCAGTAAGGTATGGCTGATTCATTTCCAAGGGAAGGATGCAGTCTTAGAGATCTGCAGCAAAGTTTCTATTTTGAAACCAAGAATTCCCAAGTTTATGTAGCTGCAGCTGAAGACAGCTCACTAATCCAGTAACCTGGATCTTACTTGCTGGAATTGTCATGCTTTTCTCTTTAAAGAAGTTGCAGTTAATGAAATTAGACTTTGACCTTCGATATTCCACTTACATTAAAGATTCCTCAAAGTCCTATGGGGAGGAAGGCACAATTTATTGGTTAAAAACCTACATGGTCTAATTTGCAGTTCAGCTAAAGAATTTCATGCCACCCACTTTCACACTGTAACAACACAGCGTACCTTGCAACAAAGCACATAGACTATAAAATGAAGCCAGAAAAAACAACAACACTACCTAAAAATATGCATGTATTGAGGAGTGTGGGCCCACTGAAAAGACTGACATAACAGAAACATGCCCCTCCAGTAATCTCATGGCTTAAAAATTACTTGCATATCATCAGCTGCCATTGCCAATGGCAAAGATATGTTACCACGGCATTTCAGTTGTCCTTTTTTATTCTCTTATTGCCTTTAGGCCATTTAAGAAGCCTTCAGTATAAAACTAAACAAAAACAAGCTTTGGCCCATATAATAGCAGACAGCACGTTGTAAATTTTGCACAAATATTCTTTTATTAACCCATACAGCAGACTTCAGAGGCAAGTAATTACTTGTATCATTTGATGTTCCAGAATGTGCAGTATCTGAGAAGGACATTTTAATTCCTAGCTGAGGACTTTGGTCTCTACTTTGCAGATTCACAGTTGTATATCCAGTTTATCAAGGCTAGAGATGCTCATACAAGAATTCTACACATTAATTCTCAGAAACTTAAGGAAATTTTGCATCTAAAGCACCAAATGATTGTGCAAGGCTGCTTATGACTTGCTTTAAGTCTAGATTGTGATACACAAGATATAAACACCAGCATTCCTATAGCATTTTTGTGTGTATTTCGATATCTTTCTCAGCTGACAAGCATTTTAGCCCATATTTTGCAAATGGATAAAAGAGCTCTGTTTCTCCAGTAAATGGCAATTATTGGTGGTGTTTCTAAAAGAGGAAAAGTATTAGCTATAAATAGTCTAAAATGCTCTTCATCTTGATTTGTAACCCTTATCCTCAGCATATACAGCTCTTCTTTTCACCTTCCCTGTGCTCTGTCATGTGAAGAGAATAAACGAAACTATCTTTATGTTTCAGGAAATTTGCAGTTAGGTTTCCCAAGGCAGTTGGCTAGCCAGTGTGGAATATTAAAAACAAACCACTATGTGACACACAAAACAGTTTCAGTAGCTTTTGTCAGCTGTGAAACAGGCTGTGACTAAAGTTTACTGCAGAGATCCTGTTGAAGGACTGGCAGAAAGTTTTTCCTTGGAGCTGGGCAGCAAGATACAAGTGACACAACCGCAGCAGAGCAGTTTACCATTTTGGTAGCTGTTTAAAACCTGAGTTAGGTTTCACTTTGTCAAAACAAGCCTTGTTTACATCTATAGTAGTACATAAAATTGGCCAGGGACCATTCTCTGGCCTTGAGGACCAGAGGCATGGCTTGGCTTAAATTCTTACAGCTAAGCCCTCTTATTTTTCAGAGTTGTTTATCTTCATCTGTACAGCCCCTTGAGAACATTTAATGTCCTATGGTTATTCTGAGGCATGCCAAGATACTGCTTTGGAAAGGGCTAGCTGGTGGCAGCCAGAACCATGTTGTGGATCTCAGACCAATGTTCATTCTAGACACACATGCCCCAACCTTGTTATGTGTGCTGAATCTGGTGTAACCTTTTTGACCCAGATCACACTCTGTAAGTGAATATAGTATATAGAGCGGATGCAGTATATATAGTGAATATAATATATAGTTCTCTTTTTTTATCCTTTTATTAAAATATTTTTAAGTGTAAGGTAAAAAACTAAGCCTAAGAAGGAGCGACACCTACTAATCTTTCCGTTTGTAACCTTTACAGTCAGACTGAAGGTCATAAAACTGGCAGCAAGGGCTTTTCAAAGTATCTCCCCAGGGTAGGAGCTATTTGGCTTTAAAGAGCAAAAGTGGATAACTTCCCCTGTTAAAAAAAACTCAAGGCAATCTTGCACAATTTTGATGTGTTAAACCAGAATTTTGTGGACACATACAAGCTTTCAGATGGGGATATGAGTACCTGTGTAATAAATTCCAGCCTTCAGAAAATGGGCATGTTTCCCTCACCTTTTGCAGATCCTTAGAAATAGTCCCTAGGTCTTCAAGGTTAAAAAAGTCTTATAGGACTAGACTAGACGAGACTAGACTAGACCAGACCAGACTAAGGATAGGATAGGATAGGATAGGATAGGATAGGATAGGATAGGATAGGATAGGATAGGATAGGATAGGATAGGATAGGATAGGATAGGATAGGATAGAATTAGAGTAGAATAGAATAGAATAGAATAGAATAGAATAGAATAGAATAGAATAGAATAGAATAGAATAGAATAGAATAGAATAGAATAGAATAGAATAGAATAGAATAGAATAGAATAGAATAGAATAGAATATTTCTGTTGGAAGGGACCTACAATGATCATCTGGTCCAACTGCCTGACCAATTCAGGGCTGACCAAAAGTTAAAGCGTATTATGAAGGTCATTTTCCAAATGCTACTTCAACACTGACAGGCTTGGGCCATCACCCACCTCTCTAGGAAGCCTGTTCCGGTGTTTGAGCACCCTCTAGGTAAGGAAATGCTTCCTCATGTCCAGTGTAACTCCCCCGGCACAGCTTTGAACCCTTCCCACACATCCTGTCACTGGATCCCAGGGAGAAGAGCTCAGCACCTCCTTCTCCACGTCTCCTCCTCAGGAAGCTGTGGAGAGCAATGAGATTGTCCCTCAGCTGCCTTTTCTCCAAACTAGACAAACCCAAAGCCCTCAGCGCTCCTCACAGTTCATGCCTGTCAGCCCTTCCACCAGCTTTGTTCCCCTCCTCTGGACACATTCAAGGACCTTCACATCTTCTTATTCTGTGGTGCCCAGAACTGCACACAGTTCTCAATGTGAGGCTGAACCAATGCGGAATACATCAGGATAATCAACTCTTTTGTCTGGCTGGTTACACTGTGTTTGATGCCCCCAGGATGCAGTTTGCCCTCCTGGCTGCCAGGGCACAGGGTCTCCCTCGTCTGCTTTCTCAGCAGCACCTACAAGCAGGAAGAAGAACAGTGAGAAATGAGAACCTCCTCCAAGTGCAAGAGCATGAGAGCCGATCTTGTGGAAGATGAAGTTCAGTTCACAAGCAATGTTGTACCAGTGCTGACTGGCATTGAGCTGCTGCCAGCCAGCATCCCCAGGTCCCTTTCTGCAGGGCTGCTCTCCAGCCACTCCTCGCCACTCCTCTCCCAATTTGTACTTGTGCCTGGCATCACTCCATCCTATGTGCAGAATCTGGCATTTGGTCTTGTTAAATTTGATCCCATTAATCATTGACCAGTGCTCCAGTCTAATAGCTCCCTCTACAAGCCCTCTTGTCCCTGAAGAGTGTCAACAGCACCTCCAGTTTTGTGTTGTCAGCAAACTTGCTAATGGTGCATTCAACTCCTGCATCCAGGTCATTGGTAAACCTGTTGAACAGGACTGACCCCAGAACTGAGCCCTGAGGAACACTGCTGGTGACTGGTCACCAGCCAGATGTAGCCCTATTCACAGCTACCCCTGGAGCCCTGCCATTCAGCCAGTTCTTCACCGAGTGCACCATGTACCTGCTCATCCCACATTTGCACAACTTGTCTGGAAGCATGCTGTGAGGGACAGTATCAAAAGCATTACAATCAAACCATTTGGAGGGCTAGGAATATATGACTACATTGGACTGACTTTTCAAACGTATTTTTCTGAATTAGCAAAACAAAGAAACCCTCATGATTCATCACCCATCATGTTTAGTTAGATGTTCTTCCTGATGCTGTGCTGGGAGCAGGGTCTGGCAATATTTTTCTCAAGGTGCTTAGCTTTGATATTTTTTTCTCAAGGAGCTGTTTAATATCTGGCTGCCCTTTCTTGTTTTTCTTGTATATTACTGACCAAACAGATGCTCTGAGCCAATCTAAACACTCAGACAGATTTTGTTGATGTTGATTCTGAGAGGAGAGATGGTGTATGTCTGTATGATTCAAGAACATACAGGAGTTGATTTGATCTCAGGCATTAACTAAGGCACTGTGAGAACTGCTGAAACACAGGACTCCAGAGCATGTCTCTGTAGGAAATAAAAAAGCCTTCACCAATGATGTAATAGAAATGGCTTTTCAACGTTAGCAGTGGACTTCCTTCATCAGCACTGTTCTCCATGCTTCCTTTGCATTTCTGATCAAGCTGTCAGAAAGCAGCAGGTTTATTTAATATTTTCCCTTCAGAATAAGATTCCTGTTCTCCTATGTACTCCTCATCTGCAAAACAAATTCCCTGATTGAAGGTACGAGATGATTAAGCTACTCACGAAAGAAGGGCTTAAAAGCATAAATAGCACCTTTTGTTGTGTCACTCTGACCAACATAGTAAAAGCTTCTGGCAATATAAATTTCAATAAACTACCATAGCACCTGGTATATTCCATTCTATTTAAAAGAGCCATCATTCCCCACAGTGAAACAGACAGATGAAAAATGGTTTCAGAAAAGAAATTCAAGACATTTTCAATGTCTTTGGTGTCTGCTCCAGAGTCCCATTGCAAGGATTATGCTAAGCAGGCACAGTAAAACCCTGAGAAAGAGAACACAAGATCAAGCTCAGTCTTCATACAGAAAATAATGGCAACTCTGCACCAGCAATTCAAGAAACTATGCATGCCATTAGAACAAGGCATTCCATAATGTTTGACTCTTGCTGATCTGTTCTCCCTCTTTGCTAGGGCTATTGTAACAGGAGCTCATAAATGTTTGAAGTATTGCTCTTTTACCAGTTTCTTCACAGCTTTCTCTTTGTAACCTAAGTTCTTATGATATTCAGGTCCTCTGTCGTGAGATATGCCACATGCCTGGAGAGGAAGAGCAACACAGCAGCCTTGGCCCAGCACTTTCTAGTGGAGCCCATGTGAGCATAGCTCCTGATAGGCCTTGCATGGCTGCAAAGCAGTGTGTGTTGTGGTCCCCTGTTGCCCAGGGTAGCCAGGCTGCCCTGTTGATGTTCTGCTGCATTTGGCAGCATCCACAGAACAGGAAAAAGAGTATGACTCTGCAATTACCAGAACGACTCTGGCCGAGGCAGCAAATATTTCTGTTTATCTGCACCTTTCCAGAAATCAGCTGGTGTTCACATGGGGTACAGGGAACCTTGTACATCATAAAAGGCAAGGTCCTGGACATGGAGACAGCTTCAGAAGTACAGAATATGGAACAGGAAATATGAGGAATGGAGGAAGAGGTGCATGCATGGTATTGAAGTCATGGTTTAGGGCAAGGCAGGAAATTGTGGGTAAGTGTATGGGGTCTGAGACCAAATGCTTAGTTGGGGAAGATGCAGCATATGTAGCTAGGGCTGATAGATAGTATTTGCTTTTTTTCACAAATATCTGTGCAAGTTACATGGCTTAGCAGCAAGGGTTCTTTGTCAGCAGGGAAGTAGCCCTTGAAAGGATTTTGCTCCCATGAGGTTTTGTCTAACCTTTCTCCCATTGTTGTGGGCAATGACCCAAATCAGGAGAGATGATGAGCACTGCAGCATGACGCCCTCTAAAATCACAGCTATTTAATGAGAAAGTAGTCTACAAAATGCAAAAAAAGAATAGTGACAGTACAAGTAGAAAGTAAAGCAGTGTCCTTTAATCTATCTGGATATGACTACATGCTCAAGCTACATGTTCTGCAGAAAAAGCAATTTATACCATGTAAAGCAGAAGCACTTATGTTGAAAGCAAATTATTTGTATGGCTTTCATCTCTCTGCAACATCAGACCTTTCTTGCACTTTTATCACCTTACTCTTCTGAATTACTTTCTGTCCAGTAGGGTTTTTCCAGAGCAGATCTGTCATAATAACATTTTGTATTGACGTGTACAAAGAATTTAGTTTTCGTGATAATATCTCTTGAAGGCAAAGCACACACAATGATGTATTTTTTTCCTTCTGCCTGCATTTTTTAGCAATGAATAAAATGCTAGACACAAGTATGAGACTGGTAGGTCTTTAAGGGAGAAATCCCTAACCCAGTGAACATCTTAGTCCTTGCATCCATCTATTAAACAATGAAGTACGACATGTGTGGTAGCTTGTGGTTGGAATTCTATGTAGAAGAAAACCTCTTGTAGAACATTACACAGAAATTTCCAGGTAAAATATAGGAGCTTGTAATTCTGTGACTTTTTTTTTAAAGCAATCAAGCCAAAATACCTAGCCAAGAGACAGGCAAATGTGTGCCTGAACCAAGTGGTCACTCTAAAAATGGAAAAGTTAAAACTGGGCCAGAATGCAAAGTTAAGTGGTGAAAAGGCACAACCGTAGTTACTGTTACCATGGTTTCTGCTCAGCTCTGAAGGGAAGCTCTCACAAGGCTTTCACACCTCCAGGCACGCTGTGTCAGGACAGTCAGGGAACTGCTATGACTCCTGGGACACTGCCAGCCAGAAGCCTCTGACACCTTGGTTTTCTGCTCTCTCTCCCATCTTGTAAAATTACACATTTCCTATGGCCTATTTCCTATGGCCTGCTGCCGGTGTTGATATCATTAGGGGAGAAGAACTACCGTCCTCAGAAGTGCCACGTAATGGTTGACAGTGTGTTTCGCCTTCTGTTGTTTTGTGTGCATCTTCTGTGCTTTATGAAGGAGAGATAAATGGCTCCCACAGCAGTTTGCAGTAATCCGTGCTAGCGTACAACAACCTCCAAGGAAGGACAGGACCAAAAATCAAGAGCAGACCTCAGCTATCCTTCCAGAAAAAAAAAAAAAGGCACAGTCCAGTGTTTAATTTCTAATGTAAAGTGTAACCCCTGTGCTGTGAGCTGGGTGAGTGGGGACAGAGCCCAGTGAGGGTTCCCTCTGCTAACAGAGACCCACACAGGGACATCCACCCAGCCAAGCACCTTTAACAGGCTTGAGGAGCACATTGCAAAAGCTGGATTGTGTGCCCTTGTTTCCAGCATGTCCACATTTCCAGCCTGGTTTGTAGGCAGCCCGCTCGGATCTCTCTGCACGGCCCTTCCCGCAGCTCAGGGAGGTGGGAGCAGGTTGTGGCTCCTCTCTGGTACCCTTCAGCTTCCTGAAATGTGCACAGACTGTTTTGCTGGGCTGAGTTCTACGTTTGGCTGGAAGGTCTAGGGTGTTTCAGTTATACAGTCCCTCTGAGTTTTTAAGAGAAGATTATTCTTACCTTCTTACCTGCCTTTTTTTTTTTTTTTTTTTTTTCCTGGAGTCAGCATTCTCTGGCAATATTAATAAAGTGAAAACACTTCTCTTCCCACATCTTAACAAAGTCTGATTTCAAAATATGACCTTGTTGCAGGCAAATGCCTTCCAGAATGCAAGCTACTAGCAAACACAAGTTAGAGCAATGGGAATCAGACCAGTTTTTAGAGCCAGAGCTTCCAAACTTCAATTCTTGTGGGACTGCTTCCTGGATAATAGGCAGAGTGGGCACCACATAACAGAGTTAATTTGTAGCACAGCACCTTTTATTTAATGTTATACTTCAATGAAAATGTTCATTAGCAAGCCACATGCAAATGCTTCTTTGCATGCTAGTGAAAGGTTGAGAAGTTTTTGAGGAGAATTTAGGTGGGTAGGCAGGCAGAGTTACCCAGTCAGATCTCTAATGCTGCTCCATCTCGAAATGTAGATGGGAGGGAACTGCAGGGTCTATTTCATGGCTGTTAGTAAAGCATGGCAGGAAACAGGGGATTCGATCCTCTTGTCTTATGGTATTAGCATGTAAAGTTGAGTAGGTTCCTTGCAATGGATTTTTTTTTTTTAATCACAATATGCTCACTTACAATTTTCCAGCCTTTTTTTTTTTTTTCTTTTTTCTTTTTTCTTTTTTCTTTTTTCTTTTTTCTTTTTTCTTTTTTTTCTCAGTATAGGCAAAAAGCATCCTGGGGGCAAAGTAATTTTCCCCAGCATCTTGGCTGACAAAACAGATACTCCATTATAAAATGAGATCCTGAAAGGGAGTGTTTCTCTACATTTTGATTGCCACAAATACTGTTCCAAATATGCTGGTTACAACCATCACCTTCTCCTCTCTTAAAGACAAGGAAAGCAAGTAAAAGAATACTTTACTTGGTAACCTCTGATAACTCTGCAGGCTGCAGGATGGTGGCTGAGGAAGCAGGACATGGGACAGTGACAAATACAGCAAGAATTCTTGAAAGAGAAGGACGGCAATAGCAGAAGAGCTGGTCCTGTCCTATGTAATACCACGCTGTGTTTGTCAGCATACATTGCTGGACCACTGGTGTCTGCACAGCTGCTGATGTATTTCTCTTCTTGGCCTTGCACAGGGAACAAACCTGGCTCTCGAACTTCTGTAAGAATAAGAAAAAATGTCTCTGTCTGTATTAACTGTGTATCTTAAAATAAACGGATCCCTTTGATTATGGTAGGAGATGTTGTTTCCAGGAGGAAGAAAATAAGATGTCTTGCTTATTTTATAACTGAAGATCTGTGATAATAAGGAAATACAAACAGCTCTAAGTGGGCCCTAATATGCTATTACATTTTTTGAAAAATGACTATGTAGGAAATTCACTATCATTTTAATTGAAAGACAGCATTTTTCCTGACAGCAGCTGCACTGTATGTACTTACAGATCAAAAAATACCCATGTTCTTGGGTTAAAAGATTCTACTAGCTTCATTTTTCATGAAAAATTATCTTACTTCAACAGGAAACAAAAAAAATCTCTTGAATGTGTCAGTTTTTGATATCAAACTGTGTCGAAAAATCTCAGTGGACAATATTTGAACCTATGTAAAATGCCCATACTAGCTTTTTTTTTGGTTTTTTTTTTTTCAGAACAAAAAAACCTGCAACTTGTGCTTCCCTGTAGAGATTTATGTGCAGCAAATCTCAAAAAATAGAAGGAAATAAGTATGCCTAAATACTAGCTCAGATACAGTACTATTCTGTTTCTAGTGTGATTATTAGAATGCCAGAATAAAAGCATTTACTTAATTTGATAGGCGTATTGACTATCAATGTAGAGGGCACAACATAGGAAACAGAAGCAGCATTTGGCTGCTATATTCTTACTCAAATATCCTTCTGGAAAAAAGGAATAATCAATAACTCAGAGGAGAATGTCAATTGTTCGAAGGTAAATTAACTCAGCCTCAGTCTCTTATAGTTCTAAAAGCAAGCTTGACACAATTAATTAAATATTCACGCTCCAAAGCAAGGACTTGTGAAGAGAGTTGAAGGAATGCATGCCAATGAACACTAATGGAATTCAAAGCATTTTCTCTGATAGAAACTGTTAATCCTACCATCTTTAATGGCAGGGTTATAAACAGAGACAGAATTGCACAGCTGGTACCTTATGATAACAGACAGACTGAATGATGGAGGATCAGATAACCTCCATTTGCAGGAGAGAGGCCCAAAAGTGAAGAAAAGTAAAAAACTACCTCGTGTCTTTCTAGTAACCATGCTTTCAAAGAGAAGCCTTAAAGCTGATGGTTGCAGAGACTGTTTGGAGCCCAAAAGAGAAGGTGCAGAGAGTTGATGCTCCACATATTTTCTCCCTGCTAACAGACAGTGTCCACAAGACAGGTAAGGACCAAAGGATCAAAGGGCTTATCCTCTCAGTTCCTCATACAGGAAGGAGGCAACAAGGGAGAAGGAGGCAGAGTGAATAGAAAATGTTGTAGGTCTAGAGAGAAATAGCTCTTCCTCGGTTGAAGAAGTACTTTAAAGCATGGGATGAGGAGTATTGTGGACCCCTGGTCTTTTGCATCCTTCTCGCCTTTTAATGCCTGGAGATCAGAGCACTGTCCATGTCCAGTGAGCTCTGATTCAGGCAAAATCTCAGAATCTGACTGCTATTCAGGATTTTCTGAATTCAAGCAGTACAAAATAAAACAGTACTTATGTAAGAGTTTTCCAGTTTTACATTAGGATTATTAATGAAATGTTCTATTTACTAAAAGTAGCAGCTATAGGGCAATAATCTGCCACTCAGTAGAGATCAACATGACTCTGTCCTTATGTTTTGTTTCTATTCATTTACTCTGACTTCCACCCAGGAAAAAGTGTAAAGGCTTTCTTATTTCAGGTACCCATGTTTTTCCAATTACGTATTTATACAATGAAATGCATAGAAAGACAGTATTCAGAAATTCATTTACTTGCAAATAACACTCAGTATGTTTAGGAAGATCCAACATAAGCACATAATAACTGATCATAACTGTCTAGTTTATTACATTAGTCTACTAAATAGTCATTCTATCCTGACAGTAGGCAGGCTGTTGTATCCATATGTTTTCAACATGTAAGAATATAACTGAAATCATACCTGAATTGAATCCTGTTTTATTGTGAACTATTTCTGTCATATTCACCAACCGTTGCTTTAGATTTTGGAAATAAATGTTCAGCATGAAATTATAGCATGAAATAATCACACAAAAGTTGCCACTTCACAATCGTCCAACCACTGTTTTCCAATTTTTGCCTCAACAATACTGTAAAAAATGTTTTGGACTTATGTATGTTTTTGGTGTATTTCATGTACTTTCAGAACAGCTGAGCAACATTAACATGCACCTTTTCATAAACCTGTACAGCAAACCAGTGAAGAAAATAACAGCTCTGAATCTCCAAGATAAATCATCGCTCAAGAATATCTGGGACTTGTCCTGGACAGTTTGTGCACATGCTTTGCTGTCCAGCTATCCCTTTTCTGCCTGTTAAGTCTGCAGTGGGATCCACAGTTACTTTGCACTGCAGAGGTCATTGGCTAAGGAAGCTAACACTTTGTGAGACCTGCTCAGATAGTCAGCCTTAAGCCAACTCTTAGCTTTGGACTTGTGGCAGAAGATTTTCTCTCTTGTCTTTGTCAGGACCTGTGAGGAGGAGGAGTGCTAGTTACACTGCTGTGCTTTGCTTCTTGGGCATTTTTAGGGTAACAAATACCTCCTGCCACACAACCAACTGGATGTGCAGGGCAGCAGGCTTGCTTTTCGAGGCAGTGACTCCCATCCCTTCCCTCCAGGGAGGCTCGGGAGTGCCTGTTTGCAAGCATCAAGGAAACACGCAAGGCAAGTTTTTTACAGAAGCCCTCACTGGCCTAGCAGTGCAGCTCTGCTAGTCGAGGTTAACCCTACATGATCAAATGTATAATAATTTGCAGAAAAGCGAGTCTTGTTCTACCTTCATTTTTGCCTTAAGCTACCAAACAAGAACTCATGCAGAGTTCTTTTAGAAACAGGGAACAGTTTTTCATAAAAGGCATGCCTCAATATGTCAGAAGATCTTAGAAAATGGTAAGTGAGCAGTTTATTTCCGCCTGCCTACATAAAAGACCTGCACTCAGTGCTGTGCTTGACATTCTTTCAGACCTGTACAAGCACCATGGTGGTTTGTTTGTTTGGGGTTTTTTTTTTTGTTTTTTTCTTTCTTATCAAAGGAAGCACAAATTCAACACCAGGTTTTAAGCTGTGGGCTTTAGGCCATGACAATTTTTGAAACATACTGAGAACTGTAACAACAAAAAAGATTATGCCTTATCCTTCTGCAAACCTGAGTTGAAGTCTTTCCCTAGGCTACAAGCAAACATGAACATGGGGCTCTGATCCTATTTTTCCTCTTTTGCATATATCACAGAGCTGTTGCAAACTAGCATGACTTGCAACTTCTGTCAAAGGGACCAAAAGCCAGAAAAGAAAGGCAGTTTGTAAAGGGCAGGATGCAGCTGTAGTGAAATGCCCTGGGGAAGGGAAAGTGGGCATGGAGGGTAAAGGTATAGTAGAAGGGACGTGCAAAGTAGTTGCTTGTTCTGTGCCTTCTGTCATAAATGTTTAGTCCTTTTCACATAACCAGTTTCACAGAGGTTGTATTTTTTAATACTTCAGTCAACATCCGAATCTATCCTGGCAGCAAATACTGCAAACTGCTTTGGATTACAGAAATTACAGAGAACTTACTTTCAAATTCTGCCTGGTAGCATTTAGCTATTCCAAATATGAAATCATGTGACAAACATGAAACCATCTGGACACTAAAAGAAACTGTTAGCATCAGTGCTTAGCCTTGATTCTTTATGTTCTGGGCAAACTACAGGGTTAGGACTCATGTCTGGCCATGCAGAAGCTATTTGTGCATCAAGTTGGATGTGCACTGCTTCATAAGTGACACTAGCATTTTGAAAAGAAAAGGGAAAAAAGCTGCTAGATTATGCATTCTGCAATTTATTTGACTCTTGCTTTCATGTTCTGGAAAAATATAAACTTGAGAATATACATGTAACGATTAGGCCCAATACTCGAACCTTTGCAGGCTTTCATGTCCCAGCTGATTTCAGTTACACACCTGAAATACACTGGAATGGGAATCCACAAGTCACAAGAGCAGAATAGTTCTGAAGAAGAGTAAATGGTATTTGGTAAGGAGTAAATGGTATTTGATGGGAAGTTCAGAGGGAAGAAACAATGCCATAGTAAGCAATTTTTAGCCATTTGCCCACCACCAGAACTTTCTCTCTCAGAATCTTACACTCATCAGTAGAGAACAGGCTGAGCTCATGGGAATGGCTCTTCTCCTTATTTTTTACCCACCAAGGTGGATTAAAGGCTGCTAGAAATATGTTTCACTCTTTTGTAACATTGTGTTTCTTTGTAAGTAATCACTGGTGTTGCCATGGGGATGGTATACAATGGTGAATGAGAGTAAACGAGATCCTTAGATCCAGAAGTAAAATCTCTTACGTATCCATCACAAGTTTGAAAAACATGCTGTGCCTTTCCCCATCACTACCACTTGTCTCTCTTTTCTGTAAAAATGCAAACCAACTGCAGGATTGCATCTTGGGTCAATAGTGAAGACAGAATATGCTAAGTATTTTATTTAAAAGGCTGTTATCCCAAACTGGGTAGACGAATCTGATGGTATAACGCTAGAAGCAACAAACGGGAGCAGGAAGACCCAGTTTCTGGAGAAACAACCGCTTTCTTCATATTGTGCAATCGCATCAAGACACACCTGGGGTATCATTTCTTGGAAGTCAAACCGACTGCTGCCCATGATGGGAGGATGGGAATCATGTGCCCCCAACCACCACCAACAAACCTTTGTCAGCCTGGGGGCCCATGCCAAGCACAAACACTTTCATTGGAGATCTGTCCTTCCCTGGCTGTTAGGTCTTCAGACTGTTTTGCCACCTGGCTGCACTCAACCTGGAAAAATATATAAATAACCCAGACATAGAACAAAGCAGCATCTAGCAATACACAGACATGTGCAGGGGTTTGAGCAAACCTCTAAATGAAGTCAATAGATCCCAGTGTCACTACAGCCTGAACAGCTAATTGTGTCTTATTTTCCATTGCACACATTTAAATAGGTCCTACACTTCCCTGTAGGCACTCCTCAGTCACTGATTGTTTCCCCAGCAGGAAGCAGAACCTTTGTGGCGTACATATTATCTGTGTTTACACAGTCACACAACTTAATTACTGACCACAACAGCATTTCTTTCAACTGACTACCTTTCTTACATGCATTCCCCCTCTCCAGCAGGATGGTTTATGCATTATGTGTATTAAGACGTCTTCTGCCAGCCTGGGACACAGGACTTCTTGAGCTTGGATAGTGAGAGGCTAATGAATGGCCCACAGTTTCCTAGGGTGTCAGCTTCCTTTCCACCTCCTCAGAAGCAAATACATATGTCTCAAATCATCTCCATGGAAGACTGTTCCGTTGCCCTTTCCCACTTCTCTGCTTCTTGTATCACATAGTTGTCAGCACAGAAGGGTACAGTGCCATCCCCTGTGATTTGTGAAGTTCAGATCCATCAAAAGACAACAGAGTGTTGGAAGTCTGCTGTAAATAGAAAGGCACTGAGTTCACTGCTAGTGAATAACTCCGCAGTTGTAAAGTATTTGTCCCAAAACAACAACTAAGATTAGCTTTCACAGGAGGAAAGAACAGGGTGACTCACCATTGAAAGGCAAAGGTACTAATCAAAGGCAACTTCAGCAGCGCTGAATGCAGTTTCCTCAGCAAACGGTATTCTTTCCTGCTGGGAGAGAAGTATAGAGCCTAACATACTCCACCTCATTTGGAAGTGAACTGCATCTCCCAGCCTGAGCTACACTGAAAGTAGAAGAAAATACAATGTAAAAAGTGTAGTCCAACTGAAAGGAGAAGGAAGCAGCAGCTGTGTGTTGGGAGTAAAGGATATAAGCTGTCTAACAGCTATCTGTGGTGGTAGTTCCCCCTGACTTCTAAGTACCCTGAACCAAATGATGGAAAAACTTTATTTATCAAGCCTAACTACAGGGAGAAATGCTCTGCTCCAACAGCCCTGTGAACAGGCATCAGGGGTCTGTCACCAGCAAACCTTCTCCTACAGGTTAGAAGGCCGTCACAGCCTCCAGGTCTAGAAACAGACAACAACCACAGTCTCATCCTGGAAAAGAAAGACCTTTCCAGCTCTGTCCTTTCCACTTCCTCAGCCTACCTAATGAATGAAAGCAGATACTTGTTTTCATGAGGCAAGGCTTGTCAGCTCTTTTCATAAGTGTCAAAAATACATGAATTATTTCTGTTACTGCAGCCTTTAGCTACACTGCTAGCTAGCCCCTAGTTGCTAGCCCCTAGCAACTGCTCACAACAATCAAGAAGGGCAAATGTCTGAATTAGAAAGAACAGGAGAGGACATTACCATTCTTTTTTCCTTACAGAAGGTCTACTGGGGCTTTTTAAGACCTACGTAGGAGGCTCTGCTGAGGAGGGTGATGTCAGAGTTGAACCCTGGCAACCATGGGTACTACTTCTGTTATTGTATTCTTTTATCCAGAATCTATACAGGAAGGTGCTCTCTCTTTTATGTTCTGCAAACTGGATGGTGTTGTAGAAACACCAGAAGTAACCTTCTATGTCAAGAACATCGTGTTGGCTGTTGTTCTGTTCTCTTCTTATGCTGGAGAGGCCAACTTCATTCTTATATGAACGCTCACATGAAAACATGAGGTTTGATGTTCTGATTAATTCATGAATGCTGAACTGAGATTGATCTTTGTGTCCTTTACAACTATATCTGAGGCAAGGAATTCCCCAAAAACAATTTTGCTGTCAAAACATGTATAACCACTATGGAAATCTGCCTTATTTGGTGGATTTGTTTTTGTTACCAGCTTCCTGGATACCATATACTTTGTTTATGAGACAAAATTTTTTCCATGGTCCCACCTTGTGAATATCACCAGTATAAGCACCTGTTCATCTGCTTTCCATTTATCTGTCAGTGGTGTTGCTCCTGTGTTTCCCGTTAGATTCATAAGGAACCAGCTGCTACAGTGTGCCCTCAATCTGTGGTCAAGGACACCAGCTTCATATGAGGCAAATAGGTTTTCCAGAGCTGTAAACACATTATACCTTCAGAGTGACTGTTAAATATCAGGAGAAAAAAAGGTCAGGTATATAGTACTGCTGAGCACTGCCAGGTCACTCTAATGAGCCCTGTTAACAGATGAAATCAGAGATCAGGAATTCATCATTATCTTCTGGAAATAATGACTGGAACAGCAGGATTAAAATAGGAAAGGACACAACATGCTTTATATGAGTTTTTTCACAGAAAATCTGGACAGATGCCCTCAGTCTTTTTTCTAATGTCTGGTGTCACTGAAAAGAGGAAGAGGATCACAGCCAAAGCATCAGGTTCCTTGACAGACCAAGGGCAGTTTGTAACTGATGGTCTAAGGCTGGAGGAAGGAAGCACGGGGCTGTACCAGGCTGCAGCTCTGCCCTGGACTGCAGGAGGCACCAGGCAGCTCACTGAGCCTCAGCTGAGACAGAAAGAGCCTCTAGCAACTGAAAATTGGAGGGTATGGGAAACCGAGCAAGATGAAGAGAGTCAAATGGGGTAAGAGAGAGGTAAGACCAAATACACTATAGAAATAAAAGAAGAAAGGATAACATGAAAGAGACATACTGTATTAGGCTCCTCTAGATACTGCACCTGTAATTCCAGAGTGAAGAAATGCCAGCCAAGTCAGGAAGAACACATGTAACTCCCTGGAAGACTTCTGCCACTTCTACCAGTTCCTCAGGATGTCCCTACCTTGTTGAGAAATAAGAAAGGTAGTTCAGACTGTAAGGAACTACAGTTTACCTGCCACAGCTATCTACAATATTTAATAAATACAACTGATGCAGTAGATATAACAGACCCCATGTGGGTAAAATTGCGTGAGCAAAATGTTTCTTTTAGCAGTCTCGCATTGAGGTGAGGGGGAAAGAACTGCTGAAAAAACAGAGCTGTGACCACACCAGAGTGCTCAGCAGTGAAGTATGTTGGTATTTCCCTGGAAGCAAAACACTCAGACACAATCACTGCATTACTCACATCTTTGGCCTCTCTGTTAACACCACAAATGAAAGTGTGAAGTGTGGAGGTGGCTTGCACACTATATAATGCCAGGACTGAAGTTTAACTTCCTATAGGTCAGCTGGCCTGAAATCCTTAAACTGAGGTTAATGCATGCATATGTGGAGCCACCACCTATCTGTGCACAGGAATGCATAGGGCAATCTTTCTTGTAGCACTGACAAGAACATATATATTTGTCTCTGGGTTCTGTAGTTGTGGCCTTTTTTCTTTTTTCCACCTAGAATGATACTGTGTGATCTTCATCTTTACAGTTCATTTCTGAACTCTTGTGATTTAGCACTAATGTCTGCAGTATCAAATGTAGGTTCTTGTCAAAAGGCTGTATTTTGATTCAAGACTACGAATGTTCAAGTTCCCAGCAACCACAAAATACTCTTCATCCAGAGAAAGATGCACAAGTATCTCTGAGGTTCTTCTATATTTACAGGAATTTTCGCTTGGTAAGGTTATGAGCTTTTAAGTTAGCTTTGTCTTTGCAGTAGGATTTGTGTTGCCATAGATCAGAACCAGTAACTTACATTTTAAAATGCTCTACTGGCTTATGAAACCTTATAAGATACTTGATGCAATACTCAAGATAGTCACTCAGCCCCTCTTTTATTTTAGAGAAGTCAGCATGTTTTTATTGGTCTATACAGATCTTCATGAGTATAATGTATGTTCTTCATTCTCAGGCCAATACCATCTAACTGCAGTGGCTTTAAGAACTGGTTATTTTCAGTTTTGAAAAAATGCATGAACTAATACCAATGACAATAGAGAAAATGAAATAAGTAGGAATGTACAGCTAGCAAGTCCTGTTCTGCTTGGTCATAATGATGATGCACTCTTTCTCTCCTTGTTCTCTTCTCTATGCAATATTTGACACTATAGTAGATCATCTTTTCACAGAAAAACTGTTAATGAAAGCATTTTCTCTTGCACAGAAGTTTCAGGGCCAAATGGAAAAAATAGCTTGACCAAAAGTTATAAGCCCAAAGACTTGCACTGCAGTTATTCTTCTACACGTCATTGTCTTTCTGTGTTCCTGCACAAGAGCAAATGCCAGCACCACCTTCTTTGTGTTTACTTGTCAAAGCAGAGGGCAAAAAAGCCTCATTACATGAATCTCAGCCCTTTGCTTGCTTGGTGGGTCTGGTTTGGACTCAAGTCTCTCTTCCTTAATCCTGCTGCAAATGGTAATGAAGGAGGGAGGAAGTGGAGCCTGGTGAGAAGTGTGTAGATGTAAAGGCACCTTCTCCAACCTGAGAAGATGCAGTGAGCATAAGCAAAGTAAATCACTTATTGTCAGGCACTGAAGGAATTTGTGTTCTCCTGAGCCACCTCCTTTTCAGTGGTGCATGCAGTGTGACCTGGTGAGCACAAAGAGGAAGGCCAGCCACGCAGCATTACTCTGTGCAAGCACAGTAACTCCTTAAATTCTTTATTAGAAAAGCACACTTGGGAAGGATTGTTTTAAGTGATATTTCTTCGTTTTCTGTGCTATTGAAAAACTAAGCCTTTTTATTATTAAAACTGCATAGATGTCAGAAAACTCAGTGGGTGCTAATGCCTGTACAGGCACCTGGCACAAAGTAGTCCCCAACACAAAGGACTCAGTACAAAAGGAGAGGATCCTTCCCCAGTAACTTTCGCTGGAGCTGGTGGGACTGTTTCTGCAGTCCTTCTCTTCACTGCAGTGAGGAGTGGAATGGCAGGCCCCATGCTGGCAGCGTATTTTATATAAACAAGTCACAGAGGAGCAAAGATCGTGATTCATGGAGGTTGCTATGATACCTTAGTGGGGTAGACTCAGTGTCATTCATAGGAGCACAATCCCTGAATGTACAGTAGGATTTCCTTCTGCAGCCCACAGGCAGAGACAATTCCAGCACTTACCCTGCAGTATGTATTAAAACCCACCAATCTAATAATATGTCCATTTGCTGATCCCTAAACAGCACCCAATGCTGCAGTAGTGTAGCTGTGTCATATAGTGTGGAATATATTGCTGATTTGGAGTTTTAAATAAGAGTAAGGATCTCATTTTTTTTCTTCTTTCTACCAGGGTAAAGCTGCAATGAATCCCACCCATTACAGCAGCAGTGCTGGGCAAGTGCACCACCATAATGGAATTCAGGTTTTGGATTGCCTTGTGGTCCCAGAGGAATGTGAGCTATGTAAGGCAGACTAAATGATAACTTTTAGTAGTCTAAGATATGGATGGTGCTTTCTAACCCTTAGGGCCTACTTCTAGTGCCCCAGTAGCTCAAAAACTAGCATTTATGGGAAATTCCTATGGATTTTAATAGAGAATGACAAGCTTTCTATAGAATGCTTAGAACAACCCAGAGATCATTACAACAGGTAGGTAATTCTCCATGAAAACCTATTAGCTCCTAAATTTATCTGAAATCTTGCTGACTTCTTCCCTGTTCAATTCAATAAGGCTTTTCCATAGAAAAATCCTGCACCTTTATTGCAGCCTACACAGATACAAGACAGAGTAAGTCTGTATTGTTTAACAGGAGGTGAAATTGCTGCTTTTCCTTTCTGGTATATACAAGGTGGGAAGTCTCTGCTGCATAAATTCCAACCATTTGATATGGAACAAAAATCAGTTCATAATAAACACAGCTTGTTTCAAAAAAACATCATTGTAAGTTAGGCTTAACTAACAGGAAACTAAAAGTACTCCACAGTATTCACAGAGTTCTCTCCAATAACTATCAGCCTTTGAAGAATACAGAGGGTAGATTTATGCCTGCCATAAAATTATTGCTTAGGGTAGGTAGGTAATAGAGCAGTTGAATTTAGCTTCTGGTCATTAGCATTAAAAAAAAAAAAAAAAAAAAAAAAGAGGAAAAACCATTCTACAAAAACCAGTATGAAGTTACTGTCCAAATACACAGAAAAGCCGTGTTCATTTTAAGCTCCATTACCAACACAAAGCGACAGAAGAAGCTGCCACTCCACTGCCGCTGGCAGCAATGCCAAGGCTACAGATCACTTCAGAGGGGCCAGAGGGCTTGTGAACAGGAAAACTGGTAGTGGTGTTGTGTAAACAAGAAGAGCAAAGAAATATGGAAGATAGACACCAGGCCAAAAAGAAGCACAAGATTGCCCCTGTTCTTTATGCAGCAAGAGCTCTGAGACTGATTTTCACTACTTCGGTGCCACAAAAATATAATTCAGTCACTCTCCATCCAGATATAAGTGTTGTGGTTTCTGTAAGCAGAAATTATGTGGTGGAAGCTTGTCTCCTGGACAGAGTCCTTTGACTGCAAATTGATAATTTATAGGCAAGACACTTGAGGAGAAAAGCAAAGACTGGTCTCAGAAAATTTCTCAGCACCACTGCTCTTTACAGATGGATCTGCCAGCCAGAGTGCCACATCTCAGTAAGACTTCTGAAGCTGACTTCCCTCCTTCCCCTCTCTTCTCATCTCAGAACACCCAACACATGCTAAGGTTTGTTTGCAGCCTTGTTTGACAGCAAAGATGAGGAACTGGATGCTGCAGAACTAAGGTCAATGCCAACCACATTGCAACAGAGGTCTCCAACCAGCTTCCCAAAATAGTCCAAAGGTGAACAATGCCTGGCCACCTACTTTCCTATACATATATGCTAAATATAGTCAAAGTATGGGACAAGAGTTTTTCAGCACCTTCCAGCCTGGTAGGTGCTTCTAAACAGAATTTTAAATAGAACAGCATCCTTGTCTCCTCCTGTCTGCACACCGGAGGGAAACGCCCTTAGGTTCCCCTCTCTGTGTTTACCTTGTCTTCTGTCAAAATGAGTCCCTGATTCTCTTTCATTTCTTCTCTGTTTCTTGTTTTAATTTTGAGTTTGGTTGGTTTGTGTTCTGAGCAAACTAGTCATACAGAGAGAAATTGCTTTGTTTGATTCAATGCCTCTTGCTGTAGTCATGCTGCCTGTCTTCACTAAATTTGTAATTTGGCTATCGATGTTATTGATGTTCCCAGAGGTTTTGTGCATGCAGCTCAGGGTATCTCACCGCAGCAGAAATCTCTTTGGCAAGTATAATATGTCAGAAACAAGGTGTGAAAAAATTAATTCTAATATCATACAAAAAACCTGCAGATATTGTAAAATACATGATCAATATAGTGGAAAAAAAATGTAATTGTGCCTGCTGTAGAGCTAAAGTAGTGTAAACATGAGTGTGTAATTGAAATGAACATCATGTCTGAGCAGAGAAACAGCAAATGTGATTACCATAGTGCAAGTGTTAGGAAAACGGGGTGGCATGAACCCTAAAAGAACAAAATAAGGATGTCTTGAGGGTAAACAGAGGAGCAGATCTCGGGTACGAGCTAATCCTTGGCTAATCAAGCTAGTAAAACCCGAAGACAGAAAGAAACTGAGAACTGGTCACTATTCCTTGTACCAGCAGCTTGCCTCCTGCAGACTCAAACTGGTGATCCCAGGGGTTTGGCAGGCGACGCTGGCATGGAGCCACACAGCATTCATCTGGCTCCTGGATTGCTTTTTTGGCCTTCTGACAAAAGCCCTTACTTCTTCCTGCAGAGGGTTGAGTAGCACTGCTCCTTCATTTAATGTTACTGCAGAGCTTAAACCTTTCTCACACAGAAAATGTAGAAGATTGCTTCCTCGATCACCGATTCACCAGCCCAAGCCACTGCAGTTCCCAAAGTGAAACGCTACAGGCAGAGTGTCTTGTAATGGCCATCAAAACCTACTTCAGTGGCTTTAAGTAAAAGTAATTATTTTCACTAATTCTTTGTTTACATGGAATAGAAAATGGTGCAGACTGAATTCTGACCTCAGTTACACCTTGTTAAATCTGGAGAACAGTTTAATATCTGTAAACGGAATTCAAGTGTGGTCTGTAGACTGAACACACCACAAGGATTTTTGCTGTGACTTCACACCAAGCCAACAAAGCTAACACAACAAGACTTTATTTCATTTAGGAGAAATGTCTGTGGGCCGCAAACACTTATTTTTCATGCTTACAAACATTTCAGTAATAACACAAATGAATAAAATACAAGCAAAAAGGATAAAACGTTTGTTAAAAATCATATTTCTGCTTTTGTAATACTTTTGTATTGAACACTATTAAAAAAAAAAAAAATCTGTTCTTTGTTGCCATAGCAATAGATTCCCAGGGTGAAATTATATCATACTGCCTTTCTTCTAGGTTTCTGCAATGTGCAATCACCACCCACTCTCCTTCATTACCGTCAATAATCAGCAAACCCTCCCCACCCCCAGCCTCTATTCATCTGCATGTTTTGGGATGGAGGATGTAATCGTTATTGTTTTGACAGGCATTGGGAAGGAGAGTGAATTCTCAGCGTGCTGAGGAAGTACGGGAGGTGCTGTCTGAACTGTCTCCAGCCCAGTCCTGGTCCCCTCCGACGAGTCCCGTGAGCTCTCGTGCACCCGCAGCCCCGCACCTCTCCCGCACACGTGCGGATGCCAGTGCCAGCGACACAACACTGCACGGCAAGCTGCTGGGAGGGGTGGGAGCAAGCACCCATGCTAGCCTGGCATTGCCAAGGCCATGTCCAGTTTGAAGGATGAACCCTGATTTCCTGAAGTAAAATGCTATTGCAATAACTCAGTGTGCCACCTCACCCTTGCACCACAACCACTTCAAAGAGAACACCTCTATAGCAGATCGACAGCCCAAGCTGAGCTCGCAGAACACGCACCATGGTCTGAAGAACACAGAGTAATGCAGTTTAACAGGCTCGTACCAACACATACACACACAAAAAAACAACAAAACAAACAACCAAACAAAACCAAAACATACAAACAACCCAAAAAATCCTGGCCTCCGTGTAATTATTCTGAAATAACGTACAGTTACCACTCTCCCGCTGAGTATCTAGCCCTGCATTTAGTTATGTGGATATTTCTACAAGGTTAAATTCACACATGCTTTTTTAACACTACATCCCCAAAATCAAAGCAACAGATAATTCATGTTAAACACTCACCTTGTTTTAGTTATCCCGGTCCCATTGCTTTAGAGGACCGGGCCAATTTATTCTATTGATTTACACTAGCTGAAGAATTAGCTAGTGTAGAATTAGCTGGATAACTTTATGACGTCTAACATTACTGAAGATTTTTCTCTTTATTTGAAATAGAGGCTAGTGTTCTCTATTGTTTCTCCACGTTCTCACCACTTAGAAAAAGCAATGCAGCTGCAGACCTAGCAAGAGCACTGAAGGTACATGAGCTTCCTCCTCCTTCAGTTCCAGTCCTTTTTCTTCAGCCCTGCTTTTGCTCCAGAGTCAGAGGTCCCTGTCACACGGTTGAGCCACCAACCCACCCACCCCCCTTGCTGAGATTCAGAGCTGCCTCTCCCCTTGAGCAACATTCACCAGGTTTTCAATAGTGATTTCTAGTTTCTAATCTGAATTTCTTGGTAAGTCTTTGTTGTTCTTTCCCACATCCTGACTAGATCTTTCTCTCCTTAGCCAGCTTGTATAATATTTTTGTTTTCTAAATATTGGTATTCTTTTGCAGAATAAAAATTGTTTTTTCTAATAAAAATAGAAGTTTCTACTTGGCTAAACACAATGTACTGGAGGGAAAAAAGTGGTTTGCACAGTATTATGCATTAGGTCTTTCCAACAGCATGATAGCTGAAAGTCTAAAGAAAAAAAGAGCTGCATGACAAACTCTTTCTCCTTGCCTGTCAGTTAAATTAGCTACTAAATACGGTTTCAGGTACAAGACACGTCATTGTTAATGCATGCCTTTGTTAATTCAGGAACACGATGTTTTGAATGCTTACTGCCCATTTACTAATTCTTTATGGATACAGTAGTATCTGTTTAAGCAATATGCATATAAATACTGTATCTTTTTTGTAATGTGAGTATAAATTAATCATTATGCTACTTTTATGCGGAGAATACAAAAATAACGTTCTGTATTTTAATGGACAAACGCAGCTACTCTGTCTTAAAGTCAGAAGACTCTGGATTTGAAAAGCAGTCCCTTTACTTAAGCATTTAATTAAGAATTTCACCCTTTGTTCTGCAGCGTGCTGCATGCTTGGGTGCTGACTCGGCAGAGTAATTACCAATTCTCCAGCCTGCACCTATATGAGCAGTTGTCTGCTCCACTAGATTCAGAGTACACAATGCTGTGTCTCGCACCTGGACCTCCAGATCTGCTTTGCCAAATCTCAGCTATGGGTTCCTGCAAGAATTTTCCATCCTAATGGCTGACCGTGGCAATCACTAAGAAAAAATACATCGTTTTTTGGCAATGACAGCAGTAGCACCACTTGTCACACCTGTTCTGTTTGTGGCTGATGAGCCTCGAGAGTGTTTGGAGAAGGAAGGTCCTTGACTCAGGATGTAAAATCCTACTGGGACAGTTGAGCACACAGGCATACAGCAGCCTGCTTTTCATTTGAAAATCACACAGTAGTACAATAATCACCAAAACACAGAACAAATAATTTATCCATCCTCGTAGCTGAACTCATTAAGTAACTTGTTCAGATTTATCTGTTATAAAATAATAAAGCAATTGAAGGGATACAATATGAAATTAATTTAAGGCATACTGGGAGGGATTAATTCAGCTGGGGAAATGGATTCTACACCCCTTTTAACATACTCTGCATTATACTACTTGTGAAGTGCTTGCTGTTTGCTGTCCCCATCACAGTTGCATCCTGCCTTGCTTTGGAAATTACTATTTTGTCCCAGAGCCCTTCCTCCACCATGTTTACTCCCAACAAAGATGTGCTGCCAGGGCAACTGTCACAACTCCCTTATCCTCAGCAGGCTATTGTAGCCATCCATAGCAAGGCGGAACTTACTTAGGTTTTGTTACCTTAAGCTAACAAAGAAACTAGGGGAAATAAAGGGAGGGCCAGGGAACCAAAATTCAGTAGGCAACGGCTGAGCATCACAACCATTGCTCTTCACACCTGCTGAAGTTAGAGATCAACCTCAGAAACTGGCATTTCATCAGGACAGTTTTTTCTATATACCACAGGGAACTTCAAGCGACCGGATTACAGTACTTGAACAATATACAGTATCTCTTAATCAGCCAGCCAAGATTAAGTGTCACTTACACAACAGAAGCCTCTTGTACTTTTTTCCATAACCTTTAGCTTGATGAATCCACCAGTTTGCAAAAGCTTAGTTATGCTCCTACCTATCTGCATGGCATGCACACAGAAGCACTCTGCAGGATCTGTGTGTTGTGGGCAGTACCTGGGAAAAGGAATCATATGCAAAGGAAAGTGAGTACAAACCTCAAATTTCTCTGCAGAAATTACAGCACAAATGTTTCATTGCTTGCTGTACGTGTAGGCAAGATAGGCAGATGGAATGTATGTGCATGAAACATGCCAAACATGATTACTCTATCTTGCAAACACCCCGATGACAACTCCATGCAGACATACTTAGAGGTTCATGCTTAGGGATGTTTTGGTTTGGGAAATGCCCAAATACACTGAGAAAATGTTGCAGAACAGTCAAACAGACTTTTTTTTTTTTTTTAATATGCTAATGATTTTACACATAGGCATTTCAACAACAGCTAGAGAGTGCTACTCTCTTAACACTCCCCCTGTATCTGGTCAGGGTGCCAGGCAGCTGATAAGTTCATCCCATCTCATTATTTTCAGACTGCTGCTCTTGGTTCCCCAGTATTTTGAGGAACCGATATCATGTACTAATCCAACAAAAGAAATCTCCTACACTTTCACCTTTAAATATCTCCTGCTGTATCTGTTCTGGTTTAGCACAAGTCAAGACTTGCACTATGAACTATTCTCCTACAAAAACTATGATAGGCACATGCAAGCACCAGTATGAAGACAGAGTTTTGGGTCAGCACACTGTACAGATTTTGAGATTCCCTTGGTAAATGTTCTTTCAGAACAGAAGATGCTACAATGCTCACTGTAGTAATGAGATATTTAATGTGGACTCCACACCACTGTATCTGGCGTGCCATAACTACTGAGACACCCTCAAAGGGAAGATCATCACATAGGTGTCTTGGCTCACGGGCAAGTCTTAGGGACTAACTGGAACAAGGAGTTAAGTGTTAGGATACTGTGCAAGTCAGACTGATCCCACAGACATTCTGCATGTACAGTTCAGTCACATTTAGCTAAAAAGAAAAATTCCTTCCATAGTTAATGGCTTTGGGGTTAAATGCTGTATCTAGCCTGCACTTCCAATGCCTTATCTGAAAAATGATTACACTAAATACTACTCAGCATGTATTTCTAAGGATAAAGCTATGACTGCCATATTACTGTACCATGCCAAAGGAATTTGAACCCACAAGTGGCTTTGCCAGGCAGCGAGCCAAGGCCAAGTGTCAGCAAGAACGTTTCCCTTCTAACAGCTGACATCGGCAGGGAAGCCGTGTGAGAGGTTTGGCTGATTACAGCACCAAAAGATGCTGCCACAGGCACTGTCCCACCAGCCTCCTCTGCCCTACGCGTGGTTTTCTCTAAAGCTGGTTCTCATCCTGGCAGTGCAGTGAGTGCCTGTTCCGCATCTACAAGCATAATTACTTAACAACCCTCAGTGCCACTGAGGTGTAGCAAACGATAATTAAAGCAACTGATGTTTGCAAAGCTTTTGGGGAGTGTTTAACCAAAGTCGTTATATAAATTTAATTACTCTTATCAACTTTTTTCCTTTTATATATCCACTTTGATTTTTTTGTTTGCCTTATGATTCAGGTTGTAGAGCATCTCCTAGGAAAAGAAAAAAGAAGAAATAGACATAAAGACAGGACAGCAAGTGCTACCTCATCCTGTCATAAATTACCTCTGGAAGCTTACTAATCTGAGTAAATACGTTTTCATAGTATCATATATTACTGATAGGTCTGCTGAACTTTTACATTTCAAAGCTGAGCAATGGGAATTCTAGTGCATATTGTGCAAGAACATGATGCAAAGCCTGTTGTTTTATGATAGTAAATGTTATAAATTGTTATTATTAATCATGCATATCACAATACTGAGAACTCAGTCAAGTTCAAAGTTTATAGCACAATATACTGTACAAATAAGGCTTTCAGTTTCCCTGGAAAATTTTTGAAGTAGTTTGAAAATTACCAAGGACTTCCAGCAAGTGCTTTCTTCATTTCTTCTTTCAAATGTAGCTTCGGAGTATTCTTTGGTCTGACTGAAGCAAATTAAACAAACATGATATTACATATTTGATTGGGTTTGTTTTCACAGAAAGCCAAACTCTTTGAGCCCAGAATTCAAAATCAAAAATCCAAAGGACTTTCTCATGCTACTTTAGAATATATATTTTGTCTCCTGGATTATACATTGTTATATGAAACATAAAGATATTTTATATTATTAGAAGTAATATTTCAACTAAATGTAAAAAATTACACATTTACCTTACTGAAATTACACGTTAACAAAATCTTTGTCAAAATGTTTTGACAGAGAGAAACAGTTCTGCTAAAAATGTAATCATTTGCAGTTTGTCTTCTACTAAATAAGTACACAATAACACAAAGACCAAATCTACATGAGCAAATAGTTACAGGAAATCTAAGTCAAAGAGATGTAATTGATATTTAATTCTGATTGTGGTTAGTGGTTATCCTTACACCATTTGTCAGAGGCTTTCATAATCTTAATTCCGCTGCAGGGAAAGACTGATCCACTGTAGATCCTGTGCATTGAGTCTCCTTTTTCCATTGACTGCTTGACCTCTCCAGTGGAGTAGAGCTGCCTTGCGAGGGCATTGTCACAGAAGGAAAGGCATATGGCTTCATAACCCAGACTCCAGAAGTGCTGTGCACATGACTCTGGCTTTGGGCTTTGATTCAGGGAGATGCTGAAACATACGTGTTTAAGCCTCCACATCATTCAGAGAATCTGCTGTTCACTGGTCCAAGTCAGGCACTCAATAGCCTTGCCAAATAGAGGATTCATGGGGGGATGTACGTAATATGGGCCCTGATGAATAAACACATGAACTGGCAGATTCTAGATTAGCTGTACCTCTCTTGGGAGATTAAACACGTTTTGGTTTTTGTTGGTTTTGTCTGTGGGGTTTTTTCTGGGGGGAGGTTCTGTGTGTGTGTTTTTTTTTGGTTTTGTTTCATGAGGAACT
Organism: Streptopelia decaocto; assembly: GCF_964273445.1. Taxonomy (NCBI): domain Eukaryota; kingdom Metazoa; phylum Chordata; class Aves; order Columbiformes; family Columbidae; genus Streptopelia; species Streptopelia decaocto. The sequence goes on from NC_138657.1 coordinate 30,815,189, forward strand.
GACATAAATACCTAGAGAATGTAAGAGGCACTAGTCTTTCTGTGGTGCTTTCAGAAGAGCAATGCTGGTAATTTTCCATAAATTTGACTTCTATGTGGCTTCCTAACACAGCAATTAAATGAACTTTAACAATTTTTAAAAGAATAGTGGGGGTTTTTATTGATTTAAATGCTAAGGAACAATTTTTCCAGCCTGCAAAATTTACTCTGCACCAGTTAGTCTAGTGACAGTGCTTAAAGTATTGTCTTGTGAACCTACAGATCCTGCCTCCTTTCTTTGTCAGCAGCTTCAGGCCTTTGTGAAAGAAATCAATGGATTCAGTCTATTTTCTGAGGGATACATTCCCTAATCACGGAAGTCACTGGCAAATCTGGAGCTCCTTCTATAGGAAAAATGCTTTGTGTTTACCAAAACTGAGTGGCTCTGTGACACTAATGGTTACACTCCCATCCTGGTGTCATCCCTTGTTGTCTCTGATAGATATAGAAGAGCAGCTTTCAGGAGCACAAGGCAAATTAGCCTTGTGAGAAATTAAACTAGCTATGAAAAACCTATGAATCAGCACAGACAACATCACACACAACCCATGAAATTGCTTTAAGAGTCATATTAAAAAAAAAATATGCTCTCTTAAAGAGAAAACTATCCACAGAAGAAATAATAGCCAGCATAAGGTAATTCATGTTCTTTGCCATAATTTGTATCTTGCATTACCAGGAGAGATACCTTACCTGCATGACAGAAACAAACTAGACAGTGATCTTGAAAAGATTTATCCTGATACATTACACTTAATATGCCTCCTTGTCTATTAACTTTATGTAGAAATGGCTGTGTATATTCAGTAGCAAAGTGGCTGAAGAGTGCTATAAATCACTTGAGCTGCAGAAATAATGTAGCTTTCCTTTCACTTAACACTGCTTAGGAATACAGATGTTTTCTGCAACTTTGTAATATTTATTGAGAAACAGAATGCTTGTTTTTCTACATAGCAAAATATACATGAACCACTTGACATCGTAAGCTGCCAGGCAGCAATCACTCTTTTGAAAACACATTTGTTGTTATTAATCTTTCTTCAGATCCTGTTTCACACTGAAATAATCTTACTGACATCAGTATAACTCCTGATTTACAACAGTATAAGTAATGGGTTACTCTCACTTTATTTTGTGTTATGTTACAATAAACAAAAACCAGCTTGAAATCACAGAACCACGAAATCATGGAGATTTTGCTACTGAGTTTATTTGAGTTGGATTTCATTCAATGTGCTATCAAACCTGTAAACATAAACTACAACTACAATTGCTGAATCACAACCGACAGGAATTTAAAATTATTTTTCCCATTCACTACATGTGTGATCCAACACCATTGACATGGAAGTTAATGAGCAATTTGAAAGCATAGCAATGGGGCTGGGTTTTCACCTGGAGTAAATGTTCCCAGACTGCAAGATGAGTGCCACCGGGAGGAGGCAAGCCCTTTCAAAGTGGACTGCATCAAACACAACCGGTTGAATATTTCTCTGAATGAACAGGAACAGTGCTTCAGCTGGCAAATGTCTTCTTTTGCACTGATGTGTGCCATGGCACACTGCAGCTGTCTTGAGCGGAGCGTGACTCCTCCTCATGCCCACAACATAGTGACATGTGTTGCTGCTGCACACAAGGGCATTCAAACGCAACTCCCAGGTCCAGTGAGGGGCCTGAGCAACAAAATTCTGGCATCCCAGACCTAGATAGACAGGTGGCAGGAGCAAGACTTCTCCCTTTTGATACAGTCAGCAAATGAAAGGGAAAACAGAAATATTTTAAGTAATGCAATTTTCTGTTGACCCTATGCATCTCGGTAATTATCTCAGTTATGCTGTAATGATTCCAATGTGCGCCTGCTCTTACTTGAATCAATAATGAGATTTAAATTGCTTCAGCTAAAGCAGGGCTGGGTCATAAAGAGTAATTCTGAACTGCATGTTTGAGAAACGCAGTGCAAAACACATACAACAGATGTTTCTCTTGTATGAGCTCAGGACCATCATAAAAATACCAAAACAAAGAAGTGAAAAACATCTGAAGGTCAAGCAAGGTTAGAGTGTTTCAAATTTCATGGGCTGGCTCCAGCAATTGTCCTCATTTCCAGCAAAGGAACCAAAATGAACTTTTGAACCTGTATCCAGCATTTGTTAAAAACCTTGAGATATGTTGAAAATCCAACAACCTAGAAGTGTGTGAGCCATGACTTTGAAAACCTGAGATAAATACGTAGAAGATGGGCTGAAGACAAGGCACAGCATCATACCCCTGCAGGTCCGGCTATAAATCAGGTACTGACAGACACATAGTTCTGACTGTAACTCGGTCTGAGGAGACACCACCATGCTGCCCTCTTTGAAGATGGCTTTATATAACCTCACATCCAGCCATCCATTCAAATTCTCCCCATTATACAGATGACATCAGTGGAGGTACAAAATTTTCTGACACTTGCCCAAGGTGACACCATGACTCACTCTGAAAATTTCAGGGCTTCTGTACTTCTTGCCCTGTACCCAAAGAAGACCAGGCTCCCCCAAGTGCTAAATCAAGTAAGTGTAAAATCATACAACTGCGTTGAACTTCTTTTCACCTTTGATGAGCAATTCTCTTTCTGAGAGACATCAGAATTTAAAAGCTGTTCTGTTATCATGTACTCACTCGAACCTAAACAACACGGATAGGTGGAAAGTAGAGGAACTAGGAAAAAACTTGTTTCCAAAACGTAAGCAGTGGCTGAAGCTTCAACTTGGCATGGGACCAATACTACCGAAAACATTGCTTACTGGGAAAGCAGAACCTGAGCAGCAGCACATGTGGAAACAGGAAGCGTTAAACCAAATAAAAAGTGCAACACTCTGCAGAAAAAGAATCACAGAACGTCAGGGATTGGAAAGGACCTTGAAAGATCATCTAGTCCAATCCCCCCGCCCAAGCAGGAACAGCTAGATGAGATAACACATTAATTAAGAATTTAATATACTTTGTATTTTTAAATAAATGATCATTATTGTTCGCTGGTGCAAAGAGAATACCTGCAAACTCTATTTCATCGCTTACTTCGAGAAGCGCCTGCAAGCACGGCCGGTGCCCGGGGCTTCCCGCGGCGGACACGCTCCCGTGGGGCCGGGAGCCCCCGCTGCGCCCGGGGCAGCACGTCCGCACGGCTGCAGCGGCCCCAGGCACCCGCCGCTGCCCACGGGGCCCAGGGCAGGTCCTGCCGCAGCGGACGCGGGGCCTGCGGCGGGTGCCGGTGCGGGGCGCCGCCGCCCCGCTCTGTCCCGCAGAGGCCGCTTTTTGGCAGAGCAGGGCGCCAGCGGCGGGGTCAGGCGAGCAGGGGCCGCCTGTCCCCGGTCTGCCGCAGCCCCGCTTCACCCTGCCGCGGGCCGGGGGGAAGGCGCGGGCAGCGGGCGGTCGCGGCCGGCGGGAGCGCGCACAATGGCGGCGCTGGGACACGCCCCAGGCCCGCTGCCGGGCGGGGCGGGGCGCACCTGGCGGCGGCGGCCGGCGGCGGGGCAGGGCCGGGGCAGGGCCGGGCGGGCCGCGGCGGAGGGCGGGGGGTGGCGGGCGGCTCCCCATTGGCCGGGCGGCGGAGCCCCGCGCGGCGGCGTCGCGCAGTGGCTGCGCGCCGGCCGGGAGCGGCCGCGGCGCTGTCGCCGCCTCACAGGTCGCGGAGTGTCCGCGGCGCCGCGGCGGCAGCAGCGGGTGAGGGACGAGGGAGCGGGCGGGGGGAGCGGCCCCACGGGGCGGGGGAGGAATCCCCGCCTCGGCATCCTGCCCTCGCTCGGGGTCAGGTGCGGGGATGCCCGGGGGCTCTTGCCGCAGCCCCGGCGGCCCGTCCCGGTTCACCGGGCAACGGAGCCACGGAGGAATGCGGCGGGCGGGCGGCTGGGCGGTGGCGGCCGTGACGGCGACTGGGCGGCGGTGCGGCTGCCGGGGAAGGGGCGGGGGGCGCCGCTTTCTTCTCCCGCCGCCCGGGCGGGGGCAGGGAGGCGCCCTCCGGCCCGCGGTGCCGCTTCCTCCGCGGGGGGAAGGGCGAGGGGCGGCCGCGGCAGCAGGGGGGACGCCGCCCGACCGCGGCACCGGCGTTCATCTCCGCGCTCCTCCGCAGGGCGCGCAGCCGAGCGCGGGGCGGCTCCGAGGCGCTGGTGATGAGGGCGCCGAGCAGGGACTGAAGCCGGCGGCGGCGAGGCGGCAACCATGACGGTGTTCAGGCAGGAGAACCTGGAGGAGCACTACGAGACGGGCGAGGACCTCGGCAGGTGGGTGCGGGCCGGCGGCGGGTTTGGGCGGGAGGAGCCGCCGCCGCTGGAGATGCCCCCGCGTTGCCTTTCCACCCCTCCGAGGGGCCCGAAGACGGGAAAGGGAGTTGGGCTTTAAGCTACGGCGTGTTTGCGCTTTTAATACGGGTCTGAGGGGGTTGTGGATTTGGGCGGTTCCGAACTGGTACCTTCTCGGCGTGGTGCCGGTCCGGGTGTGGTGCGGCGGTACCTGCTGCTCCGGGCCGCGGCGGATGGGAACGCCGGCTGCTGCGGGTAACTGAGAACGTGGTGCGTTTGTAGGACAGAACTTTGCTTTGTGTTGGTGGCGAGGGGCTCCGTTATGTGTTACGTGTCGGTTTTGCTTTGGTATCACGATTAAAGAAGTGGGAGAAACTCTGTGTTTCGCCAGTGGCCAAGATCGCTGTCGGAGCTGCAGTCGGCTCGGGGATGTGTTTCAGGCGCTGCAGATGAAGTGCTGCCTGCTTGAACCTTGGTTCTTGAGTGCTGTGTGGTGATCTCTTCCGACCTCAAGCTTGTTTTTTTAGTGCTTTCCGTGTTTTAAACCTGTTAGTTTAACACTGAATTGTGTTATGTGCGAGTCCTTTTATCTTCCTGCTCCCTCTTTACAGGGGAATTGATGGCATTTGAGCACACCGGTATGGCAGAATCTTTTTCTAGTGTTCATCTCAGCGATTTCAAAGCTTAGGATCAGTGTTTAATTACCACTGCGCAGTGTATGTGGAGCAAATCATCTCATGTCTACTTGGGTGTCCCTTTCTGTTGAAGGGTCCTGTAGCAGAAAGCATTGTAAACATGTTACTGTCATAGACAGGGACTTAAAAATACAACACTGTTTCTTATTAAAAACAAAACCAACACATTATTAGAAAGTTTATTGGACTGTGTTTAAAATAAACTTTGCACCATTTATGTACAAGCTTGTTGCCATGACTCTTACAGGTACCTGATGGATGTATCATTTTCACTTGGTGTTCTGGGTTGGCTTTCTCATACATCTGGAATGACAGGCTGTGTTGGACAATGAAGTTATGTTAACTTATTGAATGTCTTGTAAGAAAGACATGTTATCATGCTAAACTCTTAAGTTTAGGTTGTGTGGTCTAAATATTTTGTTTGGACGCATAAAATTGTTGGATTTGATTTCCATTCTTTTAGGCAACAACATGTAAAGTGTTCTGAAATTCAGTTGTAGGTTTCTGGATTCTTCAACAGAGAACTATACTTGTGCTTATGGACAATGATATGTGATTTACTTTATAGAAAAAAATACAGATCTAGAAGTCACCTGTTGTGGTTTTTTTTTTTAAGGTTCTTCAGGGAGAAGATGATGTTAGTATGGTAATTTAGAAAGTGTTAAGGTTTATATAACCTCTCTTGTATTTATTTTAAAGGATCAACACAGTGTTAGGTCCCCAGTACATATTTGTGAAATAGAACAATTGCCCCTAGACCAATTACATAAGAAATATTTAAATATATGGGGATTTTTCCGAACAAACGAGCTTTGGAAGTCACATGTTAGCTTCAGAACACTGTAGTGAAGACCAAGTGTTTCATTTTTACAGTACAGGGAAGTGCAAACACTGAATAATGTTATATAGTAAAAAACACCAAAGGAAAAAAAAAATCAAATTGCCAGAATATTAAGTAGTGGAGTTCAGTAAAAACCAGATATATTAATGTGATCAGTTACAGACAAAGTATTACAGTGCAGAGTTTGTTTTTATTCATCCTAATGCTGTGTAAACTTGGCATGCAATTTAAACCTATAACATTTTAAGAATTTAAAAGCGTTGATCTCTACTCTTGTTTTTTGCTTGAAAAAAAAAAAAAAAGAGTAGAGAAAACTGGATGGTCAAACATTGTGAAATGTTTATCAGGGCTTTTGCTTTAAAAATGGAATGCAGTTATTTAAAAGGGCCAAAGCTTTCACTTCAGCATCACTTTGAGAAAACAGGATTATGCCACTGCCAATTGTTGCCATAAAAGCATAAGTGTAAGCAAATCTCTGGATAGTTGTTGTATGTTTTAGTTCAGTGGTGGTTTTAACATCTTTTTAAACTTAAATCTCCAGGGTTGATGAAATACTCTCTTGTAAATCCCATCACTTTCCATTCCTCTTTTACCCCTTAGGTAGGTTTCTCACCGTTGTGTTTGCATATAAATGTAGTTGCAAATATCAACCCTGAGGCTCAAACTCAGAAAGCAGTGAATATTTAAAACACCTTTGACTTTAAATTTTTTGGTGTTTATTTGGGAACCTGAACTGTGATTTAATACTTTAGGTAAGTAATGATGAAAGGTTTCATTTTGCAAAGTCAAATTATTTTTCCCCTTCTTAAGGAATAATGCTTCTATTTCCTCTTACTTAGCTGCAGCTGTGCAGCAAACAAGCTAAATAAATGAACAGATTATTTTTTATTGACAGAGCGGTGTGTGTGAATAAATCCTGAAGTTCCTAGGCCAACCTGCCTTTTGAGAAGACTCAGTAAAGATGCAAATACTCAGAAATCTTAATAATCTTCACTATTTTCCCTTGTAAATGATTTAGCGCTCTTTATTACCTTATAATCTGTCAGTAACAGGAATAACAAATCATTTGAATAAGAAAGTGGTCTAAGAAAGGTTTATTGCAGAAAGACAACTTTGGGTTGTGTAAATGAAAGTTTTGTTTAAAACCGATAAAGGTGGTTTAAATATTGCTTAACATAAAACCTAGACTCGTTGGAAATAAGGAGAAGGGATAACGGTGTGCCTGGGCTGAAAAAAAATGCACTTCTTCTTTTTCTGGTGTTTCACAGTGCTTTTGCACAAAATGTAACAAATAGTCCTCATGTTTTTACCAAAATGTTTCATTCCATTCTTTGGTTTGTTTTGATTTACGCTTGGGGAGAACAAGAAAAAAGGAACTTGAGATTGTGAATACTGACAGGATCACCCTTATTTGTCTTGCCTGTATGTGATATCTTCTGACACATTCATGGCTGATCAGGTTGGTTTATCTTAAGCTTTTGTACCAAAACAGTCTTGTAATACTTGTGGATCAAATGTTGTTTTCAACACAGAACATACAAGAAGATTCTGCTCTTGATCATCATGCACTTTGCACTGCATACATGTTTTTTTCTACCTTACGTTTTTCAAGTGGTGTGCATTACTTGCATTGTTCAGATGCAGGCTACGTGCAGATGTGTTAAGGAATCACCTAACCATGAAATTTCAAGGGGTGGTAGAGATCATCATGAAAGAGCAACAAATCTATTAAAGCTATTTTGTTCATTTTCATTCTGCCTGCAGTTGCAGGTGGTGTGACTGTGCATTTTAAATACCCTGCTGCAGTGCGTTTACTTCAGTCCGCCCAAAAGACGGGAATTCAAGTTCATTAGTATTAAAAACCTCACCACGGTGAGCAAGCAAGTAAAGACCTTGGAAACAGATCAAACTGATCAAAATATTTTTTCACCCTTCTGTGACTGGCCTTACTTGAGAGTTGCCACAGTACTGTGAGAAATGCAGCATTGCTTAAATGATTATGGGGAGAGATACCCAAACAAAGCTATGATATAGATACATACTGTGTCTGTTTGTATGAACTGAAGGGATTTAGTTCCTGTTCTTACAAACAGCTCCCTAACCCCATTTGTTGTTTTGTTTATTTCTTTAAACTTTTATGGGCTTTCTACAATATGTGCGGATTGTTGAAGTAAAGTTTTATAATTGAAGAATGGTATTTGCATTGCCCTGTGGTTTGCGATTTTTAGATTCCTGCTGATTCAAAAAGTAGGAAGAGGTATCTAACAATTTTAAACTTCAAGCTGATTTGGACCTGTTTGACTCAACAGGGAAACACTTGCAACTGGTTGAATAAAAGCTGTGATGAATCTTGTAAATTTTTGAAACTGGTCTTTTTCTGTTTGGTAGCTCACTAAGCAGAGACGCTAACAGTAAAAAGCAGTAAGTTAACCGTGCTATCTAAGATATCTAATCGCTTTATCAGTTGTGAGAGAAAAATGCATAGGGAAACATGCTGAAGATACTGATAAGAAAGAAGAAGGAGTTGTGCCAATGTGTATTTACAATCTGAAAAATGTTCTTTTACCTTTGAGTGTTTACTGAAATGAGACTTTTGTTTTTCCACCCCAGACACTGGAAACTGATTTCTGTAGTAAGCAGGGAGTACGTAGGCAGCACATACATATATATGTATATATGAGATATATATATATATGTGCACACGTTATTCACGTATCAGTTTTCAGAAATGCTGCTTGTTAGAACTGCAAAGGCTGTCCATCATCCGTCCACACATTTGCAGCTATAACTACATTGCGCTTCTGTATTGGGAGGAAGATAAAAACCCTGAAAAAAAAATACTTGGATGGCAACTAGAATTTTACCTTTGTGGCACTTTGCAGGCTTGACAATGTAAAGTAATCTTGCTGGCTAGCCAATGTAATAAAATTTGTGTGAGTGTTGTCAAGCTCTGTGGTGAGATCTATAGGATGTGAAATTCTTTTGAGGTGATACTTCCTTTCAAAATGGCCACATTTAAAACCCCTGCCAACAGTCTTTATTAATGTTTTAATGTAACACTTTTTACTATGAATTATCAGATTAGAAAGTCGTATGGGGGAGGAAGGAACAATGTGAAAGATGGTCTGGTAGGGCTAAAAGTATTGCATGTAAGGTATCAAATTTTTAACTGTGATACATTGAAATTTCCAGTTTTTGTTGCCTTTTGTTGCCAATTTCCCTTGCCTCATCTCCATTGCTCCATTAAAAGGCATGTGTTAACCTTTTTCATATAGAGGTAAAATGGTTAAGTACTGAAGATGCAGAAGGTGCAAACCTCTGCGGTAGCATTTCCTGCGTTATTTGTACCAGCAGAACAATAAATACTGCAAGTACGGAACTCACTGTTTCTATAACTGCATGTATGCAAATGCCATTAGGACATGATAATTAATTACAGTAAGTTGAGATTTTTCAGGGACAAGGACCTGGGAAGGAACCCTGAAAATGCTGGCCACAAAGTCACTGTTTGAGCAGGAAGCTTTGTTGGTTGGTGGGTTTGTGTGCTTTTTTTTTTTTTCTTTTTTCCCCCCAGAGTTGAAAGTAATGAAATTCAGATATAGCAAAGGACCCTTTCTGTGCTGTTTGTTAGCAATGTAAATGTTGTTTCAGTTGTGTCCGCTCTCAGAGAAGTTGGTTATTCCCTGCTTGTTCTGCAAGTCCTGGCCCTGGCAGTTGCGTGGGTACTGAAAAAGGTCTCTTAACTGAAAAGCATGGTGGGAGGAATTATTCTTCTGTCTCTCAAGTCACTTTACCTCCCAGCCGTGCCTCAAAATGCCTCCTTTTTGAAACGCATAATAACCTGCAAGCTGCTGATTGCGCAGGCTGCAAGAGGCTGTCACCACACAGTGCCACTGGTGACAATTACTGCCTTATAAAATGTGCTGAGAGGTGCGCCGCATGTAAAGCACAAGGGGTGCAGATGTTTTTTGGGTATAACTGCTTGGTCCTGTGTAGTTTATTTCTCACTCTGGGGGAGAATAATGCCTGCTTTGTAGGTCTTTTAAAACGATGTGTAATTAAAACTAGAGCTTGCTGATTATTCTGTGCCTTTAGTTTAAATGCACGGATCTTTGTAAATCTAAACTCATCAGGAAGCAGATAAAAATGCTCGTCTTTGATTTCCTTTCCAGCCAGGCTCAGTAAGGCATGCTCAGTACTGGAGCTGCTATGTTAGGGGTGTGCTGAAACTTTAATTCCATCTTTCCATGCTTTGCTTCTTTGTCCTCTTTGTTTGTAGATTTTTTTGTTTTGTTTGTTTGTTTGTTTTTGCGTAGGGGTTTTTTTGTTGTTTTCTTTTTTTTTAATTGGGTTTTTTTTTTTCCTTCCCATTATCTCCCTTTACAGATGTTAAAATACGTCACTTGCTCTGCTGGAGCTGTGCATACTGGACAGAAATTGGCCCCTTTAGCTTAGGAAAAGGGAGGCCAAGGCTGCGTTTTTATGAGAGCTGTGTACCAAGCTCAGTCCACGCTGTTGGCTGAAAGGAGCAGTAAGACTTTCCCCTGCTGTTTCTGTATATGGTGTTGTTGGTTGTTTTTGTTTTCTGATGCAGCGGTGCTGTCAAAGGGAAAAAAATACACCTTATATCTAATTTATGGCAGCAGTGCACACTGAGATCAGCTGAAAGTAATGTGAAATCTCAGCCTGTGTGCAGTTGTGATTGCCTCCATAAATCGGCCTCAAGTCAAATATATAGGAGGGACACAGATAAAGAGTCACATTACTACAAAGGCCGAAGACCATAAACTGACAACAAGGAAGTTAAGGTGGAAATTGGGAGAACGATGGATGGTGCAGTTGTTCTAGAATAACCTTGATGAATTGTCGTTCCAGTTGATCACAGGCATTCAACGGCGTATCAGTTTTTGGAGGAAATTGCGTATTTCCTGTGAGAACCACAGCTGGGCTTTAGAGCCGGGCGTCATGTTTTTAACTGGCTTGATTGTCGAACCTGTGCGACTTGTTGGTACAAATTTATGTTCCGAAGAGAATGTGCCAGTTAAAGAAGTGGCTTGGTGGTTTCTGTTTCCTGGATGGTAGTGGCTTGCCCAGGAGCTCTGTCTCAAATAAGACTGTTGTTTCTCAAACTGTATTTTTACCCCACTGCAGGAAGATAGGTGACACAAAGGAGGATTATCCAGCACACCTGAAAAGCGTTCATCAAATTACTGCACAGTGCAGTAGATCCTATTTAGCCATCCCTATTTCGTGGCTGAGCTAGGCAGAAGCTGAAAGAAGTGTGGACAAAGCCTAAAGATTTTCAAGCCTAAACTATTTCATTGCATGTCTTCATTATGCAATGAATTTTGGAGTGACATAAATGGTGTGAAATTTAGTAGAACAGGGCACAAGGGGCTGCGCGAAGGAGTCTAGCACGGGTAGTGTCGTTAAACTCTGAGATCTCATCACTTAGGGGGTGGCACAGCACAAGTGGAACCTGCACATGTTTTGGTCAGTTGTTGGGCAGCATTCCTGTTATGGAGCAGGCTAATATCAGAGACGAATTACAGGGGCAGGCATCTTCCTATTATCTTCTGCAGTATGTTGCTATGTCTTCCTTTACACGATACTCACAGTGCTCATCCCTCCAATTCAAAGAGATTTGAACTGTTTAAAGTGAAGAAGAGATGCCAAGGTGGTGAAGCTGTGGGAAGAAGCTTTTTAAGAGAGGAGACTTAACACTTACGTTCACAGATACATCTGCAGGCTGGAAATAGAAAGGTTTCTTGCCTCCAGAAGAGTGAACTTAGGGACTTGCCTTTGAAATGAAGCCAATGTGAACAGGGAACCTAAATTGTATCAAGACTGAGTTGTAAAATTAAAGGAAAGGATTGCATGCTACTGTCCTGGGGAAGGAGGAAGCCAGTAAGGATACACTCATTGTAAATACCTTTGATCCATTTTAGCTCTCTCAGAGTTTTCAGGCATACTCTAGTCCTTGAGGATGTTGTCATTTTGTACTAAAGGTAATATATTTTTAGTGTGTTTGGTGAGCTATTTGGTTGTGGCACTCATGGATGTTGGGAACAGTGTCTTGTTACAGATGCGTTTCACCCAAATCCAGAATAGTTCACATCGTTTAAGATTGCTTTAAAACACTGAGTAATTCACATGATGGCCTGCAATGTTATACTCTTGGTTTTGATGCTTTATTTCCTTCCCCTTATTCCTTCTCAATTACACAAGCAGATGTGACAGAGTTTCTGCTTCAAGAGGCAATATTGCTCAGGAGGAAACATCATTGCAGGGCTGCCCGGACCACGTGCATGTGTTGACCACCAGCAGCAGGGCCCTTGCAGTGCAGTGGTGGACCACTCTTTACTGGAGCAAGTCCTCCACAGCACCTCGCACCTGCAGGTGCGAGTCCATTTGTTTGTTAGGAAGCTTAGATGGTCTTCCCTGTATGTTAACATAAAGAAAAATATCTCTTACTGGGGTGGTCACAAACATAAGAGGACATATCCGAAGTTTGGATAAGTCACAGTCATTGCAAATTATAATTGTGGGTACAACATGATTGAAGTGTATAGTTAAATTGAATTTTCTGTTAAACTATGCAGAGGAGTGAGCCTTCGGAAAGGAAGAAGATTACTTTAGGCAGCAGCGTTCTGTCTATGTGCTTCTTGCTGAAATAGGGTGCTAAGTTAGCCTGTAACCAAACTGGCGTACTGGAAATATTTTATTTCCACTTTATTTGTGAGCAATTATGCTGTGTTTCTAAGTTTTCACGAGTCACTTGAGCCTTGCTTTCTGTCTGGTATGTAGACAGGCCTCTAGGCTCTTGTGTCTTTTCTTGGTGTTCTCTCAAGTATCAGTAAGTAGTTGTTGAGGTACTGGGTAGATGTGCCTGTAGAAGTGTTTGCTGAGTACCTGCTCATGTGCCATGGGAACTGCTAGTGGAGGGACGTTTTCCCCAGGTCACACAGTCTGTTGAGGCTGTGGTCGTTTGAAATTGTTATTCTTACAGGACACAGAAAAGACGTTCATTTTCTGGAGGCTTTGACTTTTAACTGTCTTGTGATTACATAGAAGCGGTCTCTCTATGTCTTACTTCTCTGTTTTCTGAAATTTTTAGTCTTGTTTTCTACAGCTTAAGAGGATTTGGCTTCATTGCTGAGATGGTCCTTCGTAATCCTGTATCTCTAAATGAGACTAAGAAAGCCAGTGCTTAAAACTTAGAATCTTATGTACTTTGTGTGTCATGTGTTATTTGGTACTGCCCTTACTTTGCTTAGTTATGTAGGCATAACTAGGTGGAGCTAACTTTTATGTTGATAATATTGTATTCTATTCTGGCATGGTTTACACCTAAATTGTTCTGCCAAGTTTAACAGAGTTTGAGGTGTGGGCTTTTTTCCTCTTTATCCACAGAGGAAAATAATATTAGTGAGTGTTTTACTTGAGTCTAACAAAGTTGTGGCTAAGAACTCAGCGCTTTCAGCAAAACTGGTTATTTATGATTTCCTAAGGAGACTGTTTTTCATGGGAGTTTTTACATGCGAGTCTTGGATAGCAATACATTTTAGCTTTCTTTTGATATCTTTCTTCTTGCTGACTCTGATTCCTTCGTTGGGACACTTGTCTCCTGTTACATTTAATGAAGATGATGTAGATGTAATCCCAGGGATGGATATTTCACCTTGTCACATTCTGCTTTCTTTACCTTTTTTTGTTTGTGTGTGTTGGTGTTTTTTGATTGATTGGTTTGGGGAGGGGCGGGTCCTGCTACCATGTATTTCAAACACTTTCGTATGGTAGTTAGGACTTGTTTGGTATATTATCTGTCTTGCATTATTTCCTGATCTCCATGAGCACGGCCATCTGCGCAGAACTACTGTTGATTCCTTGGAGAAGGAAAGCACATCAGGGAATGGCTTAGTTCCTTATGTCTCATCTTTTCTCATTGCTTTTTATTTGAAAGGGCCTTCGGATACTATTTACTTCACATTCCTGCCTAAAAGAAGGATTGCTTTTCCTTCTTTTGTTGCCAGTTTTAACATTAACTGGAGGACGAACCATTCCGAATTATATCTTACACAGCTGGTCCGGTTGTGCTGGGTGCTGGCCCAAGGCGCTAGCCCGTGTGCTTGGTGCTGGGCAGGGGTGGCTGGCTGGGACCATGTGGAAGAGCTGCTCTGAACTGGGATGCAAAACCTGACTGTCCATCAACCCTGGACAACAAGACTGGTGACTGCACAGTCTGAGTATGTTTTCCCGCAGCCGCAGCCATGGGGTAGCCAGACAAGCCGTCCTTTGCGGGGAGGTCATAGGGTGCACCCTGGGATAATTTTTTTTAAAGTGCTCTAAATTCCTAAGTGCCCAAGCTTGTCTGCAAGAGTGAGTAGTTGTGAATAAAGGCTGAAGAGCTGGGGAAGTGGACAATTATTTGGCTGTGAGTAGCAGCTCATAAAACCACAAAGTATATGGACAGTTGCTAAGGCGCTTGGTATGAGATTTATGTGTATCATACAAACCGTGCTTTGTTTGTAATGCTGCGTCTTCTTAAAATGCTGTCTCTGGTCAAGGAAAAGCAGTATTTTCATCACTGGCTCAATCTTCCTGGCTTAAATCATGTGTTTATAGATTGTATTGCTTGGTGAATTTCTCATGTATTTAGCTAGCATCAAATTAATAATTGGAGGACAAAACCCCGGAAATTTCCTCACACAAAAAGTGACTTTGCTGTCTTCTATGGAGTACGAGCTTAAGGTTGTATGTTTCTCCATGTGCTCCGGTACTGGAAGGTTAGTGAGATGCTTGTGGACTTCACAGTGATTGTTCATACCTGATGGGAAGTAATGAAGTGTGGTGAAATCCATTCCACATCTTTAACTGTATCGTTTCTTGGGAAAGCTGAATCACGACTAGTGTGGGGCTCTGCTTCTGCTTTTCAGTGGTTAGATTCTACCCTTTTTCTAGCAAGTGTTTGATGAATACTCCATTACCACATTCAATGTTTTCTCTAATATACTGAAAAAGCAACATTTTCTTCCATTAGCATCATTTAATGTGTCTAACAGGTGCAGCTGTGCTGTGAATGTCATACATTTATTTGTGTATTTTTATTTGTGGCCATTCAATGTAGTTATTTTCCAGAGTGGCAATCTGCATAGAAATGCTGCCTAGAGGTACACTGTTATTGCTTATTAAGATCATAGGTCATATGCTATAAAACAGGGAGGTTCTGAAAAGGTGAAATAAAGAGAAGTTGCTCATTATGATGAAAGAGTGAATGGCATAACTGAGATCTGATAAGCATTATCACCGGACTCTTCCCCCACAAGCTGAAGAACAAACACCCTCTTTGAGTGTGCTGCAGAAGAGAAGCAGAAAGCTCAAAACATTCTATTTATGAAACAGTAGCAAAACCGGTCACTGGCATTACCAAAACTGAATGTTTGTTCTGTTCTTTTATTTTAATATTCAGCCCAGACTCCTGGTTTAAGAATTTTGAGCAAGTGGTAACGGAGCTTTTATGTTCAGTTCTGAGTCAGATGTACATCACATACATCTTTTAACATTTAGCAAGACTGGCTTGTGATTTAATGTTAATTGCTGAGCTGGTTCACGAATCTCGTGAAAAGCCCAAATGAAGGGGAAAATGAAGTACTAAAGAACAACAGAAGCATTAAGACTCGAACTCTGACATTAAGTACTGGCATGGTATATTATGTTCTTTATTTATATGGGTATGTACTTAGGCATTGATCATTAAGTACCTGTGCGTGCAAGCTGCTTTTTAGTACCATAAATGGCAGTAAGGGTAGCACTTGCCTTGAAAATCTGCATTTCTCTGCATTATCCCACCTTCTTTCTGGCTTTTTCTTTTCCATCATAGATGTAGCTATTACTTGAACTGTTCACAAGTGTGAGCACTCTGCTATTCATATTATAAAATGTTTTCTGAAAAGGCTTTAGCAGATGTAGATGTGTACAGACCAAATGGTTTTCAGCAAGCTCCAGCCCAAGCATCATTAATAGGAAATGGCTGGCATCCAGCTGCCTTGGAAGTTTCACAGCCATACATATTCCCCCAGCTTATAAAATAAATACCACTACATCTCAGCACAGACTTCACATTGGTATTTCAGACCACCCTATCTATGAGTAGACTTCTGTGTGAAGCATTTTCTTGGGTAATTGCTTGAGTAAATAGGATAATACCTAGTTCTTCGTATTCTGTAGTTTCATAATCACTTAAGTGCTTGTGTTGAGGGACTTGGAGCATGGGACCTTTTCACATTTTCACTTTTTTGTTGTTATTGTGTTTACCATCTCCACGTTTTACAGGGATGATATGTGTGTGTATAGACTGAGTTAACTTTCATACTGGTTGTGTACATCTTATGTTTGTCACAGTATAACTGACACCACATAGGTGTATTGACAAAGGACCAGCTCCAAAGTCCTCTAGAGCAGGTTACTACCTTTCCCCTTTTGTTACAGTGTTATCAATGCACAGGTCAAAGCTCAGTTACTTGGAAGTGTTCCTGGCAGGGGATCCACAGAATACCAAGGTTTGGTCAATCTGACACTACACTTGTGTGTTTTGTGACCTATGGAGAGACAGTGAGAATGTGACAGTGTGGTTGAGCACTGCTGTCGCCTACGTGCTAGGAAGCGAAGAGCTCTTGAGCTTTGCAGTATGGTTTAGTTTTGTATTGAAAATACAAATTAAAAAAAAAAAGGGAGATTGAACATACCATGGAGAAGACTGTGTATAAATTTAAGTGTTCAAACTGTATGTATAATACCTGTATACTTAGGCCATCTCACTGAAAAGTAATCATATGGTAAAAGGAGTTTTCAACAAGAACTTATGAAAAATTTTTTCTCTCTCAAGAAGTGAGGAGTTTTACAGCTCTTAAAGAGACCAAGTCATAGCACTTAGATGTTATGCTTTTGCTTACAAAGGAAGAGCCAACAGCTTTCCCTTCCCTCCCCCAATAACGTTGTAATTGCTGTTCCTGCCTAGGCAATAACTGCATCAGAGAGCAGGAAAAAAAAAATAGTGTCTGGCCATCGCTCAGCCTCTTGTATAAAGTTTCAGTGATGTTGATAACTTGCATTTCTTGTCTCGTCTACTGGCACAGTGACAAGCACGCATGTCTGGTGTTACCCGGACTGTACAAGTGAATGCTGGATAGATAATATGAAACTGAAGACAGAGCTGAATTGTTTATATACACACAGGAAGCAGGGAAGGTTTTGTCTGTGCCTGTCTGGTGTTTGCCTCTCACCCAACTATTCTAACTGTTCAAAGCACTATAAAATGCAGGAAAGAGAATTTAGTTCTTCGGCTACTTTCAGACTTAAATAGTTCGGTCAGCTTCTTATAGCAATCTGTAAAATTGTTAGTATGTCTTTGTTTTGTGTCTACAGTAATTTGTGGGTTTTCAGGAGGAAATCCAACAGCAGCTAGGAAACACTGATGTTCTTCCTTGTACCATACTCTGTGTACTATTAACTTCAATAATCCTTAAAAAATTCACACTTGATGCTGAAGTTCTTTCTTATTAGCAAGTGAATTTTACTGTCACTACGCTATTCCATAGGCTAGAATGGATCATGAAACCTTCAGTAAAGCTTCCAGCTTTTTCAGTGTGCCTTCTCTTCTGAACATCAGCTGCCAGCATAGGCCCAGAGTACTTTATTCATTCAAATTTGCATTCCAAAACCAAGATCTGAATAGGAGAAAAAAACCTGACATCAGAATTCCTGCTCATGCAAGAGAAAGTGTTTTAAAAAAAAACCAGAATTACAGAACTCTGTAAAAGTATGTAATATCTCTCTGTTCTGCTTAACAGCAACAAAAATCTGCTTATTTTCCAGACTATTAAGCCACATCAATCCATTGATAAAAGTGTAATTCAGAGTGAACAAGACAGTACTGGTGAGCACATTGATGTACAGTAGTTCCTTTTTTTTTCCTATTTGCAGTTTGTAACTTGGAACAACATTTTTTCTATTTGTACACTGATGCTAGTTTTTCAGAGCCAAGAATGCTTCTTTCATACACTATAAAAGTTCTAGCAACGGTGCAACTCCTCGTTCTGGCAAGGGCTTTGTACATGCTTGAGAATTAAAATAAATCGTTCTACTTCTTTTCTGCCTCATCTCCTCCCCTGCAAGCTTTCATTCCTTGACCTTCAGCTGCACTATAACTAATTTTCAAGAGCACAATTTGACCTAATTGCTTAGCAGAGTATGATCATGGAGAAATCACATATATTGTCTGCTAACCCTGTGATCATAACTTGTTTAAATTCATGTGCTCCTTTGAGAGAAGACGACCACATTGATGGAAGGAAAGGCGGTGTGCTGGCACTCTCTGAGGAGGATTTAGCAGCTAGCTGCAAGATCTCTCCTTTCTCTTTCTTCCATTGTCTGAAATCCCATTGTTAGTGCCACCTTTTCTTCTTGAAAACCCTTATGCTTCATGCTGCATGGCACTTAAGAAAGAAGGCAGCAACTCTTGAATCTGTGCCTGGTTGAATCATGAATCCGTATTTTCTCCAAATGAAAAATACCTGGTTGTGCATTCCTGCATGTTGTTCCTTAAAAGGCTTACGTGCAGGCACAGCAGAAATTCGAAATGCTCTGATGATTTGGAAACAGTTAAATAAAAAGAGACCGTAAGACGAAGTGAAGAGGAGATGCAGTGATATCTGTTAAGTCCTTTGTCCTGGAAAACTAAAAAGCACAGCAACAAGCAGAAGTGGTGGGAAGAGAGGGAGCGCAACTGGCTCCTGTCCATGTGCTGCCTTCCTTACCTGCACGTCGCTGAAACCTTCAGCCATCTTTTCAGTACTGGTGGCACTTTCTCTCTAGCTATCAGGGCCATCTCTAAAAAAACCCCGAAGCCATAGGCTGCCTCAGAGCAAATCCTTCATCTGTTGAAACCTGTGTTTCCTGCTGCTGTTGGTCACAGTGATGAATGTGGGTCTGCACTGTGAAAACTCTTAACATGCTTCTCGTTCAAGCTGAGCATAATGGCAACATAAATGAGAGTCGAGTCAAGAGATGTTTTCTCTGACTCCTTTGTGAGGCAGATGGAAGTAAGTTCTGAATTCCTTGCATGTGTCTACCGGTACTAAAACAAGTCCCAAATTAAGTGGAGATGCAGGAGTTTTTCTAGCCTATGGAATAGCGTAGTGACAGTAAAATTCACTTGCTAATAAGAAAGAACTTCAGCATCAAGTGTGAATTTTTTAAGGATTATTGAAGTTAATAGTACGCAGAGTATGGTGCAAGGAAGAACATCAGTGTTTCCTAGCTGCTGTTGGATTCCATAGCTAAATAAGTTAATTGTGAGCTATTCATTTTTACCTTCTCAGGGAGGACCAATTGTGCGCCTGTAGCAGACTTCTCTATCATTGTGCATCTCCTGCTGAATTCAGAGCTTGTCTGTTCCAGCGTTTCATAGTATCTTTCATGCTTTATGCCTCGAGAAAGAAAGCTGAGGTGGGGGAGCTCTTCTGACTGTCATTTTCAGTTAAAAATTAGAAAGCAAACTACATTGATTTTTTTTGTTGTTGTTGTTTGTTTGTGTTCCAGTATTAGTAATCCCATTTTTTCTGTCTTTTTTTGTAACTACTTTAAATATTTATATTGAGGGTGGGAGGGAAGGTGACTGATCCTTCAGATGTCACACATGAACTGTATGCCATATGTTGTGAAGGATGCGTTTCAAATTAATATTCTTTTTATGCAATTTTATGGGCCTGTAATTTATACTGTAAGGTTTTACAGCCCAAGATCCTTGACTATACAACCTTAAGCCCTCCTGTACTAGGTAGGTCTTTTGGAGGTAATGAGAGTTAAAGGTAAATGAGAATATATTTGTGTGGGATCTTACTCATTTTGTTCTTAAAAACAAGGGTGGAGGGGAAGAGGAAAAAGACTTGGTGTGCCTGTTTGTGGGGACATACAGGATGTATGGTCTTTGGGTTCCTGTACTTGTTTTTTCTTCCATTTTTACCCCACACATAGATTGTATTATAATTGGCATGTTTCAAGAGGTCTTGTGTTTAGTCAGCTGCATAAAATGGCTTAATAATAAAGTTCCGTTCCCTCACCCGATTCTCTTTCTCATTTTGGGGGATTATGAATTTTTAAAAGCCTTTGAAGCTGTCCCATTCAAATGCAGCTTTCTTATATCTACTAAGTGATGTTATCTTTAATAACGTTTATGTGCTTTTTGTGCATTCTCAAGAATGACAAACTCTGCTGACAAAAGAGTTACCGCACAGAAACAGTTTCTCAGCTACAGTTGAAACACTGGAAGAAATAAGATAATGTGGCGCTTCTTGAACTGAGAATTGAATCCATTCTTTAGGTAAAGGGATGAGCTTTATGAATATGGTATTTAATATCACTCTGGTGGTATAAAATGTGCATGCATGTGTTTGGGTGGCAGGTACCTGCATGGAGGTAGCAGATAATGCACATTTTTCACATGCACCAGGTAGCCTTATGCTGGAGAGCAGGTTTACTCTGGTTTTAGAGTAGGTGTATGTGATGGCTGTGTGCTTGTGCAGTGTGGAACAGGGCGCTTGCTCTGACAAAACCGAAGCAGAGCTGTAAGTGTTGGGTGCTGCTGCTCCCCTCACCTTTTCAATCACTTCCCCGTGTTTCAAGGCTGCACAAAGAGAGGCTAGTTAATCTTTGGAAAGCTTAGACCAGGTTGTTAAGTATATTTGACAGCTTGTTTATATGTGTAGTTTTGTTTGGATCAATTGTTTTCTACCCTTTCTTCTCCATTCTCTTTCTTCCTCATTGTATCAAGGTTCAGTTGTTTCTGTATGCTATTAGAAACAACATATCACTGCATTCTGGCCTATGTCTTGGCTGTTATCTTGGTTTGCATTTGGTTTTTTTGTCCTTCACACTTTGCCAGCTTGTGTCTTGCTTCCTGCTGCCTGTTGGATTTTTTTTTCCTGGATTTTATCTCCAAGTCTCAAAATCTACCATGCTGTGCTTATTCACTTAAACATGCAGAAGTTTGGATTTTTCAGAATATTCATAGTCATAAAAGGATGGCAACGTCTTCAGTTTCAGTCTACAAGTGTCTCAATTTGTGATCTGCTCTTAGCCTTTGTCCAGCATCCTGACTGTACCATCTGCCTCAGAAAGTTGTCTTGTGTGGTTCCAGGCTCACCTTGATACATGGTGAACTCTCATAAATTGGTTTTTCTGGTGTTTTTTTTAATGCAGTCATGGCCGTTTTAGCAGAATGTTACTGGAATACTATTACTTTGGCTTAAAAAGCTGTTGAACCAACAGTGATGCTGGGATCATTAGTATCAGAAGACATCTTACAGTGAATTCTTGCATCCATCTTAGTTAACATTGCTAACTTTTAGTATTTATCTTGCTTATGCATATGTAACTGCGATAGAAAGTTTCATTGCTCTGTAGCCATTTAGATTTTTTATTCTGAAAATCGTGTGGTAACTTTTTAAAATAGGCTAAGAAGATGTTGAGAAAAGAATTAGCATAATTGTCTTAACATTTTTTTATCTTCAGGTACTTTTGAGAGGCCATTGAAGGTCAGTTTACTGTCTCTTGCTATTTTCAATAGCTGCATAGCTTTCAAGCTCTTTTTTAGGTGTTTAAGATGTGCAGTCTTTTGCGTTTTATGTTAGAGGAGGTTACTCTGAATGTGGTTGAAGAACTTTCACAGATGGGTCTGTAATGTGGCCTAATTATCTGATTATAATGAAGCAACTATTGAATTAATCTCTTTCTTTGAAGACATCAAAGTTGGTCCTGCATACAA
Source organism: Streptopelia decaocto (assembly GCF_964273445.1). Taxonomy (NCBI): domain Eukaryota; kingdom Metazoa; phylum Chordata; class Aves; order Columbiformes; family Columbidae; genus Streptopelia; species Streptopelia decaocto. Next base: position 30,836,866 of record NC_138657.1, read on the forward strand.
TCTCACTGTTGTCCATACAAAACTTCCTGCTGAAATTCCCAAGACCCCAAGCTGCACAACAATACTTTTCTGGGACAAGAAAACTGCGTAGCTAACAACTAGATATTTGTTATATTATGCATTTCTGCTGGGTTTTAGGTTATAGGGACAAATGTAGGTTTTGACCATTCTCCTCACTTGAAGTAGCCTCCACAGCCATAGCAATGTGACCCTTTTGTTTTCTGTGGAATTTGGATATAGTTTGCCAGCAGTGAAAGCTGCTGAAAATGTTTGATATTAACTGCACTTCTTAACATATGTAGTTTGGTGCTACTGCTGGAAAGTTAGTCTAGCAAAGTTCAGTGTTTTCAATTCTGTCCTCTCAGCCTCATAATTCATGGAGGAAGTCATCTGCAGGGAAGATTTTCAGACCTCTTTGGGGTTTTTTTGGTCTGTATTAATTCAAAACAGTAAGCTTATATTTAGTTTTAGGTAATCCATATCTTTAAATGCCCTACATAAAAATAAAATTTGATGTTTCCAAAATAGTATCCCAAATGTAATGAACTAGCTATAACTTATTTCAGTTTTATTTCTTAATCTGACAGTAATTAATTTTCTGTAGTTGGAAGAAACTGAGCACTATGGAATAGTACTGGAGCTTCTGACTGAACCCCATGTAACTCTTAGTAAATCTCTCCTTAGTCACATCATATCGCATGACAAAAAACCTCACCTTTGGCTTCAGGGGAGCTCATATGCCACCTCCAAAATATTTCCTCTGACTTCTCTGTCTAGTGTTAATGATTAGGATATGACTGGCCAAGCAGAAGACTTGTGTTAGAGGTTTTGCTATCATGAATGAAAACTGAGAAGAAAATGAGAACTCCATAAGTATTTGTAAGCAACCTTTTCTTGTTGGTTTGTTGTTTTTTTTAATAGTATAAAATAAGTTGAAGACAATATTGGATATATGTATGTTCTCGTCTGCCTACTTTTCCAAGGTCTCTTCTGCCGCTTTTAATCTCTTCTGCCTCTTTTGAAGTACTGTCTTTCCAAGTCTAGTTGCAGGATACAGGGCAATGTTGGCTTGACAAATTTCAGCTCACTGTTACTTCATCCTAGAACTTGTGGTAGCACTTTCCTCCATGACTTGTGTGAACACTTTTCTTGAAAACTGTCTTTTAAACCAGATCATTGGGCATTAATGGTTAGAAGTAAATTGTGATTTTTCATAAGATCAGTTGAAGAAGAGGTGTGACAACAGGAACAAGTAGTTGGGCGTGCAGGTGGATAGATAAGGTGTACAAAAACATTTTTGCACCAGTTTCACCATGAGACAGAGGAGGAACATGTTGGAGACCCCTTCTGCAGTCCTGTATGCTGCAGAATTGTCGCAGTGCTAGCAGTCCAGCCCAACAGACATGTAAAGTGTATGATGTTACTGTGAAGATTAGTTAAACTGAATTATGGAAAAATACTATGATGGGAAGATGATGATAAATTGCATAGACTAGTTTCCTGTTGTTGTTCTTCATAGTACTGCTTTTTAAACTAATTTTATGTCCTCTCCTGGTTTACTGAAGATGTTTGTTTAATGTGTGGCCTACATAAACTCTAACTTTGGAGCAGAGCTTTAGAAGTCAAAACAGCTACTACTTGCCCTGCTTTCATCTTTGGAGTTCCAGTGTTGGCCTGTTTTGTGTTGCCTTGGTGGTGCTGACTGAAGGTTATTTCTTCTGCTGGTCATGTGGCAGACAAGGAAAAGAGTTACAGCATTATAGCACAAAAAATCATGTGAGGCTAGAAAAAGAGTGACTATTTCTTGGTAGTGGTCTTGTTTCCACGTGGTTGTGGGTTTTCTGTAACATCTTCAGAAGAGGGCTGTGTCCCTTGTGCTCACTGTAATTCCATTACCCTTTGTTCTTGTGGTCATGAGAAATCTATGCAGAAGCACAGCTATTGCTAGCGGTAGCACCTATAGCCTGCTGAGCAAAGATCACATCTTTCACGTGGGTGCAGCTTCAAGCCGTTCTTGTCATCTGGTTTAATCTTATCGTCACTTTCTCAGCGTCTTCTTTCAGCTCCACTGTGAAATGTTTGTGTGCAGGGTTGTTTACAGCTGCGTGGTAAATTTTCAGCTTCCTGTAAAACTGCTGCTGCGTTGCATCTTCCAAAAGGACATGGATTTTTGAGGAACCTTTTGTTGAGAGGGGTTTGTACTTGCTGTGAAGACAGTTTGTGTCTGCATCCGTGGCAAAAGTTGTGTCTGGACGCTTGCAGCAATGCCTGTGCTCTTCCTGTTCACTACCAGTGTAAGCCTGAAACTCACACACCTATCAGGATTTCACCTTGTTTACTCAAATATTCTTTGAGACAAAGCTCAAGATAAACTTCCTCTGATGCTGAAGGGTTTTTTATTTCTGTGCTTTGAGAAAGCTTTCAAAAAGAGCAATAAATATCTTAGGTTGAACCTAGTGAGAATGACAGTGAATTTAAGCCTTGGAGGTGTTATAAAAGAGGTGAGGTTCACTGGTGTGTCTGTTGTTGTTGCCAAGGTCATGAAAAGCAATTTGGAAGCTTTTCTGAGTCTTTGGCTGTGATTGTACAGTTCCAGATGGGAAGGTGTTTGGGGATTCCATGTTCATTTGACAAGACTTCCATGTCAAGCCTACAAGTTGATTTTTGACTGCCAACCCCACAGTAGTTGCTGCGTGCTATGGCAGCTGAGCTCTGCTCTCGGTTTCTGTCACCACCAACATGCTGTCACTTCAACTTCATTCCTGCCAGCTAGAAAGCCTTACAATTACTCTTGGAGTAACACCTGTGCAAACTCCTTAATTGCAAGAAAAATTTCACCAGTGTCACTCTAGGAAAAAGAAAGAGAGCTGTCTTTATTTGGCGAGCTAGTGCTTTTCTACTTCTGGCAATCCTTCTTAGTTTTGACTTTCTTTTTATTTCCCTAAAACTCGTGTTGCTTCTGGCACATTGTTCGTGTTCAGCTGTGAGGAAGCTGTGGCACCAAACCAGCTCTTGCTGAGAGTATGAGAGAAACACCTGACCTGTGCGGGAAGGTGGACTTGACGTAAAACTGTTTCTCTGCCAATGCAAACTCAGGTGCCACCACATTTTCTGGATAGGCTACCAACACCATGGCTGGCTTTTGTTAATTTTTTTGTGACTGTTGAGGAGTGTGCCACATATGTTTGCTCGTATCTTGGCACAGTGGATGTACTATACAGGTTTCCATAACAAAGCAGTGACAGTCCATCCAGAATGCTGTTTGCACACCATCACTCTTGCCTTGACATGTGAGGCGTTTCGCCCCCAAGCATGAGACAGCTGAGGGCAGTAGAAGATACCAAGACTTTCTGGGGACCTGGGCTTGATCTCTTTGGGCAAATGTCGTTTGGGTTTTGGCCCCATACCCTTGAACTACATAGCGATAGAGTGCGGCAATTAGGAACCACGCATACCAGGATGCAGACAGAAATTCACGCAGAGGCAGAGATCTTGTTCATGAAGGAGCGCAGAGCCTGGCCAAGCCGAGAGCTGACCTAGGCCTAGCCTACCTTCTTTATTCACCATTGACAATTTATAGGATTTACAGGTACGGGCCTGGACTAAGATGTTTACAAAAAGGTGCTCTTCCACTAATTGTCATTAAGAACACACTAAACTCATGTGATGTTTGTCTCACTTGTTTTTCTACTCATTCACAGATCAGGCCCAAGGACATTCACACATCCCATGCACTTGGGGGCGGTTATCTGGCCCAAGATACCATTCTCACGAGTCTGGGCTATAACTTTTTACAATTACAAGAAACATACTTCAAAGTAATCTCTCCAAGGCCCTTATATATTATTATGTTAGTATTATGTCTTTGACCATCCAGATGGTCATGTTAGTATTGATCTTCCTTTATCATCCAGGTGGCTGGAACCGCACATCTTGCTTTCCCACATTTTACTTTCCAACAATAGAGTGGTTGTCCCTGTTGTGGGAGGTGCATGCTGCCCCGGGGCCAGGGGCCACAGTCTCACCAGAGCAGCCATGCCAGTGGAGAGCTGCCCGTGAGACACACACTGCATTCCCCAGTGTTCTCTGTGGTCACCCCAGCAGGAGGGAGCAATTAGGGGCCAGTACCAACCCCATCTCTGTGCCACCTCCTTGCTGCTGGTGGAGGGGCCTGCTGCAGGACCCCCAGGGGTGACACTGGCTCCCGCAGCTCTCCATCCACACCAAAAAAGGGCAGCATTTTCTGGCATCCAGGGTTTTGGCACTTGGTGGAATTGACTGAGCAGCCAAAGCAGTTTTGGGAACACTGTGGGGTAGAAGGATAGCAGGTCTCTGATTTGAAAGGGAGAGTTTTGCACCCTGAGCAACTGAGAAGCAGAAACACGACGTTTTCCTGAGGCAGGTTGCTGAGATGGCATGAATAGGGAGGGAGCCATCCTACGAAACACCGGGCCGTCCCCCAGGTTCACAGATCTGCACTCAAGTGCTGACCTATAGGGCAGCCACTGCTGCGTTCTCTGTCTGGGCATGAGACCTTTACGGGAGGTTAAACAAGAAAATGCTGCTCACCAGACTCTGCCTCCGGCAGCACAGGTTTTCTTGCCAAGTACAACAAGGCCATCTTAAAAGACCTCTTTCCCCACAACAAAAAAGGACAATTAAAATTTGTTGTTCTTCATCAAACTATTCTGCAAGGTCAGCTGTAGCAAATGCACCACCATGCTGATCTCTTGCTCTCTTGTAGTTCCGCATTGACACTTTTTCCCCTTGTAAAGAGCTGAGAGAAGCCCCCCATCAGAGCGATTTTTCTTTGTCTGACACTTTAACATGAAAAAGAACAAAATGAAGCATGACTCTGGGGGAGAGTGCATTGTGCTGGCCTTCCTGAGACAATTTGTATTCAGCTGAGGAGCTGGCGGCAGGAAGGGCAGGCTGCGTTCAGCTCCATGGCATGGGGGTACGTGCACAGAGCTGTCGAGGTGCGTGGTCATCAAACATAAGGCTTTTTACAGATTCATGCTTCTGTGAAAGAAACAATAGCAGTCCCTGCTACAAGAAACCAGTCAGTGCTAAAGAAACCTTATTCCATGTAACATTTCAAGTAGATGCAACTTATGCAGATGAATGCTGCTCTATGACAGAAAAAAGGAAGTAAATGCATAAATGGAATGCGTTCTTGAGGCCAAAATAAAATGCCTCTGTGAACTGGCTTTGCAAAAATCAGTTTCAGCTCTGCTTTCAATACCAGAGCGTGAATCATTTCTGTCTGTTTCGTTGGGGAATTACACCTTCGTCAAGATGGCAATAAATACAAGAAAAATTCAGGAATTAGTGTTGTGTAATATTTGAAGTCTTTACTTGAAAAGTCTGTATCTAGAAAATCGAAGATCAAAGTAAGCTGTGGCTTGTGAACTGAAATATTTCAGGATTGTCTGTCATTTTTTCCATGTGCAAAAATTTGTAGTAACTAGAACAAATATATCTTCCATAAGGCAGGCTGTCTCTTGAGGGCAACTTGTTGTATTAGAATACCATGTAATACAGAAACATCTGACCAGAACTTTCCAAGGAGAGCTTTGATACAGAGTTCAAAATTAATCAAAAGCTCTTCGTACCCCTCCAGCATGTCAAGAGCACTCCTCCCTAAGCTTGTGAAATCTATTAGAGTTAGCACTTTTGGGAAGTGAATTTCTTGTGGTATTTTTGAGGAAGTCATGGCAGAAAATACCTCTTGAAGGATGGAGGGTGAAGTGCTATGCAGAGAAGGTTCATTGGAAATACTGAAATGCCACTGGGCGACTGGTTCTGCTTTTTCCCAGGGCCCTGCCCGTGTTCAGCTGGGATGCAGGGAGGCCCCAAGTCGAGGTGAGATGGGGAACTGAATCTGGGGAGCCCACTGCTGGTGGTAGCAGTGGGGAAGAAGCACAAATGCCCTACTTGCTTGTTTGTAACTCTCCAGAGCAGAGCACAGCTGAGGGCTGGACTTGGATACTTCTCTCTGTCAGGGTGCTACTGTCTCTTTTGCCAGCTTGAACTGGACAATACCAGGTTTCTGGAAGAGTACTCTTGTTAAAGCTTTGTTTACAAAGTCATTTGTGAATTCAAAAATAGTTGCTTTATTTTGGAGCTGTGTTTAGACATGCTTCATCCCTTAACCAGGTGCCCCAGGTGATACGACTTGTTTTATTTCTGGTGTAGCATTGCATATCTATAATACATAAAGCAAGAGGGTGGAGAGGGGCAAGGCCAGGTTATGTGTGACTGTTTCAGTTCTGCAGTGCAAAAGTCTGCAGAAATGCCTCTTGATTAAGACCATAATTTCTAAAATGTTTCCTGCAGTTTGCTCACTGCTTTGGTCTCAGCCGTTGTAGCTGAAGGAAGGATTTCAAGTGCAGCTTGCCGTGACTGTTATGCTGATGTCTGTGCAACTGCAGTTTTATTCTGATGTCTAGCTATTCATCTGCATAGAAAGAGCTGTGTCACTGAAAGATGGAACTGATGCATGTGAGTCTTTTGTAGACTGGCTGAATTATTATAGAAAGTGAAACTTTTCCAGTGCAATGTTAGTGATTATAAATACACAACTGCTTTGAATAGCAAATCTCCTGGCATCCTGTTAGTTAAAAACAAACTTAGAAAAAAGCTCTCCATTTTGGCACAGCAGCTGAATTTTAAGAAACAAATCTTTTTAGTAATGCTGATATGGAGTTGCAACTCTTCTTTTTTCCTTCCCCTCCCCGCCCCCCCCCCCCCCCCCCGCGCGTTGTATTCTTGTTGTCGATATTAATTGAGCATACTGCTTGTATTAATTTGAGTATATGCACTGCATATCTTAAAACAGTCTCTGACTTTTCCTTCAATGTAATGGTTTTCATAGCTTTCAGGAAGATCATCAAAGTAGGCATGTGGACTTTGGACTGCTTCAAAATACTGACTGCTGAAGTAAGAAATGGAGCTGTTATTGGGTCAGAGCTTACAGGAGCGGGTTTCTGTGTGCAACATCCACTTGCAGATGCGTGGCTGAAGTAGAGGAGGTGTTCCACACCTGGAGAAGATCACTGAGAGATAGCTACTGCTTGGAACAGGCAGCTGCCTGCACTGACATTGCCGTGCAGCATGGCCTCAGTCCTGCTGTGCACAAGCAAGGTGCTTTCTCTAGCAAATTTAAGCTTAGGAGCTGTGCAGTAGATAAGTATTTCATCCCAAGTCCAACTTGGAGTGAAAGTAAGGCACCACTTGACAACTCAAGGAACCTTAGCCCATAAGTTGTATTAATATTAGAAGCACAAAAGAGCCCCAGATCATGGGTTTGAGGTAAGTTCTGGCCGTTACAGAGTACTGCTGTCTCCAGAGATTGTTTAGTTCAGATGACCTTAAATCTGGATCCCTACATCTTGCCTAATCTTCCTTAAGGCACAGTAATTTTTCTACCTACGTTGAGTAAAATACAGATTTAAAGCATTTGGAAAAACATGCATTTTTAAAAATGAGCTGGTTTATATGAGGTATAAAGCTATAACATGATGACATATCTAGAAATCACTTAATCCATTTCTCTGTTTCAAAAGAAGATTAACTCAACTGCCTATAAGTGTAGAAAAAATGTTTACGCTCAGCATAGCAGCACTAACACTGAAAATGAAGCTTTTAATGCTCTTTTCTTAACTAAATGCATATTGCTGGCTTTTTCGTGATGGGTCAAATTAAGTGCTTGTAGGCAGAAAACATGTTAGAAATCGTGCAAAGAAAAAGATGCTTTTTGAGAGGAATTGGATGCCATTAAGAATGTGAAATACTTTTAGACGATCTAAGAGAGCCCACAGATGAATAAAATGATGATGCACCTGATTCTCTTATTAATTTGATACAAGCTTTTTAATTTTCAGGCATCTTTTGTTATTTCTCATTTTTAGGTTCTGTAAAAGTTAGCCAATCAGACCTCCAAAGACTTGACGTTTTTCCTTCTTCTCAAATTCTGTCTGTAATTCTGACTGGAATCCTCATTCTTGTTCCACGAGGAGCACTCATGCAAATAAAATGCACACTTAACCTGAGCCTGTGTAATTATTCAGCAGTCATGCTCCAAATTTGGAGTCTCTAGTGCTGTACAACAGCACTTTCAAATCCTACCAAGGGGAGAAAACACTGTTTTTAATGAAGGGAACAAAGCAGCTGGTTTTGGCACCAGCAGTTTTCATCCATTGCTTCGGCAAGTACACTGTGATTGTTGTTGTAGCACAAAATCCTAAACCAAAATATTTCCATTTTGAACAAAACCAATACCAAAATAACAAAGAGCAGCAATCTGTTCGGCATATTTCCATGTTTCCACACAAAAATGCATAGATTGAGTTGCTAGTTCACAGGTTTTATTTCCCCTGGAAGGAAGGGGGTTGGAGAGTTTTGTGTTATGTTAGAGTGTCATGGAGGTTTGTGTAGAAATGGTTAAAAAAAGAAAAGCTTGTCACCATTTTATCCATCCAGCTATTGAATCTGTACTGTGCACTCAAATTTGTCTCCAGCCCTTTCTGTCTTTGGAGTAACTTCTAAAAAATATCTAGGTGCTGTAAGTTAGAGCTATATGCAGTAACCAAAATAAAAATTAATTTGCTGTGTTTTCAGATAATTATTCTGTGTAGTTCAGTTATGGTGAGACTGTTGATACCAATACCTAGAATGATTTGGAGTGAGAAAGAAAGGAAGTAAAATACCTGAAGAAAACCAGTAGAAATTATGTTACATCTTTGGAAGAGTAGTGGATTGAAACTGGGAAAGAGATGTGAAACTTCATGCATAACAGAATTCCTGGAAGTGAAACATCTTGTCAAATACAGGAACTTCAGATGGTTTGTACTTCAAATGGGGCAATACTTAAAAATGGACTGTCCTGAGCCCAAAAGCAAATGGATGGGTAAATGTCCAAGAATTTCCTACTGAAATACCATTCCCTAAGGAACAGAATTTTTTTTTGTGCATGTGAGATGGGGAGGAGGGAAGAATACAAGGGTGGGCGGGAAGGCAGATACTTTCTATATTGATGCTGGTTATGTAGCAGGATTTGTAAATTAATCCTTTTGCCAATGCTGCAGATTGATGGGTAACCACATGATGTACCATCTGCCACTTAGCTGTTAAGTTAAATTTAGATTTTTTTGCATATATGTTTTTATTTTGTATTCCTTAAAACGATTGTTGCAAGTGTTATTCAGCTATCCAAATAAACTAGTAAATAGCTTTGAAAGCAGATTTGTATTTTTTAATGAGGTATGTAGCTACTTTAAATATATAACTTACATTTTACTCCTTATTCCTTTATTTAGATTATAGTAAAGAATTTGAGACAGTGTTTTGACTTGAACATACTATGAGTGCACCTGTTTCATACATCTGTAGTTGAAAACTTAGTAGTTTCTGACTAGTTGTTTCTCCATATGTAATAAGTAAGCTCTACTGAATGTTAAAGGTACTTGGAAAGTGTGAATGCCATGTGTGGAGTGCAGCTTTCTGTTTCATCCAGAAAGGAAACATAATGGTCAGGGTTGTTTTTTTTTCTTTTCCCAGGTATGTTTCTTCATTGTGCTTTGCCATTTTATTGCAAAGGTAAGCTAGGCAAGTTGGAAAGAAACGAAGTGTTGTGTTCAGGGCTCAGTATTATGCAGCAAGAGGGTGTTTGGAGAAGGGTGTCTCTCCTAGGGGAGACTTTGTGAGGAGCGCTGATTAATTTCTTTAATTGTGCCTCAGGAAGAGGCCTGAGTACCTGGCCATCCCACTGGAGTCAAGTGAATATGTAAGGACAGGGAAAAGCAATAAAGAAGTGAACAGAGTTGGAAGGAGTGAGGAGGAATTTGTAGTTTTCCCAGGTTACGGGCACCGTGGCTTAAATGGCTGGATCTAGTGAAGTACAGGAGAGGTGGACTGGAGACTGCTGAGGCTGGAGACTAAGGTGGAGATCTTAAAAATCTGGATTTGAGGGTGCTCAGTGAGGAAAATAAATACAGTGTGCTGAGAGTTGTGAAAATAGTGAGAGAGAATGAGAAGAACACCTTTCAAATACATTAAAAGCGCACAGCGAATGGGATGAAGAGTACTAAAGGTGGTGAAGAATAGAGATAAAAAGCCTATGAATCCATGCAACTGATTAAAAAAAAAAAAATAATCAGTATTTAAAAAAAGGCGAAAGGCAAACAAGCAGCGTTTCGTGTGCATTGCGAAACTTTGGCCAAGAAAGACTTGGAGCGACACAGCCAAACGAGTGGTGCACATTGCACAGCGTTGCCACAGCGAGCCACCCGGTGACAGCAAGCCTCGTTAATCAGATGTGTTGTAACCAGGAAATCAATTCATGGTTGGGGTGAAAGAAAGGAAAAGAGGATGAGTAGTAGGAGTTGCCATGCTCCGAACTCTCTTAAATATTCGACTTGTCAGTTTTGTTGCTTCTGCTGTTATTCTGTGGAGTAAATTCATTAGGCGGTAGCAGCTCTATGTTTAAAGCCATGAAACATTTTATTCAAAGGTCTTGACCGGAAAGCAGACACAGTATTACATTTAACAAATGGGAGCTATTTCCAGGAGTCTTCAAATGTTTCCCAGAATGGTTGTACAGGTACTGAAAAGATAAATAGTACCCAGAGAAAAAGTTTGAAGACTTCCGTGTGAGTGCTTAAATCTTCCAATGTAGCCATCAGTATTAAGTTGACACATTTACACATGTTTTGTATGAGATTGTTCTGCATAATATCTCTATCATAAAATAGTGATTTAATGTGTGGGGTTTTTTCAGTTATTTTTCATTTGAGTTGTGTAAATCCATCTTTTATTTGCTATGAAAAAGAAAATTATAAGGGTTATTTCAATTTAGTTAATTAAGTAATTTAATTTAAGAAATTGAAGACAGCCTGGGAAAACAGAAATTAATTTTACAATTACCTAAACTGAGGGAAATTGAGTCACAATATTTTTTTTTCCCTTAAAAAAGATGAAAAATCAATAGTCTTAAATTCAGCTTATCATTTTTAGTGTAGGATATAGAAACACACAACTTAGGCAGCTTCAGAGGTTAAGCTTAAGGACTGTGCAGAGGCTTTAAGATGTGTCTTTCTTACAGAGCATTTTCTTCTGAGCAGGAAGCTTTTGAAGTACTTACCGAAAGCTCTATTACACCACTGAGTTATCTGCCAATTTGAGTTTATGGATGTTAACTATTATGTCAAGTCCTGTGTGTACTTTTTTATTTAATGTTTTTAAACAATGATGAAATGCTGTGATAAGCTTTGACAGTGCCTCACAATTATATGCTTTGTGTGGCAGTTGAGTTTAGATAATAAATATTTGTTGAAGTATTGTATATACAAGAGACTCCTGTTTGGTTTTTACAGAGCTTTCAATTCTTTGCTGTAATTCCCATATTCTTCTTCCTCATTATTTTGAACTAACACCAATGGTATCTTCAAACAGAGACAAATTCTTGTTCAGTTCAGATAAAGTCACCGAAGGTGATGTTCTTAGTGTGATTTGTTTGTCATACATGTTTCTGTTTTAATGCTTGGTTATAATTTAATATATTTGCCTTTATTTTGGGTAATTAAAATGTTCTTGAACAACATTTACTTTTTCCTATACAGTAATGTGTGATGCATCATGACTCAAGTACTTATCTAAACTTCCCTTTAAAGTGGTGAAGTAAACCAGAGTTCAGTTAAATCTAACTAAATATTGAGGAAAATTCTGTTTCAAACAGAACCTATGCTGTTTGTTGGTTTTGTTGTTTGTTTTTTTTTCCCCAAGTGTTTTCATAACAGTTTTCACATTAAATCACACAATAAAGCTTCTCTGACTTTGCTTTTTGTAATTCCTTCCACTCTCCTCCCCGCTCGAGGTCATATGCTAGCACTCGGGAATCGCGCATAGCAGATTTATTTGCAGCTTCATGGGGCAAACCTGGTATTACCCAGTCAGAACACATTTTGCACGCTGAAATCCTGTTCTGTTGAGAGCCCTGACTTGAAACAAAGCGTTCCTTAAAGGGAAAAAATGTAAAGGCGCTCTCCTCGGATAAGAGAGGGTGCAGATGAGAATGTTGCAGGCTTTTTGCCTCTTGATTTCTTTTTCAGGGTGCTGTTTCTACTTAAACCCATTTCAAGGACAGAAACTAAATTATTGCTTACAAAGATATGTCAAATATCTATCTACTCACTCCATGGTATACTGTATATAAAACAAATTATGAGCAAAATACCATGCAGTAGCATTTTATTTTTGTATCCTTTTTTTACAATGCTCTTGTTATGTATAGAGAGATACTGACATATTTATTACTGACAGAGAGTGGGTGAAAGCATTTACCTGTATTGCAAGTAAACCGGAAAGAAAGAGCTGTTGGTTTGGTTTTTTTTTTTTTTTTTTTAACTAGTCCTTTGTTCAACTTGACAAAATTAAGCCTAATGATCACAAGATTATGTTTTTTTCTAAACTTGTTGTTTCTAAATGTGAACAGTTCTTCAGTCATTAGCAGTTTAAGTTTATAGGCAGATCGTCGACATGTAGGACCCACTTCATCTCTGCATGATGAACTGTACTAGTTAATAAGTGCTTTTCAGCCCAGCAAATGTATGCGCAGGTGAGTGCAGGCGTGTATGCTCCAGCAGTTTAACTTGCTTGGCATTAACTATGTTGGAAAAACTTTGTAATTGTTCTGTGAGTAGAATAGGAAAATCCCAAGCAGGTCAGCCCCTTTCCTTTAGGTGAGGGTGTTTGGGAAGGGCGATGGGAAGGTCTGCTGGTGTGCTGGGTCTTTCAACATGTGGGCATAGGATGCTACAAACATTCCAAATCTGGCTGTGTTTTCTTCATCCCCTTTGAGCCAGCCAGAGCCATCTGATTAATCTGCTCATGCTTAACAGTAATTACTGTTCTGGGCAGCTGTGTTCAGTGAGATGCGATCTTGACCGAATCTGTACATGGATAATATCAGGTCTGTGCAGTGGTCTGTCAAGTGGCCGCTTGCCTTTCTAAATGTATGGCCCAGAAAGTGATGTAATACTATAATAAGTGATGTAATACTATAATCAACTGGAATCACGAAGACACCTTGTAGCGTAATCTTCCATTCAGTACTGGATACACATGCATACCTGTACACAGGCAAAGAAGTAGTCTTCTCTGTTTCCACCTTTCTAATCCACCTTTCCATCATGCCATGTAATTATTCCTCTGTTTTTTTTTTCACATGTGATTCGAAGCATGTAAGCATAAACAGTAAACAATGTGGTATCTTTCTTGTGCTCTGTCATAGATAAAGTTCTTAATCATGCTGTTACGTCCTCCCTGAGGACTAGTGGCTCCTCTGGGACTGAAAAGTCACTTTTCTGTAAGCTTAGTAAACATCTAGAGAAGTCTGTTAGCAACCTAATGAAATGGCAGAAAGCAGCAGAGCAACAGAGACCTCCAGTTTCATCAGCATAATGTGCTGAGGTTGACAGCATGAGAGCATTTCTGCAGGACATAAATACATAGCTGAAATGCAGAGCGAGTTGCTTTTAAAATAACCAAGAAACAAAAATATGAGGCATGAGCTTATGGGGAGAAAAGAGCAGATTGGACAAATTCCCTACTTCTGTGATTCTTCACTTTCTGGCCCATCCTGCAACCTGATTTCAGTTATACAAAGTTATGGTAGGTACTTAAATCTGTGCATATGTTTAAAAAGTTAACTTAGCCCACCTACTTCTTAAAGTGTTTGAAACCACAGATTCTGACTGCTTCATCTTGTGATACCATTTGTTATAGATACTATCAGAGTGTTTATATATATTTCATTAATAATTTTACAGTTATATTGTTCAAACTGTATTTGAATAGGTAGTACAGCAGAGGTTTTGGTTCATTTATACAGACGAAACATGATATGTGATAATGCAGTATTTTTTCTCACGGGAAGTATTTCATGGAGTAATAATCCAAATTATTCTGGAAGGGTTTTTCTTTTTTAAATACTACATAAGGAAAGAAGGCTTTTTATACCTTGGATGTTTTGTTAAAATAAGTATTTGATGTATTTATTCTTAAAGATAATCAAACTCTTTTATCACATACATTGAGTCACTATATTGGGATCAGGACAATTCTGAAACTTGGTAATTTGATACCAAAAGATGGTCTAAGTCACAAACTAGGAAAGAGAGTTTAAGAGACACAGAGTTCATAAGTGTATAAACACATCCATGCATAACAAAGAACCCACGAGTTAGGAAATAGCGGTTGTCAGTACATTTATTTGTCTTTGCTTTATAAATCTGTCTGATATTCCCTTCTGCTCCCCATTCCTTGCAGTCCTTGCTCTTTTTGGCTTTGCTGCTTTTCCAAAATACTTCTAAGGAAGGTGTATCAGCATACATTTTACTGATGGGTATAAATTCCAACTTGATTTAAACTCTGTACATGTTGGAAATGTACTACACAATTGCATAATGTGTGTTACTCTTCTTGTTTTGTACTTTTAGCTCTGTACTATTCATGGTCAAGTTGAATTAAGTCCTTGTGTTTGTTTTTGTGTATTAGTAGTTGTTGAAAAAGGCTGCTCCTAACAGTGAACTCTGATGCACCATCAGATTTCAGCTGGCTTGTTCTCCTACTTAAAAGCTGTATCTCATTTAACTCCTCTTTGCCTCTTTTCTTTATTACTGCTTTTTCTGTGTGTCTCCCAAAGTTACTACTTCAATTGTGCTATGGCCAGTGTGCCCTTTCCTAAAACAATTATTAATGTGCAGCTGAAACATGTTGGCTTCAGGTGCTTGCAGCTCTTTCTTCTTTCTGCTGTTCCTTCATGTCACAGAGTGGTCACATACTTTGAGTGCTGCCGCTTAGACTCTCTGCGGACAATGAAAATGCGTTTCTCCACCATCACCGCAAAGGAGACAGCTCCACTGTCAACTGGGAGATGTGTGTCTCTGTCACCACTTGAAGTGTAAACTTGTTACTTGCATTGAAAACTGTTTTGCCAGAGCTGTTTAAAAATAAATAGCCTAATAATCTATCTAGGATCTGTGTGTCCTTCAGCTACAGCTGTCCTGCAATGTTCTCATCTTCTTCATGTTGCTTCCCATTTATTTTCAAAGCTCTCCAGTACTTGGAGGGCTTGCAGCTACACAATACTTCTGGCATTCTCTCAGCATCTGTCCTGGAGAACTAAATGTTGCAGGGCCAGGGAAGGAACACAAAATTTGTGAGCACTATACAAGTATTTCTGACTTTTAGAACCTAAATAAATGTAGTGTGAGCTTATCAGTCAGTCCTGCTTTCATTCCCCGTTGGCCTGTGCTCTTAGGTTAACTGCAAAATTAAAAATATGTTTTGGGGAAATGTGCCCTGTGCAGGGAAAAGATGTGCAAGCATGCTTAGAAAAAAATCTGCCTGGCAAGATACCTTTTCTTGGAGTATCCCAGTTTCTTTATCTGTCAAGATAGATGGAGATTTTTCTTTGCAGGTGTAATGCTGGTAGCTAGCGCTACAGCTGCTCTTCCATGGAATGGTTTATATTTTGAGCATGGTACACATGAAACACTAGTGCTGCCCAGTCACATCTGCATGGAGTGCTCTATTAACCATGGCTTACCCCACCCTGCTAATGCTGGTAATAGCTTATCTCCTCAATGTAAGTGTAATGGTGTGTGGTAGTGACTCCCAGCTGTGGTACTGTAAGCATTATACATGCAAGAGAAGATCTCAAGTGCCTCATGAAATTACTGTCTTTTGCAAGACTATAAACAGGGAGAGAGGAAGGAGGGGAAAGAGGTTGCCTCCAATTTGGCATTGCAACTGAACGGCAAATGAAGTTCCGCGTGATTTGGAAGGTGAAGAAGAATTTAAGGTAGCTATAACCCTTCACAGTTTGTGGAGAAGTCACTTAGGTACTGCTGCTTCACCAGGAGATTTTGTGAGGGTTAACTTTATTAGCAGAAGAGGCTCAGATACCCCTTGATGACAGGCAGCGGTATGTGGGTGATGATGGTGACTGATGGAGCTAACTGCACATGAGATAGTGCTGGGGGTGGAAATCACCTGCTCAGTTGGCCTTCCCCACTGCAGATCTCTTATGGAAAGACAGAGGTGTCCACAGTCTGCTTTTTGGAGGGGAGACAAATGGCTCTGTGGCTCAATTGCAGTTTGTTTCACTGGCTAATCTAATAGTACTATGTAAGGTTTTGTTGTGTGTTTTTTTCTTTTTTTCTTTTTTTTCCCCTCTTGGATTAGTGTAATTTTAAAAAGGAAAGCAGTCAAACAAAAATAGTAAAAGCAGTTGTGTACCTTAATAAATTTTCAGAGTTGAGAATTTTTTAAAACAGAAAAAAAAAGTGCCTAAGTGTCAGAGACATACCAAGACATCTTATTACTCTGATGTCGGCATGCTGTTTTCCCTGTTCCTATCCCTGCTCCCATTAAACTTTCTTTTGAATATAGTCCTCGAAAGATGGCATGGAGAATTTCCCTGTTCTTGCTCTGTTGTGGCAATAAATACTAGAAAATTGGTCTCTGCAGGTTACTTGATGTTAGAGAGGCACCCCAAAAGTCAATTTAGACAGGTGATAAATTCTCAACAGATTTTATTCTAACCAGAACTGTTTAGCAGAGAACTAGCTAGAAACAGGGTTTATCCAGAATTATTTAGCACTCCAACACATGGTAAAAGACAGGTTCAGATACCACTTAGGAGTTCGGTTATTACGCAGTGATTCAAACTTTAGGAATCAGATTCCCAAAACCCTGGAGTGATTATTCCAAATGTGCATCTTTTCACTCTTACAAAGTGAGGTCTCTCAAGGGTGCCCAGAAGATCACTTATGAGTTCATCAAGGTGCTTCAGTCCTCAAGGGATGTTCCTTAGGTGGCCAGTCTAAGGAGGAGAATCTTTGACTGCAGACCCACTGCTTTGAGGAAGACCAACTGAATGGGGGCCTCTGGTGGGCTCCATTCAATCTGGTGGCCTAGTTCAATCTGAGCTGTGGTAATTTACGGTAGTGGTCCAGAAACTTCTCTCAACCCAGGCATTTCGGTGGTCCATGGCTCTGTCCATTGACCTGTGATCCATCAGCCTAGAAGTTCCTGTTGCTTTCAGGGCATGGCAGGAGCAGGGGGTGACAATAGAGGAGGGGGGCAGTGCTTCTGCTACACATCCACCTCATGACCACAGACACTATTGAGCTGATATCTCTGGAGTGGTGATGTAGTCATGTCTTGCCTTCAAAGTTAGAAGGGAGCACAGTTTCAGTGAGTCTTACTGCCCACTGCAAATCATCATTTCTCACTTATCTTCCAGCTATTACACATACTATCAGTCATCAATAATACAATATCAATCAATAGTTAATCAACAATAGAATTATAACAACAATCACCAATGCCTATGGGAAGCATCATGCTGTGGTTGTAGAAGGCTGGTTGGCCCTCTAGACAAGAAAAAAAGAAACACATAAAAACTTTCCCCAACTAGTTTGTCCCCAGTGTGGTAACAATTGCTTCTGAAACCTTTGCTTCTGTCTTCATCTTGTTAATTTGGTCCTGCAGTGGCATTGATACAGTTGAGATGTGGATGCATCTCTTTTCTATTGACATGTCCAAGACGTTGCATAATCATGTAATTGCATCTGGCTACTACTGGTTCTTCTACCACATTTATTATTCTGCATTATCTCTTGCAACACATTAAATAGCTCCTCAGCATGGATACATTTGAAGGCAAAGATTCCTTGTCCAGTTTGATAGGTTGTCACTTTCAGAAGAGAAGATATTTGAGTCAGAGCAGTACTGACAAAAACAGAGGTAGTATAATTTTACACAATTCTATTTATGGCTGTACAAGGTTAGTTCTGTATCTGTAAGTTCCATTATGTCAGAACCCAGTTCATTACCATCACTGTGCACATTAATGACCTTAAACTTGTTTCAGTGGTTGTCTGAGAGTTTCTTTATCTGGACAGTTACAATAGCTACCTATGACTTCTTCAGAAAACCATGTCATCTCTGGATTTGGCAATTAATATTTCCAGCCTTCGCTGCAGTATCAGGGCTTTTGTCGTACTTCAGCATGTCTGTGTTTGCTGCTGTCACCACTGCTAGGAGGAGTGTTGAAGGGTGATCCATTTCTCTATTATTCTGTTACAAAACACAAAACTTGCCTTGGGCTTTGAAACAGGCCTTTAGGTCAGAAGTCTTAGATTATCTACTGGACACTAATGTGGTGAGTTTTCCCACTCCGGTCCAGAGCTTCCTAGGCATATAAGCCTCTGGGTTTTGTCAGGCACAAAGCTGACAGAGGGCGGCTTTGCCATAACAGGTTGTCCCACATGTATTTTTAGTGGAGGCTGATCCTTTTCTGTGTGTGTGTTTTCTCCAGTACCCCAATGTGCCCAATAGGTGTTGCAACTCTGCTTTGCTATGTGTTGTCTGCTCCTTCTCAACAGCAGATAGGGCATCATTTGGTGCTGCAATAGATCCCACTATCCTCCAAGCCCTTAGGAATTTAGCTTCCTGCCCAGGACCTTGGCATTCGCAAGATGGAATATCTAATTCATTTTTTGTCAATAGGTTCCAGATAATCTCAGCTACCTGCCCAACCTGTTCTTTATTGTCTCTGCCCACCAAGACGTCGTCCATATATTGATATATGTGAACGCCCCAGGTTGTTTTCATAGTGTTAAGGAGTGGAACTAGCGTGTTGTGGGCAATAGGGGGAAAGTGTCTGTACCATTGTGCGAGCTGGTTGAAAGTGTATTGTGACCCTTCCCAGGTAAAGGCAGACTGGGGTTTGCCTACCTCCCTTAGGGGAATAATGGAAAACATGCTTCCTCTGTGTTCCCCAGGAGCAGGGGGCGCCATCCGTGCAGCAGCACTTGGGGTACCCCTAAAGCTTCACACCACAGGTTACCTGGCTCCGGGCTGCTGGTCCAGTCTGACCAGCCATGCAAGGGTTCAGGTACCCAGGACGGGGATTGCCACCCAGCGTGGAGCTCGCAGCTGGGCTGCTGGATCCTGCTACCCCTGTCTGTGCCACCTGCATCATCCCATTACTTTACACGCCCGTGGGGAACTATATTAAATTATGTCCCTGCCCTTACGACCATGTGCACATGCACAGATGGATTTTGTATGCACCAGCACGATCTCAGTCCTTTGTTCCAACATGTCTGCCCTCTCCCTCTTTGCATTTCTACCTTTACCTGGTCTATGTCTGCTTGTCTGTTAGAATTACCCTGTTCCAGTTGCTCATGGTATTAATACAGGTCCCGTGCCTGTTCTAAACAAACACAAAGGACAGCACAAGTAGTTGTGACCACACTTGGATCAGACCATCTTTCTTTCACCCGTTGTATACAGGGAAGGAAGGATTACAGCTTTGACTCCATAATTTCTTAATTTTTTACATTCAGCCAACTATTCCAATTTAAATGACATAGAGGGACCCCGAAAGTCAGTTTAAACAGGCAATAAGCTCCAAACAGGCTTCATTCTAACCAGAACTGTTGGGTTTATCAAAAACTATTCAGCACTCTGACAACATTGTAAAATGCAGGTTCGGATGCTGGTTTTGAGTTTGGTTGCTACACAGCCGATTCAAACTCAAGTCATCAGATCTGAAAACTCTAGAGTGACGATTCCAAGTCACATCTTCCCACTCCTACAAAGTGGGGACTCTCAAGGTATACTGTCCCACTCAGTGGAGTGAGGGCAGAGTTAACTTTTAAATACTTGGTGCTGGAACCGAGAGTAATGACAATTACTTGAGAATTTCAATTAAATCATGAATTTACTTAAAACTCGGCAGAATTACAGTGAATAGTGGCTTGGCTAAAGTTTGTAACTATATCATAAAACTTAACAAGACATCAACAACAAAACTCACAACAATATTACCCTTATGTTCCCAAAATAAAGTTAGAAAGAGAGAGAGATAGATTAAGCTATCAGAAAAGAGAGGTAAGATTTCACCACTCCAAAGGTCAGTCGATCCAGCAACGATCTCTGCACTTCTCAAGGTGGCTGATGCAATGAAACTTCACACAATGCCGCACACCTCGTGTCCCAAGTGAGAAGTTTTTTTTAAACTTTAGTTCATTTGGTAGGAGAGGGCAGCTCATTTCCTCCCTCTGCTCACTCCTCACGCTACTTAAGGAGATTGTTCCAGAAATTGGTCATTGATCCCAGAAGTGAGTTGATTGGTCCTCTAAGGGTAACTGGTGATTTGTGGTTTCCACTGCCACCAGGTCAGTGATCGCTCCATGACCCTGCTTTTATGCAAACCCAATTAATGAGGTAGGCCTCAAGGAAGAGATACCCTTAATGTCTTTATCTCAAAGATTGGTGCCTTTGTTTTGTAAATAGTAAGTAGGCCTCAAGGAAAAGATACCATCCTGCCTCCACAGCACTTATCTCTCCCTCCCTGGCAGAAGTTGCAAAACCAGCTCTTTAAGATGTAACAAGGTGCACACCGTGTCCATCACACAAAGGTACCCAGGTAATTGCTTACCAATAAGGCAAGGTGTCTTAGTCCTCAGGCAACATGCCTTAGATGGCCAGTCTAAGGAGAAGAGTCTTGACTGCAGACCCACTGCTGTGAGGAAGACCAACTCAATGGTGGCCTCTGGTGTGCTCCATTTATACCCTAGTTCAATCTGAGCAGCGGTAATTTATGGTGGTGGTCCAGAAACTTCTCTCAGCCAAGGCATTTAATTGATCCAGGGCCCTGTCTGTTGACCAAGGGGTACATGCATGACCACAGTGGTCCATTGGCCTAGAAGTCCCTGTTGCTTTTGGGGCAGGGGAGTGCATCTGCCCCACTTGAGCATGTGTGTGTGCAGCTTTTGGAGGGTTCTTTGGGTAAGAGTTTCATTTCAAACAGAAGGAGCTAGCTGGTGCAGAGCACTGGGAGCTGAGAGGAATACAGGGTATCTGCCACCCCTAATCACTGTGATCATCCTTCTGGAAGAAAATGAAAGGACTTTTTGTGTTTTGCCCTTTGGTTCTAAAATGTCAGTCTCTGCCAGTGAGTTTTGGGATCCTAAGCCAGGACTGATAAAAAGTGGAGTATAGGAGCTTCATTGGTGATTCCATCACCTCTCTGCATAATTTTTACATATACATATATATCCATGTATTGTAAAAAGCAGCATGTGTCATCTTATGATTTAAAAAAAAGATAGAGAAATGTAATGATTAGGTAATGGGATAAGCATTTTTTCTGAAGCAAGTCTGAAAAATCACTGGATGTGATATCATGTCAATTGTCCCAAAAAGCATGTATTTAGGATAGTAATTATCTGCTAGTTGAGTAAGAATTACAAGATCACAAAATGAATTACTATTATTAGCAGAAGTATTTGTTCTCACATCAAGCTGTCATCCTGCTGTTTAATATGATTCTGCCATGTGGAAAAAAACTAATGTCAGATACTTTATTAAGTCTGAGTTTATGATTTACCTTTTTTTTTCAGTGTCTTCTAAAATGGCAATAATTATTTTGACCCCACTCACTTTAAATCAAACCTACAAAAATAAGAGAACTTAAAAACCTAAGGGGCTTTTCTGGCTTTGAGGATGCTGCATGAATGAGTTTGGGATCTGAAACTGTAGGATCTGTGGGAGAATATTACTGGATATCAATGTGTTAGCCCATACAGAGCTGACCTCCAAGAGCTCTTTACTGCAGTTCTATGGGTTAAAGCCTGGTAAATACCCTTTTATTTACACCTCTCCACTGCTTTTAGAACAGGAGTTTAACAGAGTTGTAAGATGGTGTGGCTTAGGGATCTGAGGCACAGAATAGCCCCTTTGATTGCAGCTTAGGTGTGATCTGCCTGTACCGCATTTAATAACAAACAGCTAATTGTGGGGTTATGCACTGAGTACTGCAACAGCAACAATAAGAAGGTTGTTTGGTGTATAACTGACACATACTCTAGATACCTGTTAGTTGATAACTTTCTTGCAGTCTTGACCAATGTCAAAGATTTCTGGAGCCTGAGATTGTAATAAGCCATGGATGGGACCAATCTATGAAGTCAGGTGGTTTTAAACAATGTCTTCTAATAACACTTCCATATTGAGGTGTGATAGATAAGGTCGTCTTTCAAACAGGTGGTTGTAGTTGGAGAAAAAAGGAGAAGACTGAAAAAATTAAGCTACATAGCTCAGAAAGAGGAGGAGAGAGGAGATCTACTTGTCTTACCTGGTTCCCTTTGTTTCAGTCAGCCTAGTGCTGTAATGTCATAGTTGACCCATTGGCAAAATCAGATTAAACAGCCTTAGCCTTCAAGACATTGGAAGTAGCAAGTGGCTTTGAGGAATAGTGTGATTCAAATACAGATAATACTGTGGAAAAATCATCTTTCTTTAGCTTATAGGTCCACAGCCAGTGCATGTTTAAAAGTGCAGAATGTTTTCCATTTAGAAATGTGACTCAAATTCAGAGAAGTGCTAAGGGAAAATATCTATTATGGGCTAAAGATGAGAAGTTCAAATATCAGAGTTTACCAAAAGTCAACAATTCTCAGTGAAACTCCTAATCCTAGCAAACTTTTATAATTGAAACCTCTTGGATATCAAAATGTATCGTATGTCACCATGCTTCAGAGTTACTTTACAGTCCCAGCCTCTCCAGAGCTGATTTTAGTCTTTTGGTTTTTGTTGTTTTTTGGTCTTCTGGGTTTTGTTGCAGTTTGTTTTGGTTTGCATTGTGCATTTTGTGTTGTTTTTAAGTGAAGCAGTAGCTTTTGCCAAACTTACAAGGTGAGCATCAATAAGAAAGTGGTTAGCCACATACCAAACAGGCCCATGGATGAATTATAAGCAGAAATATTTTTCTTACCCTATCAGGCAGTTTAGGCTCCCAGTCTGGAAGCCAGGCAGGTGACCAAAAGGCAAGCAATGGCTTTGTACTTCCTTCTGGTGCGTGAACTTGCATAGCTGTTCAGAGTTGTGGCAATGCCACAGAGTCTGTGTGCTGCCTGACTTTGCAGTTTCCCTGGGACCGTGAACTTTTGGAAAAGCCGATTGCTCTTTAAAAAAAGCTGAATATCTCTGTGGACATGGGCGTGTTGTGGGGAAGAGAGTGAGAACATCACTCCTTTCCGCCTCTGTCAGGCAAGGGCCAGAAGACGCTGTTTGCACCTCTCTGCAGCAGTGCGAATGCCTGGGTGCATGCTTCGCTCTGGCTGGCTGTCCCACCATGCAGAACTGTTCAGGCCTTGGAGATCATGTCGTAGAGTTGAACTGAACCAGGCAGAGGGGCTGATGTACCTTGTCTAGCCCTCTGCTGCCAGTTTAGGATAACACAGATCTTCCAGATGTCTTGTGCCTTATGTGCCAGTCCCATATGAATGTCTTTGGTATTGAAGAGCATCTGAGATAGCAGTAGGTGACCAAGTCTAGGCAACTGAAGAAGGTCTTCCAGCCTATGTCTGATGGGGAGTAGGATGTGGTCCAGCCTACAGCACTGCTCTCTCCACTGCAGTTAGTAATAATAACATGTTGAGCCCTGTCTGGTGACCTTGACAGCTTTGTGCAGAGTAGCGAGTGGTGGGTGGGAATTTAAGGCAAGGGTTTTTTTTCATGCAATATCAAGTCATGACACAAGTTCTTAATGCAATTTCATGAAATAATGAAGAATGAAACTTAAATGGCGATCATGACATTGAAATCAAACCTCAAAACTTAAAAGACTGGTGGCTGCTTCTCTAAGTTTACTTCTCTTGCTGCCTGTGGCTTCATTCAGAGGTGTCTCAGCTCATGGTGGCTATTCTAGAGTCCCTTTCTAGGAGTCCTTAGGAGAGGATCCATCTCTGCCCTGTCTTCTGAAGGTGACAGTCTTTTAGCCCTGCCCAACTGCATGTCCCTGTTCAACACAATTTGCCACTCAGGTTTCTGTGTGGGGTCAGCATAGTAATTGTGGCAGCGGTAACCCAACAGCGTAAAGTATTCCTAGCTGATCATCCCTCTAAATTCAAAAATCATGAGTGTGGTTTTCCCTTACAGCATTTTATTATCTTTGTTTGTTGCATAACATTGTTGCTGATCAGTTATCATCTTCTATTTTCTGTCTGTCATGCATTCCTTAATTACTTAATTACTTTGTTGGTGTATTTGGCACATGTTCATTCTCGAGTAATAAAGTAGTATTGTGCGTTGAGTTCATGCATGAGATGTGTAGCTTTGAGTGATTCCCACTTGGCACTTTGTCATTATGTGATGCCCTTTTTGTGGGTGATGCATCTTCCTATTGATCTCTCCGTCAGTTGTAATTAATTAACCAGTAGTACAGGTTAGCCCCTCTTCCAGGTACTGGGTAGAATTACATGTGCCTACATGTTAAATTGCTGTGTAGATAGTCAAGCCTATTAGGCTTAGCTTTGATTTGACCGCTATTCTGTGTCTAGTTCAGAGGACACCACTTATGCAGTTAACAGAATAGGCTAAGATCAGAAAATTTTTGCATTGGTATCATTCTCTATTTCTGCGAATTCTTCATACAGTGAAATAAAACAAGAACAGAATTGCTAGAGAATCCTCCTCAAGAGATGTGAAAAACTTAAAAGGAAAACTCTGCAGTATATACAAATTGTTTCTTCAACTCAGCATTAGTTTCCTGGAGATTTCTGATCTGAGTCGGTGTGTACGTCTGGTAGCCACAGCCTTATACGTCAATGATAACGCACTGGAGTCAGCAGCTTCCTGGACTTTCTTCTGGTTTATAACACAGTCACAGGATTTTCTTCCTCAGTGCCTCTGTATTTTTTTCACCTTCAAACTCATTCTGCTTAGCAAGATGATACAATAACTGTAATTCTTTTTATTACTGTATTTAGTTAGTGCTTTAAAAACCAAAGCAGTGTCTTGAAACCCAATGTTGTTTTAAAACTTCTAAAAAAAACAAACTTGAGGATAGAATAACGTCAATATTGATAGATCATGTAGATTGGAAGAAATTAAGGTCTGTCTATCCTGCAGAACAACAACAAAAAAAAAACCTTCAGCATTCATACAGAAGGAGAAATCCCTGAGCACATATTTGTCCAAAATCCACTGGTCTACACAGGTGTTATCTTTTACTTATGGATATGCTGAAAGCTGTATGTATGTACGTTTGTGTGATGTAAAAGCGGTTTCTTAACTTACCTTTTCTGCCTCCGCTATATTTCTCTTAAGGTATTATTCTAGGTTGCCTAAAAAGCAGTGATGTACTTTAGCCAAGTTGATAATTCAGAGGTACAGCTGTTTTCCCCCAGCGTAGTAAATAGAGGCTGCTCTTAACTCTAAACTTCCTTGAACTGAACACTCATCTTCATTCTTTCCCTCCTTTCTTTTTTTTCTTCTTTTCAGTGGGCAGTTTGCAGTAGTGAAAAAATGCCGTGAGAAAAGCACCGGTCAACAATTTGCAGCAAAATTCATCAAGAAACGGAGAACGAAATCAAGCCGGCGTGGAGTGAGCCGGGAAGATATCGAGCGCGAAGTTGGCATACTGAAAGAGATTCGACATCCTAATGTGATCACCCTGCATGATGTTTATGAGAACAAAACTGATGTCATTCTTATTCTGGAACTGTAAGTAGCTCTAGAGACCTGAGAAGGAGTAACAGAATGTATGTTTGTTTTTTAAAACATAGACGGTTTCTCTGAGAGTGATTCAATGTCTGTTGTTTAACCACCCCAAAAGGAGATAGATAATAGCCTGAGAATTCTTTAAGTCAGAGTTGTAACTTCCTGATTTCTACACATATTTTTCACTGTAAATGCGCTACAAAGGTTAAAAAAAAAAATCCAGCTTATTTAGGAATTTTTTCCTCCTTGTTACTTTAAACACTGTTGATGTTATTGGTCCAGAAGAATAGCCTGGAGCTAGATAAACTGGTTTTAAAACAAGAACAGAGGGAAACAGAGATTCTAAGTGGAGTTCAGTGAATTTTTCTGTCTTATATGTTGGTGTAAAGTAAAGTAGCATCACTGAATGCTTTTTCTCTTTTCTTAACCCACGTAACAGAGAACAGAATTTTCCCAGTTCTGTCCTGTTGAACTGTAAATAACTTTCATATCCTTGTTTTAGTTCACATTTTTCATCCAAGGTTAATGCTAATGGATTGAGGTAAATAATGTCGGAAGAAAATACTTCTGCATTGTTTCGAATCTGACTACAAGTTCCTCAAAGTTTGCAAGTTTACAGTTTAAGCATTACTCACCCATTATAGTTTGGCAGCATCTGCTGGTGGGACGTGCATGTCTTTACATAGCTTGCATGCCTGGCACCGTATGTTGCCATACTTGCTCTGTATCAGTTATATGTGCTATGTGCTTTAGAATGAATATTTTGTGCAAACAGATGATTTGGTACCAGAATGCTGGGCAACACTTTTGTCATTTCCTTGCCTGTTTTTGTGATTTTTCTTATGTAGTTTATGTCTTCCTGTATGCTAGCTTTCATAAGTGATATTTCCACTTACCTTATAAGGTTACTTTAGTGTTGCATGCTTTCAGTAACATGTAGATTTACAGTATGGAGTGAAAAGAAAACTGGGAAGTAGCTTTTGGAGTTTCATCTTTTCTATGGTTTATACATGCACGACACTGCTTTGTTACATTACAACATATTTTTACACTCCTTAGTCCAGCATGTGATGGTTTGCTCTAATATTTGTTGTAGTATGAGTTGAGTTTTTTTAGTTCTAGAAGTATACACTTAAATTAGTTTGTCAGCTTTGGATAACTTAAGCTAATATTTTTTTAAAAAAGCTAAATTATCATCCTTTATGAAGTAAAGCTTCATTAAATTCCTGTCAGAGTATCTGCTACTCCTGGTTTTTGTTCAGAACTGTTTAAACGTGTCGTGAATACACAGCAAAATTACTGTGATGCTGCTTTCTCTCCCCATTTGGTACTAGCTCTCACATCCTGCTGTTTGTGACCTTACTGTCAGTGTATTGCTGCTTCTGCAGTGCTTGCTTTCTGCTCTGTAATTGGTGCACACTAAGTCATGCTGGTGTCTGGACTTGAAAGCTGGACAGCGGTAGGAGAAATGGACTCGTTTTTCCCCTTGGACATGGTATAGGAGCCCTTTTGGCAGCAAGATTGCTCTGTGTGTCTGTGTGTACCCACTAACGTTCATCAAATGGAAGCAGATAATCCTTCTGACAGTGTGTTTTAGTGTTTTTATTATAAGCTCAGCAAACGACTTGTGTTCCAGTGTAGCTAATTGTTTTGCCCATGTCATTTCAGTTGGAGTTTTGGGTTTTTTTTTTTCACTTTTCCAAACTGCTCTGCAAATCTTACAAGTCAAAACAGCACTGTTTGGGCTATCACAAAGATAATGCATTTATTTAGTTAGAGGGCAGAAGATGAAGAGATGACATGTTAGCAATCCCTTTGTAAACTGAATAAACTAATTGCGGTAAAGTCTCATAATTCTCAAAATCACTGTGATATTATGTAAAGCTATCGTAGAGGCAAAAGATGGGGGTTTTAATCACATGCTTAGACACTTAAATATGTAATCCCTTTTTTCTGATGTTCTGATATTCACATTTTGCCTAGGGAGCTACTCCCTTGACATTCTTTTTTTCTTACAGAAGAATTTCAAACAAACAAAAAGAAAGCTGAAAGCTCATAAAATAACCTGTTTTGCTGTCCTCAGAATCCATCCCAAGTGACCATTTTACTTTCTGTTTAGAACATAG
Source organism: Streptopelia decaocto (assembly GCF_964273445.1). NCBI lineage: Eukaryota > Metazoa > Chordata > Aves > Columbiformes > Columbidae > Streptopelia > Streptopelia decaocto. The sequence continues at coordinate 30,864,576 of NC_138657.1, forward strand.
CACTTTTCCTGGGACTTGCATTCCTTTATGACTGCAAGATGAGGCAGTACACCCCATACAGACAGGGGTTTGTGTAACTTAATTTTTCCAGCATTTAGAAAACTAAAAATCAACATTCCAGCTATGTATGAGAAATTCATAACAAAACAAAAACCCAGAAGAAGCACTGATTTTGTATTAGTAAGCAAGTGTATTAACACAAGCAGTGGTGAGGAAAAGTATCTCTGGTTTCTCTTCTTAACAGAAGCTGCAGCCCACAGGTGTCCAGCCACTGCAGCTGCCCCTCTGCCTGCCAGATTTTGCCATTCTGAGTCTCAGGGCAACGGCGTCTGTTGCCTGTTCACTATTGATTTTTCTCTCTTGGTTCAGCAAGAGGTTTGCAGTACTGCATGCAGCTTCCTAAGCTTTTTTTTGCGTTAGCAATCAGCTGTTTCTCAGAGGTGAACCACAGACTGCAGAAGCCTTCAGTTAATTCCCCTGCAGCAAATGCTATGTCAGCCAGCAATGTATTCAAGGTGGTGATTTGTATGCGGTAATATGTGGGTAGTTAGCTAATTAATGCAGTGGCAAGGTCCTCACAACACTGAATGCAAATCAAAGCTGCTTATTAAAAGCTTTATCCACATAGGTGTTTGGAGGTTTTTCTCAACTACTTTGTGTCAGGAAACTGACCTACCAAAAAAACAAAAATTACAAGCCCTTTAATTTCTGAAACTTTAAAAATAAAATGCTTCCTTAAAATATTCAGCAGTCACACACAAGCATGACGTATCCTTGAAGAGCCTTACTTTATTACAGGCTTTTGGTATATTTAGAGAAATCAGGCATATTTTCATATTTCTAGGTCTTTCTTAGTGGCAAGTGTCTCCGTGGTTTGGAAATAACCTTTGAAATTCCCACTCTCTGGACTCTTTCTTCATCTTGCAAAGAATGCTGTGCATATTACGTATGAACTGGAAGACACTGCCTCTTCCTCATCTAACTTAAAAATCTAATAGTTTGGTTCTTTTCCTCCTATCACGCAAATAATTAGTCAGAATTTTATAGTGCTTTTTTTCCAGCTGCGGCAAAGTCTGTTTTAGATGTTAGTAATGCTGAGCTATTCCCAGTGAACTCTGCTGAAGCCATCATTTTATCAGACTTCACAGACTAGAAAACAGACGCCTCTGTCGCGCAGTGATAATTATTTTCTTTCCTCAGGCATGTTTTGCACCTACTTGTTTCCCGCTTTGCTGGCATTGGATACATAATCTCTGTCTCTTCTGTTTTGTTTTTCCTTCTACTTTATTACGTCTTAGTTGAGACTGCAGACCTACAAAATATACTCAGTGTATGGTACTTTGTAAAGCCTTGGTTATGGTTTCTCAACACAGCTGCAGAGAATAAATACCCTTATCCTAAATTATATAGTAGTCCCCTGGAATGCTCGAAAGTAATGCAGATGGTCTTGCCTTTTAAAATAGCTTGTTAGCAATAGCTGACTCTTTTCAGTGGGAAGCTATGGCTGGAATTAACTTTTCGTAATTTTCTCTGCAAAAAATATACCTTCATTTCTGCATTAGAAAGCTTAATTGAAGACCATGAGCTCTTGTAGCATAGTTCTGAGTGATTAATACCTGTTTTTAAAAAATTTTTTAAAAAGGAGAAGAAAGCTTTGAAAGTCTTAGCTCAGAAGAACAGGAAAGACATTCACATACAAGTGATCATGCATTAAATACTAGGTTTTATGGTCTTTTAAAAGTTAGTTTCTGTGTACATCCTTTAAAACAGTCCTGTGCATCCCACTGTCTCAGAGAGAGTTGCCACCTTATTGGTACCTTCATAATAATAAGCAAAACAGAACAAAGCAAGGAGAGGATGATAGACCCTTGTACAAAAATTCCAAGGATGTCATGAGTTGCTCATCGAAAAGTAGATAAGAGCATTATCAATGGTGAACTCTTCAAACTCCTGTCTTGTTGGGGAGTTAATTTAATTCTTTACATATATAATAGCCTGGTTTTCAGAGAAGCTTGAAATCTGCACAGTTTCTTCAAGTTTTAGTTGTCTTTTGATAAAAATAGCTCTGAGGGTTTTGTTAATTTTACCTGTAAGTCATAAGAAAGTTGTTCTCGAGTGACCTTGTATTGAATTTTGAAAGGAGGATTGAATCTTTGGTGCTTACTGAGATGTAACAGCAGGTAAGCAAGATCTGCAGTGCTAAGTTGTAGATGCTGTGCCACCTTTTGAGTTCAAAACTGCACAATTCATAAAGGCTGTGAAATGAAGTGGATGTAAAACCCCTTAACCTTAAATAAAACAGAAGTAGCAATGTTTCACTCTAGTCTTTGGCTGAACAACTTCTGTTTTGAAATAATGCGAGGAATCACACAAGAGACATTTGACCTCAGAAACCTTAGGGAAAATACTTCTTTTGCAAGTTGACAGAAGAAATGTTTGTATTAGAGAAGAATTCAGATAATTTATCAAATTGAATCTGCTTTATGAAATTGAATAAATTGGTTCTGCAATTCTTCTTTGACTTTACTAGTTTATGTTTTTTGGAAATCTAAGCAAGGTAAATTATACCTTGTAAGCTTCAACTTACTAGGTTAAGATTCTTCAAACAAGGTGTTTGGGCTTAGGTTTTGGAGTTTGTGTTTTTTTAACATAATCAGAAATCCTTAGATAATCATTAATGATAATTTAGATTAATCTGTTACAATATGAGCAGTGTGATCAACATGGCGTGTGACTGAGTCATTACAATGTGACCACACTGACTTTGAAGGTTAATTGGCTCTAAGTTCCCTGTGTAGGTTCCCATAATGACTTCCTGTGAGATCTGGTGATCAGTTCCATTTCACGGTTAAGCATAGTTAAGAAAGCCTGGCAGCTTGCAAAAGCACAATGCAAAAATCCTTTTTCCACAGGTGTGATGTGTTTTCTTTCCCAGAGGGAGATATGTGGGTTGCAGATGCATCTGTCAGCCTGCCTTTGGGAAGGCTGGGAAATGGTTTTATCACTACTGCTTTTTATAAGGAAGAATGCAGTAGACCTGAATCACTTTGGGGTCACTTTGGGAAAGCTAGCACCTCAGCCTAGAAATATCAAGGAGGCAACACATACCAGCTTTGCTGTTAGTGAAAATGTTTATACAAAATATTTCTAAAAACATGCGCTCTGCTATTTGAAAGCAATATAAAATGTAGTCATGTCATGACACTGAAAATGTATTTACTTAGCCCTTATGATTTTCTGTGTTATACTATAGTCAATAAAATAATATGTCCTTTAGGGTTAATATGTGACCTCCATCAGTCACAAATTATTATTTTATTGAGCAAAATATTTGTACAACCTATTATGACTGCAAAATTTTGACTTAGTTTAAAGGTAAACAGAAAGGTTTTATACAGGAACATTAAATAATTAGTGCTTTAAAGGAAAACGGTACGTGAAGTCAAACATAGAGGCTTTGCAGCTGTAAAGGAATTTAGCTGTGTATCATGGTTTAGCCCCAGCCAACAACTAGAACCACACAGCCACTTTGTCACTCCTCCCTTCTCTGATGGTATGGGGGAAAGAATTGGGAAAAACAATGTGAAACTCGTGGGTCGGGGTAAAACCAGTTTAACAGAACAGCGAAGGAAGATGTAAACAACGACAATAATAACAGCAGAAGAATATACGAAGTGAGGGATATACCATGTAATCAGTCGCCAACCTGGAAAACTGATACCCAATCCACTCCTGAGCAGCAATCATGAGCATCAGTCCTGTGCAGCTGATCCTGAAAGAGCAGAGACCCGGACTGCACTTTGCAGTCGAACACAATCATGCCAAACAGCTGGTCCTGGAAAAAAAAGAGAAAAAATTGGAAAAGCCATCTCCGGCTGTATACTGAGCATGACTGTAATGGTAGGGAATAGCTCATTGGCCAACCTGGGTGTCAGTCTGGGTGCTGTCCTACTATTCTCCCTCCCAGGTTCTATGCACACCTGCAGTTGGAAAGTTGAAAAAGTCTTTGGTCTCCTTGCCAACAGCCAAAACATCAGTGAGTCCTCATACTCTTTTCATACCAGCTTCACAGCCAGGAAGCTGAATGGAAAGAATCTCTCTGCTTCCAGAGGATACTAGCTACGGATACCCAGAAGTGCTCTACAGAAGAAACAGCAGTACTTGGTGAACCTCTTGCTCTTCCTCCCTTCAGGAGACAATCTGTATCCAGCCTGTTAGACACTGGCCGCCCGGGCCCCTCTGCAGACCCAAAAGGCAGACTGGGGTTGATTTTGCACAGCTCTGGAAACACACACGATGATCTGGTTTCTGCCAGATTGCAACAGGGTTTGTGCACCAGCAACCCCAAAACTAACTTAAAAACAAGGCTGGGACATTGTAATGGAGATAGAACCGATGTACTTCTTGGGAGCAGGTGGTGTTCAAAAAGATGAGCTGTAGAAGCTGATGTATGGAGTTCTCTGCCCCGTCTGCTCTCAGTGTGTGAGAGGGGATATGCACAGGTTCATTGGTGGAATGGGCCTTTTGGCTTGGCTTCTGACGCCACCTCTGAACAGTACTATGGGACAGTAAAATGTGCGGTGTTTACTGTGGGACTGTGTTATCCTGGCTGAGGCACAGGGCTAGCATTGAAAACCAAACAGCATTTTAGGAGATTCGTGAAGACTTCATTAGCTTGCCCTCTATTACTTGCTTGAAGTAGTTGCCTTGCAGTGATACTATGATTTTCTCTGTACCCGTTGTGGTACAGCTTAATACGAGACCTGCCAGAGTCAGCAGTAAGGTACACAGCCTTCTGACGAGCATGAAGAGGAGGCTAAGAAACATGGCCTGCATTACTGAGCTCCCGTGGGGACGTGGGTCACAGCCCTTCTCATTTTGGAAGGGCACTGGAGGCCACCTGAAGCAGAGGGACCTTTCCAGGAAGCCAGGCTAGTGCTTGCCAGCCATGGCAGTGCCCAGAGGCAGAACACAGGGTTCTGAGCTTACCCCTGCAGCTGACCTGGTACCAACAGGAGAAACCGCAATGCCCCAGTCTTGAGGTGAACCCCTACAGGATCTCACCCTAGGCTGTTAGGGGTGAGGTCTCTAATGTAAAGGGGCACACTAAAATCCCATAGACCAGAGGTACAGCTGCTTCTGGAACAAAGCTTGGAGTGTGTTATTAATACATCCCAGTCCCTGCTCGCTCACCTACTCCTTAAGCAAGGGCTGCCAAGTCACTTAGGGCGACAGTACTTAAGCACACACTGCTTTGGAAAAAATCTACCATGTTTGCTAATTAACTTCCAATTGTAAGAAAATTATGGACTTTTTTTTTAACCCATTAGCTTCTCTGGACCTCAGTTTCAAGATTTGCAATACTAGGTGTATATCATAGAATGTCCTGAGTTGGAAGGGACTCACAAGGATCATCATATGACAACTACACAGTTCACACCAAATGTCTAAGGGCATTGTCCACTCCCTTCTTGAATACTAGTAGGCTTAAGTATATTATGTATGAAATGCAAGTAGCATTTTATTTCATGCTATTATAAGGCCTATGATATAAAAGAAATCTCACTACAACTAACCTGTGGCAAAGACAAGAGGATATTACTCAGCAGTGCTGGAGAAGAGCTGTATACAATCTCATGCAATTAACTATTCACAAATGTGACATCTTTGAGTTGCATAAAAACACATGTACCTCAAACTTGTAATTTCATGCGGTCTAAGCTTTCAGGGTATGAAATTGCACAAAATGGAATGATTGCAGATAAGAAGCTGCTAAAGATGAAGAGGCTGTTTCTGTTTTACACAAATATAGATACATTTCTTTGTTAGATATCTCAAAAATAAGTAAATTTTGGCAACTAAATCTTTCTTTTGAATCTAAAAGAAACGTGTATAATCAATTCTGGAGTTCATAGATGACAAGTGACTTTCACAGAGGCTGTGTATCTTTAGGATGCCAACAAGACTAAGACTAAGCTGTAGCCACCATAAAACATACCTGTACCTGTGTGATGCTGCCTCGGTCTGTTTCAGACTGCAGAGTGGGCAGCAGCGTTGCAAGCTGGCACTGCGAAAAGTGCAGGCTCTGAGCGCCTCTGTTACACGTGTGATGGCTGATGAACGCTTTCTGCATCAGCAGGTGCTTTCTTTCACTGTTTCACAGCGTGAGTGATCTGCTTGAAAAGCAGACAGGAAAACTGTGTGTTTGGTGTGGTCTTCCAGCCTCTTCCTCAGCCAAGGGTCTGGCCCACTGGCTCACCAAACTGTGCCAGCTGTCCCAGGGCCAAACCATGTGGAGTGGGTAAAGGTGCTGGGTTTTGCTGGGTTTTGCTGCCAGGGCTGGGAAGGGAGCTGGGGTGAGCCTGTCTGCTCTGCTGGCGAGGCTGCACACTGGTTAACAGCCTCCCAGCAACGGCAGCAAACATCCACGTGGAAACACATGAAAACAAGTTCTATGTCATGGGAAAGGCCTTTAGCCCCGTAGCTGGAAATGAAGAGAAATGCCACCATTGCATCACCATCCACGTTTCTGTCCTTCATTCCAAAGTGCTGCAGGGGTACAGACCTTAGCTTGAAAACCCTTTGCTAGTTTTTCCATCAGAATATGCACGTGTATAAATTTGTAAAATGTTTCTGCCCAGCCTCTATAAAATAATGAACTGCATTTAATCTTTAGGAATTTCATTTTAGTGTCTCTGCAACAACAACAAAAATGACGTCTTCCATCCATTCTATAATTCTTATATCTAATGGCACTTTGTTTCAATAGTTGCTTTCAAGCAGAAAATATTACAACATAAATAATACCCAAAACAATACCCTCATTATCATCTAGGCAGCTCAGTGAAAGCTCCAAGGACTCATTAAAATACACTTTTTATGCAATTTGCATTACAATAATGCAGATCAGGTGTCTTGAAAAGTAGACATGATAAAGAAGTCAAATGTATTTCCAGAAATTTACCCAGACTGTTTAGGTATTGTTATATGTCAATCCCCTTAGTTTTCATAATCAGAACTTTAAATAGTATTTTCCATGTGGAAAGGCAACATAAATTAGGGTGTAATTCCAGATTTTTTTTTTATATAAATGCAATGCAAAATATGGGGGATAATATGACCACCTCCGTGGTCTCTAAGACATTTCTAGGTAATAATGCTGCTTTTATAAACAGGAAAAACAGTTCGCTGCAGTGGACAGCCATCTCAATATATGTCCTTAAACTGAGAGGAGATGATTGGTTGTGTTTCAAGAATAGCTGTAGTTTGTTGCCTGTTCACTTCAGTATCTCTTTTTCTGTTGACAATTATCATCACTCCTGCCAGACTGCTGACTGAGCTGAGAAAAGGGTCGTCTTCAATTTCTCTGCCTCAAATACAAAAGTCTAGTTGTGCTTATGTACCTTCCTCATTTCTTTCCTCTCTTCTTTCTGCCTGTGCAACTAAAACACATGCTGGAAATAGTCTGAAGTACACTGGTGGCTTTTCCTAGTAGCAAATGGGTTGTAATGTTAGAGTACAAATATAACATACATGCTAAAGGAACCTGTTGGTTAAAGCGAGCTCATCAATAACTCTGCTTCTGCTTTCCAAGTGTTGCAGGTGGAGAGCTCTTCGACTTCTTGGCTGAGAAGGAATCTCTCACGGAGGAGGAAGCCACAGAATTTCTCAAACAGATACTTAATGGTGTTCAGTATCTCCACTCTCTGCAAATTGCCCATTTTGATCTTAAGGTGTGTTGAGCAGATAAAAACTTCGACAACTGTAAGCAACATCCATTAAAGTCCTTTGTAACATCAGCCACAAATCTGCCACCATGCAGATCTTGGCCATAGCTCTGTTTTGCTAGCTTGTGTAGACAGGAAAGAGCTCAGCCATTGCGAAGAAATTACTGAACTGTAAATAGATCCCATCTGCATTTAATGTAAGATTCTTTGCGGAAAATGGCAACTTCTGATGAAATTAAACCAAGCAGTCTTGAAATAAAAATTATGATTATGATTTTATGGAACGCGAGTGGGACCTGGATGAAATGTTCTGAAGAGGGTGCCTTTTTTCAACCTGTTGTTTGTTTTGGGTTTTTTTTCTGTTGTACATATTTTATGTTCACATTAACATTATTTATAGGTACTAAATTTAAACTGTACAGAGACAAGTACAAAGTCTCTTGTAGAGGAGACAGAGCAGATAATGTCTTATTCTTTTTTTGCTTTTGGAACGTTTTTGTTTGTTTTTAGAAAAACTGTTCATTGTGTCCTTTTGGTAATGAAAAGAGAGCTTTTGTATCTAAACTCAGTTATTGCTTTTTAATGTTTCGATTGCAAAATGTTTTCCTCTGTAAGATCTTTTTTTCAGGGGCAGGCAGCTGAACATGCCCTGAAGTCTGCTTAAGTTAGCAGCTATATCTATAATAGGAAAGGAAGCATAATTATTATAATGCGATGCAGTTCTGAAAGAGGTGTTTTGTCCTGGGGATGAGGTGGGGAAGGGAATGGTTTTCAGTGTAAGCATACATTTTCCAGTCTTATCCTCATTACCTACAGTAATATATTTGGTCATTGTATGACAGTCAGCAAGGGAAAATAATTATGAATCTAGTAAGAAATACATTTCCTACAATATGAAATGTAAATTTTTGCTAGTGTTCTTATAATAAAACAAAGTATGCTGAGTACCAAAAATATGTGAATTGAAGTATCTGGCAAGAATTAAAGTATGCAGAACAATAGAAGTACGCAATTGAAATGTAGGGAGCAAAGGAAGAAAATGAAATCCTAATTTACTATAGTTAATTTTTAGTGCATGTTAGCTCATAATAGGAAAAGACAAGACTTCTATGCTGAAGACACAATTCAAGCAGCTTAAGAAGGTAAAGAGGAGTGTTCAGTGTTAAAGAATGCTGGTATGTGTCAGACATTTCATATCTGTGTATAATCTCTTTTTCTCTCTCCCTTCCTCCTTGTCAAAGCCTGAAAACATAATGTTGTTGGACAGGAATGTACCAAAGCCTCGAATCAAGATTATTGACTTTGGTTTAGCACACAAAATTGACTTCGGAAATGAATTCAAAAATATCTTTGGAACGCCAGAGTTTGTTGGTGAGAAAACTGTTGTTTCTTCAAATTATTCTTTCTCAGTCTGTGAAACAGTGTATGTGGCTGAGCTTGGTTTGGCTGAGTTAGAGATTATGTAGTTTGTGTGTAATTCACAACATTTTGAAATTTAAGTATGCGATTTGTAGCATTCCGTTCCAAGTTAAGACTTACATTAAGGTGTTTTTGTTTATCAGCATCTTAGCTTATTATCTCTGACATATATAGGCTCAGAATGACATAGGTCTGTTCTTTGACTAGGTACTGACCTTCCTGCTTTCTCCTTTAGCTCCTGAAATAGTAAATTATGAGCCTCTTGGTCTTGAAGCAGATATGTGGTAAGTTATTGGATCTTACTTGAAATAAATACCTCATAATTATTCTTATGTTCTAACCTTTTTTTTTTTCTCTCCTCTCTCTCCCTCTGTTTCTCTTCCATTTCTCTCATGCCCCCCTTTTTTTTGTTTCCCCTCTTCACTCCAGGAGCATTGGTGTAATAACTTACATTCTGTAAGTACCAAAATCTATGGGTGATTCTTACAAATGCTGTTTTTTTTAATACTGATTCTATCTTCTGGGTTTTTGGTGGTGCCCGTACAAGTCAAACCATTTTGATTGCATATCATGATTCAGGTTGAATGATCATAAAAACAGTAGTATAATTATTGACAGAATGAGAATGAGAATTTAGATAGCATGGGAAGCTGTCTTCAAAGCTGTAGGTGATTTTCCACAGTGGCTTTATCTTAATCAATATTCTCTGAAATTACAGCAAAGCTTTTTGCCCTGCTAGATCACATCTTCGTGAAAGTATGTTTGCAGTCTTAAAGCACAAAAGAAAAATGTTCACTTTCTGCTGTTACTTGATCAGGGAGGGTTGAAACAGCAGTTTTACAACATGTAATGAGAGGAATATTCTGTTTTGCAGTCTAAGTGGTGCATCACCATTTCTTGGAGAAACCAAACAGGAAACATTAGCAAATGTGTCTGCTGTGAATTATGAATTCGAAGAAGAGTTCTTCAGTAATACTAGTGCCCTAGCTAAAGATTTTATACGAAGACTTCTAGTAAAGGATCCAAAGTGAGTTGTTTCGCTTGTGTATGCATTGTTGCAGCCTATGTCTCTCGTATTTCAAAATACGTGATATTTTGAAATGTTAGTTTCAGAAACATATAGCAGTATGTATTTTTTACTATCTGAAATAGTTCTTTTATTCTATTAAAGGAAGAGAATGACTATTCAAGACAGTTTGCTGCATCCTTGGATCAAGGTTAGCATGTAATTCATTCTCTGTCTTGTTTTTAATCATTCTTCATTTCATACTTAGCTTTCACTTTTCAAGTTCCTTAACAAGGAAAACTAGCATATTTGTTTAATCTAACTTACTGTTTTGGAAAGCTGTCTGTATGAAAACTAACACATGCAGAATGTGGACTTTATTAACATATCCTCTGTATGAGTCAGCAATAACGAAGTAGCCCAATATTGAGACTAAAACCATGCTCAGGCAGAGAAGCTAATCTCCAGGGAGCATTGGACTGATGAAGATCCATTCTTTGAACCCAGACCAAATTTCTATCACATTTTTAATCTTCTTATTTAGGTTAGAAAAAAGGGTCATCTCCATCCCATCCTTCCTCTTTAGACCGAAGAAATCAGTTGATGCGGGGTGGTGGTCTGCTTCTTCTTTCAGTGTCCCACCGTGTTTGGTTTGGATTGAGCTGTTGTGGTGCTACTAGGTTGAGAGGGAGCAATTCCAGATCGTATTCTGATGGTGAATAGTAAACCTCTTCAGTGGCCTTGATTCCCTGGGTCTTGGGGATGCACAGTGGGTATTTGATCCCATTCCACTTCCCAGAGAACCAGTTAGCAGAATATTTATCCATGCCACAGCTGCTCCAGTTCACAGTTTTAGCATCCCAGGTCAGACATTTCTACACCAATAGGCCAAAGTACAAATTTGGCTGGAAGAAGTATTGATACCCGATGTGCTTTGCTGACCTTTTGATGGGGTCATCTTAAACTGTTGAAAAATGCTTAACATGTTGAAATGATCTTTTTAAACTATTGAAGCAATCATTGTCCAAGTTTGTCTCCCAGGGACCAAGGTCTTTGCTCCTGCAACAAGCCATGTTGTTTTGTACAGTGTTATGTTCCTTTATATCTTAACTTTGGGGGCATTCTCCCCCCTACCCCACTGGTCATATCCTCTTTTCCTCCTTCCCATCACTACTTTTACCAGCATTTCTTCATGTGTGGGGTCAGATAATGTAAATTTTGCTATAAGCCACTGGTGACTGATGCTTAGTATTAGCCTATGTGAAAGTTCAAAGGGTGCAGCCTTACGGCCTGCTGCACGGGCAGGGGTTTGCAAATTTCTGTGATTCCAGAAGCAATCCAGCTGATTACACTGAGCCTGAAATGAGCCTGTTTGGCTGCATTTTAAATCAGCCAGGAAATACTCCTAGAAGACAGGACTTCTCCAATGCCTCCACCACAGGGAGCTGAAGGACAAAGCTGAATGTTCTGTTGGCTTTTTTGTTTAAAATGAAAAAAAATATTTTAGTGTTGCATGAAATAGTCTAAGGTCTGATTTCCTTTAGGGCATTTTCTCAGTAAATTCTACCTGTATGGCCCACTAGGCTGTAAATGTTAAAATCATGCTTAAAATTACTTTATTATTACAGTATGATTAGAGTACTATTATACTATTATAATGTAACTGGAAGTCATCACTGAAGGACAGGCATACAGGAAGATGCTTTATGAAGGTTCTGGTAGTAATTGTGGGATATTTCACAACAGCTTTATTTTTTTTTGCACATAGCCTAAAGACACCCAGCAAGCACTTAGCAGAAAAGCATCTGCAGTGAATATGGAGAAATTCAAAAAGTTTGCAGCACGACGAAAATGGAAAGTAAGTCATTCAATACTTCTACAAAACACTGGTGGCATACAAATTCAGTAGCATTACCTGCTCCATGGAAACATCAGTGCCTCTGTCATTTGGAATAAATTAGGTGCTTGAGTATGGCAGTACTGGAGACTTCTTCGTTAGTGATCTGCATACAAATGCTTGTGCGTAGATTGTTTGTTTTATGCATCTAGCTGTATGCTGTCATCATCTGTCCTGGCAATGTTTCAGAGAAAAGGCATTTCTGAGTGTAGGTACATGTACAGGAATGCCAGTAAATCAAACATCCTTTAAGCAGGCCTCGCAGAATTAACTCTTCCAGTAGTTAATGCCAACACTCCACAGAGTAGGAAGGAAACAGTAGTCTCTTTTGCAAAGGATTTCTGGTCCGAGACTACCGAACTGTTTAGAAGGTTGGGATCACTTAATCTTTCCAGAACTGGGGCAAGGTATTAGCTGAAAGCTTTGGTCTGTGCAAGGAGCCATCAAGATGGTTATCCCTCCTCCTTCAGTGTGCATGTTGGGGAATTCACACTGAAGCTTAGCAAGGGCAGTACTGCGGTATGAGGAATCTGTTTATCATGAGCTGAAACGCGGGACAACAAAAGTCACTACTACTAGAAAAGTTTTATTCATTGCCAAGAAGTAGGATGATTTTGCTAAGCTGTGGACCAAGGCACAAAATACACAGCTATGCAGTACAATTTCTTTGCTGCAGGTTAGTGTTCATTAGGTGAACATCTATGATATTAACAAAATTTAAGTACTAGTCTGCTGTCCTAGAATGAAATGATGAGTCTAGGAATTTCTTAAACTGTTTTGTAACATGTTATTTAAAGGAATGCTGTCAGCTAATGTACACTCAGTTCAGGTTTTCTGTGTGTACATACTTTAAATTATGTATGTTTAAATGTTTTCAATGCAAACAACAGCATATAATACAAATCTGTTTTGCTTTGTATTTGAACAGCTTGGTGAAATAGTAGCAATCCAAAAATGTTATGTAGCTTTGCTTAGTACGTATGAATAGCCTATTTGGATTATAAATGTTAAAAGAGATTGAAGGTTCAAATACAATATAAAAAAGAGATGGAGAGTATTGAAGACAAACACCAATTTGTTTTGCTAATATGACAGTATTCCTTTAAAATCGCTGCAACAGCATCTTGTCACAAGTATTCTGGTTTGATTTATTTTTTCTTTACATATAGCTTTTTTCTTTTTATTTTTATAAAGCAATCAGTACGCTTGATATCCTTGTGCCAAAGATTATCAAGATCTTTCTTGTCCAGAAGTAACATGAGCGTCGCTAGGAGTGATGATACTCTGGTAAGTGTGTATTTACATGCTTAGAATGCTTTACTACATCTGAAACGTAACATTTTCTGAAATGATTCTAACAGAAATATTGGGCTATGGAAAATGTGCATCATTAATTTTGTAAGGCACCAGGGATCAGTTATCCATAGCCTGATCTTCTGCATGACACGAACCTTGAAATGTAATTTATTAATTACCATGGTGAAGCTGATAGCTCGTTCCAGAAAGCTGTCTATCTTGGTTTTGAAGTGTGATTCAGGAGGATTTTTTGTACTGTAGCTATTATAATGTGAAAAAGTTGCTTCTGAAATTCTCATGGCTCTCTGTAGTGTAAAATAATAATGCATTTTTTAACAGAATAATCAAAATCAATGAGATCCTGTTAGATCTGATGAATGCTAGACAGTAGTATCACAACAAGCAGTTGTTTAAGGAAGAAATTTTAAAGTTGGCCAGTATTCAGTTTGTGGTATTATATGTGTCTACTAGATTTAAGTAATCAAGAGCAATTGCTGTATGCTTTGTAATTACAAGTGCTTGTAAATCCAAAAGCATTCTTATTTAGCTTATTCTCCAGGTTTTAATATACGCTTCACAAATTCCCTGTGATCAGCAAAGTAGGTATGTTAATATGTTTAGAGCCGAGTAGCATCATCTTTTCTGTACAGTAATAGGCTCAAACTTCAAAAATTCTGTAAAGCCCTTTTTATCCATATTATCCATATTACTGAGGGCAGGTATGCCCTCAGTCCATCCTGTGCAACTCTGCACTCTTGTTTCCACTTACCCTCCTCTTGCTGTTTTGCTCCTATGCTCTTTGTTCTCTTGGTTTCTCCCTCCTTTTCCTGCTTCCCAAATCCCAGCTACAAAGTATGCCTTTTAACACTGGATCAGCATTTCACACCAGTGTTGCACCAGCAAGGATTGTACTGATGTTAATGTTCTAAAAAATCTGAAACCTTGAGAGAGAGGAGGTGGGAATGATCCAAATATTTAGCTCACTGAATTTCAGTTCTTTCACATTTTAGTGCATGAGAGAAAAATAAAGTTACACCTGCAAAGGCATCTAGGCTCATTACTTATGTTCTAGATTTTAACTGGTCCATTCGAATAGAAGAAAGTTTGGTCCAAATTACATCTACTGTGTCCTATTCCTGGATGGTGTGAAACTTGATACTCCAATTTGGTTTTTTTTGATGTTCACATATATGTATGGAATTAGTTTCATTTCATGCAAATATCGCATCTATTGAAAGTCCTAGGAGGAAAAAGAAAATACATCTAATAAAAGAAACCTGTTTGCACCCTCAGTGTGTAATGGGTTCGTGTGTAAGAAGAGGGAAGTATATTGTGCTAGAAAAAGTGCAGGGGTCTTTGGTGTGGGTTTTAAAATAATATGCATATGTGTTAACCGTGTGCTTCATGAAGGATTACAAGTTGCAGCCGAAGCACTCTAAAAGACTGAAAATTTTACTTTAAATTTTTTTTTAGATGTCTTGGCAGCTGTTGAGATAAGGATTTTTTCTTTGAAGATAACAATTTTTCTTCTTTCTCCTTTAATTACAAGGATGAAGAAGATTCTTTTGTGATGAAAGCTATTATTCATGCCATCAATGATGACAATGTTCCTGGGTTACAGCACCTTCTGGGATCTCTGACAAATTACGATGTCAATCAACCCAACAAGGTAGTGTGGGTCTGTGTTGAGGTGCGTGGGGGACTAGCTATCACCCTGTTGAAAAGAGCAATGTGGTTGTAAAATAGAAATGTAACACCTGAAATGAAAAGACAAGTGGATGCAAAATAATTCTGCCTTTCTTTAGGAGAAGTTTTAATGTGTTCTGTGTTCAGGCTTCTCAAACTACCTGAAAATGGAGTCCAACATGTTGTGGGGCTTTTGTGTCTTCTTTTTTTGCCTAGGCCTTTGAAAAACTATTAATCAAATTTATTGTCAAGAGCTGTGGTTTATCAGCCTTTGCTTTTGTTTGCAGTTGTTTTTTTCTTGTGGCAGATGAAGATGGCAGAATAAGTAGGAATAAACAGACTGCCAAAACTGACTTTGCAAAGCACTGTTAGAAACAAAAGTCCCATATTGCAGAAGCTGGTTATGTAAACATAAAGTTAGATGGTGTAGTTCATTTTCATAATGAAATGACTTGCCTACTAGAGCATTTCAGTGCACTGCTGCTGCAGTAATGGAACTGAGACCAAAAGACTGAAGTTCTATTGCTGGTTCTGCTGTTTAACCTTGGATAAATAATCTCTGCTCTAATTTTTCACTCTTTTGTATAGTTATATTGACTTTCATTATAAAGTATAGGATGTTTCAAAAAGATGGACCCAATTTGAAATCACTATATACAAATTCAGCTATTGTCTCAGTGTTGTCCTTACAGCATGTGGAGGGAACACAGAGCTTTTATAAAAAGGTAACTAAAACCTGGTAACTCATTAAACTGTCTGTAGATTTTTGTATAATTGTAACATGTTGCCATCATGAAATTGGGTCCATTTTTTTTTAAATACCCTGTACTTTGGGAAATATTATTGAAGAGCATTATGAAAGTAAAGCATCTCTTATTTTACTGTGGTGAATCTTGAACCTTCCAAGAAATCCCTGTAGTTTTTGTTGTAATGGTGCAGTTCTGTTTAACTTCCCCATGTGATGGTGGTGGCTTGTGTCTTTGAGGTGTTGCGACAAACACTCTATGTAACCTGGCTTAAAATTTAAAAATTAAAGAAATTGCAAAGGGGAACATCCTTGCCAAACTGGGCTAATGAGAGCTTAACGTTAATAGTCCTAATTTTAAAAGCATGCCTTTAGTGTGTGGTGTATCATTCATTAAATGTGAATTCACCTCAAAAATATGGATGATTGCTGTGCAATAAATTTCTTTGGACAAAGGGACAAATGAATCTCTATATCATATTCCCTGAAGGCTTAATTAGAAACTGGAACTCCAGAGTAAATCCCTCTGGCATCAATGCCTGTCTTCTATTCCACTCTCTTTTCTTAATCCTTCAAAAATTAAATGTATCATTCTTGCTTGTATTTCATTGTTAGCATGGTACACCTCCCCTGCTGATTGCTGCTGGCTGTGGAAACATTCAGATGCTTCAGCTGCTTTTAAAGCGTGGTTCCCGTATTGATGTTCAAGATAAGGTCAGTGTTCTGCTTTATCACCATTCTGAATAATTTTTTCAGTACAGTTAGCAGAGGAGGAACAGTTCAGACCAAGTTTTATTGGAAATGAAAAAATCTGGGCTGTAGAGCCCATTTTCTGTCTTCCACAGCGAAAAGATAAAAGCAATTAATTAATAATGTCATTTATTACCAGTGCAGATTTTGATCACTTTATTAGCTGAAGTAATTTGAATGATACTAATCTTAAAATGTAATTCATGCTTAGAAAATTGCCTCAATTAGTTTGAATTAGTGATTGCCCTAAAACACAGTAGAGAACTTTCTTTAATATGGAATGCTAAATGTACATTTTAATGATGGGGAATCATAGAATCAGAATGTTACAACTAGAACTCATATGTGATGGAGGGTGTGCTTTGCAATAAGTTTTTTTTCCAAATGTGTTCTAACAATCTGGGGTTCATTTAGAGCAAACTTGGAAGTACTTTCTGCTTCTGTGTCTAACAGATGGTAAAGTAAGCAGCAGAAAGGTTTTTATCTCAGGACTGTTCTTTCCAAAAAACTCCCTTACCAAGGGGAAGAGGATTATCCTTGCAGACAGTTAGTGATTTTGTTAATCATCTTTGCGTAGAGAGGTTTTTGTTGTCGTTGTTGGTATGTGGGATTGTAGAACCAATTTTAAGGGTTTTTTTTAAAAAAGGTAAATACGTACATATATGCTTGAGTAGGTGTTCAATATATCTGTGTACATCTAAGTGATACCTCAGCTGAAAATCTAGAATTAGGATTCTGTATTGATCAATAACATCTGTAATCCCGTATTTTTGACAGGCTGGATCTAATGCAATCTATTGGGCTTCTCGACATGGTCATGTAGAAACACTGAAATTTCTCAGTGACAATAAATGTCCTTTGGATGTTAAGGATAAGGTAAGAAAAAAATATTTTAATTTTTCATACAGAGAACCTTTTTTATAACTTCATCTCAGCAAAGATAGAGGTCTTTCAATTTAAATGGTTTTCAGCCGTGCCATAATTCCAATTTTGTGACTGGATTTAGTGTGGTTGTATAAGCTGACATATAGTGCTGTGATAACACAGCTTTAAAGTAGCTGGGTGTACTGATTATTTTCCTGACAAATGTTAACCGCGCGTGCATATTAAATGTGGTGAGTACATTGTGGGTAGGTGGGGAAGTACAAATCTAAATTAATTTTCACTTGAAGATGAGATTTCTCATTGGAACTCAGGGTAAAATCGTGATTCTGTTTTTTCATTCTTCTTGATTGAAAATCACTTTTGCCTGACAAGTAAATTTGACTGTTATTGAGTATAATGAAGCCTAACAATTTATAGCTGATGAGCACTTACCTTGTCTCTATCAGTGTTACTTGAGCAACATCTGCCCTAGAAACTAGTTGCTGTTAAAATCTCATACTGTAGTGATGTTTTTATCCTAGCCAAAGTTCCAGTACAGAGGCAGTTATACTTGTGAAATACAGTTTGCTTTATTGAGGGAACTAGTGCAAGGCGATGCGCATGAGCAGAAGTAGTGTTCGACTCACGATAGGGCTGCTAGGAAAGAGGTTACTCTCTTAATAAAAATACCATTTCTTTTTCACATAATTTCAACAAAAGGTTGCAAATAATAACATGTAATCACCAAAATATGTCAGGATATACCAAGGTGTTAGGCCAGCTACTTACATTTGTGTGCACAGGGTGCTGGAGGGTATATGGAAATAGTGTAAATAGAAATAGGACATCTGTTCCAACAGTGGCTGCACACGCCGCTGCCTCCTCGTATTGCTCAGGAATCCCGTTGTGTCTGTGACCTGGAACAAACTAAGTAGGAACACAAGTTCTGAAAAAGGAAGGTCTTTGAAGACATAGCTTGTCAGGTGGTGGTTTGTCTGTCACGTTCAGCTATGGTTGGTACGTGGGAGATCTCTGCTGACCGCAGCTGTGCTGCCAGGTTGTGGGGAGGGAGGAGACCCCTTGCAGCACACAGGCATTCATGCTGTACACAGTGGCATGTATCTTGGGGGGACATACCGAATTACACCAGCATATTCTTCTGTAATTGCAGTCTGGGGAGACCGCTCTCCACGTCGCAGCTCGGTATGGGCATGTGGATGTGGTTCAGTTTCTCTGTAGCATTGGATCCAATCCAAACTTTCAAGACAAGGTGAGTCATGGGCACTCTCTTTTTCTTCAATACCTAAGGCTTTAGTATGAGTGGTCAAAACTCTTCGTGTTGCCTTGCAGCCTCTGGCATGTTTGCATTTGAAAAAAGTAGCAGAATTATGGAGGTTTCGATACCTCTTAATAGATGAAGACTATGCAAAAAAAGTGTGCCATGAACCAACTACTGTTATAAAACACAGGTTTTCTTGAAAATGAAAGCTTTAAGATGAAGAAACTCAACATCACAAAGGTATGGGTGGTGGTATATGCTCTATGAGTTCAGCTAAAGGTTTTTATTAGTTTTTGCCTTGACGTCATCTTGGGTTTAGTCATCACAGGATTTTTCTGAAGTGTTAAGCACTCATTTTTGGAAATGAGAGGAGGGCTCAAGAGGGCTTCTTTAGAGCTCTGAACTCTTGTAAGAAAACAGGAAAGAAAAGGCTTAACAGAAAAAAAAAATCCATTTGACCCAAATTGAACTGTGTGTGTGGGTTCCACAAGCCTTCCCAAGTGCTGCATCCTTTAGGACTATCTTTATGTTGTTCGAGCAGCAGCAGGCTGAGGGACCATAGGATGTGCTATTTGGCTATTTCTTTTTCCTCAGTTTTCACAGAAATCTTGAATACAGGCCAAGTGCTCTGATATTATAATATTAGCATGGATTGTCTCCTGGTGTATATTTGCCAGGTACAGAAAGGTATCCCATTTCTCAGACTCTGACAGAATTACTTTTTTGGTGGGTTTTAATCTTCTCTGCTTTTCAGTGGGCTACTTTCAATGGCATGTTTTTGTAAAACATTTGACTTCCTTAATGATGTTCCACATAACTGTTACAAAGTGCAAGGAGATTGAAGGTGAATATTTTGAAGCCTCCTGGGTTCAAGCAAAAAGCAAATTAGAACTCCAGTGATAACTAAACTCAAAATGGTTGCCATTTCAAAGGCTTGTTGTGTTATGCATTTAAAGAACTTGGGTTTCTAAGTACCCAGGTCACTGCCTATACTCCTGACTCATTAGGATGTGTCTTTTGAACATGGTAGTCAGAGTGATCTGCCTTAAACTGCAAGTCTAGTGGGATATGCATCTCCTTGGTGAGCGATCTGTTTTAAATACTGGATTAGTCCCTCAGCACACAGTATGTAGAAGATGCATGTGAATAAGGATCAGTTTTCAGGTCAGAGAACCAAGGTAGTTAGCTTCAAGAGCATGGAGGCATTTAAACTAAGGTTGCTGACATCCAAGGTGTTTGTTGGTAGTTAGTTTTATGGTGAGAAATACTGACTCTCAGGATCCAGGTAATGCTGCAAATTTAGTGCTTGCTGTATTGGCTTGAGTTATCCTTGCTTTGAGAATGTCAGTATTAGAAATCACAACATCTTTTTAAAGGGCTTACCTCGTAGACTGTCTTCTCTTCTTTCAAGTCATCTTTCTGTCTTTCTAAGTTAAGCTG
Source organism: Streptopelia decaocto (assembly GCF_964273445.1). NCBI lineage: Eukaryota > Metazoa > Chordata > Aves > Columbiformes > Columbidae > Streptopelia > Streptopelia decaocto. The sequence continues at coordinate 30,884,685 of NC_138657.1, forward strand.
GGGAATTCTTCCTCCTGGCGTTTGGTTCAGGTCTGTTGTGTTTTTTTTTTTTTATTTTCCATTTGATAGGAAGAAGAAACCCCACTGCACTGTGCTGCTTGGCATGGCTACTACTCTGTTGCCAAAGCACTCTGTGAAGCAGGTTGCAATGTGAACATTAAAAACAAGGAAGGGGAGACTCCGCTCCTGACAGCATCTGCTAGGGGTTACCACGATATTGTCGAATGCTTGGCGGAACACGGGGCTGACCTTGATGCAACAGACAAGGTTAGTTTGAGTTGGTTTTGATCACAAATTACATCCAGAGATCATAGGTATCTCTGGATTGCTTCAGAGCCGTATCTCTGAATTGCTTCATTTGAATGCTGCAAGCCAGCATTGTTTCCATGATGTGGGTTTTCCGAGCAGTTCACACAGAGGCTATTTATGACACCAGTAAGTCTCTAAAGTTGCCCCCGAATTATTCTTCCACATTTGGGTTTTTGCTGATTCATTACCACCTTATCAATTATCACCTTATGAGTAACACTGTATGAAAATGTCAGGAACATTGGGTTCTGTAATTGGCAGCAAACTATTAACTTCAAAGAAAAAGGATAAATTTGCTGTTTGCCTTTGATTCTTATGGGTTGGATAAATCACACCTATTTCCACCTATTTCTGTTTTATTGCCTGGACTTCTGGTATGCTTGTCCTTTTAGCCACCTTTATTGCTGATAAATAGTTATTAAAGCAAATTCAGAAAAATACTTTCACTTCTAAAAGAGTTAAATTGTTTTTTTCCAGTCACATTGTCTCTTTAAATTGTTCCACAAAGAAAGAAAGCTCAGTCTCTGAAGTTACTGATCACTGAACAGATTGCATGACTTTTGCATCACTGACTTCTGTCAATAAACGCTAGAGAAGTTTACACTATGCAGCTGGTTGTTAGAGCTGTTCACTCTCCCACCTCCTAGGGAAGTCATCAGTAGAGAATGTGTATTTACATTTCATCCATTCCACTGCAAAGCCCAGTGGCTTAACAGAAATTTGCTTTCATCCCATAGCTGATTTGTTCTGACAAATACTATGCATCTCCCTGTCCCCACCCTCAAAATAAAGATAGAAAACATTGTGATTCTTGAGGCAAGGAGATGCACCCGTTTACATGAGATGATTGTGACTCTGCAACACACTTTGATGTTTAGCATTTTTGTATCTCACAAGTTATCTTGTGATTTCAGGATGGTCATATAGCCCTCCACCTTGCTGTGCGAAGATGTCAAATAGAAGTAGTTAAAACTCTCATCAGTCAAGGATGTTTTGTAGATTTCCAAGACAGACATGGCAACACCCCCTTGCACGTGGCCTGCAAAGATGGGAATGTTCCTATTGTGATGGCACTCTGTGAAGCAAGTTGTAATTTGGACGTCACTAATAAGGTAAATGGAATACGGGTACTGAACTACTTTGTTTAATAGCTCACCTGTTGATCAGATGACCTTTTCCAGTTCTCCGGTATGAAAAATGTGTTTCCTTTTTTTACCTCTTGAAGTGGCCAAAGGCGAAGTATTAAATGACTCACCTCACAAATTTACCTGTTTCAGTGGATAGGTGGTTAAAGATACATGAAGAAAGAGCCCAAGTGAATTTTACCACTCAAATCTAATGTTGACATATATGCCAACGTTCTTCCCTAGCTGTATAGATTTGCTTTGTGCAGATTACATCAAAGCACTGAACAACAGGTGAAATGCATTGCTGCTGGCCTTGGTTTGATGTGATTTAGTAACAGTGATTTATATACAGAAATGAAGACTGGTACATTTTGTGAAAAATCTGCTTTGAATTCTTCCAAATTATGTGGAAAGATCTGCACTGTCATTTTACAAGGGATTTAACTCAACTGCAGATTTTATTCTCTGTTATAAAAATAAGTGTCATATTGGCTGGTTTATGTTTATCTTCATTGAGTTGACTTATTAAAATAAATCCCAATCAATCATTTACCTCAAAGTAGAATAGCTTTAATTTATCTAATAAACAAAGTGTCACTGGCAGGGTACAGGAATCCTCAGAATGAAAATGTTAAACATAAAATTATTTTCAAAAGTTGAAGTCAGCAATCTGAGTAAGATGCTTTTTGGGAGCCTTCTCATTGATCATCATTTCACAGACACGTGACAATTGCAGAAACACTTGGTAAACGTTGTAACCCTAGAAATGTTGATTCCAGTACATATCATTGGGTTACTGCTAAAAATGTGAACTGTCCAAAATTGTTGTAAGTGCTTTTCCACAGAGAATGTGTAATAGCCGGTCTGTAAACTTTGACATACTGGTGACATGTTTGCTTCTTCTGTTGTGCTAGTGCTGCAGTGTATGAGATAATCAAACGTGACACTTTACAGGTTTAACATTCTGGCTTACCTCCTAGAGGCCTTTAAGAGAAAAGTAAGCTGTTTCAGGAAACTTTGCTTTGGTCAGTTTGAACAGGTTAAGTTCAGCCTTCAGGTTCTGCTGAGAGGCAGTGGGTCTTAGGGTTGATATTTAGCGCTGAGGGTCTTCCTCTGCCCTACTTAATTTTTATATACTACAAACTTTAGACTTTATTCATAGGAGTATTTAGGTTGCTATCTGCAGCGTGTTTCATTCAGATGTTCTAGCTTCTTTGTTTTTCTGGAAAAGTACATATACTGGCAATAACATTTCAAACTAACACTTTGATTAATTACCAAAGCACTGACCTTCCCTGTAGTATCCACCTGAAAAAAGTTGTGAGGCTTTTTGTCTTGAGGGTTGTCCAGTGCAATCAGTTTTGATTTTAATAATTAAAATCATCAAGTGCCAAGTGAAAAAACTTGCAATAATGAGCTCCCCAGTCCTTCCTCTGACCCTAAACCTCATTGACTAGGCAATTAAATCCAGATCCACAGATAAGAATGCATTTTGAGGAAGGTGAGTTAAAGCAGCACAAGTTTGGGTTAGCATCTCTCTTCATAATGGAGAGTGCTGTGGCCACAGAAGCTGTGGTTAAAGTCTGTGTCCCATTATTTTTTTAGGAGTCATTTATACTAAAGTGATTTTTAGAATGTTCTTTATCTGAAAGGGTCTAATAAAATAAAGAATCTCTATTTCTGGTGGTCCTCTTCAGCCCCGTAATGGAAGTGCTTTAACACAACAGCTTATCCTTGGTACTCACATCTGGCGTTGTCCCACATATACATAATACAAATTGGAGGCACCATTTATTTCTTCCACAGACTGCAGTAGAAGATTATACACATTTATTTAGAATCATAGAATCACAGAATCATTTAGGTTGGAAAAGACCCTCATGATCATGAAGTCCAAGTGTAAACCTAACACTGCCAAGTCCACCACTAAACCATGTCCCTAAGTGCCACATCTGCACACCTTTTAAATACCTCCTGGGATGATGACTCCACCACTTCCCTGGGCAGCCTGTTCCAATGCCTGACAACCCTTTCCATGAACAAATTTTTCCTCATATCCAACATAAACCTCCCCTGGCGCAACTTGAGGCCATTTCCTCTTGTCCTATCACTTGCTACTTGGGAGAAGAGACCAACACCCTCCATGCTACAACCTCCTGTCAGGTAGTTGCAGACAGTGATAAGGTCTCCCCTCAGCCTCCTTTTCTCCAGGCTAAACAGCCCCAGCTCCCTCAGCCGCTCCTCATCAAACTTGTGCTCCAGACACTTCACCAGCTTCATTGCTTCTCTCTGAACTCTCTCCAGCACCTCAGTGTCTTTCCTGGGGGACGATCACTGCCCTGATCCTGCTGGCCGCACTATCCCTGATACACAACAGAATTCTATTTACATTGAGGTGTAGAGTTTTGAGGTGCTGGGACATCTTTTCAGTTTCCAGCTGTCTGAAAGTTAGCTTTGCTTTCAAATACTCTTTCATTAAATAATTTTGAGAGTTTGCTTCTGAACGTAGGATTGAAATGGGGGGAGCGGTACTGAAAGCATGAAAATATGTGAAGTAAGAGTAAGGGAAGTTGTCAACAGAGAATACATAGTAGTGCTATTTACAACAGTAGCTCTGATCATGGAAGACAAGAAGTGGATGCCATGAGGACCTGTTGTCAGTGGAAATACTCAGGGGGAAAAGCAAAAATTGGGAAGCAATACTTACAGCACTTTCCCTGTGTCACTGAAAGCACAGATTCTTTCAGGCTGACTTACTGCATTCGTCCCTTTCATTCCTTTGGTGGAAGGGAGGAGACTGCAGATGCATAATCTTCAGCAATACTTAGATTGAAATAGAATCCAGAGCTTTAAAGGTTAAGGACTTAGTGTTGCTTAACTGGTTCATATTTAATTAAGCAAAATGCAATTAAATGTATTGGTAACTAGAAAGACATTCTCAAATATAGCCAAAAAACTTTAAAGGATTCCTCCGCAGTTGTTGGGGCTTTTCCTATAAAATATTTTCCCGTTTTTTAAGTAGTTGATCTAGCCTTTGTTTTTAAATGAGGTTTAAGCACTTGTGCTTAAGCTGTAATCAAAAGTATTTTTTCTTACAGCTTTTGCAAGACCTTTGCTTATATGTAGTTGTACAATAAGTTTGATTATTAGTCATGAAATTTGGAGTGAAGTTCTTTGGCTAACGTGATGACACTTTTTTCCCCATGCTAGTATGGAAGAACACCTTTACATCTGGCAGCAAACAATGGCATTCTTGATGTTGTCCGGTTCCTGTGTCTTACTGGTGCCAATGTAGAAGCTTTAACCTGTGTAAGTATTGAGAGACACTGTTACGCTTCTTGCTTCTTTGATGTATGATAGTAGGAAACTAATTCATCTCTAAGAGGAGAAGGAAAAAAGGAGAATTGTTTAATATAATTACATTTTGAAATTTAAGAAAAAAAAAATGTTAGGCTGTTGTATGTCCATAGCATGAAAAACGTTCCCTGTTGTCCACTTGTTCCTTCTTACAACTGCATTTGAAACTGATTAAAGCACAGTACAGCTACCACTTAACCTACAATTAAGAATTTCTTCACCCAAGAACTACTGGTAGCGCTGTGCTTTCTGTAGACGCAGTGCACCACTGTCATTAAGATGTACATCATTTCACATCACATAAAGTTACCATACAAATGTATCATATATATCTTAAATATTTTTCTTGCTTTCAGGGAATTAAATCTTTGTTTTCATTGTGGGAGATCTGTGGGTGCATGGATGAGTGAACTAGCATGCAACTGCCCTTGTAAAACAAATAATTTATGACAGATCAGTCAGCACCACTGCCTCCAGTTAGCACCACTGAAGGTATTTTTCCTTCTCACTAAGGTGAGAAATGTCCTTCTCCCAGCTGGCATATCCACAGCAGGAATGAAGTGGTTTTTGTTATGCACACCTCATACATACATTATAGGCATCATACACACCATTACCTGTGTTTTATTTTAAGACGCATTGAATCAGTTTACATTGCTATCACCACAACAGATGCATTTTGCTCAGAAGTAACTATTTCTCTATTGAAATTATGTTCTTATTAGATTTTAGTTGAGTCCAAGTTTTTCAAAGCTCTTCCTTACAAGGTATCCCTGAGGTGGCTGAAATGGAGGGAAGTAGGAGAAAACTTCTGTTTCATTTTCTTTACCCATTTGATAGAAAATATGAACATTTTTGTTGTTTTTCTGTACATTTAGCACTGTGGTTTTTTCCACTGTGAATCTCATGCAACAGGAGGCCTGAACAAGCTTAGCATCTAAAAATGACTTTTTGATAACTACTGGATTGCAGATTGCTGTGTCCCCTGTTGGTAATAAGGAAATACGCATGCAGTGGACTTTGTGGGGAGTTTTAGAGATTTTTGTTTGTCACCTGGTTTAGTCTTTAGTCCCTTTTTTCTTTTTTTTTTTTCCTTTTTTTTTTTCCTCTATGTCCCATTGTGTATCCATATTTTCAGTACTACGTACTCTAGAGATAAGATAGAACAAATAGGTGATGGGACAGTTGTGGAGCTGTGTCTCTTCATTTACACTATGATGGCTTTGTTGGTATAATTACCTCCGTGGACACTGTCCTTCCAAGATAAAAGTACTTTTTCTCCCTTTAGTTTAGATGAGTTTGAAGGAGATACTGAAGTAAATTATGCTGATACTAAATCTGGCAAACTGAATATACATAACTATCCATTACTCTGGTTGTGTTGTGGCAGAGAAAAGGGAAAAGGAGGAAGAGAGGAAGTGTATGTGGTGATTTTAAAAGCATTTCAGTTTTGCATTAGTTTGCTAGGTCCATTTTAAGCTGTTCTGAGAAGTCTTATTAACAGCTCTTTCTGAGCCACTGCAGTAGAGTTAATTAATTACCTTTTTCTTCTCTCTGAATGCAATTTCTTGGGAGCTAACTTTTTCAGCACTGTTCAGTAACTGGGCTGCAGTATGATTTCCCTGCCTCCTGCCCAGGCTAAAGCACATTTTATGACTAGTTGCATTTTTAATTTGATTGGACGAATGTTATGAAGTGACCTTAGCAAGCCTTGTGTTCTGGGCATATACAATCATTTCCAGTGTTTGAATATTCCCTAAAAATTATGTTGTGCTCACATGCTACCTGGCATCACATTCTTGGCTTCTCCTCACAGAAGTTTCTAAAATTGTACCAAGTTCAAAATTGTCAGATTGCTTAGAAATGTTGAATGCTTGCAAATGGCCACTTAAACTCATGACCAGCTCTTGCAGGCACAGCTGTCTGATTTGCAACAAAGGATCCAGTCAGCAATTGCAACAAAATATTACCACCAAGTGTGAAATAGGCTTTCATGGATCCTATAACCAAGCCCTTTTCAAATACCAGCTATGCTTACACATTGCCATTCCAGTGTATAGATACCCTGTACTTTTCAAGAAGGCTTGAATAGGAAAATAACTTACTGAAACCCATTTTCTATATTGCTTGTGTATACAAATTATATTACTTGTGCTCTACAGTTCTGCAGTGGACATCCAGAGAATTAAAAAGCCTCATCTTCTTCACAGTTTTGGACAAAAAAGGGAACTTTGTTCTGTTAATATCTTTTTCGTGGAAGCAAATGCTTTTTCTACTTGTTCTCTCAATCAATAAATTGATCTTCCAGCCTAATTTTCAACAGACATGTGAGCTGAAATGCTAGCATGTGTCAATTGTCAACATTTTAAAATGTTTTTTTGGGGGTAGATTGACCTAGAGTTCTTTCTGCTGTACTTGGTGCTTGTTGCTAATGCTCTGGCGTATCCTTCACCTACTCACAGGCCTTTCTGCCTGTCATGTTTACTGTGTGGTCTGACGACCATGGACTTCAACAATGATGCTTGTCAGGCAACACCCTTGCTGTGGTTTTGCTCCATCAGGGAAGGTGAGCTCGGACCGGGGAGCAGACAAGAAGACAAGCAGTGACATTGTCCTCACCAACAAGGGCCTGGTCCCACAGTACCCAAGCAAGGCAAGCAGGGCAGATCCAGTGATGGCCACCAGCTTCAGCCAAGAGTTTGGGTCACCAGACAACTCCATAAGAATTAAGCAGGTCTGAGGTTAAGTCAAAGTCAGGAATTGGGCTCGCTGACCATGATCAGCCAAGGGTATAGTGATAGTGAGGCAAGTCCATAGTGAAGAAACAGATTCAAGGAAGTCAGGGACCTGTTCAGTGGGATACATGGCCACATGGAGGCATGTAGCTGCAATATTGCTCAGGTGAGGACCAAAGACAAAGTACGTGTGCTGGCCCTAACCTCCCAATCCCAGTTAATCCGAAGTTCCTTCTGTATGAGAAGAGTGGTCTCCTGGCTGGGCAGCTAGCCTGCCATCAGGAGAACTGCTGGAATACTTCTAGTGCTTCTTGGCTTCTGTAGGTGGACACTCCATTGTCAAAGATATTTATTTCATATGTAGGGATAATAATTACAGAAACCTCAGGGACTACTTAAGACAATGCAGGTTTCACATTAAAAACTAGTAAAATCAAAGATAGAAACTCAAGAAAAATATATTAGTTTTCCAGTGCTACTTCTTAATAAGAGAAAGCTCTTACTGAGGGAGCAAAAGAAGCAAAGTGTTCATAAATTAGTTGCCTGTTACCAAAATATAAAACAATAGCATTAATGTTGTAGGAGTGAAAGTAGTGAGCAATTTTTCTTTCAGACTGTTTAATAGTAAACTGCTGACCTGTGAAACATAGGTAATTGAATGGCAAGACCAGAATGCTGAAGGCAGCTTTGCTTCTTTTATATTTGCTGATGCAATTTAAACCACATCCCTTACAATGTTCTTGCTTTCTGGAAACCTCCAGTGGCTCACACGCCACTGTCATTCTTTATCCATTAATAAACAACAGTTACCTGCTATTCATGTGAGTGAATATGCTGATGTGTCCCCTTTTTGTGAACTGTTTAAACTTCTAGATCTGTTCAGCATGTAATAGCTAGAAATTACTTGCATCTGACGGCAATTCTGTTACTGCCTTGAGCAGCCGAGCTGTGTTGCACATGATTTTCTTTATTGTGGGCAAAAGGAACAAACTGCTGCTAAAAATTTGTGTTTTAACAGGATGGGAAAACAGCAGAAGATCTCGCCAGAGCAGAGCAGCATGAACATGTAGCCAGTCTGCTTGCAAGACTTAAAAAGGTTGGGAATACATTAATTTTAACTGAGGTGTTTGTGTTTTTAAGGTGCCAAGAAAAGTTTGACCATGGAAAATCGTACAATAAGATATTCATCAAAGCCATTCTAAATAGCTGTAGCAAAAGTAGTGGAATGCTGGAATGATGTCTTTCCCCATCCCTGTCCCCTCCTCTTCATTTTTAGGATGAAATAATGCCCTCAGTTAAAACTATTATGTACATATTAGGAAAAATGGCTAATCCTGGCTGCACCATTGATTTATTTTATCCTGTCTCTGACAATGCCTAGCAAAGTATTTAGGAGAAACTGGAAAGTAAACTATTAAGAATTAGTGTATCCCACAAGAGGACTTATTTCCTCACCATCACCATTTTATTTAGACTGGGGTTATGAAGTAAGAGGGATTTGCGCCTCTTCTGGAAACTGTAATACCACGTGGCATAGTTACCTAAGTTTCCAGTGTCTTTTTCTAATTCTGCTATTTCAGTATCTCCAAATCCCCTTACAACCAGAACACAAAGCTGATCTGGCCTTGTTGTAAGGCAGAAAATCTGACACATCTGATATGCATTGATTATTCTGGATAGGCAGCATCACTCCTGCCACGAAGGTTCAGGAACCACTTGCCTGGAGAATCCAGGTAGCAAGCAGATAAAACAGTCTTGTTTTAACTATGCTAATGGGTCTGTGGAAAACTGAAATAAATGACCACTTAGGAGCTGCAATAGAATATGGTGTGTACCAGACGTTTCCAAGGTAAAGTAGAATCATGTCCTTTAGTCATTCAGTAAATCTATAATTGTAAGATTGTGAAATGTATTGGTGAAGATGTCAGAAAGTGCCAGAGTTCTGATTTCCTTTGCAATGGTATCTTTTATAAATGTTTGTTGTAACAGGTTCTGTTTGCACAATTATATCCCTATACCAAACCGTTGCCTGTTCCTGCACGCAGGTGGATAAATTTGTGTTTTAGTCATTATATAAATACGGAATTAATATGAGTTGACCTAGAACAAAAGGGAGGAGATCAGATAAATCTCTTCTGAAAGAGACGTCAGTAGATGTAGCTGTCTTCTTGATAGCAGAGTCTACTTAATTATTGAAGACCTGCCTATATATGTGGGGAAACTGTATGACAGTTATATACTTCATCAGAGTATAGTTTGCAACTGAGAATCTGATGACTTGGAATTAATAAACTACATCGAACCATTGCAAATATTGTAGTACTCCTCAAAATAGTCAATATCATCTAGTAGAGAACGTACCTGACGCTTGTTTTATTTTCAGTATCTGTGGAGGGTTTTGTCCCTTACAGGACACACATGAAGAATGTCCTGTCATAGTGACTCTTGGAAAGGATTCAGTATGAGCTATGAGGGTGTGCAGTATTTACATTGTGACTAACTTATTTAATAAATGCCTGTTAGTGAGGAAGGAACTGAATTATATGAGCTACTATTTGTGTCAAATTTCTCAGCTTAATTGCTGCATGCTTATAATTTGGGGGAGCTGTAGGTGCTCGTTCAATGACTCATCCTACAGTTTAAACTCAATACAAATGTAGAACACATCTACTCTCTCATCTCCAAATGAGGGAATGAAGGATGATGCCTTTGCCCTTCCACCTTTCTGCTATCTTCATGTTTCCTTAAAACAGGTCTTTCTGTGGTGAGAGACACTTGATAGTTTTCTGTCCAGCACTGCATCCCTTTGTTGAGCTGATCTTCCAAACTCAGCTTGTGTGGGAAATAAGAGCATCCATGTCTGATTGCCTCTTATTGGGCAAAGAGTAAAGACAGATTTTATTTGTTCATTTTCAATTCTGTTTCTGGCTGGAAGAGAAGGAGTATCCTTCAGATACCACAAGACAAGATACAGAGGGGTAATGTGGGAGCCCAAAGTGGAAAGCTTTTCTGTAGGAGATGTGATTGGGTTTGAGGAAAGCCCGTGTAGGAGGGTGAGACTGCAGCTGTGGAAGAGACAGTGAATGCACACAGGGCGAAATGTGAGAGGAAAAATAAGTAGGGAGGCAGATCTATTTAGGCCTGAGAGTAAAGAGGGAAACCAGCCTGGAGGGTGTACACTTGTAGTAGAGGGGTAGAAAAATGGAAAGTGGATAGTACGCGAGAAGTATTTTAAGGTAAAAAAGAGTAATTGTATGGGGAAAGGAGAGGCAAGAGTGATTTGGGAAAAGCAGTATTTATCTTGCAAAGAACTGAAGTGGAAATAAAGAGAACTTGGTGGAGGGAATGGGAAGAGTACAATTCTCCTAAATACAAGAATTACAGAAAAGTTAACATGAAGGAGGGAAATGCACATTGACTTTTCAGATTGCTCAGGTGGTAGCCATCACTGCAAAATTCTTAAATGCTGCATGTATATTATATAGAATTCTGGATATTGCTTATGCTGCTGTGACTGACAGGTAAGGAGAATTGCTACTGAAAAAGGCTAGCTTTTCCACCTTTGCTCTCTCCATCCGAGGTCAAAATGATCCCATTCGCTGATATTGAGCCTGAAGTCACATGTGACTTCCATGAGACTCAAGGTGGCTCTAGAGAGCAAGCTGTCAGCTGTGCCTTGTCTGCCTGTCCATTCCCTTCTGCCAGTAGCTGATAACTTGAATGATGAGGCAGATGAAGGAACTAATCCAGATGAACACCAACCTGGCAAGAAAGAGTTACCTAAACCTTAGGTTTTGAGTGTGCTGTGAGGCAGAAGTTCCCTGCCACATGTTAATTTCTTCTTCGCTTTGAATTTTAGGATACGCACCGGGGGCTTTTCATCCAGCAGCTGCGGCACACGCAGAATCCACAGCCTCGGATCAAACTGAAGCTGTTCGGATACTCTGGTGCTGGGAAGACAACCCTTGTGGAGTCTCTCAAGTGTGGCTTGATACGAAGCTTTTTCCGAAGACGTAGGCCTAGACTTTCCTCAACAAACTCAACCAGATTTCCCCCATCTCCTTTGTCTTCCAAACCTTCAGGTATGTCTTCAAAGATGTAACATTTGAATGAGAAAACATTTTCCTCTTAATCTGTGTAGCTCCTAAGGAAGAGCTGTTGGGTACACTACAAAAGGCAGAACAGGCTTAGTTTGTAAGAAACTGAAGCAAAGCAGAGAGGGTATTGACTTCTCTGTGTGCAGGCTCGTACCTAAAATAAGAGCGAAGAAAAACATGGGTGTGGAAGGGTGTAGGAGTAGTTAAGGTTTTGTTTACTCATATGCTGCATAAGTGAACTTGGACAGTGGAGGACAGGACTTCTGAACAGTGTTGTTTATTTTTCACAAGAAGTCCTAGGCTAGAAATGCCACTGTCGTTGTCAGATTCTACTATCACGATTTTGGGGATTGTTTTGTCACACAAGCTAACTCATCACTTTCAGAAGCTCAACTTTAAACTGATGTTCAGAAGTAGCCTTACTACTTAAGTTTTAGGTGGGGTCAGGATTACCTTGTTATTTAGAAACATTTGGATAGTACTTGCAGGTTTAGATGTCCTTCGTTTTTTAGTAATGTCAGAACATGTCTAGTAGTAGAATTAATGTCTACTTTCTCTCTAGTCACCTTACAAAGGTACAAGATACTTGGGGAGTGACTTGACAAGAGATACCTGGCACAGGGATTGTTTTTGCAGTTGCTCTTCACCTAGAACAAGGGGCTCACATCTGTGACAAAAGAATAAAGAAATTTACTACATGAGCCATTGATTTATTTATCTTACATTACTGTGCCACACAAGGGGAGATAAGTCACTCAAGGCACTTCCTGGAGGCAGGTGCAAGAAAGTTTTGACTAAAGACAGGTTTGGGGTTTTTTTAATATATATTGGTTGGTACTATAACCAGAGGATAGGTGTTATGTGTTCATACCATCATAAAATCAGACAGGACTGCCAGTCATATTGGCAAATAATTATAGAAATCATGGTGATTTTGAAGCATGCAGCTTACCTAGATATAAAGCCAGAAACTTGTGCAGTTCTATGCAAACAAAGCCAGTATGGCATTGTTTTAATGTTTGAATTTTTGGGGGTTTTTTTTGTTTCAGTATCTGTTCTTTTTGGATGAAAATCAGCATATAACATGTAAATACTGTTGTGAGTTGAATGACATAATCAGATAAACATTAAACCAGTACACTTTGGTCCAAACTTGATTATGTGCTGAGGATTGTTTAAATTCTGTAAAAACAAGTGTGTCAAGTTACCATGTATTTATTTACAAGAGCCTAAAAATTTAAATGTTGCACTAGAAGATCAAACATGATAGTTTTACAGCTGACAGGTAGTTTCTTTCTGTATTAGAACCCAAATATTGGACTTCAGCTTCTAGTGGAGGAAAGAAGTGTTTGCTTTCTCCACTAGATGGTGCAAGTGCATTAAAAACCCTTTCATTTCTCTTCTAGGGAATCTGAATCACACATGAACTAAACAGATTGCTTATTAGAAAAATAATTTTGATTATGGGCCTGCTCTTCTCCCCCACCTCACGAGAAACAGTTGTTACACAGTGATATTTTTATCCTTACATACAAGAATCAATTTTATGAAAATGTAGTATTTCCATGCCAATAAAAATAACCATGCTATAAAAACACAGCTCTTAGCTAAAAAAGCAGTATATCTTTGCCACATTGAAGAACTTTAACTAATGAAAGCTTTCATTCCCAAATAATGCATTTATCTTCTCTGCTTCCGACCCCGAGATATATCTGCTAAAAGGCAAGAAGTGCTAGATGGGGTCACTCTAATTAATTTTCGTTTTCATCATTCAGAATAAGGATGTAGTTGTGTATGTTCACAGCTTGGTAGTCATCTCCTTTCTTTGAAGAGCAACTTGGTTTTCTTAATCAGCTTTTACGCCTTGCATACTTATTTTGAAGTGACCGGGTTGTGATTTTCATATGGTTTGTAATCTCATTTTCCTTTCCCTGACCCAGTTTCAGTGAGCATTACGAATCTTTATCCTGGTTGTGAGAATGTCAGCGTGAGAAGCCGTAGTATGATGTTTGAGCCAGGCCTGACCAAAGGGGTGTTAGAAGCTTTCGTTTCACCTGCTCATCACTCTCACTTCTCTGCTGATGACCAGTCCACCAAGGCCATTGACATTCAAAATGCCTACTTGCACGGTAAGCAGAGCCCTGGGACTGCATGCCTTAATGCTGCGGGACAGTTAACGCCATGTTGCTTGTTTCTAAAAATAATTTTTTTAAAATCTGACTTAATATAGTAGTGACTGTGGTTGAGAATCCAGCACGGGTGGGGTTTGGTTTGTTTGAGCAGAAAGTAAATCTGCATGAGGTTCTGTACCTGTAATACACATAGGAATCACATGTGTCAGATCCTTACAATATCACATATAAATGCTCTTGTGATGAATAAGTGGGACAGGAGGAAAGAGGGATTTGGTATAATAGGAGTGAGTTGGCAGACTGGCTGCTAGCATGAAGGCTCCTTCACCTATACCGTATGTTGTATGGGAATCTTATCAGATTTGATCTAGTCTCCTATACCCAAGTGTCTGCACCATATAAGTGGTTCCCAGCTGTATGAAGGACCTACCATTCTCACCCCATGACATGGCTGGAGCATGTTTGGTGAGTCCTGGAGCTCACCAAACATCATGAGTGGAACTTCTGACTTAGTTTTTTCTTTTTGTAAGGAAGCTAACTGCTTTGCATTTGAAACAAGTTAGCAGTGAGAAGGGTCAGTCAGGAGAAGTGTCACAAGTACATATGTGGTGTTTGACTATGAAGACCACATAAAATGGTGTATATACACGACCAGGCATCCTAATAGTTACACAGATTTTAAGGTCTCTCCCAGTGGGGTCCCTTCTTAATACTGAAAATGTTGTGCATGCCTTCGCTGCAATTTTGAGGCTAAGTTAGGATTAATCAAGATTTTACTTTATAGAGAAAAACCTGTTTATGAATACAGTATATGCACACTAGCACATGCAGTGACAACCATTTGTCCTAGATGCTGAAGAGTTTGGCATGTAGCTAAAGCTGCTTGTTTCCCCAGGCTTATTTCCTCTTTTAGTGTAATTTGAAACCAAGTCGGATTCTGCAGTGAAACAGAGTTGTGCAACAGACTGTCAGAAGAGGTTTCTTTTCTTTTTCTGTCCTGTCTTGATATAGAAGGAAAGTGTGCATATGGGTGTACTCTAAATAGCTGTACTCATAAGAGCAGATTTGAGGTTTCTGGCTTCTTTTCTTCTAGAAGTCTGAGGTGCATCTTAATCAGCATTCATTTAAATAGAGGTAGTACAAGTGCATCAGACTTGGCCTAATCAGATGGTGAGGCTGGGAAGTGCCATACAGTGCAACACACTCATACTCTTCTTACCTGAAGCTAAAGGAGATGGCAAAAAGCAGCATGGTGCTGTTGGGATCATTAATGTGCTGATTCTTCAGTCCTGATTTAACAATGTGATGTGAATGCTACAATTCTGTAAAGCAAAGTGGCTTCTTTGAGAACACCCTTCAGCTGTTTTTAATACCAGTGGTGGCAAGTTAAGGAGAAAAATTAATAAAAATGTTGAGGTCTTACGGGTAAGCAGGAAAAGAATGGGGGACGTTATTGTTGTTTTTCAAGGAAATTAGAAGATCTGTTGCTCTTGTGCAAGGCAAAGGGCAATTTAATGTGTAAAACTGCACGCATTTGACACACAGGTGCTTCCTTGTGGCATCCACCTGGATGTCCTAGAGAAGTGAATGTGAGAGAGGAACAACAGATTCTGAGGACCCAACTTCTCTTTATTCATGATTGCATTTTCAGTCTTGTTTTCTCCTATGCATAAAGGTTATTTTTGTGAAGTTTAAATCAAATTAACTTCTTTGTTTGTCTTTCCGTGGTGGAAAGATGCTTTGTGCTTACTGACAAAGTGTGATCTCTTCATCTGTTTGTCTGTTTTTCAGGAGTTGGTGATTTCAGCATCTGGGAATTCTCTGGGAATCCTGTATATTTCTGCTGTTATGATTATTTTGCTGCAAATGATCCCACTGCAATTCACATAGTACTTTTTAGTCTTGAGGAGCCTTATGAAATCCAGTTAAACCAAGTGACCTTTTGGCTTAGTTTCCTGAAATCATTAGTGCCAGCTGAGGATCCAATAGGTATGTTCTTCTGCCTATTAATGTTCTTGTGTTTCTCTCTCAACTTTGTACAGCCCCTGTGTTGAGTGCTGTTATGTGTCTTCATCCTCATGCATTCAAACAAACTACACAGGGTTTCTTAGAGAAAGGGAATTTTATCTGTGGAACAAGTCTGAAGAGCTGTACACACCACTTAGTCCAACTGGAAATGGTCATGATGTACAGTGCATCCTCTTGTGGCACTGGGATTTACATCTGTAAATGGCAGATGAAGGGTTTTTGTCAGATAAGCTGTGTGGAAAAGTGTTTCAGAGGGTTGGATGCATTTAAAAACAGGTTTAGACACACTGCTTAAATTGTGCTTATGTCTAACCCCAATTAACAGTTTGCCAGCACAAATTAGTCTTGTCAGTAAGAACAGGACAGAATGATTTTGTGCAGTGACATTACCTCTCAGTGCATGCCACTTCAGTATGTGTAACCAGAGCTGTATTTGAACTTCAGACATATTAACCTTTGGTGCATCAAGGTGCACAAAAAAAATAGTAAATTTCACTTTGTATATTCTCAGATTTTGCACAGGTTTTAAGTAAGTTTGCTTGTTTTATATTCAAGCTTTCTAACTGAAAGTTACTGGCAGGCAAACAATTTACATACCTTTTTTTTCATTAAAAGGTGTGTAGATCTAGGTGTAGATACCATGTAACTTGTTCGTGTTTGTAGCTGAGCCTTGGTCTGCAGACAGTGGCCCTTTCATGGGTGAACCACGCTCTGACACATCTTGGTGCTGTCAACCGAAATGTTATTCCAGCCAGTGGATCTAACTCAGCATTCATGGACATTTATAATGCTGCTAGGGACTCACCAGACGAGTATATCAAATACTTACATAGTGCATGGAGTATTTTCCCTCTCTTTTTGTCTGCTCGATTCTATATGCCTTATCTCAGCCAGATAATGATGAGCCAAGGCCTTCAGTTTGCACTTAAGGCATCTGCATGTCTTACATTTTCCATTTTAGGTCAAATCACAAGGTTAACAATCTGAGCATTTCGATCTAACCAACATGAAATTTCTTCTGGAAGTAAAAGCACAGAAATTTGCATTAAAGTATCAAGGCTGAAAATCAGGCTGATTTGCAATTGCTGAAAGCATTTCATGGCTTTCATAAGTCAAGCAAGGAAACTTAGTTCTTGATTTGACCAAGTTAGAATTTGAGTTAATTGTTCTTGCTGATCTAATTATCAGCATTATTTAAATGATTTGCTTAAATTAGTGTATATACTGCTCAGCTCAGTTTTGTATTATTACAAATATCTCAAGTAATACGTAGTAACTTATTTAGCAGAAAACTTAAACTTTTGGCATTTCCAGTCATTTTGTTTTAAGTCCTTCAGCTGCCAAAAAAAAAAAATCTTACTACCTTGAAATATTGACCTTGAAGTGCTATGCAGAGATTTGGGAAGATGTGGCATTTTATGAATGAATCAAGATTCTTTAGCTCTTAATTGTTGATAACTTCAGTGACGTAAGCATATTTCTCCCATGTGACGTTTCGTCAGGCAAAAGCAGCAAGATTATATGTACTGTCTTCTTAAAAAACAGTCTGACAATGTCTCCTCTTTTCTGGAAGATCAGTTTGAGAAAAGATTGAAAAGTGTGTGTTCCGTCCTGTCACCTCATTCATGCCATTTGTATCTTTTTTTCTCATTCTTTTTCATGGTGTCTGCCAGGCTTTCCTACTTAACTCTCACCTAAGTGAGAGGTCATTGTTTGTGTAAGTACTGCAAAATAGCATTCATACCAACATATGAATGTTGTAGACATTTTGTGTTCCCCTTATAATCCTCTGCTTTGCACCTGTAGTATTAAGGACCATCCAAAGATAATGAGAAACCCTTTTAAGATGCTGTTATTTGCAACTGTTTTTTCTCACACTATTATAGTTTGTAGTTAATAGATATATCATTAGTGTTCTTGATTAATTTTTTGTTAAAACAATGAAGTGATAGAATATCGACATATCTGATAATAATCAAAGAATTTAGCTGTTCAAATTGGACATGATATAGATAAGGCTATAGGCAGATAACAGCCAAACCACCAGGTGTATAAGCACAGTATGGCTATGCTTAGAATTGGTAAATGCACTGCAAAAGGAATTGGTATGAAGAATGTAAAATGCACTGCTGCTTTCCTGGCTCGGTAAGGCAGCCATCTCCGCAGGCTTGTCTCTTAGTGATGGAGTGCTCTTGTTTCTCTTCTAGCATTTGGTGGAAAGCTGAAAAGTCCCCTGCGTGTCGTTTTGGTCGCCACACATGCTGACATAGTGAATCTTCCTCGCCCTGTTGGAGAGTTTTGGTATGACAAAGACATGTCCTTGTTGAAAGAAATCAGGAACAGGTGAGTGGGGAGTTTATTTATACGTAGTGTTTAAACATGTCAGTTGGAAAGAGGAAGTGCTAAAAGACATAGAAACAAGTAAAAGGTTTTTATGTGGCTTAAGTTTTATGATATTGTGATACACTGAGTATGTTCAGCAAGCTTATATTATGGAAGAATTGCAAAAAATTACAAATATTACAGTTAGCAAGCTGCCTTAAGCAAGCTAAATTTGAGAGCAGCTACACTGAGGGATATGGGACAGGCAAAGAGTAAAGTCAAGACCCTGAATTTTAAGAAAACAAACTTCCATCTCTTCAAGGAGTTAGTCAGTACGACCCCCTAGGAAAGGGACAAAGGAGCAGATCTGGCAGATCTAAAAAGATGTTTTCCATCCAGCACAAGAGCTCTCGATCCCCAGGTGTAAGGAATGGGGTAAGGAGGGCAAGAGGCCAACGTGGCTGAGTGGAGACCTGCTGGTCAAACTAAAGAGCAAGAAGGAAATGCACAGGCGGTGGAAGCAGGGACAGATGTCCTGGGAAGAACATAGAGACACTGCCCGGTTGTGCAGAGATGGGGTCGGGAAGGCCAAGGTGCAGCTGGAGCTGAACAAGAATAACAAGAAGGGCTCCTACAGGTGTGTCAACCAGAAAAGGTCAAAGGAAACGTAACCCCCTGAGATGAGCAAGACTAGAAAACTGGTAAAAACAGACGGTGAGAAGGCTGAGGTACTTGGTAGTATTTTTGCCTCAGTCTTCACCGGCAAGCTCTCTTCCCACACCTCTCCAGTGGATGAACTACAAGACAGGGACTGGGGGAGCAAAGTCCCTCCCAGTGTAAGAGAAGATCAGGTTTGTGACCAGCTGAGGAACCTGAACACGTATAAGTCTATGGGACCTGATCATACACGTCCCAGAGTCCTGAGGCAATTGGCTGATGTAGTTGCCAAGCCACTCTCCATGATATTTGAGAAATCAGGGCAGTCAGGTGAAGTCCCTGGTGACTGGAAAGAGGGAAACATAGCAACCATTTTTAAAAAGGGTAGAAAGGAGGACACTGGGATCTACTGACCTGTCCACCCCACTCTGTGCCTGGGAAGATCATGGAACAGATCCTCCTAGAAGCTATGCTAAGGCACATGGAGGACAGGGAGGTGATTTGAGACAGCCATGATGGCTTCACCAGGGGCAAGTCCTGCCTGACCAACCTAGTGGCCTTCTACAATGGAGTAACTACATCAGTGGACGAAGGAAGAGCTATGGATGATGTCTGTCTGGACTTCTGTAAAGCCTTTGACATGGTCCCCCACAACATCCTTCTCTCTAAATTGGAGAGGTATGGATTTGATGCGTGGAATGTTTAGTGGTTGAGGAACTGGCTGATTCGTCACACCCAGAGAGTAGCAGTCAATGGCAAAATGTCTGAATGGACACCAGTGACAAGTGGTGTCCCTCAGGACTCCATACTGGGATGAGTACTATTTAATATCTTGATCAATGACACAGACAGTGGGATCAAGTGAACCCTCAGCAAGTTTGTGGATGACACCAAGCTGAGTGGTGTAGTTGACGTGCCCGAGAAACAGGGTGCCGTCCAGAGGGACCTGGACAAGCTCAAGAAGTGGGCCCATGGAACCTCATGAGGTTCAACAAGGCCAAGTGCAAGGTCCTGTACCTGGGTTGGGGGAACCCCCAGTATCAATACAGGCTGGGGGATGAAGGGATTGAGAGCAGCCCTGCAGAGAAGGACTTGGGGGGCACTAGTAGATGAAAAATTGAATGTGAGCCAGCAATGTGCACTTGCAGCCCAGAAGGCCAGTTGTATCCCGGGCTGCATCAAAAGTAGTGTGACCAGCAGGTCAAGGGAGGTGATTCTGCCTCCCTCCTATGAGGACAGGCTGAGAGAGTTGTGGTTGTGCAGCCTGCAGAAGAAAAGGCTCCAGGGAGACCTTGTTGTGGCCTTTCAGTACTTAAAAGGTGCCTATGAGAAAGATGGGGACAGACTTTTTAGTAGTGCCTGTTATGACAGGACAAGGGGTGATGGTTTTAAACTAAAGGAGGGGAGATTCAGGCTAGACATGAGGAAGAAATTTTTTACTATAAGGGTGATGAAACACTGGCCCAGGTTGCCCAGAGAGCTGGTAGGTGCCCCATTCCTGGAAACATCCAAAGCCAGGCTGGATGGAGCTCTGAGCAACCTGATCTAGTTGAAGATGTCCCTGCTCATGGCACCGGGGTTGGATGAGATGAACTTTGAAGGTCCCTTCCAACCCAAACTATTCTGTGATTCTGTGATTCTGTACTGTCTGTCATAGTAAAACATCATAGCATAATCAGTAGTTAAACTTGTTCATTATTCCTTGAAGAAAAATACCTCTTGTGTTATTTAAGACTGAAGACTGAAGAAATAAAACCAGATTTGGGACCAAGTAAATAATTTCTTACCTTTTCTCTTTTAGATTTGGAAATGATCTGCAGATTTCAGACAAGTTATTTGTCTTAGATGCTGGAGCATCTGGGTCTAAAGACATGAAGCTTCTCCGAAATCACTTGCAAGAAATAAGAAGCCAGATAATTTCTGTAAGTAATGTCCAATGGTCTGGTTTGGGCCAGCAAAAATGTGAAAATTGTGTGTAGTAATTTACTGTAAATTTAGCACTTATATTGTGAAACCTAAAGAAGCAAGTGGTATATCAATTTTTTGGGAGCATGCATGACAGACCTGGTGATAAACAAACTCCTGACATCAAAGATTCAGTCAGCATTTTCAAAATTTTAAGTATTTTACACAGGCCACCAAAATTATTTCTCTTGAAAGGAAACAGTTTGAGAATTTCAGTTCAAAGGTACAGTTTTGTATTTTGAATTTACAGTAATTGGATTCCCGTGTTTACCCTTTGTTTTTTTTATTTTAATCCTTTTTTATTAATATATTATTATAGAGAAACAGAATAAATTTCAGGCAAATAAGTTTTTCGTTGAAAGAACACCGGAGTAGAACAGTTCCCTCAACTGTTAGAAAGATAATTCCCGATATAGATCTGTGAACTGAATATCTGTTCACTTTTTATTGCAGTTTTTTACTGAGAAATATATGCTTGGAGTTGCATTTATGTGTGTAGGTATATGTATATGAGAGTAAAGGTAAAACAGGCATGGTTTGATGTCATCAGCATCAATCTACAAGACTTCCATACTGGGGGTGACCCAAGTCAGGTTGTTTTGTAGCCTGTGCGAAATAGATTTACATTTCTTCATACCAAAGGCCCTCTTACTTGTGTGGCATACCAGCAAGACTTTCTTTAATGAATTAAAAGTGAGTTCATTCTGTAGGATGAGGAAAATGTTTTGGTTTTATACAAAATTCAGCCTATTTTACATTCCAAGTGGTCTCCTGATTGAATAAGCTTTTCTTCTCTGTCAAAACTGTCATAGCCGTGGTCACCAGCTCAAAATTTAGAGGGCCTTGCTGCATAAGAATTGTGTGCTGTGGCTTGAGAGTTTAGGATGAAGACATCAGTGATGTCCAAGACAATCAACAGATGAAAGTACCATCTTTACCTCTTCTCTGGTACTCTGCTGTCCCACTTGTTGAAGTAAATTGGTCCTGTACAGATATTGATGAGTACAGATTTTAATTAAATGTTGATAATATCTGAAATAAAGTTTAATTTCTAGATGCATTAAGTCAATTGATACGTGTTGCAGTCACTGTTTCAGGTGATCAACACATTTGACAAGGCAGGATTATATAAACCCAGATTTGTTCCACATGTCAGGATTCCCTTGCTAATCACGTCGATCTTTGGAAAATCTGCTTATTTCAGTGAAAAAGTTGTTTCTGGAATTCACTTCATGAAGAAAAGTTAGATCTTACAGCGAGTTAATGCTAGATGGAAGAGTAAGGGTCTGTCACATGTGAAACTCTTTACATGTGAATGTACATCATGAACGCATTAGACCTTGTAATCTCCATTCAAACAAACCAACCAAAAAACGCAACAGTGCTATTATTCTCAGCAGAGCAGAATTACAAATGAATGTTTTCTGTGTTTTTTTTTAAGACTTGCCCAGCTATGACTCACCTGTGTGAAAAAATAATCTCCACACTGCCTGCATGGAGAAAAATGAATGGACCCAACCAGCTGATGTCCCTGCAGCAGTTTGTGTACGATGTACAGGAACAGCTTAATCCCCTAGCAAGTGAAGATGATCTACGGCATATTGCACAGCAGTTGCATAGCATAGGAGAAGTAAGTGTTTCTATCTGAATTTGCATACCTTTATTACCAAGGCACTGCTTTCATAGAGTATTGCTTAATTAGGGATTTAAGCAAGTGCCTGCAGTTACTTTTTTTTCTCCTCCCTCGTAGTTTTATCATAAGAAGAAGGGACTGATTAATAAAGTTTTTTGTTATTTTTATTATCTTGTGGCTCCTATTTCATTCAAGATTATTTCTTTGAGACAGGAAGAATTAGTTTATTGCTATACTTGTAGAAATATAAGATACCCAGAAAGGATAAGTATGCTATCATCTTCATATGAGAAATTCGTGTGTATTCACACAGAAATTTGTGTGTGTTCATCAGAAATGGAATCATAGAATAACACCTTTGCATAAATAGCTTGCTAAATAGCTTGCAGGCCATGGCTGGGCTTTACAGCTGTTGGGCTTTAATGGCTTCGTTAGTAGTGGAAATCAAGAACAAGATCTGCTCTTTGTTCTGAATACTTGCAAGAAATTAAAATGCACTGTTTGTTTTTTCTCCTGTCAGCAGTGTTAATTAAATGATTGTGTTGGTAAGTTAGGAAGGAGAGAACATGGGATGTCATTGTGTACTTCATGAGATGTAAATAGTAACTTCCTTATTTATAAACAGATTAACATTATGCAGAGTGAAACTGTCCAAGATGTTGTGCTTCTGGATCCTCGCTGGCTCTGTTCAAATGTCCTTGGAAAAATCCTGTCTGTAGAGAACCCAAAAGCCCTGCATCACTATAGAGGTCGGTACACCATAGACGACATCCAGCGTCTGGTGACAGATAGTGATGTGGAAGAACTGATACAAATTTTGGATGCCATGGATATTTGTGCAAGGGACCTTAGCAGTGGAGCAATGGTGGATATTCCTGCTCTCATAAAGACTGACAATCTCCACAGGTCTTGGACAGATGAGGAGGATGAGGTGATGATTTATGGTGGCGTTAGAATCGTTCCTGTGGAACATCTTACCCCATTTCCTTGTGGAATTTTTCATAAAGTTCAGGTGAATCTCTGCAGGTGGATTCATCAGCAAAGCACAGAGGGAGATGCTGATATACGTCTGTGGGTAAATGGATCAAAGATTATGAATCGTGGAACTGAGCTTTTAGTGCTGCTGGTCAACCATGGTCAGGGTATAGAGGTTCAAGTTAGAGGACTGGAAACAGAGAGGATCAAGTGCTGCTTACTCCTGGATTCTGTATGCAGCACTATCGATAATTTAATGGCCACAACCTTACCAGGCCTTCTGACTGGGAAATACTACCTTAGTCCTCAGCAGCTGAGGGAACATCATGAACCGGTGATGGTCTACCAGCCCAGAGACTTTTTCCGTGCACAGAGTCAAAAGGAGACATCACTGACCAACACTATGGGGGGATATAAAGAGAGCTTTAGCAGTATACTGTGTTTTGGGTGTCTTGATGTCTACTCCCAGGGAAGCCTAGGGATGGATATTCATGTTTCTGATCTGAATCTGCTTACCAGAAGAAAACTAAGTCGACTTCTGGATCCACCTGATCCTATGGGCAAAGATTGGTGCCTTCTGGCCATGAACCTGGGCCTCCCTGATCTTGTTGCAAAGTACAACACAAATAATGGAACACAAAATGACTTTATCTCAAGCCCAGTCCATGCTCTTCTGCAGGAGTGGAGTAATGCTCCTGAGAGCACTGTAGGTATACTAATGTCTAAGCTGAGGGAATTGGGTCGCAGAGATGCAGCAGACTTTTTACTGAAAGCATCTTCTGTATTCAAAATAAATTTAGATGCTAATGGTCAAGAGGCATATGCTTCCAGTTGCAACAGTGGCACATCTTACAACTCGATTAGCTCTGTAGTGTCACGGTAAGAGCAGGTGTTTTGCATGGACATCTTTTCAAACTGCAGAAACGATAAAACGATACCATACAGGAGTTTCTGTGCGTTTTCACATATGGGGTTTTACACCAAGGGATCTTTATCCTTCTCCAGCACCACCTTTTTGTGCATAAACTTTCTACTTCTAACTGTGAATTGTTGTTCTTTATCTATTAAAAAGGCTGGTGTACTTCTAGTGTTTTAAAATTATTCCTGATACATAATGTGCTGCTTAATAATGCCATTTTAACTGGAAAGTCTTAACTTTTGGATTACGTACTGCAGCTGTTTTATAAAATATTTAGATTCTCCCTATAAAAGGTAGGGGGAGAGGAGTAGCACATATTACCTGAAATGTGTGTTTCTTACACCTATTTTTTTTTTCTTTGCATTGTGTCCTCTGGTTAATTTTTTTTTAAATATATTTGTAAGGAGAGAAACCCACCATTTGTGGTCAATCTGACTGAATTTAAACCCAGTTTATAGCTGAAAAAGCGAGTGCCTTTTGCAGAAGGGAGGGTGCAGCTGATTTGAATGACCCTGCTGGAGTTACAAGAACATGCTACCTCTGTTTCACTTAAATTGTCTGCATGCTTATTGCAAGTGGTGCTTGCCTTTTAATTTTTCCTGCACTTCTAAGACATTGGTGATGACTCACGCAAAGCATTCTTGTGCCAGTAATATGGGTATAGACATGTGATACCTAATCAGCTTCAATTACAGTCAAATCATAATGTGAAAAATCTCTTAAACTTGCCAATTATCATGCTTCATTATTTCCATGCACCTCAGGTAAAAGTTCATATCATTATAGAGTTCAAAAAACAAAAGTGTTGAATACTGCAGAATAATATTGTATAGCTGTCAGTTGTAATTTGTGTATAACAAAGGTTTTCTACTATTAGATCCTGCATTACTTACTTCCTGTACTTGAAAACTTTGATGGGGATAAAAACAAAAAGGAAGCAAGGTTTCTTGCAGTGATAATTTTAAAATTGATATGAGGGAATATGACCCTTTCTCTGTTTAAAAAAAAAAAAAGCATGTAATTTTAATGGTGCGATGTGTGTTTGTTTATATATATTGTATGTACATATATTAATACTATTTTTTTCCTTAATCTTACAATGTAGTAAAATTTTAAACAATTTTTCTACAAATAAACTGTTGCTTGTTGCATCCTTGTCATTAATATTCTATACCTGAAAAACACCAAAACTTCCACTTTTCCGTATGGTTGCAATCATGGAGAGGCAGTGCCTGGCTTCTGAAGTTCTGGGAACCTCCTGTTTCACTTCAGGAGGATTTCTCAGTATGCTGCAAGAATATTTATCTGTTTACTGCAGAGGTGGCCCCCCTGCAGCAGAGAGATTTGCATTCATTCACAACTGGCAAGCCAAAGCAGTTTTCTACATAGTTTTTTCCACAGCAGATGCAAGACTGCCATGGGGAATCCTCCAGACGATGCTGTGCTGCAGAGGGGAGAACGCTGCCTTAGAGTCCATGCTGGGTAATGGTCCTTTGCGTTGACAATCCCCTCCCCTCGTCAGACGAGGACTGTGCTGCTGCTTGTTTGAACCCCCAGTGTCCCTCACAGATGGCTGCACAGTCTCTGCACAGCACTCCATGCAGGCAGCGCTGCTCAGTGCCTCCTCTGTGTGTGTGTGCTGCAAAGGAATTAAGCAGACTTTTCTCTAAAATGCCAGTTGCCTCTTCCCACTCTCTTTCTTTGCATATTTTACCCTTGTTTTATTAAATCTTTCCCTGGGCATCGCTGGGCTCCTTTGTTAAATATTTTTTAGAAGTCTAGTCCTTAGTGAGAAGCGTAGTTGATGAGCGGTCCTACCCTGACGTGTCTCTGCTCTGATATTCTGCCTCTGATGATGCAAGTTCTGTGTCTCCCACTGCTGCTTGAAGTTGCTCAGCGAGGAGCCCAGATTTGCCTGTGTTATTTCATGGCCACCACCACACTTCACCCTCTAAGCCATGGAGGTGAAACTTTCTGGTTTTCTAGCTGGTTTCTTCAGGCCTGTTCCTCAGGCATCAAACTTGGAGTCCCCTTCACTCAGTTTGTGCAAATTGCAGTGGAGAGGGACTTGCTATCACAGGTCCTGTGAGAGCAGGGGCTCCTGTGAGGTGCTTTTCCCATGCAGGGCTGTCAGTGGTGTCTGCCTGGGATTTAATTCACCAGGGTGCTGCTTGTGGTGGAGTGGCAAGATTTTGAGATACCAGGTAGCTCCTCCCGGGCCTGCCTCCTCAAATGCTTTATGTGTGCTCAAGATGCATGATTCACTTAACCAACATTGATGTAACAGTATTTTTCTTTGGCTTTTTTTGTGTTTGTTTTGGTTTGGCTTGGTTTTGGTTTGAGGGTTGGGGGGCGGGGGGGGGGGTGGTTCTCTTGTTTCTTCCTCTTTTTTTTCTTCTTTTTTTTCTTTTTTACTCCCAACAGCATGTTCCTGACAATTCTCTACTTCCATTTACTGTAAAATGCAGCCCTGGGCATACAAATTACTTAGCAGATACTATGACAGATCTTTGGCAGTCACAGCCTATTGCATCGTTTACAGTTTTCATGGCAATAGGTTCAGGAAAGTGAATCACAGTCATAGGATAGTCTTGGATTGCTTTCCTATAAATCATATGCCACTGAAAAACAAAGCAAACCAAAAGGTTGTCCTAAATGACAATTTTGACCCCAAAATGGTTAGCAAAGTGATACAAGCGGGCATCACTTCAGTTGCTTCACTTCTATTGATTTCCTGTTTTGTTTTGTGAAGGTAACTAGGAGCAGAGCTTTATTCCACTTTTTTAGAACTGTGTTTAAAATGCACTGATCCTGCCTGACTCACTCCAGAAACTGAGGAAATGCCAAGTCTTTGCAAGATCAAAGAAGTTTAGCCATAAATGTAAATTATGTACAGTTTGTGCAAGGAACATGCTAAGCTCAGCTCCTGCCATTGAAATAAGTGGAGCTGGATACTAACCATTAGGACACTCTTCATTGTGCTTCTTGTAGCTTCAGAGCAGACCTTCTGAAACATCATTTTGAGGATAACTCAGATTAGCCCTAGCGTTCATTTTGTCCTCAAAATCCATAATGCAGACAAACTGAAGCTTGCAGCACAGTTGCTCAAGGCCAAGGTGCATTACAGATGATGAGTTTAAAAATGTTACATTACAGACACCTGGACTCAAATTCTGGAGAAATTTTCTGAAGAAGATAAGGAGGAAGCAAACAATTTGGTGCAAAACATTTTTCCAAGTCTTTTCTCTCTGGCATGCAGCAGCATCCATAGGATGGGAAAGTGCTTCATATGCTCTTTGTACGAGGGTTTACTGGTTTTACTCTCTGTGGAAGTTTTGCTTCTGACCTGACTGGTGAGTTTGGAAAGGCACAAGAGATCAGTGGCTACGTGCAAATGATTTTGAGGATGGTACAAGAAGGGCATCCAGAGGTGACCTTAGGTGGAGGTGGATCTATGTGGTTCTTCTTGCCTTAAGAGGATGTAAACTGGAGACAGCCACAGGTTTTGGGATCCTTGTTATTCAGGAGATTGAGAAACAGTTATGAAACTACAGGGGTTTAGCAACTCCCAAGTGTCAAAAGACTGACAGTGCAAAGAGGCTTAAAAAGGAGCCAGAGCACCATTTCCTAAATGGTCAGGTTTCTAGAGAGAGCAGCGGTGAAGCTGCCAGAGCTGGCTGTGCTGGAGCCAGCCCCGGGGCCTAAACCTGTGCTGGGTGTGTGGCCCACTCCAAGGAGAAGTCACCTGTTAGTGCATTGCAACCTTTGTATTCCATTCCACTGTTTAAAACAGTCACCTCGATTTCAATCACATCACTGTTCCAGCTTTGCTAATGAAACAGAGGAGTAATACCCAAGTCGTAACTCCAAATAAATAAAGCGTGCTGTTGGCTGAAACCTCTCTTTAGGCCAGAAGAGATGGAGCAGTGCAGCATCTTCTTTGAAGGTGGCCTTAAAGCACTGTGTAGAATATTAAAATTTATTTCTATTTGTCTTTTTGTTTGTTAAATTCTGTCCAGTGGGTCACAGCATTAAACAGAACCACAGATTCACTCCCATCCTCTCAGTCTTTGTCTGACTTGCAAAACAAGGAAGTGGGTAGAAAAGAGGAAGAAAATCAGTTTTAACAATGCCCGAGGTACTTGGTTACAGTCAAGCCACTGGGACTTTGCAGGTAGAAGTGTTTGGGTCTCCAAAAGTCCAATGAGCTGTCGATAGAAGAGGACTGATGGTATTCCTCTGTGTAGCTATGCTGTTTATCATAACAAGCTTTACAGGAACAGTAGGGCGAGCAGATGATGCTGCCTCAAAGCCAGGTGAGGATCTCAGTGGACCTACTTCAGGTTTGCATTAACCGCATTGATTTAGCATATCTGCACTAGCCAGAATACCCTGGGTGAGGCCCAGATCCAAAATGTGCATATTTAAAGATCGTTCTTCAGGATTCAACTAGGCTGCTGAGTCAGTTGGATGTGCCTCAAAATTCACAGCCCTGCCCTGAGACACGGCAAACCCAGCCTGTCTTGCCAAAACTCTGGGTCCTGCTGTCACTAAGTGGAGGTCACCTACACATGGGCATGAGTGCGTAAGGGCTGGGTGGGAGAAACATCAGCACGTGGTGCATGGAGAGGGGAGAGTAAAGTTGTGCTTTGCAAAACTGTTCTCAGAGGAACATGGGAGAGAAGGCAGGGCCCTTGCAACAGGGGGGTTAGACTGCTGATGTGCTGTTAAAAGATCACATGTGTGTGACTCTTTTGAGTCACTGTGGGCTTCACTTTTTGAGCTGGCCATTGCGTTGTAAAATCTGCAACTTCAGCCTGGCCACAAATAAGCATACTTTTATCATTAGATTCTGTTTTTTCCTAGAAATTAAGTAGACTCATTCGCACACCCCTACACAGGACTGCTTATAAGCCAAGTGTGAATCAGCTAAGCAAAGGGTGTGCAGAGAAAAGAGTTATCTGCTGGGAACATTGGGATAACAACAGCAAATCCTGCTATCACTAAATTTACTTACAAAGCACTACAACTCTGTAGCATTGACATATTTTTTCAGTTCTTTCTGTTGGTTGCAAATGTGGAAAAAAAAATATCTGCAGAGTGCTGAGTGCAACCAAGCGCTGCTAAGCCAAAGCTCTTAGTACTATGGAAAACAGAAGGTCTTGAATTTTGTGCTGAAGGCAATGTGTCAGTGCACATGAAAGCCAGAGCCAAACCCAGATGAGTTGCAGGACAGAACCAGGTCCTACTTTCTTGAGCGTATAGTGTGTATTATTTCGTCATTCCTAAAGTACATATTGGCAGAAGAAGCAGGAAAGAGATTACTTTGGAGGTGTTCCCACCCACTACAGGCTTTCCTAGTTAGGGTTAGATTTGTTGATTTGGTTATATATGAGGAGTTAAACCACCATCCTCTACAATCAGAACACTTCGAATCAAAACTTTCTGCAGACCCCTGGGGATTGTGTTGACAGCTGGAGAATGTTGTAGCAATGAGCCTGGAAATCATGGAAGGTGGTGAGTCACCGTGACCAAATCAGCAACAGATAGGATGGGCTAAAATTCCTGGGTTGCTCACAGTCAGAAGGAAGTATTGCTTGCAGCTGTCAGACCTGGCAGTCAAGGGCCAGCTAAGGTCTTGGAGGAAGCCTGCAGCACACCTGCAGTACCTGTCTGCTTATAGAGTGTTTAAGCTGATGGATTAATACAGTTTCCATGTGTGCTTCAGGAAGTGAATCGAGGCCCAGAGCTTGAAAGTTCTACCGAGGAGACTTTCTAACCTTTTTGTCCCAGGTACTATTAGCTGGCTGAGAAATGCTTTGTGAGAAATGCTTTGCTGCCTTCTCAGTAAACTACAAGCAGGAACCTAATCCACCGGTGTCAGTTTGGATGTACAGAATGGGTGTAAAGAATGAGCACAAAGCCACCAAGTGACCTCCCCATTTGCCATTCATTCTCTAAGGACCAATGTTTGTTTGTACTCAATGAAATAGGGAGAGCATCTTCCCAAGAGTGGTAGAAGGTCAGGGTGTGTTGCAGGATGAACCACTTCCCCAGCTGTGACTTCGTGCTACACAGTTATCTTATTTCTTACTATCATGGCTAGGAAAGCTCTGCAGGAACTGCAGTAGCCACCAAAGAAAGGTGTAAGTCACAAGGAGAAATTCTGGCTTGCTTTGTATATTTTACTCCACTAAGGATATTCAGTAATTTAAATAGTCCAGTCTTCCATAGTAGTGTGGTAGCTTCATAACTCCCCTACCAGACGCACCTTTCTGCTTTAAATCACTC
This sequence comes from Streptopelia decaocto, assembly GCF_964273445.1. Taxonomy (NCBI): domain Eukaryota; kingdom Metazoa; phylum Chordata; class Aves; order Columbiformes; family Columbidae; genus Streptopelia; species Streptopelia decaocto. The sequence continues at coordinate 30,915,232 of NC_138657.1, forward strand.
ATATCAGGACAAAGTCCTGCATCCCTGACCTGAAATGCTGTCTGCAGCGCCAGGCAAGCCGGGTGTTTGTGGAGGAAGAGCACAGGTCAAAGCCAGTGGATGTGGTGGCTCCTCTCACTGGCCAGATAGATCTGTATTTTTGTTATAGTCACAGGGCATCTCTCTACTGTCAGTAACACCGTGTTCCTGACTACACCACAACTCAGCTGTGCAGTGTGGATGGTGATCTCTCTGAATTTCTTGTGGCATTAGCAGCAAACACATGTATTAAGAAGAACAGTGGGGAGACTGTCTTACTCTTTTCTTTATGGTGTGACTGACTTGAAGCATCATTCATATTCCACCTGCGATCTCAGGAAGAGGCATTGTGGGCACCTCAAACTGAGGTTTGACATTTGTGTGTGTTTGTACAAAGCACTGCACCACTGCATTAAGCGGTAAGGACATTCTTGCCTCGTGCCCTGTTTGTTCAGCTCCACATTTTTATTCTCAGAAGTGAAGCTGGTTTCTATACAAGTGCTGGAAAACATTTGTTTTCAGCAAGCATTTATCATCTCCATGTCTGGTCCACATTGTTTCTAGGATATGGTTTCAATTAAACTTCTAAAAGAAAAAATTTCCTTGATGGAGAAACAAACCCTTTGGCAGCAATTTTCTATTCATTGAAGCTACTAATAGAGACTGCCGCTGTTATTTGACTGGTAAGTGAAGTAACATGCAAATTGTTTCTGCCATTAGAAGAACTAGTCTCAAAACCTGATGGAAGAACCTTCTTTAATCCACTATCAGTCTGGAGCCAAAAATCCTTGTTATGCATCTACACAGTAACTACCACAGCAGAGTCATGACTTCTGTACACCTCAGCATAATAGAAATGACTGATGGCTGTCCTCCCTAACAGGTGTTTAGAGACTTGGTGCAAAAAGAATTGGGGTTTTTGCATTGTTGAAATTTGCCATTTGATATTGGACACATTCTTAAATAAATGTGCTTATCTTATACATCATTTTAATGCGCTTTTCTTGCTTTATGTTTTTTTGCTACTGACTTATTACATGCTGTTATTTTGTATTTATTTTAGACTACAGAAATTATGTTAGACGAAAAGCAAATTCAAGCGATTTTCTTATTTGAGTTCAAAATGGGTCATAAAGCAGCGGAGACAACTGGCAACATCAACAACACATTTGGCCCAGGAACTGCTAACAAACATACAGCGCAGTGGTGGTTCAAGAAGTTTTGCAAAGGAGATGAGAGCCTTGAAGAAGAGTGTAGTAGCCAGCAGGTGGAAGCTGACAATGACCAATGGAGAGCAATCATCGAAGCTGATCCTCTTACAACTGCACGAGAAGTTGCCAAAGAACTCAATGTCAACCATTCTATGGTCATGCAGCATTTGAAGCAAATTGGAAAGGTGAAAAAGCTCCATAAGGGTTTGCCCCATGAGCTGCCTGAAATTAAAAAAAAAAAAATATATATATATATATATAGTTTTGAAGTGTCATCTTCTTCTAAGGAGCAACAGTGAACCATTTCTCAATCACATTGTGACATGTGATGAAAAGTACATTTTATATGACAACTGGTGATGACCAGTTCAGCGGTTGGATCGAGAAGAAACCCCAAAGCACTTCCCAAAGCCAAATTTGTACCAAAAAAACATAATGATCACTGTTTGGTCATCTGCTGCTGGCCTGATCCACTATAGCTTTCTGAATCCCAGCGAAACCATTACATCTGAGACGGACACTCAGCAAATCAATGAGATGCACCAAAACCTGAAATGCCTGCAGGCAGCACCTGTCAACAGAAAAGGCCCAGTTCTTCTCCACGACAATGCCTGACCGTACCTCACACAACCAGTGCTTCCAAAGTTGAATGAATTTGGCTACAAAGTTTTGCCTCATCCATCATATGCACCTGACCTCTCACCAACTGACTACCACTTCTTCAAGTGTCTCAACAACTTTTTGCAGGGAAAACACTTCCACAATCAGCAGGATGCAGAAAATGCTTCCCAAGAGTTTTCCATATCCCAGAGCACAGATTTTTATGCTACAGGAATAAACAAACCTATTTCTCATTGACAAAAATGTGTTGATTGTAATGGTTCCTATTTTGACTAATAAAGATCTGTTTGAGCCTAGTTATAATGATTTAAAATTCATGATCCAAAACTGCAATTGCTTTTGCACCTGCCTAATAGATCCACGCATGCTCAGTAGATGTGAAACTTGTGGTTCTTTCTATTGGTGGTCAGACCTACAAGCACCACTTACACCATTGCAACCTTATTGTTAATATCCATCAGGCCTAGAGCCACATTTTGTCTAAACTGAAATCAAGATTTTCCTTTATAGCTTGGAGGAACTGACCTGCAGACCTGGTCTCAGTCTTACTCAAGGGCTTGCATGTCTCTGCTTATCCTTTTACTCCTGTTATCTGCCTGCAACTCTACATGTTTATCCATCTGAGGTAAGCCTCAAAACATAAGGTGTGCAAACAGCACAAGCAATGATTTTGAGAAGCTTTAAGATCAGCTATAAGACCAGTAAAGTCATTTCAGTTGCAAATCCAAGATGGTTTAATTCTCTTTTTGCAACTGCCAAGTAAAATAATTGGTCTTTTTTTAATATAGGGAATGTTGCAAACTCTAGAAAGTTTGTAGTGTAAGAGATATGGGCTATATTCTGAAATATGAATATTAATAAATTGACCTGAAATTGCTCACTGGAAACATCCAAGAGCACTGTCTCTCTCGAAGCAGGAGTCTGATGTCTCTCTCCTCTGCTTGGTAGAAATGTTTCTTGTCTTTGCCCAGCAGAAGGGTCTCTACATTGGACAACTGTTGGTCAACAGCATAACCAGCAGATATGTTCATCTCTTCACAAACATTATTATCACATGTGGCTCTGGGTCACTATCAATGCTTGAGGGTGCTCCCCAACACTTAAAAATCTCAGCTGGAGACATACTGTGCAGGTGCACATTTTTGTCATTCAGACAAGGCCTCCATTAGTACTACCAACAATAGCAACTTCTTGATGTTGCCATCAGGCAGGGTGTGGTGGTAGGTCATTAAACTGCCTCTGCCACTTAGTTTTCATCTGACACATGCTTAATTGTGAGGATGTCCTTCCTCTTGGCCTTTGAATCAGTCCTACTGTTGATGAAGGATGTTGTCCGAATTATGTTACAGTAAAAGTTATTTACAGCCATAGTGTTATGGTAGAGCCAGGTTCAGATTCTTGACACGTTGTCTCCTCATGTTTCCCAGCATTAGCCAGAGGTGGCACCATCTTTTTCCTGATGGGAAGAGATGTGGTAGTTGTTGTGGCCTAGGGACTGTCCTGGACTCCCCTCTGAAGAGATGAGGCCTGCAGTGTAAGCCATAAGTGAGAGAGACTTTACTGAGTGTTGGCACCTTGGGCTATTTCTGTTAATTATATGAAAGGGGACTGGTGATGAGAGTAGAATAGAAATGTAAAAAATAATGACATCTGTGAAATCAGTGGCTTCTTGACCTTGCCCTATGGTTGTGGATGTTAAGTACAGCTGTTGATTTATGATGCACTGTTCAAAAGCCAGGGACTGAAAATAGAGGCTAGAGTCAAAAAAAGGTTGGTGTTCTTGCACAAGGAACAAGTTTTACAAGCTATCTGGCTTTGCGGTATCACGAATAGCTATAGTCCTTTCTTAGTCCACTGAGGCAACAAACTTCAGGGACTACTTCAGGTATGACAAGCCAGATGTGGTCCTCCTAACCTCTGCTACCTTGAGCCTATCTGTCACTGCCAGCTCTGAGGAGCCAAGTAAATTAAATATTAGAGGGAATGGGAATGTAATAAGTAAGTGTTGAAAAAGACAGATTAGAAAGTCTATTGATGGCATTCACCTTTGCAAAACATCTACACTGCTTGCTGTAGGGAGTAGAAACAGTTTTTTAAAACAGCAGCAGGAGACAGTGACAAATCCTCTGCATTCCTCCCGTGACATAAACAGGGTCATAGGAGAGAGAGGTCCTGGTTCATCCGTAGTCATAGTAAACAAGAGTGCACCTCAGAAATAAGATTAAACACTTTCAAAAGCCAGTCCATGTTCTGGCACGTGTTCCTGGAGAGCCCTGTACGTCCAGTTCTGGCAGAGCCCATTTGCATCAATTGCGAGAGGGAGTCCAATTCTGCCAGCTTCGTAAGTGCCGTGTTCAGCTTTATCTAATCTGTATTGGAAAAGAAACACAGTAGAGGTTAGTGGGAAACAGTAAACAAACTTCATGTGCAGCAGCTAATGTAACTACGTGTTTGGGGCAGAGAGAGACGAGCAGGTGCTCTCCTGGCTGATGGCCACAGCTCAAAGCCTTAATCCAAGTATTTTGGTCAGGAGGCTGCTGGCAACTGCTAACCAAATCTGTCCAAGGCTGACATCTCTTATTTATGGGTAGCTGGTGCATGCAGGTGGTGCATATGTGTTTGTAACTGCACCCAGGACAGCTGATGGGGGTTAGATGAGCTGCTGCAACAACTTCCGTGCTTTGCTTTGTCTTCTTTTTATCTTTAATCTAGAATATTTTGCAACAATGGAGAGAGATATAAACAAAGAATTTGTGTACATAAGGTACACAAATGATGTACCTTGATGGTGGCTGGTCTGCACCCCTGCTCAGTTGGACACAGAAGCGACGTGGTAACCAAGTTCTGCTATGTCTCAAATCAGCACTCTGGTCTTGACAATGCAAGATTTGATGATGCATTTTCCTAAGTATTACAAGCTAATCTAAAGCTGTGTTCCTCTGAAAGGGGAAGTCCTGCCCTCTCCACCCTTGCACTGCAGCCTTCTGGGCTTGCACTGGTACCCATGTGGTTGTATGCTCAAACAGTTCAGCTCGCTCAGACATTTCAGCTCACTCATCCAGCAGGAAGCTATCACTTTGTGTTGTAGGCTTTGTCTGCAGCCTTAGGAGCTTGCTGCTGTGGCTTAGAGCAGGAATGAGAAGTCACAGGTGAGGGGAAGGGCCAGGCTGCCTTTTTTCACCAGTAATGCTTGTTCAAATCTACCTCAGCTACTTGAGAAACCACACCCATAAGTAGTATCAAACACTGTAAAGATTTGACTTCATTATTTGTTTTAGTTAAAAGCATTTTCACAAGCTCTGATAAAACTCTGGACAGATGTCAGTGGCCCTTGGCAGAAAAGATGCTTTTAAAAGATTGCACTAAGCTAAAATAGTAGTTTACCCGCTTCTACAGAATAAGCAAGGATCTCAAAGGCCAAAACACCAGCAAACAGGAGATGTCAGAGCCTCTGCCCTGGGGGGTGTTTAACCAGGAAAGCCAGCCCTGAGGAATGACTACAGCTGCTCTTCTGTGGAGGGGAGGCCAGTACTGCAAATGCAATGCTGTGGGATGGAGTGAGCACTCCTCACCAATGGCCATCCCTGAAGTACTGACAATTGCCATTTGTTTTACTCCTGTGAGTGAATGAAGAATGCTACCCGTAGCCCTTTCCTTCTCTCCTCGGCTTCCCTTTGAGTTCAACTAATTCTAATGCATCTGGCGATGAAGGCAAGGTTAGTACTGAAGCATGCAAAAGGGATTCCTGTGGCATTGCTGAAGTCACAGAGTTTATCCTTGACTCAGCCCTCTGCGGTGTGCAAGCAGATCATAGCACTGCCCTGCCTGCGAGTGCTGGGCTGAGGCTCAGCACAGGGCATGTTCCTGAAAGCGGCTGAAGTCTTGGTGCTGCAGGAGCTGCATGCCTGCAGATGGCCATTGCTTTTGCTAAACTCCTTAGAGTTGTGCAGGGCATACTGCAGTCCCACAGCACTGTCACAGAGATGCAGACGTGGGCCGTACCACCCTGGCTCAGTGGGACCTGGGCGTTACATGCCATAACTAAACAAATGCTAGGAGGAGAGAGGCTAGCTGGAGATGTGGATGGTAAAACATAGGACATGAAGAAAAAATACAGCACTACTTGCCATTAAACATTTATGAGTAAAACCCATTTGTGTGTCATCTGACCCCTTTCATTTCTTGCATTATACCCAGCAGACATTTTTAGTCTACTGGAATTTTGATGTGTTGTTTTCCTTTCAGTCAGAAGAGATAAAAAAAACCTGGTTTTACAGATATGCAGCAGCTGCTGTAAATGCTGCTTCATAAACAACATAATGAGCAAATGGAATTAAAAATCAAAACACTGTTACAAAGCAAGGCTCAATGTTCTGTTTCTTGCACACCAAATATTACCATTGAGTTCAGGACCTGAGTCTAGATCACTCTGCCTGGGAAAGCATTAAAAAAACAAACCAACAAACAATGCTGATTCTGTAAATTAATTGTGAAGCACTTTGCCTAATATTTCAACAAGCACTGACAAATTTACAGGATGGTCTATGATCCTGCTTCTGAAGATCAGCATTCATTTAATCCATTCTGCACCCTCAAAGCAGCAGAGACTGCTGCGCTGTGCCTGAGACACGGCACAGGTTGTGCGCAGGGGCCACAGTCCCGGACCAGCTTTCCTAGGATGGCACCACCCCAAGGGCTAGAGCAGAGGATAACTTGGTCCCCAGTGCCAGGTCAGCTGTGACCAAGGATTAGGGTATTGCTTTTGGACAGTGAGTTCCCCAGGTATTGCAGTTGGATACCAGACTCTGGACAGCATCACAGCTAAACCATTCCATAGATTTGGGTGAGTTTTCCCCAAGTGGTCCATGTTTTCTCAGTAAAGAAGTTACAGTGTCTCTCCTCTCGCCCCCCAATCCTGCTTGTAGGGAAGAGAGTTTTCCTTGTGTTACAGCATCAGCTGAAGATACACCAATCATGCAGCTTCCTCTCGGCTCTCCTTGACCTGTGGTGTTTTCTGCATTGGCTCTCAATGATTGTAAAGGTTTGCAGATTGGGAAGGTCGCACTGCCTGTGAACGGGAGAGGATGTCCCTTTGTGCAACTTCCAGAGTCTACCTGTCTCTAAGTAGCCTGTATATGTAATAAAAGGGAGTACAGAAAGCTGTTTCTGGTTCTATTTACCTGTAGGTTTTGTCTTTTGTTTATCAGGTGTGGAAGAAGTAATTAATTTAGCAGGGCTTTGGGAATCTGTATTTGTAAATTATTTTCCTCTTCACTTACAAAGCAAATGTAAGAACCCATGAAAATAAGTAAGTAGGAAGGACTGGGCTGTGCTACAGAGTTTAGTTTAGGACAAGCAATGAATCTGTCATTCCTTCAGGTGTGGATAACACTGGCTTTCACACACTTGGTTCCAAAGTGCAGAGGTACAAACCTCACCTTTTCAGCAGGAAAAAAAAAATAAATACACTGGCTAGGATCTGAGATACATCTTCCTTGCCTTAGGAGACTGAAATTCATCTACCTTGTCTGAAGTGGAAATGAAAAGAAACAAAAACTCCTTCAAGTGAAAAAATCAGGTGAGAAGGGCAAAATGTCAGCAAGAAGTTTACCCACAGGAAGTAGTTCTTCCAGGCTTTAGTATTTGAACAAACTGGTGGGTTTTTATTATTTTTTCCTTTTTTTTTTTTTTTTCCCCTAAGTGTTTAAGGTTGTTTTGTTTAAGCTGTTCAAAACTAGCTCTGGTACTTGAGTACAAGGAAAAAACCAACAAGAGAACACGTGTAGTGGTAAACAGAGGAGTCATCCACTCAACCTGTATAAAGATTTTTCACTGCACTTTCAAGTATTTTAAGCACTTGTAGAAAAAAAAAAACACTGAATACCCTTGAGGACTGATCTGAGAAGTCTGTGCATTGGGAATTTTGTTGGAAGCAAAGATCTTCTTAGAGGAAATAATCTTTGGACACTTCCCTTCCCAATCTCATTTTCTGTTGGTAATATAGGCAGTGAGACAGGCATTTTCACTAACGTGATATTTAGCAGGGGTCTGAATGAAGGAGTGGGAGTGCAGTCCCATACTCTGAAGCCTCCATGCTGTGTTTCTGTAGAGAAATGGGACCCTGATTTTTTTGGTTCCCTGAGAAGAGCTGTTTTTCCAGTGTTATCACATGCAGGTCTTTAAGGTGCTCACAGGAATATCATGAGTTTCTAAAAGCAGATACCCAAGCTGCCTTCTGACAGCATCAACAACCAGGCAGTGACCATCAACAACAAAGCAGTGACCACCTCTGGCCTTTTCCCAGCTGTAAGAGTTTGCTTATCAGTAGCGCTGAGAGAATAACAGGCATGTCTCTCAGCAAGGACTGCTGTAAGGAGCCTGCCAGGAGGTGCCTGCAGCCTACAGACACAGAGGCAGGCGCTGTGGCCAGCAATCTAGCACAGACACAGCTAAGAAAGTTCAGACTTGTCAACAAGAAGGAGCAGGAGGTGGTGTAAGGGACTTTCTGAGGGCATCCTCAAAGAGGTCTCATGTGACATGATACACACCAGGTAAGAGTGCAATGTAATTGTCATTACCACATTAAAGAGAAGAAAGGCTGCAAGAGTACAACTATGCAAACCCCTGTTGGTCGTGATTCAATTATAAGCAAGCTGCACCTTGCAGAGGTAAGATGCTCCAGCCACCTCTTACACAAACCCTACTCTAAGTTAATGCAGTCCCAGAGCCAGGAGCGGGGGTGCTTGTTTTCTCATTCTTAGAATAGTATTTGGCATTGCTTTTATCCTAAAAGTCACACAGACTAAAACTGCAGGTGCTGCACTTCGGTGTGAATCATAGCATAAATATCACCACAGTCACTGCTCACCACAAGCAGGTTTATTTCAAAATGACTGTTGCAACATTCCTGCTTTGTTTGGTTGTTTTACAATCCTTCCTCAACTCCTGTCAGCACACTTGTCTCTGGGAGGTGAGAGAGAGGGTCTCATCTCACCCCTGGTCACCCTTGGAGGCACAATCTGTTCAATTCACCTGTAAAAGAAGGTGAGGGGTCTCTCATGTGACCATTCTGCAAGATAAACAACTGTGGTGATTTCACATGGTCAGGTTTTTTCGCAACATAACCACATATCTATTACATCCAATTTTCCTGCACAGCCTGTATGTGATGCATTGTGGTAAAATAAGGGGAGGTGTCAGGTGCAGGGAGACACTCGAATGCACCGCTGCATTGACCTAAGTCTCTGCCTGGGGACATTGCATTGCACAACCATCAAAACACAGACCACAATGTGCCCAGACCCCTTGTCCTCCTCTCACTGACCTCCGTCTGTCTGTGCAGGGGCTCCTGTAGAAGTACGAAGGGCATTGCTGCAGGAGTTCTGTGCCTGAGCAGGAGGGACGTGTCTCTCATCAGAGGACCTACAGTCATCTCACTGTCCCTTTGCAACATGATGTCTTCAGCCTATGTCGGCCAGGGTAAGAATCTGGTAAACAGGAGCTCAAATCAAAAAATTATGTACGTTGTGACCTATTTAATGGGAAAAAGACCATGTCAACCCAAGCTACTGCCAGAACTTGTTTAATTGCTATAGCTGCTAGCCAAATAAGTCATGTGTGGACACTGGAGTTTGAAGTCACCAAGTTAGTAGGGCCCTACTCAACACACTCTGTATACGTCTGTAAAATGCCTGGCTTGACGGGACTGTATTTAGGCACATGGTACTCCTGCAGCAACAAAGAGTCTGGGAGTTGTTTCGTCTTTCAAAGGGAAAGCATAATGCCTTACTTTCTCCAGCACTCTGAGTACTCCATCCACTCGTGCTAGTGGGTGTGAATTTACCCTGTTCTGCTCAGGGTCCATGCTGAAGGCAGCCCTATAGAGAAGTCTTGTCCTCCACACTATTTGTTGCCTCATGCTGTCCTTTCAGTTACTCTCTCCATGTCGATAGACAGCTGGGCTTTTCTGACAGGGGAAACAACTTGAAATGTAAGAAAACAAGAGTTTGCAAGGATGTTTGCAGCACAGCAGATGACTTATTTAGTCAAATAGGGAAAAATAAAAAAAAATGAAACACATCAATTCCAGCCTGAGGAAGCTCAGAAGAAAACAAGTCCTTCAACTGACAAAAGAAAACTCTACGGAGGCTATAGAAGAAGATAGCACATAAAGTAAGGCTCAAAGACAAGTGAAAAAAGGCTGTAACAAGGTCCATGTAAAACAGCAGCTCTGATTTTCTGTTCTCACCTTGCCTACCTCCATGTAATGTGAGCGAGCACTAACCTGTTCTGTGAGTGGCATTGCTTCATCAATTCTACCTAAAGAAAATGCTCAGTTCATAATGCTCAGAGCCTTCTCCTCCCTGCAAATAAGTTCTGAGGGAAGAAAACCAGGAGGGTTTGGAACACAGAGTGAGGAGCATCCTTCCAGCATAAAACGCGTTGTCCACAAACAGCAACGCCACCAACATTGATTCACCACATTCAAGCCCTCACTTTGGACTCTTTGGATGTTTGTAACTATTAAATATTGTTGTAACACTTGTACAGGTTGGAAAAAAAACACTAGTGATTCTTATACTCTGTATTGCAGAGAGTAACACCTGCAAAAACTGCTGCACAAACTCAACAGCGGCTTTGGGGCAGGGAGAAAATTTCTTCTCACTAGTTCCACTTGGTCTCCATAGCATACAATATGCTTACACAACTGGTAGGAAGTTGCTAATTTCTCAAGTTAGGTGTTTCCACAGAAAAAAAAAAAAAAGTCAGGTTACTCTCCATCTAGTCGTCTGAAAAATACCATCTTAAATTACATGCTGTTCAAAACACTCATTCTTCAGTAAGACTGAGGATGTGTGCCCTGTAATTAGTTTTTACTTTGCAGTCTTCATAAAATTTAGTACTACAGTGCTGAAAAAAAAAAACAGAGGCACTGCATTAGTAGTGGACAAAAGACTTAGTGTTGTCAGCTATTCCGTGAGCAAAAAGAATTCATTTCGCCATCCCACAGAAGCAGACAGTTAGGTATTTAGGGCTCAACCGTGCAAACATTTAAATGTGTGTGTAGTTTATTCATGTGAGTGAATTCACAGAAGTTTATGAAATCACCTTTGTGGATAATATTACAGGGCATGTTTTTTCACTATCTTAGGAACTGGGATGGCTGGATGTTCCTGTCAAGTGTTTTAGAAGTGGCAGTGTTCTGTTTTTAAAATTCATATTAAATAATGGATTATTAAGGTAATATGTTGAACTTTAGTGCTAATCCTTCCAGTGTAACTGCTTTTCTAAGATGTTTGGTTAGAAAAATTATTGATGTTTATTCTCATTGTTCTCATTGTTGGTTTCTGCTACATTGTCAAATCACCCTTGGCACTCAGAGGGTGTTCAACCTTTACAGTGATTTCACTTACCCCAAGACTTCACATAATCAAAACCAGTCAAATGGAAACCCAAAACTCATCCTGCCTTTGCCTCCCCCTTTGTCTGCAATCTGCCTGCTTGCCATGCCAAGGCTTGGTCTTCCTAGCCAATAAAACTGCACTGCCCTTTTCCTTCAAGATGCTTCAGTTTCTTTACAAAATAAGCACAGGTAGAAATGTGTTGCCTCTGGTTCTTCATAGCTACAATTCATCATTTCTATAATCTGTCTGTCTTCAGTAATGACACAGAGGCAGCACTAGGATCTTCTGCAAGTAAATGAGAGAACTAGCTGTGGAGACAGCTGGGCAACATAGATTCTCATTATCCCTGGATCTCTCTTTTGTCTCCTTTTCCTCCTTTCTTCTTCATAACTCTTCCCATCCCCAATGAGGAAGAGAGAGGTGTGCCACAGACAGTCTGGAGCTGTGCCAGCTCGGATGGGGGAGCACCAGCAGCTGCCGAGCACTATTTTCTGGTAGCTGTGGTCTGCCTGGCTTTCCCCCAGTGGAGGCTTGCTTTGCTTTTCCTCTCTCCTACCAAACTGCCGCTTTCTAGGCAGGTTAGAGATTTCTCTTCCCTTTCACACCTCACTTGCAATGACCAGTATGCTCAAAAGATACAGGAGGAGGGAAACACACACACGGATGATGTGATGCCCTAGGTCTCATACTCTTAGGGGGAAAAAGCACGAAAGGTACCAATGGTCTGACTAAGGGAGAATGTCTGCATTGCCTACCTAGTAAAATTCTTACAGATGCTCTTTGAGTTCAGCCTACGTAAGGATGTAGAATAAGGCACTGTGCACTTTGCTGTGGTTGACACAAAACTGCTTATTTTCTTGTCTTTCTGAAACAGGAAAATGGAAAAAACTAGTTGTGTTGAATTTCTGTTTGCACCCTCTGTTCATAAGAAGATCCTGCTTTGTGTCGCACTCAGCAATTTAGTAAGAAAAACACTGGGGTTTGTAACTTCAAAAAGCTGTTGGAGAAATGAGGTAACCCTGGCTGTTCCCAGAACCAGTGGGAGGGAGGAACAAAATGGAAACTTGGGGGAAAAACAACGGGCAACAGGCAGGTGAATGATGCAGGTTCACGATTGCAAGTACAAAACCGAAGGTGAGGAGAAGGTTGTCCAGGAACTTGAGGATAAACTGTTCTCCTATGATATGTCTCACCTACTCAGCATTCAAAAAGAGCCAGCCACAGCCCCACTATCTGCAGTCTTATCAGAAGAAAAAAACACTGAACACTGCAGCTGGGTTTCTAGGAATGTACCTTTGCTGTTGAATGTGAGAAGAGGTAACGAGCATCCTTCTGACTTCCTCTGCTTGAGGAGGAGAACAGCAATGGCACAGCCAAGACCTCACTGGACTGTGATATTTCCATTCTGTTGTTTCCTCCTCCTGGCCTGTAGTGAATTCAGGATGCAGAATTCCATCTGAGCTAATGAATTACAAATCCTGTTGATGATTTCTTGTAGTCTTTCCAATGTTTTGCATGAAACAAATGGTTCTGGGACTTTTTCAGATAACATGTTAACATTTTACCTTAAAAAAAGAAAAAGAAAAAAAAAAAGAAAAATCAGCTTAATTGGCTTTCCTCTTCTGCCCCTAAAGTTTAGGCAACCTTGCAGTAACACATAAGCCGACTTGGCAGCACAAGGTATTTGTCTCTGCATCCAGGCTTTAGCTAGGACAATAGATAGGAAAGCTGTGTGGAGATTTTATAGAGACACAAGTCCCAAATTATTTTCACGATTGATCCCCTAATCCTTCACAGAACTTAATTAACAAAGCACTGTTAGTTAATGTTCATGGAAGAGGAAGGCATTTTACGTGGACTTGTGCAAAGCATTTCACACTGTACTGCACAACATCCTTGTCTCTATATTAGAGAGACATGGATTTGCTTGATGAACCACTCTGTGGATAAGGAATTGCCTGGATGGTTGCACTCAAAGACTTGTCAATGGCTTGATGTCCAAGCAGAGATCAGTGATGAGTGGCATTCCTCAGGGGTCGGTATTGGCACCAGCACTGTTTTAACATCTTTCTCAGTGACATGGACACTGGGATCAGGTGCACCCTCAGCAAGTGTGCCAATGACACCAAGCTGTGTGGTGCAGTCGCCACACTGGGTGCCATCCAGAGGGACCTTGGCAGATTTGATAAGTTGGCCTATGCAACCCTCATCAAGTTCAACAAGGCCAAGTGCAAGGTCCTGCATAAGAGTCAGGGCAATCCCAAGCACAAATACAAGCTGGGCAGAGAATGGATTGAGAGCAGCTCTGAGGAGAAGGACTCAGGGGTGTTGGTTGATGAGAAGCTCAACATGACCTGTCAGTGTGCGCTTGCAGCCCAGAAAGCCAACCCAATCCTGGGCTGCATCAAAAGAAGCAGGATCAGCAGGTCGAGGGAAGTGACTCTCCTCCTCTGCTCTGCTTCCATGAGAGTCCACCTGGAGTACTGCATCCAGCTCTGGAGTCCTCAGTGCAGAAAAAGACATTCACCTGTTGGAGAGGATCCATAGAAGGGCCACAAAGATGATCAGGGGCTGGAGCACCTCTCCTGTGAAGACAGGTCAAGACAGTTGGGCTTGTTCAGGCTGGAGAAGAGAACACACCAGGGAGACCTTATAACAGCCATAAAGTACCTAAAGGGGACCTACAAGAAAGATGGAGAAGGACTTTTTACAATGGCATGTAGTGATAGGACAAGGGGTAATGGCTTTAAACTGAAAGACAGTAGATTGAGATTAGATATTAGGAATAAATTCTTCACCATGAGGGTGGTGAGGCACTGGAACAGGCTGCCCAGAGAAGCTGTGGATGCCCCATCACTGTAAGTGTTCAAGACCAGGCTGGATGGGGCTTTGAGCAACCTGGTCTAGTGGAACATTTCCCTGACCATGGCAGGGGGGTTGGACTAGATCAGGTCCATTCCAACCCAAAAAATTCTATGATTCTGTAATTCAATGATTCTGTGATTCTATGATTCTATAATTCAATCAATGCAAGGCATTATATTTAGTAGTGACATTACTACAGTGAGGTATTTTATTATCTCCTTTTTCTTTGTTCTGTTTATCTTCAATCAAGATTTAGCCAAAAACATACAATGTGCATTAACACAGTATCTAGGGTGGTTGCTGCCCTCTGCTTCTCTCAAACAGTAGCGATAAGGTAAGGCTGACACTTAATGAAACTGAGTTTTACAGAGTGAGTGGTCTTGCTGATAAAGGTTGGGTGCAGGAGGGAGAAAGAACTTATTTTTGCTCTTTTTTATTTTGAGGAAGTTGAGGCATAAAAGACCACTATAAAGGACTACCAATTGACCTGATGGGTGGAAGAGAAAAAGCCAGGGAAAATGTTGAGAACTCTCACGGATTCTACTTAAGCCAACTACCAGTCACTTCTGGCAACTCTGTCCTTTGTTTGTCTTCATTTTCACTCTGCAAGAGGAGCCCTCAGCACACAACTTGTCACATGAGGAAAGGTTAAGGGACAGACAACTGGTGGCAGAAGGGCCTCTGGCTGAGGAAGAGGACTTCTGCCTAGTCAAGGTTACCACAGAAGGAGCAAACAACCTTGGCGGCGCTGGGGATGTATGGGATCATCTGCCAGCCACAAAATCCTCCCCAAGCCCGAGTGAAAAGGGCATGTTCTGGCCAGAGCTAACACATCCATGTTGTTCTAGCCATTCTGGTATCATTTCAAAACATGTGCATACCAATTCCTGTTGAAAAGCAAGCACGGAAAGCCAGCCAGTTATCTGAGTCTGAAGTTTCTAAACTAGTTTTTAAAGAAAATCTGAATCTACCAGCCTTTTTTTGATAGGTCTTGAGAAGTTGATTTAATGTTTTCAGTCTCCTTCAGACAAACCAGGCAACTGAAGACTTGAATACTGGGCAATGAGCAGTGTTTTATGTAGTTTTTAAATGTGGCCAAACACTGAAAGAGGTTTGGTCCAGTCTCAGCTTGACTTTGTCAGTTCTGCTTGGCTTTCCTTTCAGTGAGAAGCAAAGAAGAGGAGGGGAAACCAGCTTTCTAGGTGGAATGAGAAATCTTTCTAGCCAGCCCAACTAATTCTAATCTAGTATTTTAAGGAGCATTTTAATGGAAATGATTGTAGTATACTAAATGCAGAACATTGTATACAATACACAAAACTGTGTGATGTTATATTTGTTACAGATATGTTATTTCATGAAACAATTATTGGTAATAAAAAAACTAAAAATACTCTTCTTGATAGGAAAAGAAGAGTAATTAGAAAAATATTTTAACATTTATTAATATGTTGACATTTGCCACTGTACATACAGTCAAAATAGTCACAAAATAAGGTTTGATACTCTAGACTGCTAGTGTGTTCAATCTTCCATATGTTTCTTCCTTTCTTTCTCCCTTTCTTCCCTTCTGTCTGTCTCCATCACACTATTTGGGAATTAACCTTTCGCAGCCAGGCTGTGAATGTAGCTAGTTGTAGATCTGAGTGGTAGGACTGAGGACCTGTGTACATTTGCACTGAAACCTGCAGCCAGGAAAGCCTCTGTCAGCAGAGATGGCAGCTGGAGCCACCTGCATTCACCCAGGCAAACCAGTTCCCACGGAACAGAGGGGGGACACTTCAGCCAGCAGCTCCTGTGCCTCTCCAGCATGTCTGCCCCAGCCATTGCCAACTAAAGCAAGCCAAAAAGAGCCAAAACTATGTTTTGAACAGGTATTTGCTTAGTCAAATACAAAATCATTTAAAAAAAAAAAAAATGTTAACTGTTGGAGAGGAAAGAGCCAGTGCTGTGTGTGGATTCCAGCATGTGCTCAGCTGTCTGCTCCTCCTGCTCATGGCAGGCATTTGGGATCGGTGTCAGGGGGCAGAAGCCAACCCAGGCACACAGGGCAATGGGGTTTCAACACCAACTTTCCAGAAGTGGGAAAAGGTCATATTTTTGCATTAAATCATGGGTTATTGTAGGAAATCAGTTGTTTGCAAGTGTGTGCAAGGTATAGCTTACTTGGCTGACGCCTGAGTCTCTGATTTGCAGCAATACTGCTCAGGGAAAGAGGAATCTGCAAGTAAAGGACACTGGCATGTGAATGGTGAGACTTGAACTTGAGCAGGTCCGAATCTTATGCAGCCTGGCCACAGTCCAGCACAGCTGCATGCTACCGTAAGCACCACAGCGATCACCCCACACCAACCTGCTTTGCTAGCACTGCGTGACCACAAACCAGCAGATCACCCACTGTAAAAGCAGACAGAGATGCAGGTGATAGGGATGATAAATGATTGTATGAACATTGTGTCAGTCACACACTGTGCACTTCTGGATGTCTAAGGGTAAGGCCTAGCAAAATCCCTGTGGATGTTCCTATATGGTGCAAGAGGAACTTGCATAAGCTTATAGCTGCTCATGGGACAAGTCTGAGAAGCAGCACTTGGTTCTCAGCTCTGCAGCTGCTGTGCTATGTCTGGCCTTGTTGTGGAGTCCAAGACACTGCTGCAATGTGAAACAGTTTCCTAAAATATCTTGTTTGATGCTGGCCACTGACTGAACCAGCTTCTTCTCACATCCAGACAACTGTCCCCTTGTGCACGCTCACTGTCCGTGCCCCATGAGGAACCAGCACAGAAGCCCTTTTCCTTCTGCTGTGCTGTCCTGAAGCTTCAGTGTGCACAATTAGGGTGCTCCATGGGTTGAGGGTGATCAAAGAGGAAAAGATCAAAGGAAATTCTGCTCTACTGATGGTGAGAAGATTCCAAACAAGCAGCTCCTTGGTGGCCAGAAAGGTCCTACAAAAGACCTGCTGTAGTGTGTGTCTGCCACAGTGATTAAAGAGTTATTAAAACATTTGAAATCATTATGTAAATCTGACAGCAATTACCAGCATCCTCGTGTTCAATGGGTGAGTGTGCTCCAACTGGCTCTCAGAGACAGGCCAGGCAATGCATATTGCCCTTATTTATGCCACATCTGTTCTTATTCCCAAAATGAGCTAATCTTTGCATTTATTTTGATTAGCAGCAGAAGAATAAAGATGCATTATGATTTACCATGACTAGCCTCTGTTTTGGAAGAGCCTAGAGTGATATATCCACAGGTGATTAATTTGATTTCAGTGGCCACAACAGCATAGTACTGCCTCTTTTTGCTTCAGTCTTCTCACTGGTAAAGCAGGAATAACAGCAGTTGTGAGCCACCACTGTTCTTATCCAAAAAGCACATGCACTCGTCTCTTTTTACTCTTACCTGATTTCCAGGAAAACAAACTTTAAACCAGTATGTGATTGTTTCAATTGCCTCTCTCCTCTTCTGCAAGCAGCTTTTGTTTAACCTTCCCTCACATGATCTGTTAATGAAGCCCAGCCTGTGACTTTAAGGTTTAAAAATAATTCCTCATATCACTCTCAGACTCTAACTTTATCATAGGAAATGCTTTCCAGCATGTCAGCTTGCCCTTTAGACACCACTGCTCCAAGAACAACAGGAGACAGACAAACAGGTTTTTCTTTCATGCTCTGCAACTGTTTACAACAGCTTGAACAAGCACCAACATTGCACTCAAGCACTTTGAGATATGTACTTCTCTGAACTTTGTCACAGTTTCCGTTTCAAAACAGAAATGTTGGGTCATTGTTTTTTAAAATCAAAATGTGATTTCAAATATCAAATAATATATTGAATACTCCCCAAAGCCTTTTTTTAGTTCTGTTAAAATACCTTCACAGTGATCTCTGGGGTAGAGATGGGCAGTGAAAAAATTGGCCTTGGTCAGAGGAACGTCACAATACAGGCAGGATTTGCAACTTCCAGCTTACAGAATGTTAAATTAAGAGATTCAGGAAATAGTAACTACTTTTGTGTAAAAAATGAAAAAAAAAAAGTCCTTTTTAGTATGAGGAAAAACACCACCAATGTCATTTAAATTTTAGAGAAACATCAATATAATGTGGAAATTATTCTATATTCATGAACATCTGCATCAGCAATTTAACATGATACTTCCTCATGTCCACCCACATTTCCCCAAGTTAGCTTTTAAAATCACAAATCTCCCAAAACTCAGAAATTACTATCCACCAGAAATCAGGAGGAAACACTGAGTAAAGAATGAGGAATCTATCAAATTGAGGTTTGAAATGTTAAGGACGTGAGTTAGACCATGATCAAAGCTTCAAAGCTGACTTCAAGTATGACTCAGTACTTAGCCTCTCTAAAAAAAAAAAAATACAAGTTAAGGTAAAAGAAAAAAAGAAATCAAAACAACTCATTTTTTCCATGCGTACAAATAAAACCAAACCAAACCAAACAAAAAAAACAAAAAAAACAAAAAAAAAAAACAAAACAAAAAAAAAACAAAAAAAAACCACCACCTCATCAGAAAACCTCACAGGAAAATAATATTGCTTTTGGGAAAACCTAACCCTGAAGTAGCAGTGATAGGAGGACCCCCACCCATGTCTTTCTTGCAAAGCAAGCAACCCCTTGCATCATCCCCAGCTCCTGTGACCAGGTGAGACATTGAGATGCAAACGAAGTTGCCTTTGCTTTGTGGGTGGGCAGAGAAGCTGGAACGCAGTTTCTTATCAGACATTTGGGTGAGGAAATGATGTTTCTGGGAGATCACAAGACTGCTGAAAACAAAGAGATGTTTCAGAAAGCTTGTATCACTGCTCCCCAGCCATTTCCCAAGTCTTCAGAAAACTCACAGAATCCTGTCTGTGTTCCCTTGAAGCAGATGCTGCTTCCTTTTCTAAACTAATAATAAGGCAACTAACTTCAGTGTGGGTGCTCCAGCTGAAGCACGGTTTGAATCTGATATTTTACTAGGGAGAATCCAAAACAAAGATTCTTAAGTGGGTACTTACAAATGTCGTTAATTTCAGAAGGACATCATGAACTCCAGAGCCACCTCAGGTCCTTGGTGAAGAATAGCCAGGTTGTGGAGCAAGTCTGGTTACTTTTCATGGAGCTGCAAGGAAGAAGAGAAATGGCTCATGGATTTTTGGTAGCCTTTTTACCAGCCACATTCAAATCAAGTTAGGTTAAAAATATCTGCAGTTCCTAAAACTTTTCTGAAACTGACAATCAACTTAGCATTGAAGTGAGTAGCATTTCTTAAGATGAAATAGGGATATCCATTCTATAATTGTCTTTTCACAACCTTGTAGCTTTCTGACACAGTCACTCCGGTGTCGGAAATTTAGCGTGCTTTTTTTCTGTAAGGAGAATCTTTACCGCAAACTAGAACAACATGATTATTTTTCTGAAAAACAAAACAAAAAGAAAGTTGACCTAGTTTTTTTTGAAGTTTCCTTTTCCTACATGCAAATGGCTCTGGCATTTCTGACGCATAAATCAGACTCTGGCATGTAAAATCAGCATAGTGCTCTCTGAAATACACATGTGCTTTTCTAAACTGGATCAATGTTTGGCTGAACAGAAATTCATATGTGACTTTTTTTTTTGTACCGTTTAATAAAAGTTGGTCAGTGAAAATCTGCTATGAAATGCAGTAATTTGCATTCGAGGATAGATGACACTTTAAGATACTCCTTGACTAAGACCATGCGGCTATAGAAGCCCAGTCTTAAGCCATGGTGTAGTAACATAAAAAACAGATTTAAGCCAGAGGACTTCAACACAGCATAAACATGTTCACAGCCAGGCCCTTTTAAGGAAGCCAGCTCAGCTCTTTCTATTCCAGGAACAAAGATTCTGAATTTAGTCTTCACAGTTATGCAAAAATCAATGTCTGGCTAAATAAAATGTCCTTCCTTTGCTGTTTTGAGAAATGGCACCCAAACAAATTGCTTGGTTTTACTTCAGGAAGCATCACAGCATGTGGGTTACCCTGAGACAGCTGATCTGCTTGTGCCACACCCTTGTCACAGTTAAAGTTGACATAGCTTATTCTGTTTACATTGCACAGATGTTTCTGATACATTGCCAGCTTGCTGTAGCTTTGCAAGTCAACTACAATTAAAAAGGAGCTTTGCTTTTCTGATTTCTGTGTCTTTTTGTCTGGCAGATACAGGTTGGCCCTTTCCTCTGTGCATTTTTACCAGGAGATCAAAGGAGAAAAAGGATTTAAAAGTACAAAACACGTTTCAGAAATTCAGGATTCAATTAAGTAGAGTGGTTCCGGAGGGGCAGGATTGTGCTGCGTATCTCCTGGGCTGTGCAGCGGCAGGTGATTTTCATATTGATGAGATGCTTCTCTGGAGATCAATGCTGAGTTCACTCCTCCAACTGCAGAGGCAACATACTGCTATGCAAGTTCTTGGGACTATTGAGAAATGCTTGGCCTCTGTCACCTGGAAACTTGTAGGGCCAGATAGCTACAGGGTGGTTGGCAAACTTTTGGCTGTTGCAATGGAAACATGACCAGTTATTAAAAGTTGTTGTTCCCATGTCTTAGAAGAGTGGTATGCCTTTGGCAAAACAGTTGGAGTTTTGCATATATAGAGTTCCTCAAAAGCTGTTTTTTCCAAAGCAATTTGGGAAGTTACCCTCCAAAAATGAGGTATTAATGGACAAGGGTTTTCTTCCTTCAAAGTTCTGATCTTTAGGTTACTTAGGTTAGCATGGCTATCTAGATCTCTTCTGGACTGAATGGCATGGCTTCAGTTGAGCTTTTAAGCAGAGGAAGGAACTGAAGGAGCTCTTGATTTCACCTTTTCTCTCTGCTAACCTTGAAGGAATTCTCTGCACATAAGACCCCCACACAGTTTCTAGTCCCCACAGAGATGTCTTCAACAGAGCAAAGACTGGTGTGGCTGCAGCAGGTCATCACAAGGTTGTACAGTTTGATGGAAAATTATTTCTAGCAGTATCTGCCCAGGCATTATTGCTAACTGCTGCCACTAAACCTCTTCACTTCAGCACGCCACCACCGTGTTGGGCTCGCAGTTTGGCATGTGAATACATCATGGTGTGAACACAGGAGCAGTAGGAACAGTCCTGGGACAGAGGGGTGTCTCGTGGCTGTGCAGTATGGCATTTTTACCTTGACCAAAGTCACTAATAGTCTCTGCAGCACAACCGGCAGTCTTCACAGTGACGTCAATATAATACAGCTCTTGAAAAGGAAATTTTCATCCAGGAGTTGGAGGTAGTCCTAGGCCAGTCTCCTATCACAGGTTTCTAAATGGCACTCTCGTGATGACCAGGTTTTGACCATAGTTGATTTCTCTTGCACATGTTTGTTTCTGCACCTGGGCTCCTAGACTTCCTTCCCAAAATACTGGGAAGCTGATAATGTCCACATAACAGTCATGACTCAGTGCAAGCAAAAAGTCAATGTGCTGAAGGTGAAAGTATTCTGGTCTCCTTCAAGAATTTCAACAAATTCTCAGTTAACATTTCCCTATGTACAGTAATTAAATAAACTTGTAGGGTGAACTGATCCTCTTAGTAAAAATGGCACCTGGTGTTTCTGTGTGTGTACATCCACCAAGACTATTCACGAGCAGAAGTAACACAGTGGTAGCACATGCTAGCTGACTACATGGTGACTTCCCCAAAGAGACAGGACCTCAGACCATTTAGAAAAGCATTGGTTTGTCTTGGTGCATCTCAGGGTGCATTACGGAGCAGCAGATGTGATTTATGGTGCAAGATCTTCTGTAATTTTGACCTTAACTCCTGTCAAGCCAGCTTAGCATCTTGCCCTTTTAATATAGAAGTTCTCATCCATAATTCATTGAGAACTTAATTGTAGCCTCTCAATGCTCAGCTGATACCAGATACAGTTACAGAAACAAAACTAACATAAATAGTACTGAGATGTCCCATTGCACAGAAAGTATCAGCAAAAAGCTGCTAAGTAAAAACTTTCCGAATCCCACAGAACTCAAAAAAAACACACCCACCCACCTCAAAAAAACACAAAACCAACCAAACAAAACCAACTATGAGACTATCGTCAAACTACATGAAGTTCATCTAACTCTCATGAGGTATTTCTATGTGAGTTGTTTAGGTAGTGAAAAGTTTCATGGTGGAAGGATACAAATGTGTAGGCTTACTCAGTGCATGCATTTTCATTTTCATTTACAAATAAGGAAATGGCTTCTTTCCCTTGGAAAAGGCTGGGTTTGGAACTGTTGTTTGACAACTGGAAGTATAAACGACTGAACAGAAAGTACAAGGCTATCTAGCTTAGTTTTTCAAATGTACACACACACACGTAGTATTGATTGTTGCAGTGCATGTCACACTCTTTGACACTCTTCTTCCTTTCAGAAGGTGTTTCCATGATGGTGTTTGTATGGTCGGTCAGCCACTAGCCATATAACAACTTAAGGCAAAAGAAGAACTTCCAGAAACTTCAGCCACAAACACCACCAGTAAAAAAAAAACACCACCACCACCACACACACACACACACACACACACACACAAACGCAACTAAATATTAAAATGTTGAGCAAGTAATTCCTAAAATTTGTAATGCATCCAGTGTGCTTTTGCTGCAGTCCTGTTTTGAAGAAGTCCTTTACATGTTTTACATTCCTGCGCAAACTGGCAAGGCTGCACATGTATCAACTATCCTGATAGATCAGTCCTAGGTGTTCATATGCAAGCTTTTACTAAAGTAGTTTAGCTTTAAAATGCCTTATTTTCTCAGAGGTTTACAAAGCTTGCTTACGATTATTGACTAACCAAGGAGCACCATTGTTGTGTGTATTTACAGAGTTTTTCTGGAAGTAGTACACTAGTTCAGTGGCAGGAGATTTGCACAGGTACTTCGAAAAGACAAGACAACCCATCTGACTTCTCTTTATGTATTTGGCTCTGTGGGGCTTCCTCAGGCCAAAGACTGCCCCTGGGATAATCTGGGTAAGCAAACATGTCTTGCTTGTTTTAACGACACACTGTGTGTCTTAAGACATCAAAAAAGGGAGAAGCACGTATCATATGATTTCATCCCTTTTACTGTTGTGCAACAGTCTACAAACCCTGTTTTTTACTCTAAATATGTGCTTTCACGTTTGCAAGCTAAAGCCATTACCGATGCTGGCTTTAGAGTTAAGAGGAGTTAAAGAGTTTAAGGGGAACCTCACCTAGGTCTTAAAGTTATCCTACTACTGGAGGCAAGTTCTCTGTT
Organism: Streptopelia decaocto; assembly: GCF_964273445.1. Lineage (NCBI taxonomy): Eukaryota > Metazoa > Chordata > Aves > Columbiformes > Columbidae > Streptopelia > Streptopelia decaocto. The sequence goes on from NC_138657.1 coordinate 30,938,616, forward strand.
AAAAATTAAAGTCTGTCTACTCCTGGTCAGGTGCAGACCAAGTCTGTGTGTAAATCTTTTAATATTTCACCTGTGCTGCAGCTCTTGGTGTCACAAACAGTGTTTTCCAGTAGATACTACAGATGCTATGCATAAAGACACTAGCCACACTGGTGGTAAAATCTGCTACTCTTACCAGGTTCAGGTCCAAAGGCAGGAAAAAGCAGTTTTCAGATATTAAATTACAGGGGAATAAGAGAGACCGTCGTGGAAATGTTTCTTGTCCCAGTGTAAGCATCATGACCCTGCCCAGTGGGAGATGCTCCCTTGGCCCCGACATGGCCTGAGCGAGAGCCCTCTTTTTGCTCCAGATTTTGTTTTCCTTTAGTCTGCCAGTTGCCAGCTTTAAGTTCTCCCTAGGTTAAATTCCAGCCGGCTTAGCGCGCTGCCACTATCTCCAACCTGCCTGCACTCACAATAAACATTTAGACAAACATTGCCCAACATAGCGGCTCCGCCGGTGCGGGATGCCCCCAGGGCGGCCCCACATCGTCTTCGGGAGCTGCGGCCGCCGGCGCTGCGGGGGCTGGACCGTGGGGCGGCGAACCCGACGCCCCCCCAGTGGGCGCTAGCAGCCCCAGGGCGCGGAGCGGCCCAGCCAGAACCCCGCCCTCCGCCGCGGCCCGGGCGCTGGCGGGAGGCGCGGCCCGGGGTGCGCGGCCGCCAACCACGGCGGCCAATCGCGGCGGCGAGGCGGGCACGGCCGCGGCGGCGGCTATAAGACGGGCCGCGGGGACCGAACGCCGTCGGGTCAGGGCGACGGAGGAGGTTCCGAGGGCTCTTACCGAGGTGAGCACGGCACGGCGGGGGCTGCGAGGCGGGAGAGCGCGGGGGCGGGCGGGCCTCGGCTCCGTTCTTGCCGTGTGGCGGAGCCGCTCCCGCCGGGAAGGCGCCGCCATTCCAGCCGCTTTCCCGGGAGGCTGCTGGCCGCCACTCGAGCTTGTTTACATTGGCGGCTGGAGGCCCCGCTCCGCGGAGGGGAACGGGCAGGGGCCGGTCCGGTCCATGGGGCCCGCCGGGAAGGGCTCTGCGGGACTGGGGGCGCTCAGTCGCCCGGGGGGTTAGGGGTGTGCGGCTTGGCTTTCTCTCTTGCGCTCGGCTTGTGGAGGAGCGGGGATACGAGCCGTATCTCGGCAGACGAGCTCGTTTCGAGTCTGTCAGGGCACGGGCCGGCCTGACCCCGCTCCTCCGCTCCCGGCAGATCCGCCAGCATGAACCTGCGTCTGACCGCGCTGTGCCTGTGCCTGGGGCTGGCCTGGGGCGCTCCCAGGGTGGATCCCGAGCTGGACGGGCACTGGCAGCTGTGGAAGTCGTGGCACAACAAGGACTACCATGAGGTGAGCTGCCCGCGATACGTGCTGGGCTCAGCAAGCGCTGAGCGCACTCGGCTGGGCCCTGCCAGCTGAGTCATGTCTGCTTGTTTTAATGCTGGCTATGGTCTGCACTTGGAAGGGATGATCACCCCCTCTCCCATGGTCCCTTTCCTGCCCTTTTGCATCGACTGGGCTGTACTGTACTCCTTGGTTTTGTTAAAAGGGCGGCAGAAAGACCATCTCTTGAACAGTGTTCATACTTCCCATTTGAGTAGCCTACGTTTTCCTGACTATACAAGTCTTAACAAAGCGCATTATCCTGCAAGTGTAGTTTGTTTGATCTGCCTCCTTGAAGTATGCTTTTTTCTGGTTCTTCAGAGAGAGGAAAGCTGGAGGAGAGTGGTGTGGGAAAAAAATCTGAAAATGATTGAACTTCATAATCTGGACCACACATTAGGAAAACACAGCTACAAGTTGGGAATGAATCAGTTTGGTGACATGGTATGTAAAGAGACCTGAAACATGCTGCTCTAAACAGCGGTGTGTAATAGATGGTGACTGCATGTCTTTAATTTTTTTTTTCAGACGACTGAGGAGTTCAGACAGCTGATGAATGGCTATGCGCACAAGAAGTCAGAAAGGAAATACAGAGGATCTCAGTTTCTTGAGCCCAGCTTCCTGGAAGCACCGCGATCAGTAGACTGGAGAGAGAAGGGATATGTAACTCCAGTTAAAGACCAGGTATTCTCTGATAGTGGATTTTTGTCCAGTTTCTTGAAGGCTACCTGCAGTTCCACAGAGGAGAAACACTGTGGATTTGTTTAGTAAAGCCTAGTGCTAGTTTGATAAAATACCTGTACCACTTTAGGATTTTTTAGACATTTAGTACAGAAATCCTAAGAACTCAAAATACTGTAGTACCTTCACTTGTACATGCTTCGAGTGTGGAACTGAAGTTGGTCTTGTGGCTTTTGTGTTTTGCTTGTTTAGATCGGTGGTAAGGGAGCTATAATTGCCTCATCCGTCTGGATTTGTAACTTGTGGTTTTGTTTCTTCAGGGTCAGTGTGGCTCATGCTGGGCTTTCAGCACAACGGGAGCTCTTGAAGGGCAGCACTTCAGAAAAACTGGCAAACTTGTTTCGTTGAGTGAACAGAATTTGGTGGACTGCTCTCGCCCTGAAGGGAATCAAGGCTGCAATGGTGGTCTCATGGACCAGGCGTTCCAGTATGTGCAGGATAATGGGGGAATTGACTCAGAGGAATCCTACCCATACACTGCAAAGGTACTGAACTTGTATTGCAGGTGTCATGTCTTCTGTGTGGACTAACCTATGTGTTTGGAAACAGATACCTAGAAAGGAAAACGTATAAATAGTGATCAGTAAGTCTGTTCTTCCTGTTGCATCTTTCTTAAGAAAACTGGAATGACTGCTAGGCCCAGTAGAAGTTGCATACTGCACTGGTGTTTGAGGTCAAAATCTTACCGGACCAGTTGGAAAAACTTGAGCAAATATTTTTATTCCTCCATGTCACTGCTGCCCTCCTGTCATATGTCATGCCTCACCTTGCTTGACTCAGCAAATGAGGACCCAGCCCTTGTCAACAGTGCTACTTAGTTATAGGGGTGCCATTCAGCTTCCCGTAACTGAGCTGTTATGGACTTGCTACCCATAGACCAGCTAATTCTTGCAGCTAGTGTGATTTTTTTTTTTATGGTAGTTGTCAGCAGTGCTTCTGAGTTCTATTTCTTGACTAAATGTGCATAAATGCAGATAATGGGCAGCTTTCTAAAATACCTCTAATAATCTATAAGAAGTTAACAGACATAAGAGGACAAAACAGCAGTGATTACTGTGATATCATTTGAGAGCCTATGGTTTGTGTTTTTCACCACTTGAAGTTCTGTTGGCTATAGAGTATCTTTCCTTGCAGCTTATTTTGTGTTGATGGAATGTGCAATAGCAATGCCATTTGTTGTGAGCAATGTAGAAGCCTTTGGTTTGGGGTTCCTGTTCACCTGCATCCCTGTAAATTCATTTTTTTTCAAATCTTGGCTCTTTGGAAGATCTAGGTTGGTTATAGGAAGTGCCAGACTTGTTGAGTACACAAAGTAAGCAGCTGAGGTATGCTCTGTGCTCTTTTAGTTGGGGGGAGGCAACTTCAGTACTGCACTTATCTACAGAGGTAAGGGAAGGATGAGCTTACTTAGGTCTGTTTCAGTTTGACATGTCCTGACTTTCAAACTAGGCCTCTCTCCTGAGGTTAATGCCTGTGGCACAAAATAAAAGTATAATGTGAAGAAGCACAAAATACATTAATGCGATATGTAAAGTCATATAATACAAAATACTAACTTCCAAGTCATTCTGTACAGTTTTTCAAACTATGCGAGGCTAAAATTCTAGATTTCAAGTGCTTACTCACTGAGAAGTTTCTGGATTGCTTTGTAATTAATGAATACTTGGCTCTCTTCCATTGCCTGTTAATGCATTCTGGGCTTCTTTCCTCCCTGAAAAGAGATTTGTCCTGCTCACCAAAGAAGGCAGGGTCCCAGGATGTGGTAGTCCTTTGCATCCCAGTAAAGCTTTCCTTTTGGGCCCCACTCTCCGTTGCTTTTTCTGTACCTTTAAGAAACTCAAAAGCAGGTTCTGTGATCTCCCTCAGCTCTTTTCCTTTCAAAGCACAGCTGAAGCAATTGGATCCTCTTCAGACCCTTGTTTTTAAGGCAGCAAAGTGACAATGCCTGGTAGTTCCTGTGCTCACCTGTGTGTTTAGTGGAAAACTGTGTAATAACTGCAGTTTTCTTTGCCTAGGATGATGAAGACTGTCGCTACAAGGCAGAGTACAATGCTGCTAATGACACTGGCTTTGTTGACATCCCTCAAGGACATGAAAGAGCACTCATGAAAGCAGTGGCAGCTGTGGGTCCTGTGTCAGTTGCTATTGATGCAGGTCACTCTTCGTTTCAGTTCTATCAGTCAGGTGGGGATTGATAACCTTCTTTTTCTTTTTTTTTTAATACTCAGTATTCATTACCCTTCAGTTTAATAGGTGGAAAAAAACCCACAACAAATGAACACAAAACAAAAACACACACAAAAAAAAAAAACAAAAAAAAACCCAAAAAACTGTGTGATATAGAACATAATCAGGAGTCCTTTTAATTTTACTCCAGGTTCTTCACATTTAGTACTTTTGCATAGGTGTGTATTTGTTCTTCAGTTTCTGCCATGTTACACCTCACTTATGATTCCTTTCTCTGACTCTCAGGAAGCTGTGCAAAATTTAATTTGACATAAAGTTTCTGGTAGGAGAGGATGGTTTCCTGCAGATAAGCGTGTTCACGTATGAACTTTTGCTTCTGTAGGTATCTACTATGAGCCAGACTGCAGCAGCGAAGACCTGGACCATGGTGTTCTGGTTGTGGGTTATGGCTTTGAGGGGGAAGATGTAGATGGGAAGAAATACTGGATTGTTAAGAACAGGTAAGATTTCTCTTTGCCTTGTAGCTTTTGAGGGCAGGGAGAAAGGAAGGTAGTTTGTCGCCTGTAGTGGGGGGTGGGGAGACAAGAGTAATTGAAGTCTTTTGATGGAAAATATGGAGACTGTTCTCCGATTGTATGGTATGACAAAAGTTAAACCCAACTCATACTGCTGGCAGCCTAATAGACTAGGCCCAGAGCAGTGAACACTAGATGATGCTTTTTTTTTTTTTTTTAGTTAATTCAAGGGATCTTTGTACTGGAGTAGCCCATGAAGATAGTAGATGTTAGTGGTGGAGCAGAGGGGAAAGGAAACCAGGGAAGCCAGGTTGTGGGAGCATAATGGGTTTTTTTGGTTTGTTTTTTTTTTTTTTTTTTTTAAGCAGAGTGCTGTTCACTTGTGTGAAATAGGGTAACACTAGAGTTTTAAACATGGTATTGCCTCCTATGCTTGAGGGAAAATAATAAATTAATGCCAAAGGGCACATCACATGAGTTTGTCTCATGTTCTCCGCATTACTGGGGAACCACCCTTAAATGCTTTGAAGTTTTGGTCCTCCCTTAAAGTTGGCTGGGAGCAGTGTCTGAGCTTCAGGCACCTATAATCCAGGGTTGCACATCAAGATCCTCACAGAGTGAGAGGATGGCTGCACCCTTTATTTCTGTAGGCTTGGGGTGCCTTTTCTGTAACATGCATTTAATTACTGGAAAGCACTTCAGTTTGGCTGCAGCTATCTTGGTTTCTCTCCACAAATGTGGAAGGCAACAGTTTTCAATGCAAACAGTTCTTTCAGGGGGTAAATAAGTCTCTTCTGAATATGGAAACAAGCCCTTTACCTCTGTTTTCAGCTGGGGCGAGAAGTGGGGTGACAAAGGATATATCTACATGGCCAAGGACAGGAAGAACCACTGTGGAATAGCAACAGCTGCTAGCTATCCACTCGTATAATTTGAAGACTGAACATTTCAGTACAAGATGGGGATTTAAACTGAATGACCAAACCGATGTTCACACATGTGGTAGACTTATATCCTTTAAAAGCCAACTTGATTTTTTTTTTTTAACTTCTGAAGTATGTTTTACATGTTGGTGACATGCCACTTGCTTTAAATTAATGTAAATGTTGGTATGTAAACAGCTTGTAATATTGCTACATTATGACTGCTTAATCTAATAGATTCTTCTTTGTATTTTTTCCTTTTTTTTAATTGCAATGTGCCCAAAGGTTTACTTTTTAAATAAACACCTAAATTTTAGCGTGTATAGATGACTTGGCTTTTTGGTCTGTTTTTTCCACTTGAAACTTTTATCAAATAGGCATCCTAAATTATATTACTAACTGAAGCTTAATATGTATGCCTCTTGCCATTAGTTGCTAAAATGCAACTCTACCTGGGAATGGCTAAGATCTGTTACAAAATGAAATGTAGTGTTTGTGACACAACTAATTTAAAATGAGAAGTGTAAAGATGTGTTTATTGGCTGAAGTAGAAGTGACTGAAAATCTGACCTTCATTCTTTAAAGCTACTTGCTCCCCAGAATGTGTCTGTAAGTGAATTTTTGGCTTAGTCCTGTGACCCAGGGGCAATACCCTCTCTGCTGCTTTGTCCTCCATAACAAAGATCTTCAGTGTTTTCATGTGCTACATGCAGCATCTGATCTCTACTCAGCATAGCCCACTTAATGTTTTCCTCCTATACTAGCTTTTGCTGGAGAAATAAAGGAATGCTCTTCCTATGGAAAGTCAAGTTGGGTCAGTCTGTTAAGCCCTGGATACTCGATGGCTGACTGTACTTTACTCACCCCCTTACCCCCCACCCTTGCATTTGGGCTGGAGGGATAGGAAGGTGGTTTTGCAGCTGAACTAGCACCAGCTCAGAGTTTATAGACACATAAGTTTTTATGCACAGTATCTTTCTGAGTCTGATAGCCATACATGCAAGGGAACACTTTGACTAGAAGTTACAGAAGCTGGATTTCCTTGTTGGAGATAAGTCTAAGCTTGCATTTCATAAACACTTTTTTGAAAGAAAAGCAAGATGAGGTTGCTAGAATAACCAAAACTTAACTATAGTTCAGTTGTGAGTCTGCTCATGTGCTGCTTATAGATAAATTCTTTTAACCTGAATTTCCTGACAAACTCTTTTTCTAAAGGAAGCGCCTCACTCATTCCAGTGGCCATTTCACAAGCCACAAAGCAGAAATACCGGTTAGAATTTAGCTATTAAGCTGACTCGCTAAGCCTGTTATGGAGAGCATCCACACTGCTTGGAGGAAGTGAATGTGGAGCTCAACTGGTGGTCCTCCAAAGGCACATATGTTCAGAAGGAAGTGACAGTGGTGTGTATGTGCAAAATGGAAGGCAAGGTGATACTGCTGGCAGGGAAACGACTACATAAGCTCCTTGTGCCATAGCTGCTTTTTGTTCTTGCTGCCCAAGGGAGAGACCTGTCTCTCTAAAAAGTTTTGAATCCTGGAAGATGACATTACTGTGAGCTTAGCAGCACTTAAGGTGTTACTGGTTTTCTGTATTGATTCAAACAAGACAGTGAGAATATCCAGTGCAGGGTCAGACTGGTACAAAGCCTGCTGGGACTTGAACTGTAGCAAAAAACAGGCAGCTGGGAAAGGTGTTTGGTTACTAAGGCCAAGGTTAATAAAAGTTGCTGGGAAAACAAGATACTTTTTATGAACAGATAGGAAATAACTTTCCAATGCGTATGAATGGGAATGTCGTTCACAAAAGAGATACAAGCCTCTGACTTTTTCAGAAATAAGATGTGATAACACAGCTGTTTGTGTGCAATAAAACTTCCTGACTGTTCTGGCTGAACATCCTCTCTGAGTGAAATATCAAGAAGGTGACAGGGTAAGTCAGGTCATGCAGATAACTTAGTATTTACACAGTCTTCTTAAGTAACAGCTTCACCCTGAATTGCCTTACATGACACTGTAAACACTAAAATTTTGTGCAAGTTGCAGCTAGGCACACCAGTAGAAATTTAAAACCTGTTACACTTCAAGAATTATATTAAATCTGGTTCTGTGATTCTACTGCAGCAGCCCTATCTTCTATAGAGCTGTTTCTTCTTTACTTTAGAAATACTACTAGTAAGTATTGAATTATTCCACAATGGTAAATGTCCTGTTGTGGGAAGCGTCATCTCCGAAGCTGTTCCTTTGTGAAGGCAGAGCAAATGCATAATATGCATGTGCGCACAAAAAGCTCCTGAGTAATTCCGAGGAAAGCTGTGGGTAATTAAAGGTCTTCGTGACTGCATTCCAGTATTTTTTTCCAAGCGTTCTTTGGTTTTATATTCCTGCTCATCGCTGATGTTGCACTTATTACAAGATGTATTATTTTTAAAGATACTAGTGCACATGTATTTTCAGTAAATATCCAATCTATACTGCCGTGTTTAGGCCCTGCCTAAATTACAGCTACTGGTTTTGTTAATGGGGCTTATGCATATCTAAATATGTGATTTGGGCACCATGTTATACACATGGTAGATGGCAGTTCTGTACAGTGATAACGCTCTGCAGTCATTGTTTGCTTTAATTGTGAAAATGAGCAGTTTATTTAAATTTAGGAAGAAAAAAGGTTTTGCGTTTGGTTTGTGTGTGCTGGTGCTTTTTAAATAGGCTGTGGTTGTCCTAAAGGTCGCTTAAGAATAACTGCTTCTTCAACCTACCTGGTGAATAACGCTATTTATCAGTAGTTGTCATGAGTTTCTAAAGACAAGTACTCTTGAAGCAAGGAAAACCATGAAATGAAATTATTCCACTTACACGTGAAGCACTTCCTTTTTAAACTCCAGTGAGAAATTAATTTAACTGTCATGTAGGAAACTTTTCCCTTTAAAAAGTAATTTTCTCATCCTACCTGTGACTGCAAAGTAGAATGGAATTTTGTGTGTTTGTTTTTTAATGTGTGTTGTTTGTCATCTTTGCTAATGTTAAATCAATTTCTGAAGATTAACACTGGAATAATAAGCTTATTATCCCCCTACACAATCCATGCAGGAAAGTAATTTTCAAAATATTTTGAAGGGCTACAGTGACAAAATATTTGTCATCCTACTCTGTTGAAACCTTACAGGGAAGCAAACATGACGAGTTGCATCAGTGAAGTTTTACTAAAGTGAAAGATTAACTGGTAGTCTGCACCCAGCAAACACATAATTCTGAGACAACTGGAGGTATAGGAAAGTGGGAATATCCACTTCAAAAAAACAAGACAATAAAGACTAGCTTCAGAACATCAGTTATGCAGTATTAACTATTTAATTAATCTCCTAGATGAAATAAAAAGTCCTGCTGTGTATCTCTTAAGCTTAAATGAATTAACCAGTTTTTACATATTAGAGATTAACTGTAATTTCTGGCTGTTAACCAAGGAATTGAGCATACCCCAATGACTGTGATAATGTACATTGATACTTCTGCTTTCTGGTTCTCTTTGCAGGTTATGAAGGTGTATATGACAGATTGAGAGTCCATTTTTAATTACAGTCCATCCCAATACCCTTCCCTCTTGTTGGGAAGTCATAGCAAGAAATGCTAAGACTTAAATAATATACTGTTTTGAAGGGAGGATTGTTTAAGATTAATTACTAATGGAGATGGTTTTTGTCATACTGTAATCAGGGCTTTATCAAATCATTAGTGAAATTTCGAGCAAGTACAGGGGAACCTAAAGCATTTGGAAGAAAGGATATAATCAGATGCAAAATTTCATTAAAAAAAAATTCAATTTACAAAACCAAACCCAGATGACATTCAGTAAGGCTCATCTGAAAACAGAAAAGGAGCCCAATTTAAAACTTCACTTTGGGGCGGAGGAGACTTGGCCACATGGTGCAGACCTGATCCATGGACTGATTAAATGTATTAGAGGGCTCAGATGAAGCCGCCTTAATTTTCATTCACAGGGAACGTGACTATGCTGTATTTATTTTTTTCATGCTAAGGTGCATGAAAATTTATTGTCTGGTATTCTTAAAATTTGACTTCTGCAGCAGTTTCTGTTTCCATTATGCTAGTGTTTGTTGAAGAGCTACTGCCAGCCTTTATGAGTAAAGGGGTAAAGAAAACATGAAAGCAGGCATTTATGAAACATATACTGGGTTCTTTTTAAAATGCTTCTTCCTCTTTATATTCACTTACAGTTCTCATCATCTCCATGAGATCCAAAACCTGCTCCCAAGTAAAATCTAATAGCATTTTCCCATAAGGTGATCCTGGGAAACATGTTTTAGAAGTATCAAAGTGTGTTGTCAGGTGTAGTGCTGCAGCTCCCTTACCTTCTGCAGTCCTTCTGGTTTGGGAAGAAGGGGTCAAAGATGGAGTAAGTCAAAGAATGAGCTGTTCCCTTCCCCAGCTACCTTCAGAAGATGGTTCTGGGCAAGGCTGGCTTTGTGAGGGCCTGCAGGGCAAGATTAGTTGGGCTGAGATCTGGGCAAGGAGGAGGTGATTTTCCAGCCTGGTGAGGATTGTGCATATGCTTAGTGACATCTGACCCACTTTGGACATTCATTTGGAAGTAGCTTTGTATTTCAAAGTCTATGTTAATGTGTGTTCCTCCAGGGTGAGCATGGCTTAGGTGTGCTCTCCTGGGGTGCCACCAAGGGTCCTCTGAAGCTATTACAGCTATTACTTTATGTGTCTGCTAGGGAAAACGTACTAAATTCTGATTTTAATTATAAAGTTGATTTTTTTTTTCTTTTTTTTTTTAATTACTAATGAAATCTTCCTGCACAGCATGAATGCAGTGGCATAGAACTGATTAAAATAAATGCTGGGCTGTTAGACACAAACCAGCTTAGGGTGTCTGGGAAGCTGGTGCTGAAACAGGATGTTGAGAACTCCTTGAGGCTGTAGCACATCTTGAAACACACTTGCTTTTGCTTAAAATCCAAAAATCAAATGAAATAAATGTGGCTTCAGAGCTACTGAGTCACAGGTGGTTTTTCCCACTTAGAAAGGAAGTACATATCTAAATGATATCTCTGTAATATATTGGTTTATGAGGCTGGTAACAAGTCACAGAAAAAAACCTAGATAGCGTTGCCCACAGAGCTCTCTGAACAGTTCATTGCTGCATATACAGGTGCCCAGTTTTGCAAGATACGCATATGACCAAGCACATACCACAAGCTTTTACTACAACAGCACAGCAATGCAAGCATTGTGAATGCCGGTTCTTCTCAATAGCCCTCTTAACATTCCTTCTGCTCAGCCGTGTTCACTAGGATTGCACTTTGCTTTCCTCATTCAAGCATGAAGCGCTGGCTGACAGCAGGGGATTTTTTGGCATAGGAAATATATACTGAAAACATCAACTGTGATGTGAAATTGCATTGGCTTTTGGATATTTATGATAATACTATCCTGTAGTTGAAAGAAACTTCAGTGTTTGTATAGAAAATAAAATGCCTTGTGCAAAGGTTAAGAATAAATACTGCTGTCGTTTTGCTATTAGTTGCTCGCTAGTCACAGGAAAAATTGAAGGGGATCTGTGTTTTCTGATTCAGTGCTTTTGTGAGATCTGATCACATTTCTCTCACAACATAATAGAGCATTTCAAAAGCAAACTTGTGGTCACCGGGATTATTATGAAGTGGTTGCAGTATTTCCAGGTATTTGAACAAACTTTATAGTCCCCTTTTGTTAGGTGCTGTGTAAACCAAAAAGCAAGAGGTTTTTAATCTGAACTGACAGACAGCTGAGGAGCGGGAGAGGAAAAAACGCGAGAGCAGCAAGGCTGCCTGCCAGAGGCTGTGCAGCTGATGAGCAGCTGTGCGCGTACGTCTGAGAGAGGGCTGGCCTCCTCCTCTGGCTTTGTTTTCTCCCAGTGTAGCTCCAACAGAGCTAAAAGGTGAACATCCCTGCTTTTTTCCTTCCGTTGAGTTTAAATTTCAGGTCTGCATTTGCCTGCATGGCCCTTTCCATTCCATTTACCCTCCCTGCTTTCTTGTCGTTTGAGCTGTCTCCTTTTTCTCTTCCTGTGCTGGAATAATAAATCACACCAGGTTGTTAAAAGAGGGAGAAAATGGACCATGCAGGAGCAAAACAGGAAACCAGGCAATCGGAAGGGCAAAGTCCAGATGGTGCATCACCAGGTGCGTAAGTGCTGGGCACGCCAGTCTCTCCCAGTTGTGCTTTTGGCAGCACGTGATCTCGAGGCCGGTGCTGCAGCAGCTGGGTGTGGGGAGAAGGTGATCTATTTCTTTCCTGGGCATGTGCTGACAGCGCATTTGGGTGTAACGCTGGATTGATGAGACATCATGAACGGCTGTGCCCTGGGCTGGGATTTGGCTGGCCTCACACATTTAGCCCGAGCAGAGCTGACCAGGTGATTGAGCAGAAGTGTTATCTCCTCTGTGGAGGCATCTCTTCAAAAGTGATAAAATATTCACAGGGTGATCTGCTCAGCAGCTGACAAGAATGCTTACGCCAAGCTCCATTTATTGATGTGTGAGGACATAGCTGTCCTGGCCAACACCCGCTGCAAGCTGCGACACCAAACTCCCTTCATCAGTTGTAGTGGCCAGAATGGCAAAAGCTGCCTCCAGAAACCTGCTCAGCTCCTGATGAGCAGGATCCTGCAAAACCATGATGCAAATAATTGCATCAGTTGGGAGCAACCCCCCTGCGCTGCCCCGGGCAGATCTCAGTGGGAACCCTATCTGTCATCTCTCTCCACAAAGTATTAAAATCAGTTCAGTGGCATCAGATCACATGCTCGGTTTGAGTGTTTAATTTTTGTTGTCTGAAACCACATCTGTATTTGCAGAAAGCTGGTAACAAAACCTGAAAGTGTTCTCAGTAGCAGTGCTTGAGGTTTGTGTGTATTGTCCATGATGACATGAAGCCTCAATAGTAGGGACTGTCTCCTCAAAACTTGTGGGGCTCTGTACTTCTGGGTAACTGTTTGTGTGCAGATCCTCTCTGTGTTCATTTTGTTCATCGCTTTACTCATATCTGGGCCTTCCATATCTGGAAAATTGATACATTTCTCTTTGGAGTCTTGCAGGACTTAATGATTTTATCATATTTCCTTTTGTTAATCTCTCTCCTCTGTTCCCCTCGCTACCAACCACCCTTTTGTCACAAGGAGCCTAACTGGGTAGTATAATCCATGTAAACTAAGAGCTCTTTCTTTTACTCTGTCTGTAATTAGCCTGGAGGGTACTGCTTCCATGTTACAAATTAAGAAAAGTCTTGCCTGATTTTTCCAGAAATACGAGTTGGCTTTATTAAGAAACTAACAAAACTCCCTGTGTGTACATTTTGTGGAAAACAGAATGAAGTACAGACTTTGGATCTGAACGCTCAAAGACACATTTGACCCGACACTTGGAACAGCATCTCCGCGCCAGCCGCTTTGCTTTCTCAGGGCAGGGTGAGCTCCCGCGGCAGAGGGCTCGGGACCAGCTCCCCGCGGGGCTGGTGGGCAGCCTGCCAGCCCCAACCTGTTCTCTCATCCCTTGTCTTGTGACTGCAGTCACAAGGCCAGCTCTCTGCGACTGGCTCTTCAGGCTAACTTCATTTCCAGACAAGGTAATTAGCGAGCAGCTCCTTGTTTATTAGAGACTGGTGGGGTTTCTGTGTTTTCTTGTGTTGTTGGGTACCACCAGGTTTAGGTAGTTTGCTTTTATTTTACTTCTGAAATAGGTGCTAAGGTGCCTTGAGGTAGGAAATAAGAATTAGGTTTCGCAACAAGTGGGAAACCAGTGCTTTAAGAACAGTCATGTTTGTTGTATACCTGGTACAATACAACTGGTATGCTTTCCTTTCCACATCCTTCTCTACAAGTAATAGGAAATCAAGCTCATGTTGGTTTATATATGATTTTATGTCAAGAAACCAGTAAAAAGGCACACATGTGAACTAATATTTGAACACATATCTGTTCCTTCATGTACTTGATGTTTCCAGGTATTTGCAATTTTGTATCATGCTGATGAGTACCTGAGGAACAATATCAGGCATCACCTTCTTCTGTAAGTGGAGGCAGAGTCTGTTGTGAGTGCTGGTCCACACCAGCTTCCCTGCTCCTCCCAGTGGCACTGACAGCACATCGTGGTGTGTCCCCTTCCTCGTCACTCCAACCACTAATTACAGCCTCTGGATTCTTAAAAAAAATAAAAATAAAAAAAACACAAACAAACAAAAACAACTACTACATCTTCTTTTCTCAGCTGTCTGAATGCCCTCAGATGCCCTGGCAGCTGACAGTGGATGGAAATTGTGGCCCAGTATCATGAGGGCTTCATAGGTGGTGACCACTCCACCACAGACACCCTGTGGTTTGTGTCAGAGAGCTCTCAAGATATGGTCTGAACTGGTATCACTCTGGGAAGGGCAAGTTTAGACTCTGTCCCGAGGGTTTAAGAAGCACTCTGTAGAGCAGTCTGGTCGCAGGATTGTGCTAAATATAGCAGAGGACATTTAAGTACGTAGGAAAACAGTGTGAGCGCAGTAGTTCAAAATGGGACTCTGCCAAAGAACATCCAGTGTTCACACCGGAGAAAGTCACTGCTTTCTTAATCTGTGTTGGGGGTTTGCATGGGTTGTTTATACAGGGAAGATACTGATCTGTTTGTAGATACCAGACACCCAGCAGCCCACAGACTGTGGGTGTTATCATTTAAGTAGCAACGGGCACCCAAACTGGAGTTGTTGTGAGGTTGGTGACCCAGCACCAGCTCCTTTAACAGATACTTCTGGTGAAAAAAAACCAACATACCGAACCAAACCAAAAAAACCACAACCCAACCCAACCAACGGATCAAACAAAACAAAACAAAACAAAAAAACAAACAAACAAAACAAAACAAAAAAACCCACCACACACAAGAAAACACCACAAAAGCAAAAACATAAAAGAAACCCCACTGCACCCTAAACCACACCATGGGAAGACTAGCAGCTGGGTTTATATGCAGGTTTTGCTGTGAAATCATACTTAAATGAAAGCGAATAAGGTGCTGTTATGCTGGCAGTAGGGCAGTGAGTGACTGACACATTGCAGTACACAGATATGTAACTGCCAGCACAGGAACACAGGTCTTAGTCGCTATGGTGTGTATACCCACCACAATGCAAACTTTCTTTCCACATGTCCCTATAAAGTGGTTGTTTTTAGAGGCCCTGTAGTTACACTGGGGAGTACCAAGTGCCTGTTGTTGCTCTGTTCTTAATCATCTCCATTGGCCCTTTGGCAACAGGACCAGGTTACAAGAGATATTTCTTCTGATATAGTACTGTTATAGTTAGCTTACTAGACTAGCCTCAAATTATGCTAGTTTTTAGGTTTCTGATTTTAAAAGTGCAATAGAGTTTCTCAATAAATTGGTGACAGCAACTGCTTGTGTTCTTATATGGAGATTGTGGGGGAGAGAGAGAGTGACTATATATGTATAAAATACATGTATAAACATATATATATATATATATATGCACACATACACTGTGTATATATTTTGTTTGCAGGAAAACTGATGTACTAGCTTTCATAGAGTGGACAATTGCATTCTCCAGCATAAAATTGCCTATTACCTAAACCCTCACAGTTTTTTCTGCTTCCTCTTCATTCTCCAGTATTTAAGCGTTGCTTGTGTTTTGCTGTTGATTGCAGAGACTGGGGAAGCACATGACAAGGAACAGAATAAGCAAGTACACACTGTACTTTCTGATCCTAAGCAGTTGTCACTATTATAGCTTTAAAGTGTGCCAGATACAGACCTGCAGAAAGAGTGCTTTGATACCTGAAGCAGTACTGAAATCACATCCTCACCCCTGGGATAATAATACCTAAGGGTAAATACCTATCCTGTATAATTTTCTGTCTGCCTTTATTTAGCCTGTCTTTTCTTTATGAATAACAGAACATGGTTGTAAGTTTAAAAATAACCATTGGAGTTTCCTAGTAGGAGTATTTTTAACTCCTGGCTGTGTCCTGTAGTAATTCACAGAATGTTCTTAATAAAGTCTTGTACCATCATGGCTGGGGGCATGGGCAGGGGTGAAAATGAGCAAACAGGACAGGAGTTGCTTTACGGCAAGAAATTTGCCAAAAGAAACGTCCATATAATGAGACAGAAAGGCTAGAAAGGGATCAGGGTGTCTAATACTTGAAGTGATGTAAACCCCAGTTTTCACACCCTTACCACTTAACATATCACACATTTGTTGTAATTAGTGATTTTTGCGCTCTGTGGTCAATGAGTGCCTACTTGTTTTAGAGCTGATTCCTGATCTCCTTAGGTACTGTCAAGTCTGAGATTTGGTACTAAGGCACCAACAGGACAGGTGTGCTGGAGGTGGCAAGGAACAGCAGTGCAGCCTGTATAAAAGGACAAGCTTCCCTCTGAAATGAGAACCTTCCCAAGTAAAAGAAAATGGGGGCATAATTGTGGCATCATGGCAATTCCTCATCTTCTGTTGCAGAGAACAGTGGATACATGGGGAATACACCTAAATAGAGTGTTATATCCGTAGAAATATTTTATTGTAATTTGTGCCATTGAATATTACCTGTCTGTAAATAACACAAGGCATTTTCTTATTCTCATGAGAATTTAAATCCCCTTTTCATCTTTATTAATTATCCAAGACATATGTAATTTTGGTGCTTAAAAACACTGTTTCAGACAGCACAAGACTTTTGGTCTTCTCAGGGCTGACAAGATAAAAACACCTGCAACAAAAACCTCTGCCAGAAAATCCAGATAATGGAATTGTGAGTGTTGATGTGAAAACCCTTTCTCAAACAATTCCAACTGTTTAATATCAGGTGTAAAGCCTCAGATCAAATGGGGGTACTGACACAATCCACTACTTTTTATTGATATTATGTAAAGTAAGTCACTTTTGTTTAATAATCAGGCCTCTGTCTCGAACTTCACACTGCATAAATCAGAGTTAAATGACTTTTACATTTGTCTGCATGCAGAAAATAAACTTCTGTTTTTCCCATCAGCTGTTCTCATTATTTTTCTTGTTCTCATAAAGTGAGATTTTACTGAGAGACGGGTGCTAATTGCTAGAATCCGCCATCTTGAAAGGGTTTTTCCTGTAGAGTGAAGATGGATGATCAAGGTCTAATAGGGAAAAGCCTTTAACTGCTCTTCTGGTGTTTCTGTACACAAGCAAGGTATTCTTGCACGTCATCCGGAGAACCAAGGATAAGAGGGACTCTCTGGTGAATACTCTCGGGTTTCACATCCAACACTGCCTCAGTCCCTGTAGTTGCCATCCCACCTGCCTGCTCAATGATGTAAGCCATAGGGTTGCACTCGTAGAGAAGTCGGAGCTAGAGAGAAAGAGAGAACACGATTGATTGCTTTTGGGGGAAATGACACCAAAAGGCTTACCAGAACCTAGCCTTCTTTTTGTGATTTTGGAAAATTTTGTACTGAACATCAATTTCCTGAAGTTATCACTGTCTTTCTATCAGCCTCTCCTTCCCTCTCCTTCTTTCACCTTCCTTCATACCCTCTGTTTTGAGGAAGAGTATATTGATGCTGCTGCATCCAAGCGTCACCACCATCGTTTCCAAGCTGATGTGCTGAAATTCAGTAGCAGTGAAGCTATATTTTGTCAAAAATGTCGGTAGTAGCTGTTGGGCCCACAGGCATCAGCAAAACAGTTAAGCCAGCTAAGTACCAGGAAAAAAAAGCCATGTACAGACTTCACGTGTTAACCTCAAAGCTTGGGGTAATCGCATTGTGTTTGGTCAGGATATTTTGGAGTTTGAAACTTGATGCTCCCAGTTTCACATTTCAGGATTTGATTGCAGCCTTCAGAAATGTGAATACGTATCAGAGGCCTGAACTCATCTAGATAGTGACTTTGTTTTCAGAAGTAACTGCAGTAATTAGTAAACGCAAATTTTCCCTTTTGGCATGGAGGCACTTTCAGTCTGGGCTTTGGTACCTGTTCACATCTTTAAAATTGTTACCTCTGGGGTGCCTGCATTCCAGTGGAATGCAAACTTATTTGGGACAGGTGCCAGAAGTTTGTGTGTTTAAAAGGACGTAGGTAATAGCTTGTTATCTTTCAACAGATATTATATCTGCAGGTTTAGTTGAATCTTTGGCAGTCTATGAAGAGCTCATGTGTGACAATGTTAGTACAGATTGTTTTCAAAGGCCTTTTCATATGTGCAAAATAGAGAATGTTTTCTGGGGAAAAGGAACTGTAATAGAATGAAATCATATCCAGAGATGAAGAAATGGGTCAGACACAGGACTTTACTACCCATCATTCCTTTATCATACTGTTTGTGACAAAAACATGATATATTACAAACTTAAATACCGTGTATTACCTTCATTCTTATCTTTAAAGCCAACTGAAGTACTGCTTGTGCTACAAGGACTCCATCTGACTGGCAAAATAGGACCAATAGCCTTTGTTGTTCTCCTTAGTGCATGGCCAGAAAACAGCAATGGTACCACTGTGGAACCACATGTTGAATTTCTTGTTGTTTAAGGGTGACTGGATGGCTTAAGAAAAGCAGTTTTCCTTCAAGCAGTTGTGCAGTTGCAGTTAGGGGTTTTCAGATGAGTTAAATATTTTTTGCCTAGTAGGGAACTATAAGCCAGAAGTTCATAAAAATATTATTTAACGTATCTGATTTGTAAAAAAAGGATCTATAGTACTTCGTACATTTGTTATTTTGTCCTGTTTCTCATCTTTTCAACAATAGTTTAACACAGATTTCAAAACAAAAAGTCTAATCTGAAGAGACCAGTCAGCAATGCCACTTTCCCACACACAGCAAATTCTTTTTTTGTCTCTTGCTCTGATATACAAACAGATCCTCACTGTTTAATGGGGTTTTTGTTGGTTTTGTTAGTTTCTGGTTGGGGGAGGGGGTGTGGTGTGTTTGTTTTGTTGTTGTTTGTTTAATTGATTTTTCCTAGGATGCTGTATCAGACATTTACATCAAATTTGCCTGCATAAATGTGCTGACATTTTCTGTCTGGTATTCTTTAGAGACTTCTCTTCTGTTCTCCTCATTACCCACACCCCTTGGACCTGCTCTTATTATGATAAATACATGCTCACCAGGATGGAAACAGTAGTTCTCAGGCCCTGAAGAGCTGTAGACATGAGGGTGTTCTGATACCAGTGTGGGAGATGAGGCAAGTAGTTTTCTGAGGACAAATTCCTGCCCATACCAGCCAAAGATACAGAACAGAAGCTTTTAAGTATGGTATTGACCAGGAAAGAAGAAGGTCTTTGAGTGAGAGCACCATGACCAATCTATTATGCATGGAACAAATCATAGCCTAAGCATGACCTGCAGGTGGTCCACAGATCAGCTGTATAATCAGATCTCTTTTAAAACATACTTGTTCAGAAGTTTGATAATAAGTGTATCTGATGCTGCAGGAGAAAAGTTGAAGTTGACTATGATGGCCCAGCAGACTCGGGGACTCACTGCTTTGCATTGCACTGCATTGAATCAAGGTGTGTTTTGTACAGGTGTCCAAACAGGAAATAATCTTTTCCAAGATTACTGATCTCAGCATGCATGAAACTCACCTTCAACTGACAGAGTCTTTCAGATCAGTTAGTAGATGCCCGTGTTTGCAGGGCTGGTGACAGTAAGCTCAGTACACATTGGAAACAGCAGACAGGTAAACTCGGTTGTCTAACATTGAACAAAACCCCGTCTGGAGCTCAGCATTTGCACTCTAGATGCCAGTGTAAAGTGCAGAGGTCTTCCTTAGGCCTGTGCATGGACACATCTGCCAGCTGTGCCTGGGTATCTCAACGGGTTTCTATGGTACTGAAATATTTCTCTTAAGAAAAATGAATAAAGCCCTTGGCTGCAGTGAAAGCCATTTGATTAGTTTGTAATATAAAAGCACACAGGAAAATTTCTGGCCTAAACTGGCAAATGCCTAAAATTTCTTGCCTAAATTCTGTTGCTGACTATCATACTCATCAATAATTTTCTCTAGAGATGGAAAAATTATTACCTGTTTATATATCTAAAGTATCCTTTTACAGCTCCAGGAAAAAAAAAAAAAAAAGTATGAGGTTGACTAAGTTCATGAGAGAGTAAATCTAATGATTTACCTTTCCTTTAGGACTCTTCTGATTAGCAGGATACATGAAGATCCCACCATACATCAGCGTACGGTGAACATCAGCTACCATGGAGCCCACATACCTGGCACCATATGGGGAACTGCCATCCTGAAAAACATAGAACAAAACATTATATCTACCAGGCTAGACAGCTGGTAGCAATAAATCTGCTTAAATCAATGTCTGTTTATGGACACTGTAAGTTGTAACCCAGCCTGAAGCTCAGCCTTTTGTAAGACGTTAAGGGTCATCTATGGGGTTCTAAAATAAGCACTTAAAAGAGCTGCATTCACAGCATGCAAAACAGGGTGCCTGTAATATAAGCGCACAGTTTGGTATGAACCCCCAGCATGTGAAAAAGTAAGGGCTGCAAAGAGTGAGTGAAAGGTTCTTCATATTATCAGAACAGGGTACACATTTGCTTGCTGGTCCTTCCGTGGTTCCTGACCCCAGGCAAGAGGAGCAATGTCACTTTTCACTACACATCCAGGAGATTCCCAGAGGATGCCAGCTTTTTCTTTCTTCATCAACTTTGTCAGGTTGTGAAATTGGTTATAGCATTCATTCTGCAGCTTATTTTGGGAGACAGCAATTTATTCATGAATGTAGTTTTCCTTGCTCTCAGCTTAGGAATTGATGATGTTAAAGGAGAGGTCATTTTAGTGAGAGCAATAGGGAAGTATTCATATCAGTTTCAGGTTTACTGGTCATAAAAGTGGTAAGGTAGGAAATACAGAAGATAAGTAAGGTGTCTGGCATAATTAGAAGTTAAAGACACCAAATAAGCTCCACCTGAGAAAAGCCATGTGTCACCATTCTTTTAAGAAGGGGAGATACACAATGCAAATGGAAATTGAAGGAAGGCTTTTTGAAAGCTACCATGCGAAGAAGTCTGTTGATCTTTTGTCATCTCTCACTCGATCTTCAGTGAAGCGGAGGAGGAATTTTCACCTCCGCAGAAGATTACTGGAGACTGGGACTTAATGTGCATTTAATACACATATATATTTGAGTGTTGCCATGCTACGTTTGAAAAGACTTCTGCTTGCTCTTTCTGTCTGGATCAGTTATCTAACAAAATACCTTGGTGCTTTTAACAAAGCTCGCTTTGTGCTGATACTAGACCCAGAGAAATATGCAGGTAACTTGTTCAGCATTGCCAGCTGTGCAACCTTCAGGCACCACAAGTTACTCACCTTTCCCAGCAAAATCGTGAGCTTAGGTGGGAGAAAAAAAATCCCCAAATGGGAGGAAAAAACACAGAGAAAAACATCATTCTATTTGGAAATCACTTTTTCAAGTGTGAAATTTTGATGTATACTTTTTTTTTTTTTTTAATGGGAAGGTATTCTTATTTAATTGCACAATATAATGCAACACAAAGTTAGTAAGTTAAGTTTAAAGCCACTAAGTATAAGACTTAGATACTTGATACAGCTGGCAGTAAAATTGGAACAGAGAACTGCTCCAGCTTAAGTAGTAACCTTTATTCAACTGTACTTGTACTGTTTCCCATGATTCTTCTTGTACACATTAAGAGAACTATTGAAAATTATGAGGAAAACAATACAAAGTGTGAAGGACATGGTGGATAAGACACTGCCTGGAGATTTTCTATTTAGTTTTGTTTTAAACCTGGCCTTATTACTTCCAGACACAACTGATCAATACTTTTAAATATTAGATCCCTTATTTTTCATGGCTTACCCTCAAACAATTACGTATTTAGACTTCAAATGATAGCTTCTCCATCTCACAGCTTTTGGCACTTGTGATTTTGCAACTGCAAAAATTTGAGGTGAGAAAAAAACACCTTAAGAGGTGTTCAAGAGAGACCAAAGCAACTTCACCGTTTAAGAAAAGACCGTTTTCAGGGAAAGATGTGATTACCATCTAGAATAAACTTTAAAAATAAAATCAAAAGAAGACCTCTCTTTTATGCTTTCAGAAGATGATGAACCAAGTCTTAAGAAAAGTTTGTTAAACATTAAGAAAAGTCAAAGCATATCAATCATAAGCAGGCCCTGAAACAGGCTGCTAAGGACCACTATCAAATACGGAGTCTGAATCCACACGTACAAACTTTATTAACCATGAGCTGCGCAGCTGAGCCACCTGTGTACAATTCATCAGAAATGTTTTGGATGCGCTGGATTTTTTATTTGTGTGCAGGTCATTTACACAACTTATGTGTACATGGGACAGTCTTATGTGAAGCTGATGAGATGCCACTGAAAATTTTAGTTGCTTCTTATCCTTATAGAAATTCACCTGCCAGAAACACAATGCAGGGAAAAAATACAGAAGATAAATTCTTCCATTCTGGTACAGTTATCATTGGAACCACAGAGTGAAATAAGTTTTTCACCTCCCTTAGCATCCAGCCACCTGCATGAAGGGAATAAATAGTCTTTTTAGTTACTAGAAATGTTACTTCTTGTTTCTCCAGTTTGGTCACCCATGCTTTTTTCTTATAGATGAGAAAATAAATAGGTGTTGCATGTCTGATGGCATATTGCCCAGCCTTTCACTTCAAACAAATTAACAGAGCATGAATGCTAGGGAAATTAATCCCAAGTTCTGAGCAATACCAAACTGTGTGTTTGCCCAGTAAGCACTTCACACTGGTTCGGCTGATGCTAATGAAAGAGCTGCAGAACGTTGATGTTTCCTTGTTCAGCATCTGTGGTGTTTGAATACACTTGTGATTGCTCTTACTGTCACCCTGTGTACTGCATTTCTTTGCTTAACCACAGAGGAACAAAAATAGCTCATAACAGATAGGTCCTGTGATTTTTCTTTTCAGAACATGATGGAAAGCACTTCTTTATTCTACTGATTTCTGATGGCTAAGTTCCTCCACAACAGAACAGACCATGTTTTTCTTGCATAACTATGATGACTAGAAGAGTGGGGAGAAGAAAGTCTTTTCTACAGACTACACCAGCAACACCCTGCATCTCTCTTATCACATACAGTTATGGTGACAAAAGCACAGTAGTTTTATTGACTTTTGTATGTCACTCAGGCACAGATGGGCTGGCTGGCAGAAAAAATGCTTCATGCTGAAATACGCTGTTGTGATAAGTTTTTGATGGCATTGCTAAGAGAAGTCCTTAACCAAAGAGTCTCCATTGCATGGCTCTCAATCAATGAGCTATGATGAGACTCAGCTTCTCTTATGGTGGTAGGAAGTGAAGATAAAGTGAAGTAGGACAGTACCCACAGCATGTTTTTGAGTTCTACCATCAGTAAACCAGTGCCAGCTAGAGGCCAGGGCCCTGCAGGCATTACCAGAGGAAGAACCCACTGTGGGAAGGAATTAGGTAGAATCCGTGCAGAAACAATTCCTGATTCAGCAGTGCCCATTATACAGTGCAGACTGCAGTAAACGTTGCATGGCAGGCAGTCTTGCAAACAGAAGCTTGTTCTTCAAGCTAGTTAAGTAGCAGGAGATTTCATGATGCTTAACAAGAAATTAGCTTTACACTGGACTCTCATTCCAGAAGAGATGTGTCTAGACAAAGATTTCCCACTAGGATCCATGTAATAATGGTAGCAGGTTTACAGCTGTCCTGCAGAACAGCAGCACTTTTCCAGTGCTTTTAAATGATAACTGATGCCTTAAGTGAATGGTGGTTCACAAGCAACTTTGAGGGTCAACATGGCTTTGTAGTCCAAACTGTCTGATTTGGGATCCTGTTCTTAGATAGTAAGGAAAAATCTCTCCTCTCCACATAAACAGTTGACTTGTAATGTTTAGTCATCAATGCTAGTGATACAGAACATGGGACATTGTGGACAACATCCTACTTTGTTCGCCTGTTTTATTTTTAAATTTTCAGTTTTCTGTGGCAATGTTAGAGAGTCATCTGAACAGCATGTTGACCAAGAGCCACAGGAAGGAGAAAAAAAGAGGTAGGATCATAGGGAGAAGTGATAAAAAAGTTATAAGTGGCTGAAATTAATGCCTAGTCTCTTGGTTTCTAGTGGCCAGAAGGCCATAGGGTAAGAGTCATCTGCCTGGGTAAGAAGATGTCCCCTGTGCTCCACATGTCAGCTGCCCTTCAAGTCGTGGGCAGAAAGTATCCATGCCCTTGTGCATGCTGAAGAGAGGAGAGAGAAAAAAAACTAAAACAAAAAACAAAGTTGTGCAATGCTCCATCTGGGTGCTGCAGGGAAGTTAGGAGCATCACCAATGTATCTGCAGCTGGTAAGGCGTAGAGATGATGCCAGGAAGCAGGTTTCATGCTATGGAAGAATGGCAACACCTTCTCTCTTTTGTCCTCCCACAATACAATTATAATGTCCTTTTAAAATCAAGGAGCTGAGTTATGCAGTTTCCAAAATTCAGGTTCATAGCAAGCTTTCAGATGGGCAGGGCACTTCCTTGTGCTTTGTGGCCATGACATTGGTGCCTTGGCCCTTCTCACGCAGACAACCCTACATCTCAGAGCAGCAAAGCGATGTGCTTGCTCAGCACTGCTGAGGAAGCTTCCCCTACCCCAAATAACCTGTGCACTACCGTGCTACTTGCTTTAAAGTAACAAAAATACCTTCAGCCAACTTCTGTTTCATTACTGCAACAACACTTTCAATAGGTTTTCCTTGAATGAAGCACAGATAAAATATTGTTTGGAAATGAGGTTATTCCTGTATGTGCTAACCTAAGGATTTAGTGAATCACATGATACAACTGTCCTCACCGAGCCTGTGGTGAAATATATGTGTCTGGTCCTTCCACTGTGTTTGAAATCTCTTCAGTCTTTTTCTAATTGCCTGAGGTTGATTATTTTTTCAAGAGTTTTATTTAAACAACACTTCAGTGGTTTGCAAAAACATAAATGGATAAATCCAGCAGTACTGAATTATACTGAATACATAGCTCCACATAATGTGAGCAGAATGAGAAGGACAGATTTTCTGTTTCCCAGCTGGACTAGTTTTCAGGAAGTATGAAAGTTGTGTCACAGGCTTCTGCTTCTCTCACAGTTGGACTGAAAGCAGACTTTGAAGTTTCAAAATAACCTCAGATATTCAAAATGAATACATTTTAAACGCTGTGATGTGACACCCTCTGTTGTGACAAGCTGGGTAACATGGAAAAGAAGTCAGCATTGCAGCTATATCCAATGTAGTAAATTCAGATTTTCAGCTCAGAAGGAGCTTCTCACAGAATTACAATTTGAACTCTTACTTGTAAGTTTTCTCTTGTACAGCACCCTGAAGTTTTCCACTGGAAGATCATTAAAACCAGCTTTCTGGTCAAATTCAGTCCTGAGCTGTTACATGTGCCTGGCAGGGTTATGGAGCAGATCATCCTGAATGGAATCACACAGCACCTTCAGGATGGACAAGGGATCAGACCCAGCCAGCATGGGTTTAGGAGGGGCAGGTCCTGTCTGACCAACCTGATCTCCTTTTATGATCAGGTGAATCACCTGGTGGATGAGGGGAAAGCTGTGGATGTGGTCTATCTGGACTTCAGCAAGGCCTTTGACACTGTCTCCCATAATATACTCCTGCAAAAGCTGGTAGCCCGTGGCTTGGACAAGTGTACTCTATGCTGGGTTAAGAACTGGCTGGAGGGCCGGGCCCAGAGAGTGCTGGTGAATGGGGCTGCATCTAGCTGGCGGCCAGTCACTAGTGGTGTTCCCCAGGGGTCAGTGTTGGGTCCAGTCCTGTTTAACATCTTTATTGACGATTTAGATGAGGGGATTGAGACCATCATCAGCAAATTTGCTGATGACACCAAGTTGGGAGGGAGTGTCAACCTGCTGGAAGGCAGGAGGGCTCTGCAGAGGGAACTGGATAGACTGGAAAAATGGGCTGATTCCAATGGGATGGAGTTCAATAAGGCCAAGTGCCGGGTGCTGCACTTTGGTCACAACAACCCCCTGCAGCGCTACAGGCTGGGCGTAGAGTGGCTGGAGAGCAGTCAGACAGAAAGGGACCTGGGGGTACTAATTGACAGGAAGCTCAACATGAGCCATCAGTGTGCCCAGGTGGCCAAGAAGGCCAATGGTATCCTGTCCTGTACCAAAAATAGCGTGGTCAGCAGGACAAGGGAAGTGATCCTTCCCCTGTACTCTGCATTGGTGAGGCCACACCTGGAGTATTGTGTTCAGTTCTGGGCCCCTCAGTTCAGGAAAGACATTGAAGTGCTGGAGCGGGTCCAGAGAAGAGCAACACGACTGGTGAAGGGACTTGAACATAAGACCTACGGGGAGAGGCTGAGGGAGCTGGGGTTGTTTAGTCTGGAGAAGAGGAGGCTTAGAGGTGACCTCATCACTCTCTATAACTACCTGAAGGGAAGTTATAGCCAGGTGGGGATTGGTCTCTTCTCCCAGGCAGTTAGCAATAGGACAAGGGGGCATGGGCTTAAACTCTGCCAGGGGAAATTTAGGCTGGATATTAGAAAGAAATTCTTTACAGAGAGAGTGGTCAGGCATTGGAATGGCCTGCCCAGGGAGGTGGTGGACTCGCCGTCCCTGGAGGTTTTTAAACTCAGATTGGACATGGCACTTAGTGCCATGATCTAATAAATGGGCTAGAGTTGGACCAAGGGTTGGACTTGATGATCTCTGAGGTCTTTTCCAACCCAGTCGATTCTGTGATTCTGTGATTCTATGTCATTAGGTTTCATTATGACTTACTGGTCACACAGACACACTTTTCTAGATACCTTAAAGCTTTCCACATTGAGAGCTTCTGCTGTGTTCTCCTAGCACTGACTAGAGGCCACGCAGAGCTGTATGTCCCAACAAGCGAGATCATCAGACATGGGATGTTCAGAGCTTTATCTCTCTGAGGTATAATCCTTCTAACAACAGCATATAGTGAAATGGTGCTTCACACCACTTTGGGTTTTTTCCAGCCTGTGGAGTGGTTCTTGATCCATGTGATGCAAATAGTGCAAGCATGATACCACATTTCTCAGATGCAACCATGTACAGGGAGGAGAACGTGATGCCACCCAGATCCCACCAAGCACCTTCTGGCAGGACATGGAATCTATCCCCAGATGCCCAGCTGCACATACGACTGAGCTGCATATTCAGAGAAGCTAGAAAACAAGAGTACCCCCACATTTTGCTGGCACAGTTTCAGAGCTTTGTTAGAAAAACTGGTTGTTCATGTACAACACATTTTCCTTCACACGGTAATAAACAAGCTATGAATTTACTTACCGAAGTCTAAGTTATAAAATATGTCAGGGCACCAGAAACCAACACATCAGGTACATACCCAAAATGGACCTGATGACATGAAAGGCTTACATGGGGCTGAACTCAGCAAGGCCTTCAAATCCTTTCCCCTTGGCCAGGACTGCACCGGGGCAGTGCTCGCCAGCGCACAGTACATCGAGTACAGTGCTAATATTCTCTTACCTCAGGGAATTTCTTCTTTTGTAAATATTCTGTCATTGCAGGATCAAAATACTTTGCATAACCTTCATTGAGACTGTATACCTTCCCTTTCTTCTTGATTTTAACATCTTTGTCCACCAAAATAAATTCACCAAGAGCCTACAGAACAAGATAGACCAGCTATCAGCAAGCAGCAGAACATTTTGTTGACTTTCTGTAACAGTTGTCACACTACAGAGGCAGAAACGCTAGCACAGCTTGTTCCTTTCAGCACCAGTCTTGTGTATAACTTCACACTATTTCAAACAGAGCAGAAAGCACAGAATCTGCATTAGGTTAATGAAAACTTTTCACATGGGTAGTATAAACAAAAAGCAATTTGACTATAATAGTTAGCATACCAAATGGACACCAGCCAGCCCTGAAAGCAGATGGATCATGGATCTTTCTCCACAAATCGTAAGGTTGCATATTAAGAATTTACACTGCTTTCTGGTTTTTAAACTATTTTTGCCTGTCTTGTCTAAATATCTTAAAGTGAATGTGATCAGCTACCGCCAACTGTTGCTGTCTGCAGTTTGAGTGCAACTTCCACCTTCTCTTCCTCTATCTCTAACCAGAGCAGTTCTGCTCCCAGTTCTCTCCTCTTGGAATGAGCCTATTTACAAAGTTTAAAAGGAGTTTTGATAATAATGCATCCTTTTATCAAAAAGAACTTCTCCATTATTGCCCACATCTAATGTTGGTTTCTCAAATGAGCGATGTCCTTCTTGCATTCTTTCTGCAATACTTCTTGGGCTCCCGGGCTGGGCACCAGGGGCTGAGACATGTTTGATTGTATGGGCATGGCTGCACTTTTCAAATTGTTGGGCATCCAGCTTAGAGGACTCAGCCATAAACCCAAACTGCACTCAGGAAATCAGACATCACTCTGCATGAACTGTATCAACAAACGGTCCTTGCCCCAGGCTAAACACTGAACAAGCTGAGGCTCTCATACAGACAGAGAAACAAGAACAAGAAAAAAGCAGAATTCCTTTAAGTGGAGGCAAAGACACTCTTCAGAGTGTTCAAATTTTCTTAAGTGTTTGTGCAAACCAGCAGTCTGGTTTGAATGATCAGGGCTCCAAATGCTATTTAACTTAAGCTCTCTTCCAATGAGTAGAAAAAACATACAGAAGTATTACAACCAACACACTCATGTGTTATTCAATACTTGTAAGGTGGAGGTGTCATGCTCCAGGATGTGTGTGAAAAAAAAAAATGTCATGTAGATTGCCTAGATAACAGAGACAAGGAGTAACAAAAATGAGTAAACCTAAGGACAGAAAGCTCTAAAACACGGTGGCAATGTGATTAACACTATGACTGTACCGGATCGAGCATGAAGCAGTCCACTCCTTGCCCTGTGGAGAGGGCGACCAGTGTAGCACTGCCGTACAAGGCATAGCCTGCAGCAACAATATTGCGTCCGGGCTGAAAAGCATCTTTCTCAGAGGGTTCGTTGTCTGTTTCCTGAGGAAAAATTACCATTGGACTGAAGATTAAATTCGTATAAGAAACAGTAAAAACAACACTTCAATAATGTGGGGCAGATTTCCTTTTTGTGTCTATGCAGGCCTTTGAAACAACCAAAGCAGAGGTTGTTCCCACTAGTTCAGGGCAAGTTTGGTACAAGTACGTGTGCATGCTGGGACATGGCATTGAGAATTTGTTATTTTATACATCGTGCCTTCAATACGATACCTGCAACAAACCTGATACTTTAGCGTTGCAGCCCAGTCTATTAATTCAAGATCATCAGAAATCTGAGACAGAACAGAGGTACTAATTT
This sequence comes from Streptopelia decaocto, assembly GCF_964273445.1. Lineage (NCBI taxonomy): Eukaryota > Metazoa > Chordata > Aves > Columbiformes > Columbidae > Streptopelia > Streptopelia decaocto. Next base: position 30,967,770 of record NC_138657.1, read on the forward strand.
TCTGTATATGTAAACATAACCTATCACACTGACACTCCTCAGAGGGAATGACTATGGGTTGAATTCAGTTAGTAACGTTACAGACAAGTTGCTTCCAGTAATACAGAATTAAAGAGTAGATGGTGCAACATGGTGGAAGCAAGGTTGTGCATTGGTCTCTGCTGGTGAAAAGATGGGTAACTGAAGTGATATGAGTGTTCACATTATGCATAAAATAACAAATGCATTTGTGGTGCAGTGTGTGTGTGTGTGTGTGTCGATATGCACATATAACTCTGCATAGAACATCCATGTGGCATTTTACTTCAGGCTTTTGATTGATTTCTGACGCTCGCATTTTGATTTGACACTTTGGTTATCACCGTATAACAATAACCCAAGCAGAGCTGGTACAAATATTTCCAGCCAGCTCTGGGGGTGTACCTGAGCCATGGCTCACTTTAGTTTGACTGGTGCAATATGAAAGGACAACATTCAAGAGTACTTGGAAAGTCTGGCTCCAGCCTTCACCTCCTGGAACTACAAAATGGGTAGGGAATACTTTATACTGACGTTTTTTTAAAAGCTTGTTGGTTCTAGTGGGTCTTCTGTGGATGTTTTGATGGTGGTTCACGAGGAGTTAAAATGAGAATGTCCTCAGATCCCTTCTTCAGTCTCTGGTTTAGCATTTTATTGTTGCAAACACAGACAATTTCTCAATGTCTTAATTAGATTGAGTAACACCTGTATAGAAATAGCAGGTTTAACCCAAAATATATGGTTAGAAAATAAAAATCAATGGAGATTGTTCTCTGTAGGAAATAAAATATATTATGAATATTGAGTCAATTCTTTAAAGAAACTAGAATGCCTTCCATAGATATTTTCCAAAGGAAAGCACCTCTCCTCCAACAAACAGAGAAACTTTCTGCTGTTCCTCATGTCATGGAGCTCTCAGGGTGCCCATCAGGGTCCTAGCAAGTTGGAAGGCTAAGGGCGAACTGGGGATCCTGTTCATAGTTGTATGCCAACATCTAGAGGAAAACAGAGATGTGGGGCACCAAAACTAGATCTTTCATGCTGTATGAAGCTGTAATTCCACATCAAAATGTTTTCATTTTCAGCAGAAAGATTTTGTTACTTTTTTACTTTCACTTACAGTTTTCAGCTGTATTTGGTAAAAAAATTTTATTATTATTTTGCCAAGTTCTTCCATGGAAAAAAATCCAGTTGCCAACCAACTCTCCATTGAAGCTGAAATTTCACATGTACAAATACATAAAGTACACAGCCCCTTGGAATTACTCTGTCAAGTTGCTCATTCAGAGAGGTTATAATGCATTTAATGAAGAGAGACTAGTGAAAACCCCTGTTTGTATGTTCCAGAGCTTTGAATACTGACTATTAGTGGCTAATCCTTCACTAAACAATCTTTTACAAAACCAACTATTATACCCTACAAGGCATCTTCTCTTTCAAAACTGCATACATCCCAACATCAAACAGGGTGCTGCAGATGCAGCCGGGATCCTTGATCTGCTTCCTGCAGAGGAAGTTTTTCTTGTGACTGTGCATCAAAAGCAATGGTTGTCTACAGTAGACTAATTATTTGCCACATTAAACACAGAATTAAATTTACATTTACACCACTAGTTGCTAGCCTATTATGATTCCCCTAGGTTTTTTGTGTGCTTTCCTCATTAAATAAAAAACAATTTTGCATAAATACAGTAAAGAGGTTTGTTTTGTAGAACATGTCGTATGTACAGTAAACACAGCTGCTGGTTACATATGATATTGATTTAAAATACATTTTTCTGAGATGAGATTTTCAGCTCTACCTCTTAAATGCATTTTCTATGTTGATATGGCTAAGAAAACACATATTTGTTGATGATTCTGAAAAAGCAGAGGAACTCCTCCCTCAGGAGATGGACAGTCGGACAGAATTCACTTGTTTTTCCATCCTTATTCACAACTGTGTTTCCAAGAGCCAGCTTCCAAAGGGAAGAAAAAAAAAGCTCAGTCACAAACAAACATGTTGCAAAGCTTCTCAGAATGTAAAAGAGCTGGAGATCAGCCGATATTACGTTGTTAGGACTGCAGGAGTTTTGTCCTGCCAAGTACCATGCACTGTGAACCAAACCAGCGAATTGAGCTGGCCAGTAGAATCTGATAGCTGCTGCGTATTCTCACTTCTTTCTGGTGTGCAGATGGATTTCCTTTCTATTATATTATATTTTGACTATGAGATGGTGGTGATGAAATCTCTTTAGATGTCTTTATGCAAAGCACTGGAATAGGCGGAGGGACTGCAGAGAAGCCCTGACAAGAGTTGCCAGACTTTCTTTGGCTCATTGTTGGTGTGAAGCAGATGAAACAAGGTCCCCAGAGTCTGAATATAGGGATACCCCAAGGTGATATCTGAGTTTGAAAATTTTTGCATGTATGATTTGCCCACATCAGAGGAGGGAGTTCTTGTTGGCACTGGGAGAAGCTCTGGAAGTACTTGGTTTCCAGGTCTCTGTTCATATCACATGTTTCATGAGTATCTTTTGACTTTGCCCTGAATGTTTATATCTTGTCCATGAGAGACCACATGGAGGGCACGACCTTGGCCTTATGACAACGAAGGGAGGGGAGAAATAAAATATATCTTAGGCACTGGGCAATGTTAAAAATGAAAATCGAACTGAAACAAAGCAGCAGAGTTTTGAAGCATATATGTGGGGTAAGAATTGAGAGTTGTAGATTCAGCTCAGTGGCACAAAAAATTGGGAATAATCCAAGCAAAAAAAATACTTATTATCACCACATCCTGACACTCCAGCAGCTGAGAGTCCCTCAGCAGCAGTGATTGTCAAGGTCCTATCCCTTGCCCTGGCTTCTGCTGATTCAGCAAGGCTCCTCCCTCAGGCCCATATTTCTGATGTTTCTGATCTTTTTAACAATACTACCCATGCTTCAGAAAGTAAAAAACAGGTGGAAAACTACATAAACCTAAGATGGCATTTATTTCTAGGTGGTTTTCTCAAAGAAACTGGTGCAATGCTTTTTTGACAGAAGACGCAACAGTACCTGCCACCATAGTGGTGGCTCTGGATTGAGAGCAGCTAGAGAAGCATTTTCAGATTTGAAATGTATTGGTCAAGTTTGGCCTTTGTAGAAGAGTGTTGGTTATATTTTTTTCCTAAAATAAGGCAAATATTCTGGTTCTGGAAGGTGTGCCTTTGGAAATGAAGTTATGGTGCTGACATGGTGAGAAAATCAGTCATGCAATCATCTGAGAACTGGAAGGTACCAAATATCAGACAGGTGCTAAGGATCATCTTTTAGAATTCCAATTGTTCTAGCTTTTCCAAAATTATGTTCATGAACCTTAAATGCCTTAATAAACCATATTTTATTTTTTAAGTGATTCTCATCCACTGGGATAAACATCTAATTCCCTTCACACTACCCTTCAGTAACAATCAACAAAGCACTTTTTTATTATTTCAAAAAGTTTGAATTAATATTGTTTGAGGTTAATAGTGTTGCTATTGTCTTATCTGAGAAGAAGGTGCATTAATTAATATATACTTTGGAAATAGCATTTTAATGGCAAGAATTATGCAAGTGAAAGTCTGTAAATTCAACAGTGTTTCTAACTTTCCGGGGGAAATTGATAAGTTGTTCTTGTAATTGACAAACTGTGCTTCATGCTAGCAGCAGGGTTTTCATTTGCATATGAAGCACTTGTACAAATCAATGTGGTTTTCTTTTTATGAAGAGCTGAAGGGTATCCACCCACTTGAAAACCAGTAACTTAGAAACAGTATTTACAATAAATATGATAAGATATATTAGAACAACAACAACTATGGAAGGATCAGAAAATTAATTGAAAACATGAGTATTTGGGAACAACATGAGTTTTTCAAGAAATGTTTCTATTCTGAAGGAGAATCCTAGGGAAGACTGAGCAGTCTGTTGTCTTTACACACATTGACAGGTGAGTAAAGGTGGTAATCTAATCTGCATTTCAACCTGCTAATCTATATTAATCACACTGAGCACCTGCATTTATAGTTACGTAGAGTAACCTAACACAACACTTCTAAACAGAAGGCTAGTGTTTAACATTTGTAAGATGATACCACATTTAAGAATAGTGGACAACACAGCTGCTTCCTACTGTAAATGTGGAGAGGTGCCGTAGCCTTTGGGGCTATCTTTAGAGAGATAAATGAAATGATTGGAAGACCCTCTGCTTACCATAAGGGCACATGACACAGATTGCATCCAAACAGCTAAGCTCTTTTCCCTACAAAAAGCAAGGTCATAGATGGTACTGGAGGTAATCCCTGGGCTGCTGTTTCCACAAGCCATACCCAGACACTATCTCAGTGTTGACTGCATCCCGTAATGGGGGTTTGCACCAGCCATTAACAGCGTGGACAGCCACATGCCAGCATTTGGCTTATGCCATGACCCTGTTGAGATTGTGCTATAACTATCTGATTTACCAGTAGATGCATATTCTCAACCGTGATGATTAGTGTATCACCTATCAGAAATGTAAAAAACAAGGAACAACCAATTATGAGTTAAAAGGTGAGAGCAGACTTTTAACATGTATCTTCCTGTGTTTGAAGTGTAGTATCTGAATCTGCAAAGACTTCTTTGCAGTCACAAGTACTGTAAAAGTTACTTCACGATAGTGATGGCTGAGGGTCTCCCATAGTCATATGACTGTGAGCTCAGGCTTTAGGAAAAACACCAACTGCTGGGAGATTAGCAATCAAATCACAAGACTTGGCATGACTCTAACTATTAATGTTTATTAACTGTCTGTGCAGTTGCTGTTCTGTGCAGCCCCATGGGAGCAGACATGCTGGCTGTAGGTGATTGCTTCCTTCAGCCTCAGGTGGCTTCCATCATTAGCATGCTTATACACTCCCTTCGTAACAGGCATAGGAGCTCGCACAGGGAGGCCACCACACTGCTAAGCAGGACATGGTCCAGACAGTGACCATCAGCCCTCCCCAGTCAGTATCTGGGAAGACAAATACTGTGGTTTGTAGGCACTGTGACACACCTCCGCTCTACTGCAGCGAGTAAAGCATTGCTGAAGGAGCTAACCAGATGCCTGATGGTGAAAGGGTTTTATTTAAATGCCTGTGTGTCTGGAGGAGGGAAGTGGTTCCAGCTAACAGTTTCATGGGGCTCAGTATCTGTTTCTGAAGAGTACAGGCAGCAACTCAGCAAATGTGAATCTCACATGCTACCTCTTCTACTCTTTCTAAGGCTCTGTTGACTCCAAAGACACTTAAAGGACCTAGGAAGGAAACTAAGCTGATACACTAAAACCATTTTGCTTTCACCAAGTGAATTGTGCCATGTGTGTTTCTTACCTTTTTGTAGATGGCAAATATTGTTCCTATCGGTGCCAAGCAGTCTATATTGGATGAGCCATCAAGGGGGTCAAAGCACACCACATATTTACCCTAAAACAGAAGTGGCAAGGGAAGCATTAGACAATCATAGAACCATAGAATCATAGAATCATTTCAGCTGGAAGAGACCCTCAAGATCGTTGAGTGCAACCATAACTTAACCTAACTCTAGCACTAAACCACGTCCCTAAGAACCTTGACTAAAGGCCTTTTAAACACCTTCAGGGATGGTGACTCCACTACTTCCCTGGACAGCCTGTTCCACTGCCTGACAACCCTTTCTGTGAAGAAATTTTTCCTAATATCCAATCTAAACTTTCCCTGGTGCAACTTGAGGCCATTTCCTCTTGTCCTATTGCTTGCTACCTGGGAGAAGAGACCAACATCCTCCATGCTACAACCTCCTTTCAGGTAGTTGTAGAGAGTGATAAGGTCTCCCCTCAGCCTCCTTTTCTCCAGCCTAAACAGCCCCAGTTCTCTTAACCACTCCTCATCAGACTTGTGCTCCAGGCCCCTCATAAGCTTTGTCACCCTCCTCTGCACTCTCTCTAGTACCTCAATGTCCTTCTTACGATGAGGTGCCCAAAACTGAACACAGGATTCAAGGTGGGGCCTCACCAGTGCTGAGTACAATGGCATGATCACTTCTCTAGTCCTGCTGGCCATACTATTCCTGACACAAGCCAGGACACTCTTGGCCTTTTTGGCCACCTGGGCAGACTATGGGCTCATATTCAGCTGGCTGTCAATCAACACCCCAAATGGTACTCTTGCACGACTGTTTCCTTTTACTTGGCAAAACCCAGGTTTTAATGACTGTTTTTAGCCCTCCAAGCACACTTGGCGTGGCTCGCTGGAGAAGGCTGCGCTGCTGACCCAGCTGGCCCTGCAGCACAACACCCGCTCCCTCTAGGGCCTGCCAGAGAAATTAGGGGCACATTTCTGCTATGACAGCACAAAATCTGGTGATAGAAAGGAGCAGTTCTCTGCTTCCCAGCAATGCAAGAAATCGCCTGAAGGCAAAAGGAGTGACCCATTCTAGAAATGCACATCTTCTTCCCCTAAATATGTTTTGTTATGTTTTGTTCCAAGTCAAAGGATTTGCCTGTGATGTGAGGTTCAGGGGTAAGAAGGCAGAAGGAAAATATCTAGGGGAAAGGGCAGGTTACATCAGCGTGAGCAGTATCCCACTGCAATAGGATCCCCTCCTGAGGGAAGCCTGATGAAGCAGTCAGGTGTTTCCTCTGGACATGTAACATAAAACTCAGTTCTGCCAGACTCTCCTCGCATTTTGTCTTGCCTAAATATGAATGTAAACCAAACCCATTACATCGGCAGTCAGGGAATGTAATATTACACTTACACCTGGGCTCTGGAGTGTGTTAGCAAACTCCAAAATAATTATTCTCCCCCCTTTGCTAAACTTCAATAATAATTTTACCCTCCACAGCTCCTTCAGCTGTTGAAACCATGCCATCCACCACAGTTATTAATCAAAACAATGCAGTAATGGTGCAAATTTTCTGAATTCCCCCGGGAAGGATTAGTTTTGGGGCCAGGCCCAGGTCTCATATGTGAAACGAGAGTGCCACCTGCTGCTGCCTGAGCTGATAACCCCCTGAAGGCAGGAGCTGCACGGACCCGCTTGTCTTTTGGAGTGATGATGGCCTCCTTGTTCTCCTCTGAGACGAGGACGCAGGTGCTGTAGGAAGACTGGAGCATATTAATCACCAGGGAGTTTGATAATACATCCAGCTTCTTCACTTCGTCACCAGTCACGTTCACAGTGCCAGCTATACCAAACCTGCAGAAAAGTAAAAAATATCAAGGAACCTGAAAAAGGCAAATGTTTCAAGTCTCTAGGAAAAAAAGAAAAATACAAGTCAGGGTGGCTCCTTTCTCTCATCTTCCCACACCTCTAACCTTTGGATTAAACTGCTAAGGTGCATTAGGAGGCGGTTGCTGTCACTAGAAAATAAAAGTGTGCATGAGAAAGGGGAAGGACGATGGCATCTTTTTTGGGTTTTACCTGGGTCCTTTTGCTGCTGCTTGGATGTTCTCCAGGCCAGGAGCAGAGCACACAACCCGGCCGGTGGGTGCCAGGCTTCCCCAGCAGCCCCACGAAGCAGCTGGCAGCAGCTTTGAGGAAGGAGAAGGGACAATTAGCATTTCTATTATTTTCTGCCGCTTGCTGCACAGAACTCCATGATGGTCCTTTAACCCACATCCACTCAGTCCCACAACACCCCAAAATCAGCAGTTTTAAAGACACCCTCAGATAATTCTGTGTGCTGAACTGTATCTCAGGATCAAGGTCTGTTTTATCCGGTGATCCTCATCTGAGTTAGGATGGTTCTTCCATTCCTTACCATGATTTTAGCAATATACTAATGATGTAGTATATCGTGGTATATATATTTCTGAGATTTTGAGTTGAGGAAGCACTGTTTAGACCTAATGTGCATGGTTTGGGCATCTTAGAATTGCAAGGAATCATACAGGGAATAGACAAAGCATTTTTACTCATCAGAGGTCAAAAAAAAAAAGGCCGAAAGGGGCAACTAAATTAGTCCTTACGATGTTGGTCAGCAGCACGCCTTAGTTGGGGATAGTGTAGGTCTTTTGTCTTGCTCAAAGCTCAAAGGTACCTGAGCTTTTCAGAAGTACTGAGTAGTTTTGGCACTCTATTTTGGAGTGCCAAGTTTGAGATACTGGAGAAGACTGATTTTCAGTGCTAAGCACCCATTCTCCAGTTAGTACTCTTTCAGGCACATTCCCAGCTCAAGTCTATGGCTTGGAAAAGGTCTTCCTTTCCTTTTGAATGGCAAATTTGTTCAAAATTAGTGTTGAGCTCTTTAGTATTAAAGAAGTCACTTCACAGTCTCCTATTTGGAGGGGCTAGAAAAAACAACATTCTCTTACTTCACAAATGCAGATGGATGCAAGCCAGTCACCATGGCTGAAAGTTCGCCATGGGAATTTTTGAAATTCCATTGTTAGTTGCAGTAATTTGAATGGTGCACGTTACTCATTTTTCTGTTTGGATACTTCAGATATTTTCAGTCTGTGACCTGAAACTTTTGTTTATAGAGACATTTGCTCCTTAACTTAATGGACATTTTCCTTCTGTAGGGAAGATTCATCCAGCACAGTAGCCATGTGTCGTCTAGGCTAGATGGTTATTCCACCTCTGGCCTACCAAATAGAGGTTCTCTCTGCTTGTTAAACACTTCACAGGTTGCATGTTGAAAGATAAAAATGAGATAAAAACAACTGTTCCTCTTAGTCAAGGAGGCAAAACAACTCAGCTTCACCTAATAAGTACAGAGATGAAGCACAGTTTAACAGTTAGGGCACAGGAGCCTGATGCTGCTGTTGAGTTTATGTCCATGTTCTCTCTACATATTGTGGTCCATGCCTGTAAAGTAAGGGTGATAGTACTGAGGCACTGAATTCATGATTTGCAAATATCATTGACCACACCGCCAACAAAAGCACAAAACACCCCCAGGGTGTTTTACATTTTGGTGTTTCCACAGAAATAATTTTAAAAATTACAAATGTTGTCTTTTTTACACAAATATATTCCCTGTCTTTTTAATGCATGTGAGCATGAGTACACAGGCATGTACAGAAACATGTATTTCAATACATAGCAAAACCTGTATCTTTTAAATGTATCACTTTGTTAGGACTCTCCAGCTCTCTGAACTGCTTCAGGCAAATCACCATTAAAATTGTTATGTTTATTTTTCACATAGCACCTTTTAAGACTGCCCACCTGTAACCCTGATACTGCTTGAGGAAGGAAATGCACTCCTGCATAGCAGCACATGGCTTTTCTCTCAGGGCCGTTTATTTAGACCTGTTATGCGTGACTGCAGTATAAGTAGTGGTCTAAATCAGGGGTGTCAAATTCATTTTCACTGGGGGACACATCAGCCTCGCGATTGCCTTCAAAGGGCCGAATGCAATTCTAGGACTCTATAAATGTAGGAGCAGTTACATTTATACAGCCCTAAAATTACAGTCAGTCCTCCCTTATACTGCATTCAGGCAGAACATCAGCTTCCCAAGATAAGCCGAGCACAGCTCAGCACTGGATTTGGATGTTGGTAGAAAATATCACTGTGTGATAGTGTGCATTAAAAATACCATAGCATGATATTCTCCAAATTCACAGTAGATCAAAAATAGATCAATAGGAACATTTACAATGGATAACAGGTTGAGCAGTGCATCAAAGTTCTTTCTTACATTTTCAGAGTAAAATATTACAAAACAGTGATTAGTCTAAATGTCTGTCTTGTACCCAATATTAAAATGCTCCAGAGATCTCCCACTTCCCACTCTTGATGATTCTTGCTCTGACCTCATGCCTATTGTCACCCAGCTTAAAAAGACACTTCCAGTATATTTAGTAATCCCTGCCTTCTCCCCAGCCTTGCTGTGCAAGCAGCTTCTCTCTACCTCCTCTTCCTTCCCATTTCACTAGGTAGGACTCACATGTGGGCAAGGCCTGCCTTTCTGACTGCCGAGGAGATGGCCTTTATGGCCGTCAGCATGGAGTTGAGCAGCTGTGTCAGCTCCCCTGTCGCTCCTTTCACGCGGCGTCCCTTCTCCATAACGAATCGCGTCAGCGTCAGCATATCCGTTTCAAAGGGGGTTTTGTCAGACATTTTTGCTGGGTACCAGAGCTGCTATTGTCTTGGCTGCTTGAGACACTTTCTTGCTGCCTTGAGATCCCGGGTAGCTGTCTTATTTTGAGGCGAAGCTGCGTTGCTGGTCAGAGTTTATTTAGATGTTTCCAAGACCATGTGATTGAGTGCTCAGAATAACCATACTCCACACTGGCCCACGGCTCCTCTGGGACACAGGAAAAGAAGTGAGCAACCTCTGCTGGGCTGCCCTCTCCACACACTGAAACTAGTGATGTGCAGATCTAGTAACACTTTCTGACTGTGAGTTAGACTGCCTATAATGCAAAACTCTCACTGGCTGCTTAGCTGGAAACTGCTTTTATGTACCAGCCGCTCAGCAATGAGCTCAGCAGAGCCCAGGTGAAGTGAGCGGTTTGGCAGGTACAAGAAATGAAGTAACCACACGTGCCACCAAACACTCACTGCGCTGTGACTCTGGATGGTGAAGTTCTGTTCCCAAATCGCCTTAATCTCTGCTTGCTTACCCCCTTTTAGCCTCCACCATAGAGGATAGTTTTGAAGGTGTGTGGCACATCCCAGAGGAATCAACAGGAGGTGCAGGGTGCCTCTAAACATGCATTTATTAAAGACGTTCGATGTTGCTACTTGGTCTGCTGCAATCCCAGTTTAACGGCCTCATTCCTACTCTGGCTACTTGTAATATTTTAGGGCCTGCATGGGTGAGAAGTAGTAGTGAGCTGTGGCTTGACTGGTTACAAAGTAACTATATCTTCAAGAGTTTTAAGCTTATCTGATTTAAGCGTGCCTGTGTCATAACTCATACAATGACAATTTACATTTGCTTTGTTTTTGTAGTGTTACATGTAAATATAGGTATGTCCAAGTTTGCAATTATACTGCCAGTAGTTCCTTACAAGCAATGTATTTGGATTGCACGATGCTAATGTGAAGGTAAACAGAAATGTCCGCAAACTAGGGACATGCTATCTGGAACACCGGAATTATGGATTTTAATTATATCACTCTCCTCCCACTCAAATAAGGCAGTAATAACAATTATATGTTGTGGCCTGTATTGTACTTACTGGTAGCACTCTCTTACTTTTAAGCAGAAGATCTGGAAAGCCCACAAACAAAACAAGAAAATCTGGAGTTAAAGAATAAAAGCTTAATTGAGTTTCATTGTTATCGTTCAATTAAACCAAATCACTGCACTAAAGTCATGCCAGGAAGGCAGAAACAGAATTTGGTAACAAAACATGTATCTTTGTTTTTGTTAATAGAAAATGCAGCTGTAGGCAAAGAGTTTTGATTTCCCTTTGCATTCCTTTTTTGATCTTTAGCATTTCTTTGGAATTTCCTAAAAGTGTCTCTTCACGAATGAATAATACATTACTGGTAGAGTTGTAAAGGGAATTGAATGCTAAAGTTTTCAACTTTGAAACCAGCCTCAAACAAAGGTCTCTGAGGATGACAGCGCTGAACACAAGCAATAGGTAGAAAGACACAGTTCACTGCTGCTTGCATCCCCTGTGCTCAGCTTTGGGGTTGTTTTTCAATCTCATTCTGAGGAGGAGGAAGGCAATGGTGGAAGAATAAAGTGATCTTCAAGATTTCTTTTTCTCCTTTCTACCACTGTGTTCTAGTTAAAAGTACAACGTACCATTCACATCACAGGACAAATATTCCAGAGCACCTTTGCCAGGTTAGGAGACTTTCTTTCTTTGAACAGATTTTGTACCAAAACAAAATATAACGTATTTAGGGAGCTCTGGGACAGCACAACATGCTATTAATAAAACGAGGGGAGAGTGGCTTCGCATTATATGTGCAAATGGATCTGCTGACTTAAAGTACAGCCATCACATTCTGCACATTATTTTGTCATCATGGCAGCGGTCAACCTGACCACTACTAAAATGCTTTTAATGCAAAATCTCTCTGCTGCATAGCTAGAATACCATTGGGATACCAAATCAATTTAGCAAATAAGAAATGGGACAGGCATTAGCCTGTGGCTTCTAACATTTGTCAAAACATAACATACAGATCTTCTTTACTGTTGATTCCAAGTGATCTTTTACACTGGTCAAAAGACAAAGTTCAGATATCTTCTAACAAAGTTTGTTTTGGAGTTAGTGGTTCAAAGGTTATTCTCAGAGCTAAGCAGTCCACTAGTGTTTGAGTTTGTTAGTTTTTTTGTTTTGGTTTGTTTTTTTCACTGAAAAATACCCAAATGTTTTTTACAGGTACTGGATACTGTTTAGTATGTATAAAGCACAATACTTTGAGCAGCCACTCAAATAGGACTCCTTCAATAAGAACTTAACTTACACTAATATGTGAAGAATACAGAATCTACACTTAAGCTTTCCAGAAATATTGCGTTCAAACACGGGGCAAGAAGAGAAATAAAAGAATAAATCTTGGATAAAAGCAGAAGACTGGGTTACATGAAAACTTTACCCTGATTTAGTAAATACTGTGATCTCCCTGAATGATAAAAACCTGAATAATTAAACTGAATTATTAAGCTATATAAATAATTACCATTTAACTGTGGGATGGGAGAAATCAGATTGCTTTAAAAATGTGTGGTGATGATTTTTTATAAACCTCAGAACCACTCAGAAAGATGGGTTGGAACAGTATAAAAAAGGTTAAAGAAATAAACACCTCGGTTTGACAGATCTGTGGGAGATTTGCTATCTGATACAAAGATTACACAAGAGGTCTCAGAGGTGATCCCACTGGAGTATAGGCTAGTCCTGTGCCCTAAAGGTGACACTTCTTGTAGCTGGTTTGAAATGTTAGTCGCTTGGATGGCGCTGGCTGAAATTGGAGCCAGGGACCTTTCACCAAATGCCACAGTTCAGCCTCTGAGTGGAGAGGTGGGTAATGCTGCAAGGGTGACAGATGACAGACCCTGTGACAAACCCACCCTCCCACCCCATGTTGAAGCTCTGGAAAGGGGCTGCAGAAGGAGATTACTAAATATTTCTGCACATCAGTGGCTACAGGGGGCTGTCATTCAAGTGTGGGTTTATGTATTATGGATAGAAAGAAAAATCCAGCTCACAATGTGAAAAATGCTAACTATAAAATGTCAGCCTACAGGCAAAATCAAAACACTGGAAACTGAACTAACAAACATGGGCAGTATTGGCTTTCCTTCTATAACCTTTATGTGCTGCCAGTATAGTGTCTTAAAAATAGATATATGCAGCCCAGGGATTCCTGAAGAGGTTGAGGGCAGAGTACAGCTGAGGAATTACTATAACTAGACAAGAATGGCTGTTGTGGGTACTGTCTGTCAAGTAGTGCCAACAGACCAGTGAGGCACTGTAGTCCAAGCTGACATACGGAAAGACAGAAAAAAAGATTCCAGAGCTTCCAGCTGTCCTCTGCTTAGTGTATTAAACAAAAAATTGCATCCAGCTACAGCTCTGGGGAGAGGTCAAATTAAAAACTTAAGGACCTAAAAACATTGTGCCTGACAACAATAGTCATGTGCAGCATTCAGCATGCTAGGAGCGTTCAGCATGCTAGGAGCAGCATTCAGAACTTCAGAGAGGTTTAGAGTCCTTCTCAGCATGCTGCCTGCTGTAGATAATTTAGTAAGCCTGGAACTTTATAAAGTGCTACGAGGTGTGTGCCAGAGGCAGCAAATAAGGAAATGCTTGGGATAGGAATATGCAATTCCTTTGGGAAGTGTTTCAGTGCGTGAAGCAGGCATTTCCAGCCACCCCCAGCACCTTCATGCCTCATCAAAAACTGAGAGAGACTTGCTGTTTCTTTGAAATAACAATGAAAAGACAAAACAAAGATTATATTTTCTTTTATTTTACAAAAGCAAGAGCATGGCTATATCCCAGTGGTCAGCTAACTCACCTGAAGAGGCAGAGGAAGCAGCATTGATTCTGGCACAAGAAAGAGCAGCCAGTGAGGAAAAGCCCAGATCACAGGAGTCCCCTGGCATATGGCTGTCCCACCTGCTGTCTGGTTGCATGATGTCCTCTCTGACATCATGGCACAACACTCACAGGCCGGGATACTAAACCCTCTCCTTTCAGGCTGGCCCATGGGCTGGCAACAAGAGCACTTTGCTGTGAGATGTAGCCTTCTCTCAGAGGGGAATTGATCAGAAATTAGACAGCTTATCACATGGTCGCTGTTTGTGGGGTGCCTCATTTTGCAGGTGCCTATCAGGTGAGGTACATGAGCCATGGTCTGTTCATTTCCCAGAGCAGAGTTTTGCCTACAGAAGGGACAGGCTCTGGACCTCAGAGCATGAAAAGCTTGGTGGAGACTTCGAGGACTGTCCCAGTTCCTTAAGGGCTCAGGTCCCTGAAAGCATTGTCTTCACTAGGAAAGTCAGCAGAAACTAGGCCGTTCAGTACCCACCAGAAATGCCCTATCACTTTGGAGAACAGATGCATACATACATTGCCAGTGTGCCTTTGAATGCCTCAAGCACAACTTGTGCCAGAACTAGGCCCCAAGCTATTTTTGCATGTGATCCCTCAGAGTGTGTGCCTTCACATCATGGTTTCTAGCCTTTCCCACACTATTTTCCTCTTGTTTTACAGGAAGATCAAGCTCAGAAAGGCAAGATCCTCAGACAGCTCACTACACCCGCAGAGAGGGGCTCCCAGACTGTGGCTTGAGTGAATATTCAGTGGCAGTCCATTCAACAGCAACAGCCATGTATCCCTTAGTTCAAGTTATGCAAAGGTGAGTGGCCAGTGAGAAATGTCAAAGATTTGTAGATTTGGACTGATTCAAAAAGCCTGTGAGCAATGGCCATAGACTGTAACCAGACGGGTGGACAACCCCTGTAGCTCCCAAGCACTAATGTCTTGTTCCCAGCAGCATGTTCTGAATCATCACATTAAATGGCAGTATGCTTTGTGGGGATCTTTGCAAGTTACTTCTGCTTATGCAGCAGAATCCTTTTCCATAGTAATGCACACTCCCAAAATAACACAAAAAAAACACCTGGTGGTATTTGCTAGCAAAACACGGGTTCATTTTTTCATCAAGCAAGTGGGCTAATTTCTGGCAAATACAGCCAGCTCATTGCAGCAGAATGGTACCAGGCTGTCTATACATGCTCCTTATCCAATTTTTCCATCCTTGTGTAACTGCACTGTACACTCATGTACATGTTTGACAAATGCTAATTCTTGGTCAGAATAAGCCCAGACTGAAGTACAGCAAGTAACATCTGGGGCCTAGAAACAATGTGTGAAGGTGTCCACACTAGCATTTATATATATTGCTGAAGAACTAGAGACTGGTCTAGGAAAGGTCATTCACTGTAAGAGGCTCTTGAGTCTTCACCCCAAGATTTTTAGCAGAGGACAGAGTCAGATATTCTGGTGATAGACTGTAGTTTGTCTGAGAAAGACGATTCTTCTGCTAGTTATTGAATGCAACACAGTATTTCATTATAGCACACTGGCTTTTGTGTATCACAAATTATAAATGAAAAAACAAACATTTTCCTCTTGCTTTTACATTTAATGCTTCCTTTAATGCAATCTTTTAATGCCTTTCATTGCACAATGCAATTGCATAAGATTTCACTTTAAAAAAAATCTTATGAAAATATGGCTCATTTGCTCTCTTGCTACAGAGGTCAGTTCAGTTTTGCAGTACTGCAGTATGTTCTTTGGTTCAGCTGTAAGGCATTCCTTCCCATCTGCACAGTGATCCTAGCGAGCTTGCTTTACTTAGTTGAGTGTTTCTTGACTATCTCAAGGTACTCCTTCACATCGTCAGGAGATCCCAAGACAACAGGCACTCTTTGGTGGATATCCTCAGGCACTATATCCAGTATTGCTTGATGCCCAGTTGTTGCTATTCCCCCAGCCTTCTCAATGACAAAAGCCATAGGATTGCATTCGTAAAGCAGTCTCAGCTAGAAGACAAAGATCAGAATGGCAATGGTCAGCCCAGGCAATGCTGAAAATTATGAAATGTAAATATATTTGGTGTTTGATCTAAAACCAAACAACACACCAAGCACTATGAACTTCATATAAACTTTGACTCAATAACAAAATTGTGTGGATTTTTCTTTAAAAAAACCCCACCACGGTGAAGACTGGATCTGCCCGATTTGAGTGTTCTCCATAGCTCGTGTTTGCCTTGTGCTCTTTACACAGAGATAAGGCTCGTATTTAAAACACAACCTTTAACAAGGCAGCAGACCACGTAGGCCTGTGTGAAAAGAAAAATAAAGAAAACCCAACGCACTGGGCCTGACTGTGCCATTAGGTTTCTCTAATGAATAACTGCATCTTATCTGCAACCTGAAGCAATAATTTACAGACAATTACAAAACAGATGAAAGGTCTTTGCTGAATAAACAGTCCCCTTGTCAGCCTGCACGCCTGTGATCTTCCCTGACTGACCATCGTCCTGGCAGGGGCAGCCATAGATCCTCCAGACAAGGCAGTGTTACCAAGTACAAGATGCAGATGGTTTCCTCTTTGGCAGAGGTTCTCGTAAGGGATGTGCTATATTTAGGCTTCTTACTTACTAGCATGTAAAAGCAATCTCAGGGTAATGTGGGTTATTTACTTTGCTTTGTGGTGTTTCGCGTGGTTGGGGCCCGCATGGTTTGGGCTGAGATGATACAGAGAAGCCTGTTTGAACAGCACATCTCCTGGTATGTTACATAATCTGAATATGTTTGGGGATAAAGAGAAGTCAGTGCAGTTGAAACATGTCAGCAGCAGCACTAAAACAGGTGTCTGACAACAGGTTGCTGTCAGTCATGACAGTGTGCAAAGGGTAACTGTACCCACACAGCAGAAGTGCAAGAAACAAGTTATAAAACACATGTTCCACAATCAAAATACTGATCTGTGACAGCAAATATCTAGATAATGCAACATTTTCTGTAACTGGGCTTGTCTATGTTTACCTTTCCTTTGGGACTTTTGGAGTTAGCAGGATACAGAAAGATTCCTCCATACACCAGTGTGCGATGCACATCAGCCACCATAGATCCTATGTACCTCCCACCATATGGTGAACTGCCATCCTGCAGAAAGACATTTAAATAAATGTAACTTCCAAGCACATCAGGTCAATCCTTGTTTGGTTTTGTTTTGGTCTGTTTTTTTTTTCCCCCTAGTAGTGATCCTAACATCTACTTCCTCCATATTGTGATTCATTGATAATATCCAAAGTAGTGTGGGAGAAAATACCTTTTTCCTCCTAATTTTCTAATTCAGAAAATCCAAGGAAAAGGATGGACAGAAGATGAGTGGCAGTGTCAACAACAGAAAATGCATACCAGCTCTCCATCAGTGAACTAACCGTTGGAAATTACTGCACTTCTTGTAGCAAAAAAAGATCAAGTGCTAGGAATTGATGCTCAGGTTTTTCTTTTGTAGCAGAAAAAAAAAATCAAGGAGCAAAAGGAGTGGTCTTTCATACTTCTTCTACCAATTTTTGCCAGCTTCTACAATTTTTTTTTGTAAGAAAAAGTTAAGTTGACTACTGATATTATTTCCTTATTATACTCCAGAGTATAATACTCCATCTTAGTATCTAAACAACACCTTAAGCCTAGCAAGATGCCAGATGAAAACACCAGTCTTTGTTCAAAGCAAGATCAGGAAGTCCAGAAGGGTCACAAACACTTAACAGTAGTAAATATTTACAGCTCACTGTCGACACAATAACTCCAGCGATGACAGGCATAAGGCATGAAAACAGACATGATTTTTACAGGCACTCCTCAGAGCTTCAGACCTCCTGACACCAGGAAGCTGCATGACCACAAAGCAGAGCCTGAAACTACACTGGTTTTCCAAGTGTAGTAGAAAACCAGTGGACGGGACTTGTGTTACCACTGAGCAGTGACCCACCACTGTCCCCACTGTCCTCACTTGTCACTCAGCCACTGCAGTGGGGAAGCAGCAATCTAATGCACATGTCGGCCAAATTTCTTCATCATCAGATGTGACTTCCGGTCTACTTGAATACAATTTTGCCTCCAGCACCGTTATTCAAGCCCCTGGTACTGAGGGACTGTGAAATATCTAGTCACATCAACTGCTGCTCTTATTATCAGTCCTACAGGAAGATTCCTTTTAAATAGACAGGAAGGGAAGACAAGCTCTGAGCAGTGCATGAGACTGTGACCAACCATAAAGTTTGAAATTATGAGTGTTGCTCATCATCAGAAATTTTCTTTGAAACAGGACATTTTACCTCAGGGAATTTCTTCTTTTTGAGATACTCTGTGACTGCAGGATCGAAGTATTTAGCATAGCCTTCATTGAGACTGTAGATATTTCCCTTCTTTTTGATTTTCACATCCCTATCCACCAAAATGAATTCTCCAATTGCCTAACAATAAGAAAGAAAAACAATTGGTTAACGTTAATTCCTCATTTATTTACAAACAAAGGCAAAAATCAATTTTTTTAAAAAAATTATTGCTGCTGCCACTTTCTTGAAAAATTTGATACCTAGGAAAAAAGTGATATTTGCAGTCCAGATGTGAAGTGTTTTGTTTATCCATAAAACACAGACAGACCATCAGTTCTGGAGTCATCCAAGCTTCTTCATACTACCATTCCCAGCTCTCTGTCACTTCTCTATGCCAAAAAATGCTGTTGCCTGTGAAGTTATTTAGCTTTCCACTCTTTTGCAAGACTTAGAATAAAAGCACATCTCTGAGGAGTTTGGAAGCTGAGAATGGTGGCTGCAGCAATGCATAAACATCTTCAAACAGCTGTAGATATTAAAAAATTCCAGTTTGTCATAGCTTGGGTTAACTGGAAGCTTGGAGTCAAGACAGCCACTCTCTGTAAACAAGGGCTAGTCTGTTTAGTTTTCACTGAAGCCAATTTCAAAGTTAGTGCTAAAAGTAAACAAAATAACATGCACACATGCTCGAGGTTAAACCTGCTGTCTGAACACAGACAAAAACACATGCAGCTACTTAAGCTGTTATCTAACAGGGAGAATCAAGTCTTATTTCCTGCTGCTTGACCACTGCAGGTTCTAAAACTTTAATACTGGCAGGTGGCACAGCCCAACTAACTGACTACAAACAGACAGCTCACTAAAGCAAACTACTTTCTGCTATGATCAATATGACTTCTATTTTAAAAGTCATACAGTCAACACATGCTAGAACATCAAATGCACCCATAAACATCACTTACTCTTTTATACATCATGATGGGATCTGAAAACACAGAAGAAGGTTAAATATTTTTGCTTCTCTGGTTTACTAAGGCCTTAGCACTAAGGAAAAGATAAACAAGTCATAAAGGGCACTCTGCATTGCAGAAAACAGCTAATTTTAAATATCATATGATTTGGCACATGCTGTGTATTTGCTGCACTGACTAAGCTGTCTTCCCATTGTTGAATCACGCAGAACACTGTTGCAGCAGGTGGGCAGAACGCAAAAATCTCTAGACATTATTGCTGATGGGTTATTAAGTGTACTTCAGTTCTCATTGTTAGCTTGAAAATTGGTCATTTGTTTGATTTGGTCAGGGGATAAAGAGTTCTTCCAAATAGTGCCTTGTTATCCCCCAAAAGAAACTAAGAACCAGAAGACATTCTCACCGGATCCAGCATGAAACAGTTGACGCCTCCAGCAGAAGTGGCCAGTACCAGCATTGTGGCACTGCCATAAAGCGCATAACCAGCTGCCACAAGATTACGCCCAGGCTGTAAAGCATCTTTCCCAGAAGGTTCACCAGGGGACACCTGGAATATGAAGGAGCACAGTCAGATTTCTCCATTTCTATAGTTATGACACAACTGGGGTCTCTGGGATGGGGATGGTCTTCTACTCCATATCCATGCATGAGGTGGCACAAATGCGTCCATGATGCACAACTGAGATTCCTACTGGATGTACTAATACAAGTTATGTGGAGGAGTCAAACATGTTGATCTAGAAAAACCCTTGTATAAGCCTACTTGGAATGCAGGAAGCAGGAAAGGATTGAGGAGATAATATAGAGCTGTGCACCTCCTTGTAAGTGATGATGAACACAGCTCGGAGGAAAACTCCAAGGCACAATTGAAAAGCAAGCAAGGGAACATGACTCATGGAGTTCACAGCTGATCAAAAGTACTTGGGATTTTTCTGTTTTCTTTTGTTTCACACAAAAATGAAGTTGAAAATAGTTATTTTGGGATGTATGACAACATAAGATGATTAAAATGGACAGTCAGGTGTGTTTTATCTGACTTACTTTTTCCCCCATCCTGTGACATGTAAATCCAGTATTTCAAGCTCCTTCAGACAAGGTTTCTGCCTTTCAAAGTGAATTAGACACTTCAAATGCACATGCCATGTTTCAGCTCTTGTTTGTGTTTGAAGCCTGCCTTCAGGCTAACAGGAGTATTAATACAGAGAACAAGAAAATCTGAAAGCACATTCCGCAAGTAGATGACAACTGCATGGTATTTTGTCTCAACACAAATGCTCATGAAATCTAAGACCTGATTTGTTCGTAAGGGGTAACTCCTTTAGCTGGCTAATTAAATATCAGTCAAGCTTCCATGTGCATACAGGCGCCTTGTCTCCTAAGAGACTGATGCAAATACCTCACAAATGTTTTATGTCCCTCCCAAATGTTTTATAGAAGTATCTGTGAAATAGTAGATTTAACTTAAAGCTGGCCCTGAAAGCCTCTTTCACAAACAAGTTCAGTTAGAATTTATAAAGTCTTCACATGCATTTATATGTCATTGAAAGGTGCACAATAGTTGTTCCTATCCTACACGAAAGCATTTTACCTTTCTATAGATGGCAAAGATGGTCCCAATGGAAACAAGACAGTCAATGTTCGATGAGCCATCTAAGGGGTCTATGCAGACTATATATTTACCCTAGAAAATACAAAAGAGGGAGCAACTAGGTAAGTGAAATTATTTACCCACCTCCCCCAAATAAAAATACTTCAGTAGGTAAATTTCCTCAGAGACTTTCAAAACAATATAAACGAAAAGTCTTTTAAATATTATGAAGGAACTGCATTCAAATATTAGAAATTCTTTGGCCCAGATTTTATTCTTGATTACAACTGTGTGATTTGTGCCACAGAAGAAGCTGGGAAATCTTTAAAGTAAGTAACTAATGATGACACAAGAAACATGTTTTCCTACAGAATTATATTTTATATATGCATATGTATGTAAAGGAGAATACTTTTTAATGTATAGTTTAGCTTCATTTATTTAATTAATGCCAATCCATTTTGATAGATGTTCTGTAATAACTACTACTTAGGCTACACTTTCTCATCTACAAGAAAATGGCTTTCTGATTTATAAGGAAAAACACAAATGAAAAAGATTAGCCTTTTCCATGTAGATCTAAAATTAGAGACATTAAAAAGGCTTTTAACACCTGGCATTCATAAACTACGCATTTCACCTTATCTGTGCTCTGAATGGACAGGTGGTCTGAAATTATCTTAGCCAGCCTGTGGTCTTATCCTGGTTTTTGGTGAGGTTTCCCTCCAAAGAAAAGAATGGTCCCTGCCTATTGCTGTTTTAAGGATTCCTGTAGGTACAGAAAATTTACAGTACAGGGAAAACAGCTGAATTAACTGTATCTTTTAAATAGCTTGTTTTCCCCTTATTTTATCCACAGTAATTTTAAAAATCATGTGTAACAACACTAAGTGTTCATTTGCTTTTTGTTTGATTTCATCCTGCTTACCAGAAACTCTGCAGGTAGGAATTCTGGGTAAAAACACCATATTAGCTCACATTTAGTTTTAAAAAGCATTAACACTAAGCCTGTCTCAGTGATCTTTGTGGATCTAAAATCGTATTTGTTCAGATCTACAGTAGTCTTTGTTCATACAATGCCAATAAAATAAATTTTGAAGATTTCTCAACAGAAATAGAAAGAGATAACGGCTTTAACAAAGCAAACACTATTATACTTTCTAAATTTCATTTTAGTTGTATGTTTTTGCTAATTTTTTACTCAGATTTTACATAATGACACCAAAATATTAACTATGAAAACGGAACAAATGCATGCAAAATTGTGACTGTAAATAATTATAAATAAGTAAATATCATTTTTGTTTCATTGTTGCTAAGCCCTTCATGGGATTCAAGGAGAATTTTCACAAATTAAAGTACTCAATATTTGACCTGCACAGAACAGCTCCTCAGTGTCCTACTGACGAAGCTACTTAACAAAAGGGCTTGACTGACTCAGAGCATAGTTCCAGAGATCAGATAGGATAAACAAGAAATCAGTTTCCTCCACAATTAGGAAAAGGTGAGAAAATAGGAAGGTGCGGAGGAACAACAGGGAAAAAATATTACAAAACCAACAAACATTAGTCAAGAGAGCAGAAATTACAGAAAGGACAAATATTGACTGACTCTGTCCAGCTCAGTTTCAGTTTCTCATATCTGAAGCAGTACATCCACAAAAGCTAATTTGAAATCAAGCAGGGAGAGGCTTTAAAGCTACTAACCTGTTTTTCACTTTCCACTATCACAGCGTCTTTGTTTTCTTCCGACACGATAACACATGTACTGAAGGATGACTTGAGCATGTTGATCACCAGGTCGTTGGAAAGGATGTCCAGCTTCTTTACCTGATCTCCCGTCACATTGGTAGACCCAGCAATGCCATAGCTGGAGCAATGGCAAGAGGGAGCATTTTGTAAGAATGAGGCACTGCATCTTGCAATGCACCCCATTCCTGGTAACTCTATGCTTCTAAAACAAACAGCACTTTTGGATGATATCTCAGTTCTCTAAGCCTGTTTCTTATTTGCAATGGATTCTTGCTGATACCCGCTAACATTAGCCGTGATAGCAAATCCAGAAGACACTGAATGTAACGAACATAAGACAAGGAATCAGCTTTCAACGGCCAGGAAGCTATAGGCAAACATAGCCAGAGCAGGCTGTGAAGGCTGAGTTACAATAATTGTGTTATTTAAGGAGCTCCAAACTTTAAGACCTAAATACTGACACTGGATGCTAGGTTCTGATATAACTGCATGCCCTAGAAGGTAAGGCATTAGAAAATTTGTACTTAAAAAGTAACAATTAATCTCTCGACACTAGTTATGGTCTAACCTCTGTGTGTAATTTGCTCCTGGTTAGCAATATGATGTATGAATTGCAGTAGAAACACTTTGCTTACAGATAAATCAACATTTTTGTGGTTCAATGTTTAATTTTGATTTAAGTAGTAAACATTTCCTTGGGATTAAAACTGAGAAATACAAATATAAAACACAAATAGAACCCTGTGAGCTAATCAGAACCAAGCCATCTGGCATCAGGAAGTAGCAGGAGATCTTGTGGCAGGTGATTTTGAAACCACACGAAACAGAAAGAGGGGAAGTTTAGCATTAAGAAAAGAAAAACAACAGCCAGCTCTGCACACATTCAGATGACTCTTACATACTTCAGCTACAATTCATTGATTGGGCTGAACACTGGTATTTCAGGGTTTTTGTAATAACACTGAACACACTACTTTAGGAATGTATTACGTTTCTTCAGTTTAATATATGAGACAAAGAAAAAGAGCTGGCATGATTCTCTTTCTCTCCTGCTGCAACAATGGCTTGAACATTTTTCCTCCAGTGTAAAAGTCCTTTTAGAAAACAATGTATTTTGAACACCATGCTTGTGAGCGGAGCACAAGCCCTCATCCTCATAGCAAAATCTCTGTACAGGCAGCCACCACAGCTCTCACACCTCATCTGCTGGGGACTCCCGGCAGGGGATGGCAGGGTGCCCTGTGCAGAGCCTGCAGCTGGGAAGAGACTGTGGCTTCCCTGTCTGTTTTGCACATCTGCTGCTGGGCAACCCTGAGCAGACAGCTGAGCCTGAGGGTGATCCAAAAAACGGCCCCTAGTCACCCCTATTTGTTCACATTCCCTGACAGCCAAGCAAAATCCCACCACCAGTTAGAAAAGGCCATTCCACAGCGGGAGACGTGCTGCTCAAGGAGGCTCACAAGTCCTCAGCACTGGTGGAGAGTCAAATCCACTGTAGGGAATCATAAGGCAAGGCTAGCAGCACAGGTATCAAACCTGTGGGCAGCAGTCAGCAGACATACATGCAGGACACATAAGGAATGGGACCTTAGGTTAGTACACCTGGTGTTTACTGATAGACACAGAAGGCACACGAAAGGGCTAGCACATAGTGACAAAAAACTATCGCAGTTATATAAAGTTTGAACTCAGAACACAGAAAAATTGTTCAAATGTACATGAAGTGAAGGATTTTTATTCTCTTTTGCAGTTCCTTCTATTCTATTAACTTCAGCCACCGGAGTTTTCAGCTCTCTGATACATTTTGTAATAAATGTTACTCTGTATTGCCAGAGGCCTTTTGCTTATTACATTTTCCACTACATGCTGTGTAGAGGCAAATTCATTTCCTCTCTGCTACAACTTCAATTAAGTAATGAAGCAGCCCATGCCTAAAGCCCTGATCAGCATACAATTTTTCTCATCAACAATAGGTAAAAAACTTAGGGGGATTAGTTATCCACAGTCAATTTGAGTTATTTAACGTTTGAAGAGCTCTGATTTCCTTTTGATGCATCTCCAGAGCTACTCTCCTCTGTCTGGCTGACTACAGTCACAGCTGTTCCTAACCAGTGCTCTTTCTAAAAGCCTTAGACGTCCAAAAGTTCATAGAGAAACTGAAGTTGCTATAATGCTATATAAAAAAACTCCACTGAATTTGGCTAAATGCCTCATAGCATAAAATAGTGCTTTGGCATTAAGCTGCTGACTACAATGAGTGATAATTCAGCCTTAGTTTGACAGGCTCTGTCTTTCAGTCTGTTCATCTGGTTCAAAGTGCCCTTCAGAAGTTCTGCATGAAGGTCTCTCAGCAGCAGACATCTGTCAAGGACTGCATGCCTTACACTGTTAGAAAGGCAGAAGGTGCATTTCACTCGAGAAAACCAAGAGTCAAAGATGCTAATGGAGTCACTGACAGCTCTGTGCAAGGGGGTGGGTGGGTGCAACCCCACTCGCACGCCTTTCAGGTGACATCGCCACCACCCCGGGGGCGGCAGGACCCCGGGCCCGCGGGGATGTGGGGAGGTGCGGGATGCTCCCGGCGCTTCTTCGCCCACCCTCCTCCCAGCATCCCAGGACTCACAGGTTGGCGATGCCCGCCTTCCGGACGGCGGTGGAGATGGCTTTGATGGCCGTGCACAGGGAGTTGAGGAGCTGAGTGAACTCCCCGGTGCTTTTCGCCCGCCTGCCTTCCTCCATCACGAAGCGGGTCATGGTGATGACATTGGTGTCGAAGGCGGAACGGTCCGTCATGGTGGCAGCGACGGGAGAGTGGAGCTCCAGCTGTCGCCGCCGCCACTAGCCCCCGGGGGGCGTGGCCGGAGGCGTGGCCGGGGGTGTGGCCGGGGGTGTGGCGGGGGAAGGCGGTGAGAGCCCCGCATCCCTCCTGGCCAGAGGGAGGCGGGGATGGAGATGAGGAGACGGCCCGCACCTCACCTTCCTACCCGCCCCCCCCAGAAGTTAACCGCGGCGGGGAAACCACGAAAGCACTCTTGCTTGTTTGTTTTGTGGGGGGAATGAATGCCTGAGGCATCCGGTATGTAAATGGACACAGGAAGTGAATCGAGGCAATAACGTAATAGTAATAACAATAAATAATCATAATAATCCCTTATGAGGAAAGGCTGAGGGAGCTGGGTCTCTTTAGCTTGGAGAAGAGGAGACTGAGGGGTGACCTCATTAATGTTTGTAAATATGTAAAGGGTGAGTGTCACGAGGATGGAGCCAGGCTCTTCTCAGTGACAACCAATGGTAGGACAAGGGACAATGGGTACAAACTGGAATACAGGAGGTTCCACTTAAATATCAGAAGAACCTTCTTTTCAGTGAGGGTGACAGAACACACTGGAACAGGCTGCCCAGGGAGGTTGTGGAGTCTCCTACTCTGGAGACGTTCAAAACTCACCTGGACACATTCCTGTGTAAAGTCATCTAAGTGTTCCTGCTCTGGCAGGGGGATTGGACTGGATGATCTTTTGAGGTCTCTTCCAGTCTCTAATATTCTGTGAGACACAGGTCCTGGTAGTTCTTGGTGTTTTCCATGCTCACACTGTGATGCTCGTGCTCCTGAAAGAGCACCCCAAAATTCAGAAGTCTGCTTCATTTCACAACTTGATTGCAAAACCGAGTTTGGCATGTGGGTTATGGTGAACTGTACACAACCTACAGAGCAAAGTTAGTTATCACCTGCCTCACAGTAATGCTTCTATCCTGACCCAGCAGTACAGGAGAAATACACATTCAGTAACTGATTCCATCAAGCATTAACTTACTCTGTTTAAACAGCTTGTGCTGTGCCCACATGCACCAACATGTCTAACACCATAGAAAAGCTACGAGGAAGCAGCAACTGACAACTGGACCCAACAAGATTTTTATAACAAACTCTCCAAACCTGTTCAACAGAAATATGTAGTTCAAGTCCCACTCCAAAAGCTAGAAATTATCGCACCTCATACAAGTACTGCTGCAAAATATACCTAAGAATGTAGGCCCTCCTGAATCTGACTGCTTTTGACTCCAGCCCTCCCAACTGGGCAACAAAATCAAGCAACATGTTTTGTTGCTAATGTTTGACCAGAAAAATCCAGGCACTAGTAAGTGAAGCCAAGTTCACCCAACACCTGACCCTAGATAAACCCTTTCACACAATAATGTGTGAAATACAAATCTGATATCAATGTTCTGCTCTATACAGTGTAGATTTGTTGTACTACCCACCATTTCATGTTTGCTTTATCTAAGGAGACAAATTCAAGAAATTTTGATTACTTTTCAGTAGAATACATCCATAAGTTGGAGAAGCACAGTCTCAAATCCTGAAAATAATACTGCAGACTGAAGTAATTCCAGATGGTGTCAAATGCTGGGCAAAAATATTTTAAAATGTCCACCCCTTTGCATATATATATTTTTTCTTCATGCAAATCATATTTCATATTTATACATTACATACTTCAAAGGTATGCATAAATGTAGTGTCCTGCAAGTGCACCCAAATTTGGCCTAATTTAGCACTGCCCAGAATTACAGATAGTCATGAAGATATTAGAAATAAGAGATGAAATGCTCTTCCAAATGGGATATTTCAATCTTTGGCAAGTGGTTACCAGCCCAGCATCATAAAAATATTATCGGAGTGGTAGGTCAATTCTGTAAAATCTACAAAACATTTAAATTATTCCTTTCTTTAAGGGTAAACAATGCTTTACAACCACTTATTGCAGCTAGTGCAGTCTGAATAGTTGATAACAATTAATAGCAGAGATCCCATAAAATTTTGGATGACTGCACTTGAACTGGTTAGTAGTAAGTAGTCCAGAACATGAGTTATGGTAACAAACCCTGGAGTTGCTGGCTTGGGACAATTTACCTTAATTGTGAAGAACCTAACAAATACCTCAGCAACCTACAGGAAAAACAGTACTTTGTTGTAAAATAGCCAAGATCAGCTCAAAATGGTTACAACCTAAAGTTTTGGTATCCATACCTGGGGATAACTAACCTCTTTCACCTTACTCACAGGCCTATG